>NC_134868.1:15111896-16311896 GCF_049852395.1 Peromyscus maniculatus bairdii
AACTAAAAAGAATTAAATAAAAAAATAATAAAAAATAAAAATAAAAAATTATAAATAAAATACATCACACATCAAAATTACCTACACTCACTGTCTATACATCTCTTCAGTGATCTTCTATACAGTCTTAATAGCCAATCTTAAGCTGTGTGGTTTACAATGGATTTTATACTTTCACTATTTAATGTACTTTTATGGAGTTATCCAGCACATAATAAAACTGCCCCTCACTGACTGCACCACTCAGGAGAGAGACCCTGAACCTCACCTGGGCAACACAATAGAGCTGAAACTCTTGATGGAGCAGAGGTGATCTGGACCTGCAAACATTGAGAGATTGACCCCATCCCTTATCTGCCATATGGTAGAGTGGGCAAGGGAGAGATGCCCTCCCCAAGTCTCCACCCCTCACCACTTGTGGTGGATGGGAGAGCTAGCCTTGTGTTCATGAGATTGGGAGAGTTGGTCCTGCACCTTACCAGCTGTAACACTCAGGACCAACACAATAGAGCTGAACCTTCTGGTGTGGGTGCAGGGGTGTAGGTAAGATGGCCCTGAAGGCATGAGAGCAGGAAACCTGGCTTTTCTCCTTGCTGCTTGCTGAAGTGGGTTAACTAAATGGGGCAATGCAAGATAGCTGGCCCCATGCCGGGTGGCGCACTCGGGAGGCAGAGGCAGGCGAATCTCTGTGAGTTCGAGGCCAGCCTGGTCTACAAAGTAAGGTTCCAGGAAAGGCGCAAAGCTACACAGAGAAAGCCTGTCTCCAAAAACAAAACAAACAAACAAAGATAGCTGGCCCTGTTGGTGTCAATGAGGGAAAGCCTGCAGGTTGACTAACCCAGCTATCACCCAGGCCCAGAACCAGGGCCATGAGTTGGCCCACCCCAACATCCACCTCATTTTTGAACTGCAGGAGCATGGAAAGGGGCCAGACATCCAGATACAACGCTTCAGGATCTCCATGACATAGGGCAAGAGCAGGATATCCAAGGGGAGTCCCAGAGAAGGCCCAGTATCCATAGTGTAGCAGAAAGCTGAACCCTCAAACCAGACCAATGATTCGTTGTGATGAACACTTACAAGTAAAGACATATGGATTAAGGGTTTACTGTGTGACTCACTGTGTCATACTACAGCTTCACACCAAGACTTTTTTGTATGTTAATTTGGTTTATTGTTTTGTTTTTATTTTGTTTTTTTTTTGGGGGCGGGGGGAGCAGGGGAGGATTGCCAGGTCAGAGGATGGATAAGAAGGGACAGATGGATGGGATCTAGAAACATGATGGGAAGCCCACAAAGAATCAAAAAAAAAATATAAGAAAAAAAAAGGGTAAACGTATCTATTCATACATCAGCTAAAAATAGTTTGTCAGGGTTGGGCACTGTTCTATGCAGCCAGGAAAATAAAAGTAAAGATCTCTAGTACAAAGTGAAGATATGTAAGAATTCCATAGAGGGAATCTTCTTTTCAGACATGTTGTCTACCAGTCATAGACATGGAAAGATAAGACACTATTTATGGAAACTAATATTAGAGAAGGAAAACATCTTAATTTCAATGAATATCATTAAATTTAGAATCATATTATCAGATCTTCTGATTTTAATATCACATATATACTTGATTAAATACACATACATATGTATAGCCAGTGAAAGACAGGAGAGATAAATATCTATATCTTTTCCTCTAGAAGCACTTCATTGCTAATAATAGAATCTAGAAACAATGGATTTACAAAAAGTGATAGTAAAAGCCTTTGAAGTAACATGGCTATGAAGCAACCAATTTGAGCTTTGTCAGCATAGGAGAGTTTTGAGCCAGTATTTTCCTTGATGCTTTCTGCCTTACGGATATTTGAGACATTGCAAACAATGGCTTCATATTTGTGTTTCTCATGCTTTTTCTCTATGCATGGAATGCAATGCTACTGGAATAAATAAGTTCTATAATAGGATTTACTGTCAGAATTTATTGCCTGTGCTACTTCGAGGGTGCAGATTTTAAAGCCCCATGTCATTTACCAAAGGGGAAAGTGTTGAAACTGACCTTTGACTGTACATAGTGGCATTTAGATTATTATATTATTATTACAATGAACTCTAATTTCAGATGTGTTATAAGACCTTGACCTTTCTGGATATTACTAGGATATTGCTTTCAGGAAGGAAAAAAATATACAGCTGTTTTAAGCTTGTAAGTGACTATCAAATATAAGATGTCAATTGGTAAGTCATTTGCTTTTCAATTGGGAGTACAACTTATACCAGAATCCTTATTGATCTAATAGAATGTCAATAGATATAGATATAACTCCACTAAATAGCTACTCCTCATTCTATATAGAAAACAAAAGGGCAGATGCAGGGTATTCACAAATGGATGCCTAATAATCAGAGCATGCCCCACTACACAGAATATGCCAGGTTTCATTAAACAAAATATGTGTTTGTTTAAACCTATGCACATAATATTACATAATAATTAATATTACCATTTTCCTGTCTATAAAATTCTAATGTAGTGTTCAGTTTATTCAAGAGCAAAACGAAAAAAAAAAAAAAAGAAAGAAAGCTGTTTGGTTCAAAGAAAAGATGCATTTACTTCGTAATTTCTGAAAAGTGATCTCTTTCGTGGTGACACGGTCTTCCTAATGTGCATGGCTAACAAATTTAGTAGGGAAGCTGTGGATTTTACTACTCATAGCCCCTTGTGGAATTGAGAGCTTGCCATCTAAGCATCGAAACGAAAAATACATGTCTCTTCAGGTAGCTCCTCACCTCCAGGGAAGAGAAAAAGTGAGCAGGATACCAAAATTATATGTTGTGACTTGTCCTCCCAAATTTTGCAGTCTGAGCATGGAAGGACTGCAAAAGCCACAAATAGAAGGAGTGCTGGATGACATACATTTCCTTTCTGCGGGGGAAGAAATATCAACCGTTGAGCCAAACGTTTCCTCCTGCCTACCAGCAAATCATCATTGAACGTTCAATTCAGCCTTTCCCCCTCCACATTCCAAACTCTAGATCTATAATAATCATTATTCATCTCTAAGTGTTGCCCATCATCAGTGTACATTGTTTTAGTTATTTAATGATTGCACCTTCCTGCAGGTTCCATCTTGAGTTTCTTCTTTGTTTATTTAAGTGGAAACAACACAATGTGACTCAGATATGTTTTTCATGAATACATTAAATACCGCTAGAATACCCATCCTCGTGTTCCCAAGGAGCATTTTGTATCTCTTCAATGCTCATATTCTTCATATGATTTTAAATTTTAACATGCAAAGGAAAAATATGCATCCATTTTGAATCTTTTGGTTCCATATGAATTAAAACATGTGCTTTCCCAGCCCTTACTCATTATTTACCCCCCTTTTCTTACCATGTCAAGCTTTTTCCATTAAACTTTTAGGATCCATGATAATTTTCAGAATCCTAGACATCCTATAGATATAATAAAACTATTCACTTTTTCTCAGAAGCACACTGGAGTAATTGCAGCAGGACATGGTAGAAACATAGTCTAGTTTCTGCTGAATATGCTTTGCTGGTGACAAGTCCGTGAAGCTGGGGTGGTTTAATTTAACCAACTCATTTGCACAAGAATAAAGGCTCTAGAATCAAGATATTCCAGACTAAAGGCATTTCAGAAATCTTTCCTTGCAATGTTGTGAGTCACCTTAATAACCAGAAACATAGGAAAAGACATATAGTTGGAGCAAGCTTGGGAAGTCTTGTCTTTGGCCTATTTGGTAAGAACTGGGAGCCTCAAATGTGAGACCCACTAAGAAAATGAACTGCTGTGTTTGATTGAGATAGGTTATCTAGTGTGCTGGTTAGGGTTTTTGTTTTGTTTTGTTTTTTGTTAACTTGGTACAGGATATAGTCATCTAGGAAGAGGGAACCTCAGTTGAGAAAAACCCTTCATCTCTTTGCCTCTAGGCAACTCTCTAGGGCATTTCTTTTCTTTTCTTTTTTTTCACTAAGAAAATATTTTCATTCATTTTACACACCAGTCAAAGATCCCCCTCTTCCTTCCTCCTGCCTTCTAGCCTCCTCCCCAACCCACCCCCATTACTTCCCCACAAGAAGGCAAGGCCTCCCGTGGGGAGGCACATCCAGTAGAGGCAAGACCAAGCCCTTCCTCCTGCCTCAAGGCTGCATGAGGTGTCTCATCATAGGTAGTGGGCTCCAAAAAGCCCCCTCATGCACCAAGGATAGATTCTGATTCTACCACCAGCCCCTGCCCCCAAGCAGATTAAGCTACATAACTGTCTCTCCATGCAGAGGGACTAGTCCAGTCCCATGCAGGCTCCACAGCCATTGATCCAACTTTCATGAGTTCCCACTCGTTTGGTTTGGTCATTTCTGCAGGTTTCCCCATCATGATCCTGAGGCACTTGCTCATAGAATCCCTCCTCTCTCTCTCATTAACTGGACTCCTATATCTCTGCCTGGTGTTTGGCTGTGGATCTCTGTGTCTGCCTCCATCAGTCATTGGAGAAAAGCTCTATGATGACAGTTAGGGTATTCACCGTTCTGATTAATGATTGAAGTGAGAAAATTCAGCTCCCAGTATCTGGTAACACCTATGTGCAGGTGGTCCTGGTTGGTATAAGAAAGCAAGTTGAGCAAGCAATGAAGGTAGTATTTTCTCCATGGTCTCTGATTCAGTTTTTGCCTCCAAATTTCTGCCTGAGTTCTGGCCCTGACTTGCTGTTATAATGGACCCTAATACATAAGATGTAAGATGAAGTAAAGCCTTTCCTCCTCAATTGCTTTGGGTTGGTGTATTATGACAGCAGTTCAAAGCCAACAAAGACATCCAGCCACAAGAAGACAGTTTTCTTTTACAACCTACTTGATCATCAAAACTAAGTTGTACCTCAGTTGTACCTGGAGGCCTCTTTACTCTGACTGCTTACCAATAGAGCCTGGATTAAGTGATTTAATTCTAGTTCACACCATTGATTGACCTTCAGCAAAAAAAAAAAAAAAAAACAACTAACATTTCCAGTCAATTTTTCTGGGTTCTAAGGAGTGAATATATTGAATAATCTCCGCATTTCATTCTGGTTTTAAAGTTTTAGAAATGCCCGTGGCTAAGCAGCTGTGGATGCCTGCCAACACACAGTAGCAAAGTGGGATATTGAAGACAAAAGACTGAGCAAATTGATTCAGTAACCAAGAGAACATGGTTTTCCCCCTCCCTACGCTTTCTTACAGAAGGATAGGGTAAAAATATTGGAAGGGAATTTAGAGTTTTTCTAGTACAAGTATTGACTGGGTATTTGAATTTCTTCTACTGTATTCCTGACAACCATTCAATAAAGTCCCAAGTGTGCACTAAAGGGAACCCTGAAATGCCAGTTGAAATTTTAGCTACCTAGTAAATTCAGTAGGACCTAATGTTCATTTGGTACATCCTGTAGTATTGCAACACAATCATCTTGATGTTTGTTAACAGAATGATTTTATTGTTTCCTTACCATAGACACCATGTTATTTGTGAGTGATATGCTCCAGAGTACATTGTAAAAGGTTTTTCTTTCTTTTTTTTCTTTTTACTGTGTTAAATTTATTATGAACCAAGCTGAGCTCTTACAAGGTGATAATTTTGTTTAACAGTGCTGTGGTAGTTTGAATGAGAGTGAAATCCATAGGCTCATGTTTACATACTTGGTCCTATGTCACTGAAAGAGTCTGAGAAGGATTAGGAAATATAGGCTTATTAGAGGAGGTCTGACCCTAGGAGTGGCCTTTGGGCATTCAATAGACTCCTATCATTCCCAGTGTGCTCTCTGCTTCCTGCTTGTGAATCAGCATGTGAGCTCTCAGCTGCTGCTGTAGCCATCTGTCATCCTGCCTAAACTCAGCCATCATAGACTCTAACCCTCTGGAAACAGAGGCCCAATTAAACTGTTTCTTTTGAAAGTCACCTTGGTCATGGTGTCTTATCCCAACAAGAGAAAAAGACACAGATACAGAAACATAGGTATTTAATAGTCAAAATAGCTAGAGAAGCATTGTTAAATTACTGAATCATTGGTTAGATGACGTGTAGAGTAGGTTAAACAGGTGTAGAGTAGAATTCTGCCTTGCCTCAATCCTCCACCGAGTCATCTATATCCATCCACACTCTTTGAAGAAGGTAGGCTTATTTTTCCAGGAATATGCATGGAATGCAGTTTCCCACACTGCTCTTTCTGATTCTATTTAATCAGCTTTAAATTAATGAAAGTTACTTACAGTTCTGGTGCAGCGTTCTTTTCCTTTTCCTTCCCTAAATCTTAGTTTTAAATACCACCGTGAGTGAGTTTGGTTCACTTGACATCTTTACAGGTAGCTTAGTGAGGAGATGAAAGAACCTGCCAAGAAGACGGCATCTTCAAAGTGCACAATTCTAACTTAATATTGAGATGCTTCATTGCGCCAAAGTAACATATTCTGTTAGAACATACCCATGACAGCTTATTTGATGGGTACATGTATGATGCATGTAAAATTAGTTTTAAACTATAATAAAAATCATCTTAGATATATTATTGACCAGTTAGAGAAAATTTCATCAAAATATAGGGGTAAAATCTTAGTCTTCTAGTTGAAAGGAACAGCAAAATACTAATGGGAGAGTTTTGACAGTGTAACAGGAAGCCTTTATTGCTGTAATTATGCTAATATTTTCCCAAACCAGATTTTTCAAAATAACAAAATCAAAATTACTTTAACGGAGAATTAGGAAGCCCATGGATTAAAATTGACAGGCAGTTTTTCACATGCCCTGTGGGATGTTAGACTATTCCATGATGAATTCCTGCTTTACAAAATAGAGAATATATAATTGGGAGAGGGGTTGCCATGACAGCACACAGCAGCAGGTACTCTGTTGTTCTCACTCCAGGGGATTTCACATGAGTTTCCCATCTTTCCCTTAAGAGCCACTGTCCAGGCTTGAGCCGTTAACAGGGGCGACTTCTTGATTCGACTACATTAGCACTAAAATTTAAAGAGGTAAATGGCTTGCCAACTGGATCTTCAAACACAGTTGAGTTCCATCCAAACAGCATCAACACACCTCAAGTACAAACTGTAAGGGAAGTGGCCAGAAGTGGTACTTCACCACCTTGATCAAAATGCACTTGAAATGCTTTTCTCACACAAAAACACACACAAAGCTGCAAATCTGATAGATCTCATTTGAAATATATGGAAATGGAAGGGCAAATCTTCATTTAAAAATAATCTTAGGATTATGCCTAGTATCCCAGCATTGGGTGGGTATACGTGAAGGCAGGAGGATCAGGAGTTTGAAGCTAGCCTGTACTATGTAGTGAGACTTTGCATAAAAATGAATGTTTAAGTCAAAGCTTATGTTTATGTTTATGTTTTTGTATAAATATGCTTGAAGTTGAACATGAATGTCCTTTTGTCAGTCTTTACCACTTCTCATACTTTATCCTTTCTATGTTTATTCTGTAGTTTCATTTAACTAACCAAATACTAACAACTCTACAATTTCCTATACACTAAAATGAAATCCATTGTTAAATGCAACATACCTTCATTGGATAACTTCAGGTCAAAAATAGGGAATGAGAGAACATATTAAAAAGAAGGGTATTTTGAAATATGACATGAAGACAAGAACAAAGGATGGTTAAAATCATAAAATGTTCTAAGATTTTTTCATTAATGGCATTTTTTCTGCCTTCAGATTTTTAGATTATTTTGTTATATGCATTTTTATTATTACAGTGCATACCACAGAGCAACATTGAAACTGCTTTAGTGATGTAGTGACCATTCCTCTAGTTTCCTTTATTCATAAGTTAAAGATTGTTTGGAAAAATTCGCTGCTTAAAACATAATTGAAAATCTTTCAATGATGCCTATACACATACAGCAAAATCATAAGTTTTTGAATCCTAATTTCCCAAGGTTCAATAAAATTCTTATATTTAAGTTGTGTTATCAGATAATGAATCTGTGGTGATGAAATTGGGATTCATTGAGGAAGAGTACCTTGTGTTTATCTCTACATCTTCATTTTTTATATGTAAAAGCAATAATCTCTAGTGAGTTAAACAAACAGTCCAAATTATAAGAGCTCTTTGAGCCTGCATCCTAATACTTTGCTAAAAGCAATGTTCCCAGTTCTTTATTGATAGGCAAGAAAAATAATATTGTGGATGTGACATGTCTGCTTTTAGTTTCAGGGGCTTTTCAAACTCTCTTGACAAGCTCCTGCTCATGGCAGAAAGTGACCATTGCAGCAACATCTTATATTCAATTCCAGAGCGAGTTAGATGTTATATCTAACTTATTGACAGATGTGAGCTGTCAATAGGAAAGGCAGGCAGTTGCAGGATACTCTACAAGGTAGTCAGATGGCTCTATATATCCAGGGCATGTGGTTAGAAGATATGAGTGCGCTGGCTCAGGCACCTTAGATTTTATCACTCAGGGAAATGCAGTGGCAAGAACATCAGCACATGTGTCCTAATTCCCTAATTCCAGAGGAGGCCAAGTGTGACAAGGAGCCTTTCCTTACACTGAATCCACCACTAGAAAGGAAGCCTGCATGCGGAGATTTTAATCTAAGGCAATTCCTAAATATTACATGATTTTAAGAGATTATTATATGTAAGTTAGCATTCACAGAGTTGGGGTATTTATGATTTAGAAATTCACCAAGTTAATTTTGGAAAATAAGTATCTAATTTTAATGAAAAAAAGTGATCATAACTTCTTTGGAAAAACAAAGACATACTTTTTATACTTAAATGAAATATCCATAATGACATACTAAATATACATTGAACATATAGTACATCTGATACACTGTTTTGAGGCTGTTTAATCTAGGTTACACATAAATGTTGTACTGTTTACTTGGAGCAACTGTGATTACCTACATGAAATATTCCAGAGATAATTGTTATGAGTCTCTCATGTAAGGAGGAGTAAGGATCAAGGGCCACATGAAAGTCACGGGAATCATAAAATCTACAGAGGTTCAAAAAGTTCACAGGCTCCCACAAGACGCTCCTAAAGTCTCACCCTAGCATGAGGTTATATTATCGGTATACAATTACCTTTTTTGTGGATGTTGATGGGATTTATTATCATATGGATGCCCACATCCCTGGAGTTACTCTTCTCTTCAATAGTGTGAGATTCCATGTGTCATCCATGCAGAATTTGGGATTCCTTAGAGGTGTGGCTGCTCCAAATTTACCTAGCAGACTTCCCAGTAGTCTTCCCTGAATCATTTATGAACCTGTAAGTAACATCCCCCCAAACTCATTTATTCACCAAGATGGACCTGGGTGAAATTTGTCCTCTGGTCTATCAATACAATCTTATCTAGAGTATGATGAATATTTTCCCTTTTATTTAAAATAGGTTTTTTTCATATAATATATTATGATTATGTTTTCCCCTTTCACTAAGTTCTACCCCTGTTCCCCATCCTACCTGGGTCCACCTCCTTCTGTGTCTTGTTAGAAAACAAACAGGCATCTCAAGGATGATCATAAATCAGAACAAGATAAAACAAAAACAAACACATTGGAATTGGAAAACAAACAAGGAAAAGAGCCCAAGAAATTTCACAAGAAACAGATATTGACACAGAGACAATCTTCTTTACACACTCATGAATCCCATAAAAGCATCAAACAAGAAACCATGATATATATGAAAATAAAATAAAAGTAAAAAAACAAAAATGAATCGCCCTGACAATGACATTATGAGATGAAGAACACCAAAGATGCTGCTGAGTTTGTTTTCTGTTGGTCATCTACAGATAGACATGAGAACTACCTTTGAGAATAATAATAGTTTGTTTTCACTGAGAATCCCACGGATAAAACTAAATTTCATTTGTAAGCGATTATCAATAGGAGCGTGTGTCCACTTCTTTCAGCTCCAGAGCCAAATCTAGTGCAAACCCATACAGGCTCAGTGCACGCTGCCTCAGTCTGCGTGAGTCCATATGTGCATTCATCCTGTTGATTTATAGGGCCTTGGTACCTCATTGTCTTCCAGTCCCTCTGGCTCTCACATTTCTTTTGTCTCCTCTTCTGCAGGTTTCCTTAAGCCCCAAAGAGAGGGATTTCATAGAAACAGCTCACTTAGAAAACACTGCTCCTAGGTAACTCATTCCCTGCATATTGTCTAGCTGTGAGTCTCTGTATTTTTTTTTACATCTGCTGCAGGAGAAAGTTTAGCTGATAATGTATGAACAAGGCACTGATTGATGAGTATTGTGGGAGCCCACCAAAGCTTCCTAGTGAGATCTGAGCTTGCTTTCCATAGTAGGGCTGCATTAGGAGGTGCTTACGTGTACACGGTCACCAGGTGTTTGGGGTGGTCTGCATTAGGCTGTGCTGGGGGAAGGTCCTTTAAAAGCCATTTAGAAGAGACAGAAGAAGCTGGTAGGTTTTGACCCAGGCCCTTCAGATGCTATCCTTTGTTTCTGACTGTCTCTCGCCTCTTTATTTCCATCTACATATTCCTCACTTCTCCCTGCTAAAGAGTACCCTGGGAGAAAAGTTGGGGCAGGCTCCCCATAGAGTATAGAAGAATAGCATTAGGAGTCATTTTATTGCTACATTCATTTTATAGAACAGTAGTACTCGTACTTGGTTTTCTCCTAAGTTCTTATCTTATCCATTCTAAGGTACTTGATAACCAAAGCAACTTCTTATATGGGTCCCTTCTTAGTAGCAGGCTGAAAACCAAATCAGATATTGACTGATTTCTCCTGCACACTTTTTACCACCACTGTACTAGCATATCATTTTTTTTCCTTTTATTTTATTTTACAATACCATTCAGTTCTACATATCAGCCATGGATTCCCTTGTTCTCCCCCCTCCTGCAACCCTCCCCTTCTCCCCAGCCCACCTCCCATTCCCACCTCCTCCAGGGCAAAGCCTCCCCCAGGACTGAGATCAACCTGGTAGACTCAGTCCAGGCAGGTCCAGTCCCCTCCTCTCAGGCTGAGCCAAGTGTCCCTGCATAAGCCCCAGGTTTCAAACAGCCAACTCATGCAATGAGCACAGGATCCGGTACTACAGCCTAGATGCCTCCCAAACAGATCAAGCCAATCAACTGTCTCATCTATTTAGAGGGCCATGAACAACCTGGACATGAATAGGAGTAGTGAAGGGCAAGGGTCAAGGGAAAGAGAGCCTGTGGGAGCGGGAGATCCCAGCTGGATCAAGAACAGAGAGGGAGAACAAGGAATAGGAGACCATGGTAAATGAAGACCACATGAGAAAAGGAAGAAACAAAGTGCTAGAGAGGCCCACAGAAATCCACAAAGATACCCCCACAATTGACTGCTGGCAATGGTCGAGAGACAGCCGGGACTGACCTACTCTGGTGATGGGATGGCCAAACACCCCAATAGTCATGCCAGAAACCCCATCCAAGGACTGAGGAATCTGGATGCAGAAATCCACAGGTAGGCCCTGGGTGGAGCTCTGGGAGTCTAATTAGCAAGAAAGAGGAGGGTTTATATGAGTGAGAATTGATGAAACCAAGGTTGGATAAAGCACAGGGACAAATAGCCAAACGAATGGAAACACGTGAACTGTGAACCAAAGGCTGAGGGGCCCCCAACTGTACTAGCATATCTTGCAGACAGGACACCATTGTCAGTCAATAGAAGGTTCTGTAGATAGAATAGTGTTTATGTTACTCCTTTGGTAGCATAAAGAGTATCTTCTGGTACCAAGAACGCTAGCCAGCATGAGTGAAGCATTTAGGCAAGCACAAACTTGACTTCTCATTTTTCAATGAAGTGCATAGCTGCTATTTTTGGTGTTAAGGTCTGGCCATCACATTGTGGAGAGCAATCTGTAGTCTTTGCACCAGCCTGGGTTCTTTGGGTGTTCCCATGGGATAGCTTTGACCAACAATTTGACTAGATATAACCCATTCCTGGCATTGAAGCTTCATCTGGTAAAGAGAGATCTACAATTGGGGCTCTGTTTCCACCTTTATTTGGCAAATTAATTTATATAACCTGCCTATATGTATATATTTTAGGAAACTTGAGGAGGCATGAAAGCCCATATAAGACCGGGACACATAACTCAGCTTTCCTCAATGATGAAGGATGTAGTGATGATTGTCCCTGACTTACATTCCTTAGTGATGTTAAAGTCACTTTAGGTTGTATAAGTACACAGTGTAATGTTCAGTGTATCCCTCCAAATGAATTCCCACAGTTACTTGTAGAAGATTTATTCATATTTTCTGAAAACTGGATTAACCCATTATCCATCATGAGGCCAGTTTAGAAATATATTGTATATGTGACCTATGAATTTTATACCAATTAAAATTTTAATGGAAATTAAAAAAGAAACATTTTTTAAAAAGAAATATACTGTAAACTGACTGGTTCGTTGGGATTTGGGATGTTTCTTTCCACCCTGCCGTGATTTTTCTTGAGCATTAGATGTCAGATTTGGACTGTAGGTATATCAATTTGATTTTGTCATACCAAAGATACAGCTCTATCCATGAAGGTTCCTGCCACCAACCTGAGGATGTGAGTTCAATCCCAGGCATCCAGCCCCACATGTTGTCTTCTGATCTCCATATTTGTGTCTTGGCATGCGCACATGCGCGTGCGTGTGCATGCGCGTGCGCACACACACACACACACACACACACACACACACACACTTTAAATTAAAAAAAATGTAAATGTAAGAAAAATGTATTGTGGTAAGTCCAAATGCTGCAATCCTACATATTAACCAAAATTAAATAAACTAAGATATAAACAAACATATAGTATAGGGAAGCATGACCAAAGGTGTAATTCTTCATATGAAATTACATAAAGTAATAATATTGTCTGGATAGTGTCATAGCGTATGGTCTCAACATTTGTATATCTAAGCCACAGGAGATTTTAGTTTAACAGAATTCTTCTTTAGATTGGGTTGTAGTTACAGTGTTAAGGGACTGCTTTTTACCAGTATTCATATGTTGTAGTATGGTACCAACTATGCCTCTATTTAACATAAGGACTTTAAATAGTATGTAAAGTGAAATGCAGTCACAAAAAGTAACATCTTATAAGATGAGCAGACACCAGGATCACACATGGACATGGTAAAAGTCACATGAGGACACTGTGAGAAGCAATTAGAAAGTCACACCTGCTGACATTTGACTTTTTGTCTTTAGACTCCACTGTGTGAAAAACAAATTTCTATTTTTTGAACAATCCAATCTGAGAGCATTGTTATGGCAACCCCAACAGACTAACGTGTGTAAGCTTACACATCTGCCGAAAGTCATCAGACTCTACTACCAAAACGAAGCCTATTCTGAATAGATAGTAAGTCTTAATAAAACTGATTTATTATTATTAATAATAAAAACAATAACAAAAAGAGCAGCAGGCTGATGCTTTCTACATTAAGCACTATCTACTAAATGAGAAAACATGTGGTCTCTTTTTAGGATCTTTACTGTATAACTGGAAATTTCACAAAGAAAAATTTCACAATATTGTAAATAACCTATGTTGAGAATAGAAATTATAGAGAGAACTTGGACATCTGGCTTTGAAGTGTTTTTGTTAACAGCTTTGAAGTGTCAGCAGCAATAAATGATATTTTTTGTAACTCTGAGAGCAGAAAAAAATCTCAAATGTCTTTGTCATGAAAGGTGCATTCCTTATATAAATACTGCATACTAGCATAGAATTTGTGAACAAAATCAACTGGAGCAATTGCAAATGAAGTCAGCCATAAAATACCTATGTCTGATTTATAGTTGTTATACATACCTGTTACAGATACCCAAGGATTCATGTGCATGCTCATAACAAAACAAAGCAAAACAAGTTACTACAAAAAGACAGAGGTACAGGAGATGTAGCTCAATGGTGAAGGACTTGACTAGCATCTACAAAGCCCTGGGTTTGATCCTTAGCACCATTTAAAAAAGAGGCCGGGCGGTGGTGGCGCACGCCTTTAATCCCAGCACTTGGGAGGCAGAGGCAGGCGGATCTCTGTGAGTTCGAGGCCAGCCTGGGCTACCAAGTGAGTTCCAGGAAAGGCGCAAAGCTACACAGAGAAACCCTGTCTCGAAAAACCAAAAAAAAAAAAAAATAAAAAAAAAAAATAATAAAAATAAAAAAGAGATCTGAATATCCTAGACCTCCAGTATTCTAAGCAGAAAAGAGATTAAGGACTGATTGTAAAGAAAAAGGAACACTTTGGCTTCATTTTATTGTTTTCTTGAAATTAAGGTTTGAAAGGAAATAGAAGACTTTAAAGGTAATGAATTTTAAATGGGAGCTAAAGGAAGTCAAGATATTGAAATATCCCTTTTGTGTTGCAGACAGCAAATATTTCAAATAGATTAAATCATAAACATATATGTATACTAATTACAATAATAAAGCCAATCATTTGTCAGTATATAATGGAAATGAACAAAGTGGGCATATCTGAGAACATGGCTGTTATTGTGATTTTTCTGATGAATTTATTTCATTTGAAACTTTAACACTTTTAAAATATGCTTTATGATTTGCCTTATTATAACAATAAACATGGCCCTTAAAACAGGAATAAATATTATGTTAGCTGACATTCCAAACTATCAAACTACCAATCCTTTCTCCTGATTCTTAGCAAAGTAGGTAAATATATTTTGTGAATTTTTATGATATTCATTTTCCCAATGCAATGTGATTGAAAATATAGACTTGAGCCAGAAGAACAGGTAGGCTGCCTGCCTGTGGAATTTGCCTCCTCAATCTGCTCATATTCCCAGAGACTCAAAGCGCTGCCTTCACCTCCCTGCACCACCACCCACACTCCCCTTTGCCATGTTCCTATCCCCAACGTGTTCTTATTCCCACAGCTAAGAAAGACTTTAAAGCCAACTTTATGGAAATGATAGAGGTCCTTAAAGAGGAAGTGAATAGATTCCTTAAAGAAAGTGAGGAAATGACAAAAGGAAAAAAAAGGAGGAAATGAATAAATCCCTTAAAGAAAGCCATTTAACCAAAGGGGAGATTATGTTGAAGGAAATAAATAAAACTATTAAAGACCTGAAAATGGAAATAGAAGCAATAAATCACACACCAAATAATCCAATTAAAAAATGTGGTGTAGATCTAAATAGAGAATTTTCAACAAATGAACCTCAAATGACTGAGAAACACTTAAGGAGATGTTCAACATTCTTAGTCATCAGGGAAATGTATATCAAAACAACTCTGAGATTCCATCTTACACCTTCAGAATGGCTAAGATCAAAAACACAAGTGACAGCTCATGCTAGAGAGGATGTGGAACAAGTGAAACACTACCCCATTAATGGTGGAAGTCAGTGTGGTGGTTTCTCTGAAAACTGGGAATCAATCTACCTTAAGACCCAAATATACCACTCTTGGGCACATTCCCAAAGGATGCTCAAAGATTCTACCAGAACACTTGCTCCACTATGTTCATAGTAGCTTCATTTGTAATAGTCAGAACCTGGAACAACCTAGATGTCCCTCAACTGAGAAATGGATAAATAAAATGTGGATGAAACTAGAAAAGAAAATCACCTGAGTGATGTACCCAAACTGAGAAAGACAAACATGGTATATACTCACTCATAAGTGGATATTACCTGTAAAATATGGATAACTATTCTACAATCTTCAGACCAGGAGGGACTAGATAACAAGGTGGGTTCATGGGGTGAGGGGGACACACACATCTCTCTGGGAAGGGGAAATAGAAGAGACTTCGTGAGTGGAGTAAGGGCAGCTTGGGATGAGAACATGAGTGATCATGTTGTGGTGGAATGGGGTGGGAGAGTACTGAAAGAGTCTACTGGAAAGTGGGTGGGGAATTTTGGAGTCAGGGAAAAACCTGGCACAAGGGAATCTCTCTGGTATCTACAAGGAAGACCACCAAATAATCACCAAATCTACAAACCTGGGTTCACAGGGGCTCACAATGACTAAACTGACAACCAGAGGGTCTACATGGGAATGACCCGAGCATTCTGCCTATGTGTTACAGTTGTATAGCTTGGTCCTCCTGTGGGAGCATTTAACAGTTGGAACAGGGGCTGTCTCCAACTTATTTACAGGCTGTTAGGACCCTAATCCTTACACTGGGTCACCTTGACAAGCCTAGTACATGGGGAGGTGCTTAGTCCTACAGCAACTTGATATGCCCTGTATTGTTGATAAGCACACAAGACCTGCCCTTTCTTAAAAAGGAGAAGTGGATAGAGGGTTGGGAACAAAGAGGAGATGGGGAAGGGACTAGAAGGAGAGGAGGGAAGAGAAACTGTGGCTGGGGTGTAAAATAAATACATACATACATATAATAAAACAAAGCACAAACTGAAGAAATTCTAGAAACAAAAAGATGTAGGTCAGTGAGCAGGAACTAGAAAGGCAAGCTTCACCAACAGAATACAAGAGATGAAAGAGAGAAGGAAGCTAAGGCACTGAGGATATGGCAGAAGAAATTGATATATCCAGCAAATAAAATGTTAAATCTTAAAACAATTCTGACACAAAACATCCAGGAAATCTGGGACACTATGAAAAGACCAAACCTAAGAATAATAGAAATAGAGGAAAGAGAAGAATCCCTCAAAGGTCTAGAAAATATTTTCAACAACATCATAGACAGTAATTTTCCTAACTAAAGAAGGAAGTGCCTTTTAAAGGTGAAAGAAGCATACACAACAACAACTAGATGGGACCAGAAAAGAAAGTTTCTCTGACACATAATAATCAAAACACTAAACATACAGAACAGAGAAAGAATACTAAAAGCTGCAAGGGAAAAAGGAGCAAGTAACATATAAAGGCAGACCTATTAGTTTAGCACATGGCTTCACAAGAGAGACTCTAAAAGCCAGAAGAGCCTACACAGATGTCCTGCAAATTCTAAGAGACCACGGATGTCATCCCAGACCACTATACCCAGCAAAACGTTCATTCACCACAGACAGAGAAAACAAGGCATTCCATTGCTGGCAGGAATGCAAACTATCACAGCCATTATGAAAATGAATATACTGGTTCCTTGGAAAATTGGGAATGTTTCTCCCTCAAGGCCCAACTATATCACTCTAGGACGTACCATCTTACATAAGGACACTTGCTTAACTATGTTCATAGCAGCTTTATTCATAATAACCAATTCATAACATTTACACAATGGAGAATTTCTCAGCCATTAGCAAAAAAAAAATGACAACACGAAATTTGCAGGCAAATAGATGGAACTAGAAGAAAAAATCATCCTGATTGAGATAACCCAGACACAGAAACATAAATACCACATGTCATCCCTTGTAAGTGGATATTAGCTGTTAACTAATGGTTAGTTATGCTACAATCCACAGACCCAAACATGCTAAGAAACAAGAAGAGCTCCTGCAGGGAACTCATGGACCTTCTTGGGAATCAGAAATAGAACAGATTTTTTGTGGTTGGACCAGAGGAATCAGGTGGGAGAGGGATGGAGAGAGAGAGTACAGGTAGAGGCTACTATAAATGGTGTGTGTATGGGGGTGTGTGTGGAAACCTGGTACAGTGAAATCTCCCTGGAATCCTTGAAGGACTCCTAGTAATGGGGGATACAGAGCCTTAACTGACCATCTTCTGTAACCAGGCAGGGCTTCCCATGGTGGGAGCGGGACATCAATCCAGCCATGAAACCTGTGAACTACAGTTTGTCCTGTCTGCAAGACGTGTTGAGAAAACGGTGACACAAAACTTGCAGGAGTGGCCCAGCGGTGACAGGTGCAGTGGAGGCCCATGTCAGGAGAGGGAGCCCATGCCTGACACAGCCTGGGTTGTTAGGAAGCTGGATAGTTCAGAGTCCTAG
This sequence comes from Peromyscus maniculatus bairdii, assembly GCF_049852395.1. NCBI lineage: Eukaryota > Metazoa > Chordata > Mammalia > Rodentia > Cricetidae > Peromyscus > Peromyscus maniculatus. The sequence continues at coordinate 15,129,800 of NC_134868.1, forward strand.
GACACACTCAAACACAACTGGCAGAAGAAAAAGTCAATGAAATGATGCCTAACGATATTTTGCTAATCTCATAGATTGGCGCCTAACCCAGCTGTCATCAGAGACGCTTCACAGGACAAGTGATGAGAAAAGATGCAAAGACCCACAACAAAATATTAGGCAGAGCTTGGAAACTGACGGGAGACGAGGAAGAAGGATTGTAGGAAGTGGAGGGTTTGAGGATACCAGGAAAGGACAGCCCACAGAATCAACTAAGCAGGGCTCATAGCGGCTCACAGAAACTGAAGCTACAATCATGGTGTCTGTATTTATCTTCACAAGGTCCACTAAGCATGTGCTAAGGTTGTTTAGCTTGGTGTTCTTGTGGGACTCCTAACAAGAGTGTGTTTGTGGGGGGGAGGTCTCCTTATCCATCCTTGATATGAGGATTTGTGCATAGTCTTATTTTATAGCTTGTTAGGCCATGTTATGTTGGTATTCCTTGGAAGGTTGCTCTTTCCTGACGGTGTGGAGGCTCACAAAGGTTTCCTAGGGAGATCTCAACTTGCTTCACACAGCAGGGCTGCATTAGAGGATTTCTTGACCACATGTGTGGTTACTAGGTGATTGGAAATGTTTGCATTTGGCTGTTCTAAGGGGAGGTCTTTGTTCCACCTGTTGCCATTCCTATAAAATGCCCATTAGAAGAGACAGTAGGAGCCAGTTGATTAGGATCCAGGCCTTCCCAAGCTATCCTGTGTTACTCTCTGTTTCTCTCCCCATCTCCCCTTCTATCTAAATATTTCTCACTTCTCTCTCCTCAAGAGTTCCATGGACATAAAAGTGGGAACTGGACTCCCACGTGAAGGGAAATGAAAGAGGAGTGAATCTGGGAGAGAGAGGTGGTAGAGGAGGGAATTGGGGAAGTAGAGGGCAGAAAAACTGAGGTCATTATGTAGTGTATGAGAGAAGAATAGAAAATGAAGCATAGACTTTTCATACATATACAATTCATACTTTTGTACTGACTAGTTTTCATGTCAATTTAACACAGTGTAGAGACATTTTGGAAGAGAGAAACTCAGTGAAGATAATGAGTCATGAAATTGTCCTGTAGGCAAACCAATGGGTATCTTCTTAATTAGTGGATGATATAGGAAGGCACAGAGTATTGTGGCCATTGCCACCCCTGGTTCTCGGGTAAATGAGAAGGCCATGAGAAGAAAGCCAGCAAGTAGCCCTCCTCCATGGACTCTGTTTTAGTTCCTGCCTCCAAGTTCCTGATTTGAGTACCTATCTGAATTTCCTTGATTATTGTGTAAGTATAAGCTGAAATAAATCCTCTTTCCTACCCAGATAGCTTTTGGGTTTGGTGTTTGATCACAGCCATAGAACACTTAACTAAGAAAACTGTTAGAGTTGTTAAAGCATGAACATATATCTACAGAACTATAATTAGTTTTAATTATGTATATATGTATGTGTGTGAGTGTATGTGTGTGCTTAGGTATGTTCATGTGAGTCCAGGTACCTACAGAGGCAAGAAGGTGCTGGAGCTGGATTTGGAGCCCCACAGTATAAACATTGAGCAGTGGAAGGTTTATGCTAGAGTTATTATGTTAACTCTCTATATATAATAACATTGAATACTTTTGTATTTAACATTATCCTCAAAATCTTGTGTATTTATCCCTTAAATATAAGAATAACTTTACTAGTCTCTTTACCATTCACTCAGACACCTACAGTAAAAGAATGTCCTGTTCTTCCAAAATACCCTGCTCAGTTCCTAGCACTCAATCTACTGTTACTATATCTCCAGGGCATCTGATGCTCTCTTCTGGATTCTACCAGAATCTTTACACATAAGTCGCATGTAGATGTAACCAACCATCTTATTAAATAAGAAACATAGAACCAATGTAAAAGAGAAAGCCAAGAGGTCAGAGCTCAGAGCTAAAATCTCACCCTTTCTCCTGCAGTGGTCCCAGCTTCCCAAAAGAGAGCTATTTCCCTGTGTGTAAGTCGTTTCATAGTCATTCTGCCTTCTCATTGGTTGTAAACCCAAACACGTGACTGCCTCGTCACTGTCTGTATGTATAGCCCCCCAGGTCTTAAAGACATATGTCTCCAATGCTGGCTGTATCCCTGAACACACAGAAGAGATCTATGGGATTAAAGGCGTGCACCACCACTGCCGCAGTCTGTCTATGGCTCTAATAGCTCTGACCCCCGGGCAACTTTATTTATTAACATACAATCAAAATCACATTTCAGTACAATTAGAATACCACCACAGTCGCACACAACAAAACACAACACACACACACACACACACACATACACACAGATGAACACACACCGCATATACACATAGATGCACACACACATACTCCGCACATATACACACAAATAAAAAGAAAATAATATGTAAAACTTGGATTTTTCAAGTGATATTAATAATGATATAAACCCCAAAACTTGTGTGTTTTTCACAAAGAAGTTTATTCAAAGTGTTAGATTTTTAACCTTTAAATGTCTAAATGTCTATTTCTATAATGCATATATATTTTTACTCATATTTTATGTAGTTCTGCAGGGTATTTTTGGTGCAAGTCATTGAAAATATTTGTTCTAGTTTCACATAAATACTACAGTGCATATATATATATATATGACTTATATTTCTGTTGTGTTATTATTTTGTGTGTATGGGTATTTTGCCTACATCATGTGGGCCATATGTGTGTGGGTGTACCATGTTTGTGTCTGGTACATGCAGAAGCCAAAAGTTGACAAATTGAATCCCTGGAAGTAGAAATGGAGTTGCAGATGGTTTTGAGCTGCCATGTGGGTGTGAGAAGTTGAAGCAGGTACTCTGGAAAAGCAGTCAGTGCTCTGAATGAATGAACTGTCTCTCCAAACCCTCTTGGCTTTTATTACTTAGTGGATATTGGGACAATTTTTATATTCTCCCCTACACTGATTATTAACTAAAGATGTTTGCAAATAAAATAGAGGGCAAAAATCACTTTCTACTAGTTCAATATTTGATTAGGTTTCTTTCATAGTATTATGTTATCATTTAACAATCACATTAGTGTTGGTGTATTTCATTCAATTTTGTTCAGGATTCTGTGTCACAAAATAAATATCTATTCAAACAAACAGCAATAATGGTGGATCATTTTATTTACAATATAATTGATTCATTTGTTAATCTGATAAGGATGCTCTGTCATTCACTGTTGTACAAAAGAGAAAATTAACATTACTTTGACAAGAGTCAATTTCATTTGTAGCTGAAGCTACTTATTTCCTAGAACTAAAACTCATTTGAGTTGAATAATCTATAGAAAAAGTGAGGCTTTTGTCTGAAATTACTATTAGCTATGAGTGTGTGTGTGTGTGTGTGTGTGTGTGTATTTCCCCTGACTGGGAACATAGTTTAATTGCTCTATAAACTTTAGAGAGTTTTTAAATATTGCCATAAAAGTAAATGAGATAAAAATGAATGCTAAGTAAAATGTCATTTTGTCACACCATTTTTTTTTCATTTTCATTGTTTTTTAGAAGTGAAGTAAAAGGGTCAGAATCATTAAGGTTTTATAGCAACTCAAAATCAAATTGACACAATACTTTCCTAGCAGTTTTAAATTCCCTAGACTCAGTAAAATGTGAATCAAAATTAAGAAAACAGCATTGAGAAGTTTCAGGGAGAGCCTTTGCTGAACTCCATGCCTTGCAACAGCACTTGTTACCACGTTTCTCACTGTATGTTGTCCTCAGCCTTCTTCATCCTTGTAAAACAGGATATAACGTGTCAGACTTTGAAAGCATCTTTTCATAGAAATAATTACATTTTGATAAAAATAACATATGGTGTTGTGTAATAACAGAACTCTAATCTCCAGGCGATCAGTTAATTCTGGAGCAAAATATGAGTGACTCTGGTCAGGGAACAGTGTCATGTTTCCCTTAATGCCATGTTCCCATGTAGAAACAATTTATTAAAGACTTATTGTAACAGAAATAGAAAATCATGTAAATCAAGACATTTTGTAAGCACATTGGTGGAAATATCAGTCAGGTGGATTACTTCCCTCATCTACGGGTATTGGCTATTGTCTGAGGTTATTTACAGCTCCTGGGATCATGGAAGCTTGTGTCTATTAAGTAAATACATCTCAAAGGATACATGTGACAGTCACACATATGTCACGTCACACACAGAGGAATTCAGCTGATATTCAGGGAGCCAAACTGATGCATAATTAATTAGGCTTTTGGATAGTCAAGGTTCCAGCTTCTTCATTTTATTTTGAGTTCTAATCAACTTGGGTTCAACCAAATGAATCTTCTTAGGAATATCATCCACAGTTGATGGGCACTTTTGATAAGGTTTAGACACAATGGATATTTTAAGTAATGTATGCCTTCCCCTTTGTTCCTTATCACAACAAAAAGTACCCAACCATTTTCCATTTTGTATTTCCTCCAGTTTGTAGGAGGCTAAATCTGTACATAATTGCAAGTGAGTGTCTACAAGGCATAAACAAAAGAACATGCTACACTTTCCCATGAGGCTTCATCATGAATACACTGAGGAGAAGTATGCAGTTGTCTCTTTCCAAGATTCTTTAAAGGAATGTGTCAGTCACAGATATGATCCCAGATCTGTTGTTTCTATCTTAGAAGTTTTCCTTGTGTTTTGGTATTTTCTGGTATGAATTTCCATCTAAAACTGCTTTAGCTGCAGTCTAATGAGTAAATCTAAAGTGGGTTGGAGAGAGGGCTCTAACACAAAGTAAGTCACAACACAAATATATTATATATATAGTCTTAGGTAGGATTTCTATTGCTGTGAAGAACCACCACAATCATGTCGTCAACTCTTATAAAAGAAAACATTTAATTGGTTGGCTTACAGTTTCAGAGGTTTAGTGCATTATCATCAAGGCAGGACATGGTAGCATATAGGCAGGCATAGTCCTAGAGAAGGAGTAGAGAGGAACTTACATCTTGATCTACAGGCCACAGGAAGTGAACTGAGACACTGGACATGGCTTTGGCATCTATGAGAACTCAAAGCTCTCTTCCACAGTGATACACTTCTTCCAACAAGGCCATACCTACACCAACAAAGCCACTCCATCTAATAATAAGACTCCCTATAAGCTTATGAGGGCCAATTACATTCACTGGACCCCAGAAGCTTATAACAATATCATCATGTAAATTAAAATGCATTTAGTCCAAAGTAAAAAGTCTACATAGTCTATCAAAGTCTCAACAATCTTTCAAAGTCCAAAGTTTATAGTCTATTCTGAAATTCATACAGTCTCTTAATTCTAATCCCCTATAAACTAAAAATAAAAATACAGATCACATACTTCCAACGTATAATGGCATAGGATACACATGAGTGTTCTAAAACATAGGGAAGGGAGCATAGTGGTGAAATACTGCACCAAAGCAAGAAAGAAAACCAGCTGTGCAAAGTCTAAATGCTGCATGCCCATGCCAGATGTTGTTCAGATCTCCAACTCCTTTCAGTTTTGTTGACTGCAACATAATTCTTTCTCTTGGACTGGTTCCACACTCTGTGAGAAGCTTTTCTTGGCAGGAATCCAATGACTGGCATCTGCAATATCTTGTCTTCAAGGTAACCCAGTCTTCTCTTTCACAGCTTCGCACAATAGCCTTGCTGGGCCTCCATTCAGGGACACACCTGATAGATGCCTGTCCTCAGCAACTTTCTAAGTTGCGAAGAGATATTCCATAACTCATTCCTCCTAAATTTGATCCTAAAGCCAGAACCATGTGGCTAAAGCTACCACATTCTGCTGCTTGCTGGGGCTGGAACATAGGTCCCTCCTTCAATTACTTCTTCACCAGCTTTCTGTTTTTGATGGTTTCCTTCACTGCCTAAGCTTGGCTGTCCTGAAACTGGATCTGTAGAACAGGCTAGCCTCAGACTTATGGATCCACCTGCCTCTGCCTCTGGGATGCTAGGATTAAAGATGTGTACCACATCTCCTGGCTCAAGGGTTTTCACAAAGCTTTTAATTCCATTTCACAAGTTGGAAACTTAGCTTGGTGATACCTTGCCCTGACATCACTATTTCCATTATTTCATTTCTTAATCTGTTTAATCTCCTTGAACATAGGATTTAGTTCCATTCCACTTCCTGGTACTCATTTTCTCCTCACATTGTATGTTTTGTAATTTTCCTATCTCAGCTTGGTTCCCTTCATTATAAGTCTTTATAAGCATGAGCACTAGTAACCACATGACAGAGCTCAAACAAAAATGTTTTGAGATTTCCTCTGCCAATAGGATTATTCCAAATCTCTTCACTTTAGGTCGAGGCAGACACTTCAGACAAGGGGGAAAAAAGCCACTTTCTTCACCAAAATGTTACAAGAAACATAGAAAAATTCTTCCTCTGAAACTTCCTAAGCCATTTCCCCACACTTTAAATTATTGTCAGCACCATTTTCTTCCATGGTTCTACTAGTATAACACACTAAGTAGTGCTTAAAGCATTTCACTGTTTTCCTAACCCAAATTACCTAAGTCCAAATTCCTTCAAACAAAAACCTAGTCAGGTCTATCACAGCAATACCCCAATCCCTGGTACTAATTTATGTCTTAGTTAGGGTTTCTATTGTTTTGAAGAGACACCATGATCTTGGCAACTCTTTTTTTTTTAATTTTATTTTATTTTACAATACATTTCAGTTCTACATATCAGCCATGGATTCCTTTGTTCTCCCCACTCCTGCCCCTCTCCCCTTCCCCCCAGCCCACCCCCTATTCCCATGTCCTCCAGGGCAAAGCCTCCCCCGAGGACTTAGATCAACCTAGTAGACTCAGTCCAGGCAGGTCCAGTCCCCTCCTCCAAGGCCGAGCCAAGAAACCCTGCATAAGCCCCAGATTTCAAACAGCCAACTAATGCAATGAGCCCAGGACCCAGTCCCACTGCCTGGATGCCTCCCAAACAGATCAAGCCAATCAACTGTCTCACCCATTCAGAGGGCTTGATCCAGTTGGGGGCCCCTCAGCCGTTGGTTCATAGTTCATATGTTTCCATCATATTTGGCTATTTGTCCCTGTGCTTTATCCAACCTTGGTTTCAACAATTCTCGCTCCTATAAACCCTCCTCTTTCTCGCTAACTAGACTCCCGGAGCTCCACCCGGGGCCTAGCCATGGATGTCTGCATCCAGATCCCTCAGTCCTTGGATGGGGTTTCTAGCACAATTAGGGTGTTTGGCCATACCATCACCTGAGTAGGTCAGTTCCAGCTGTCTCTTGACCATTGCCAGCAGTCTATTGTGGGGGTATCTTTGTGGATTTCTGTGGGCCTCTCTAGCACTTTGCTTCTTCCTATTATCATGTGGTCTTCATTTAACATGGTCTCTTCCTATTCCTTGTTCTCCCTCTCTGTTCTAGATCCAGCTGGGATCTCCCACTCTTCCAAGCTCTCTTTCCCTCGACCCTTGCCCTTCGTTACTCCCACTCATTTCCAGGCTGTTCATGTAGATCTCATCCATTTCTCCATCATTGGGGTATCACCGTGTCTTTCTTGGGGTCCTCTTTTCCAGGTAGCCTCCCTGGTGATGTGAGTAGCAGTCCAGTCATCCTTGTTCCACATCTAGTATTCTCCTATGAGTGAGTACATACCATGTTTGTCTTTCTGAGTCTGGGTTGCCTCACTCAGGATGATTTTTTCTAGATCCATCCATTTGCCTGCAAACCTCATGATGTCATTGTTTTTCTCTGCTGAGTAGTATTCCATTGTGTATATGTACCACATTTTATTTATCCATTCTTCAGCTGAAGGGCATCTAGGTTGTTTCCAGGTTCTGGCTATTACAAACAATGCTGACATGAACATAGCTGAGCAAGTGCTCTTGTGGTATGTTTGAACATTCCTTGGGTATATGCCCAAGAGTGGTATAGCTGGATCTTGGGGGAGATTGATTCCCAATTTTCTAAAAAAGTGCCATATTGATTTCCAAAGTTGTTGTACAAACTTGCATTCCCTCCATCAGTGGAGGAGAGTTCCCCTAGCTCCACATCCTCTCCAGCATAAAGTGTCTTCAGTGTTTTTGACCTTAGCCATTCTGACAGGTGTAAGGAGGTATCTCAGAGTTGTTTTGATTTGCATTTCCCTGATGATTAGGAATGTTGAGCAATTCCTTAAATATCTTTCAGCCATTTGAGTTTCCTCTGTTGAGAATTCTCTGTTTAGTTCTAAAGCCCATTTCTTAATTTGACTGTTGGGCATTTTGATGTCTAATTTCTTGAGTTCCTTATATATTCTGGATATCAGTCCTCTGTCAGATGTGGGGTTGGTAAAGACCTTTTCCCACTCTGTAGGCTGTCGCTTTGCCTTGTTGACCATATCCTTTGCTCTACAAAAGCTTCTCAGTTTCAAGAGGTCCCATTGATTGATTGTTTCTCTCAGTGTCTGTGCTACTGGTATTATATTTAGGAAGTGATTTCCTATGCCAATGTGTTCAAGACTACTTCCTACTTTCTCTTCTAGCAGGTTCAGTGTAGCTGGATTTATGTTGAGGTCCTTGATCCACTTGGACTTAAGTTTTGTGCACGGTGAAAGATATGGATCTAATTGCAGCCTTCTACATGTTGACATCCAGTTATGCCAGCACTATTTATTGAAGATGCTTTCTTTTCTCCATTGTACACTTTTGGCTTCTTTGTCAAAAATTATATGTTCATAGGTGTGTGTATTGATGTCAGGGTCTTCAATTTGATTCCATTGGTTCACATGTTGTTTTTTATGCCAATACCAAGCAGTTTTTACCGTAGCTCTATAGTAGAACTTGAAGTCAGGGATCGTGATGCCTCCAGAGGTTATTTTATTGTACAGGATTCTTTTGGCTATCCTGGGTTTTTTGTTTTTCCATATGAAGTTGAGTATTATTCTTTCCAGGTCTGTGAAGAATTGTATTGGTATTTTGATGGGGATTGCATTGAATCTGTAGATTGCTTTTGGTAAAATTGCCATTTTTTACTATGTTAGTCCTGCCTATCCATGAGCATGGGAGATCTTTCTATTTTCTGACATCTTCTTCAATTACTTTTTTCAGGGACTTAAAATTCTTGTCATATAGGTCCTTCACTTGCTTGGTTAGTGTTACCCCAAGGAATACAGGGAACTTACCTAAATATAATAAAGGCAATTTACAGCAAGCCAACAGCCAACATCAAATCAAATGGAGAGAAACTCAAAGCAATTCCACTAAAATCAGGAACAAGGCAAGGCTGTCCACTCTCCCCATCCTTATTCAAGAGGTCCCATTGATTGATTGTTTCTCTCAGTGTCTGTGCTACTGGTATTATATTTAGGAAGTGATTTCCTATGCCAATGTGTTCAAGACTACTTCCTACTTTCTCTTCTAGCAGGTTCTTGAAGTTCTAGCTAGAGCAATAAGACAAAATAAGGAGATTAAGGGGATACAAATTGGAAAGGAAGAATTCAAGCTTTCCCTATTTGCAGATGACATGATAGTATACTTGAATGACCCCAAAGATTCCACCAAGGAACTGATACATTTTTTAAACACCTTCAGCAACATAGCAGGATACAAGATCAACTCAAAAAAATCAGTCGCCCTCCTATATACAATTGACAAAAAAGCTGAGAAGGAAATCAGAGATACATCACCCTTTACAATAGCCACAAATGACATAAAATACCTTGGGGTAACACTGACCTTGGCAACTGTTATAAAGGAAAGAATTTAATTGGGTGGCTTACAGTATCAGAGGTTAATCCCATTGCATCATAGTGGGACATGGTGGCTTGCACACAGACGTGGTGCTGGAGAAAAAGCTGAGAGTGGAGATAAAGCTACAGCTTGATCCACAGGTGATAGAAAGTGAACTGAGACACTGGGCATGGCATGAGCATATATGAGACCTCAATGAAAGCCTCCACAGTGACATACTTCTTGCAAAGTCATACCTACTCCAAGGAAGCCACACACCTCTGAATAGTGCCATTCCCTACGAGCTTATGGTGGTCAATTATATACAAACTACCACTATATGTGCGTGTGTATGTGTATATATACAGATTATACACACACACACACACACACACACACACACACATATATATATATATATATAATATGGAAGTATATGTTGGAAGTAGGTGATCTAATATATATATGTATATATATACATATATACATATGTATGAAGACATTGCTCTACTACTCAAATATATAGTTCCTATTCTTGTAATACTAATGAGATTGCCATTAGTTATGATAGAAACACACTGCTTATGCTCCAGTAGTAGACTAATGTGTGGTATCAGGTGTGGCAATGTGAATAGCTTAATAAAATTCCTGGAATATGTCCTAATTTGGGATTGTAGATCCAGAATGGGACAAAGGGAAAGAAGAGTTTATCAATTACAATAATTGTCACCCATATATTCTGATTTATGTATCAGCATACTAATAGAAGGTAACTATGTATATGGCATGCTTCTTTGGGTACATCCAAGAATGTTCACATACATAAATGCACACACATGCACACATGCACACATATGCACACAAACACACATCTACATACACACCAGCGTTTAGGTTTGTTAATGGCGAATAAGGTATTGGGACAAAGAAATGTCAGACATATTATCATCTGTTACTTCAGTGCACTGGACTTCATGGACTTGCTTCTAATATTTGTGTAACTAGATTGAGAGTTACAGCCATTCACAATTAACCTTTGTACATAAACTGATAGTAAATAAAGAGCAGACGGGAAAATAAATGAGCAGTGAAAAAAATCAAACCTTTAAAAATATTTGTTCAATTTACCCCAGAGATTCTTTTTATTGTAAACTCATTACATGAAAATAATCAGATTCAAAATTTATATGTAAATCTTTTGATTGCTAATCAATTTGTAACAGTAAAAAGATTGAATAGTATAAAGAACAAAAATAGATGTTTTACTGAGGAAATTTTATGAGAGCCATATGAGAGAGTGCATAGTTCTTCAGTCTCATTTTCAAAATTTAAGATACATTGTTAAAGAAAAGCCAAAGTCACAGGAGAAAATAACCTTGTGATCATACAAACAATTAAAGAAAAAATAGTAAGCATACATTACAGTTTATAAAACTTTGACGTCATGATTCAAAAATGTTTGTTCATCTGACTACACTGCCTCTTCAATTTTCGCTTGTCTTTTATCATGTCTGACATTTTTATGAATGCTAACCCTGATGTTCAACTAAAAAACACTGTTAATAGGCCTGTAGTGTGAAGTGTCATCTTTCTCTGACACTTCTGCTGTATCTCTGTGATCAAATCTGATGCTAAAACTCTTCTGGTACTTCTAGTTATGTCTTCCTTCCTGGTTTTGGTTTCATCTTGAGAAAGTTTCTTACTGGTGCATGAGGTTTGAATTCTGTCTTTAACAAGCCATAGCTATGCACATTCCCTTTTGAAGTAGAAGAAATAAGGCGGAGGGTAGAAGGAAGTGTTCTGAGGTCCCGTGATTATGTTTCAGTCTGTTAGTGAGCCATTGTCCTGGTACTGTGACCTTCACAATGTTTGGCACCCTCTCCTTCTCCCCTAGACAGGAGCAGAGGGTACTGAAGATGAGTCATCTTCTTCTCCTAGGTCAGTTAAACTCTGGTAAACCCTAAGTGGGTTAGACTCTGGGAAAATAGTTTCACTGCCACACAAGTTTTATTAAGGGGGAAACACGTCTCTGTGGTTTATTTCAGAATGAATACTTTTATCACTTGATGGGATTTTTTCTTTGATTTTCTTTTTTTACATTGAGAACCTGATGGAGCTTGGGGAGCAAAAGTCTCAAAAGCATGGGATCCCCCTGAAGGCACTACACCCTCTCCTAGAGTTTTTAAGTCTGAAGCTCTTCTGTGCTAAGCCTCCAGCAATTTGTCAATGATAGCTTATAAGCTCCTACAGATACCAACCCCAGAAGCAGGTTTCCCAGCTATAATTTTCTCATCTCTCTAATTTTCGGGGTGACAATTCACTAAATGACCCCAATTCTTTAATGGCTACAAGAAAATGTGTTGTTTTCTTTTATTGAGCTTTTTCTTATTTTAAGGATTGGAAATGGAGACTCCCACATCTTTTATCTGTCAGCCTAGACACTAAGCAACATCCTTAATAGTAAAATTATCCTTTTAAGAAATATGTTCCTGATCATAATATCAATTTCTAAGTATAAAATGTAGAGTATGCAAAAATATACAAAAGCAGAAACATTTAACTTTATTATATTACATTGAAAAAATACAGCAATCTTTTGTGTATGCTTACCATTTTTTCTTTGATTGCTCATGCAATCACAAGGTTATTTTCTCTTGTGACTTTTGCTTTCCTTTAACAATGCATCTTAAATTGTGAAAATGAGACTGAATAACTACGCACTCTCTCATGTGGCTATCATAAAATTTCCCCAGTAAAACATCTATTTTTGTTAGAGGGGATGGAGGACAACAGAACAGCACCTACTGAATAAGCGAAGCAGGACTCATATGGGCTCACTGAGACTGAGCAACTAGCACCAGGTCCTCTGCTTATATGTTTTGGCTGTCAGCTTGGTGTTTTTGTGGGACTCCTGACAGTAGGGGCAGGTGCATCTCTGAGTCTTTTTCCTGCTGTTGAGACTCTTCTTACTACTGGGTTGTCTTGTCCAGCCTTGATATGAGGTCTTTTGCCCTGTCTAATTATATCTTGTTTTGCCCTATTTGGGTATTATTTCTTGGAAGTTTGTTCTTTTTCGTAGAGGAAATGGAGAGCAAGTGGATCTGGGAAAAGAGAGGAGGTTGTGGGGGGGGGAGGAGAGGCTGGAAGCAGTGGTGGTTGGGGAAACTGTAGTGGGGATGTATGCATTGTATGAAAGAATTTATTTTCAATAAAAATACGATAAAACAAAGAAAATGCTTGCTTTCATCAAATGTCAGTGTCTTCCCAATCAATGGGCATAATTGTGAGTCTACCTGAATTCTGTGGTCTGTTCCACTGAGTGATGTGTCTATTCTTTTGCCACAACCATGTAGATAGGACTATTGTAACCATAGCATAAGTCATGAACTCTACCAGTTCCTCTTGCTTTGTTCTTCATTGCCAAAATTGTTTGCTACCTAATTCATTTATTTTCATGTTACTCTTAGAAAAATAGTTTCTATATTTAAAAATCATCTTTCTAAAACACTAGGTAGGAATTCAGTAGAAACTCAATTACAATGTTGAGAACATTAATCTTTTTCCTAAGATTGAGTCTTTTGGCTTAAGAATGCATTACATGACTCTTAATTGGTTAGGTTTTGATTTATTCTGTCTGTGCTGGATAGTTTTCTATATATAGTCTTCATGTATATATTTTGTTAAATATTTACCAAAGTATACTTTTGATGTAAATTTATTCATCTATTTTTAAATACTCATTATATTCATTTATTTTGATCTGCGTGAGTGTTTTACCTGCAGGCATTTATGTGCACATGTGTATAGTGTATAAGAAGACAAACAAAACATTGGGCCCTTGGGAACTGGAGTGACACATAGTTGAGAGCTCTCATGTGGTGCTGGGCACAGAATCTTGGTCCTCTGCAAAGAAGCAGGTGCTTTTAACTCACTGAACTACATCTCCAGCCCCTAAATCATGTTATCTCAATGTCTGGATTCATTGTCTTATTTTCAATGTCATTGATATTGGTCAAATTTTTACTCTTTCACTATTTTTTTTTTAACTATTTCTTTTCTATTTCTGGTTTCTTTACTATTTGGGAAGTTCAATGCAACTCTCATTGTTTCAGAAAAACCATCCTTACTTTGGCTTCTTTCAAAATTATCTCTGTCTTTGAATGCTTGCAGGTGGAACAATACATACCAAGATATATATGATAGATACTTACCATTTTCCTTGTTTACTGAACTTTCCCACCTATTATTTAATATCTGTTAATATCTTGGAATATCCAGCTGTTATTAGTTTAGGTCATTTGTATTCATTTTCTTTCTCATTTGTGACTTTTTCAATTTTCACATATTACACCCTTTGTCCTTCAGCTGTTTTTACATGTTCTATTCAAATTTGTTTGTTCTTTTCTATCGATTGTTTTTCAGCTTGGGAAGCCCTGTTAACATATTATCAAGCCCACTGAGTTCCTTCTTTAGATCTATCCATGAAACTTATGATGCTAGTAATGTTATTTTTCATCTTAGAGTATTTTTATTCTGCTATTTCCTTTTCTTATTCTTCTGAAGTTTTCCATCTTTCTAATTACATGTTCCACCTATTCTTGTATGATGTACAATATCATCATACAAGAATCTCTCTCTCTGCGTAATGTCTGGCTGTGGGTCTCTTCACCTGCTTCCATCTGCTGCTGAAGGAAGCTGCAGACGACAGGACAAGGCACCAATCTCGGTGGAGTAGAATATCATTAAGAATAATTTCGTAAACTTTTTTCCAGCTGTGTTTGGTTCTACTCTAGGCCTCTGTGTTAGTCGGTCTCCAGCTCCTGGTCATCCAGGCAGTGTGGGGCATGGGCTTCCTATGATGGTGTAAGCAGAACAGATTAGTCTTAACTGATATTTCAGTATGAGTGGAAAACACATAATAGGACACGTCATTGTATCTGCATATACATATGAAACAAAACTTACACAGAAGGAAAAAATAAGAAAGACGACAGCAATATTGGAAAAGTTAACTATTTCCCAGAAAGGGATGTGTCTTCTGAAGAACTGTATTGAGGGTGAGGGTAGGAAAATGCCTTGATTGTGTTTTAGGAGACATTTGCAAACAGAGAGTAGCTCTAAGCTTCCACATGTCCATAAATGAGATGCAAATGTCAGTGTGCAGAAGCCTTTTTAGTGACAATTGTGAGTTACTGAGTTGGCAGTTTAAGAAAATTGTGTCACTGACTATTTTGGTTATTCATAAATAGACTAAAATATACTGAGAAATTAATGTAATTTCACTTTTTTAGTAAGACTGATTGGTAATGTGAAAGAATATTTCTCAATATTCTACATAGTCTTGGAAAATATTTCAAAGGGAAATTAAACTATTTATGAACATATCCCTTAAGAATAATTTCCTCAGAAACATTTACATATACAGAGAGATGCTGAAATAATTATTAAGGACATATAGTCTTGTCGCTTTACTATTTTTTTCTTGTTTCCCAAGTTCTTTCAACTACTAAAAAGGATGGACCATAATTCCAATGATACATCATCTATCATTTGACCAAAAGGAAAGTGATGTATAAAGTTGCTCAAAATGAGTTTTGTAGATCACTTTCTGCCTATATATGCTCAGTCTTCCTAAAGTTAATTATCAGTAATTGCAAGATTTATTTACATTAATAAATGTCATGCTGTTGAAGGATTTATTGACTCCCTATAGCAATTCAGTCATAAAAAATGCATTTTATAGCCGGGCGGTGGTGGCGCACGCCTTTAATCCCAGCACTCAGGAGGCAGAGCCAGGCGGATCTCTGTGAGTTCGAGGCCAGCCTGGGCTACCAAGTGAGCTCCAGGAAAGGCGCAAAGCTACACAGAGAAACCCTGTCTCAAAAACCAAAAAAATAAATAAATAAATAAAAAAAATAAAAATAAAATGCATTTTATATTTTAATTCAATTTTATTTAAAATGTGGTATGTATAAAATTTTTTGTTTCATATTATCATCTTTAAGTGTTGAATGAATATAAGAATGACTTATATTAGAATAGAAAAAAATTTAAAATTATCTCCTGTATTAAAAACTCTTCATGCTTTTGTTTTGTGCCAGCTGTTTGTTCTCAGTGGGATGTTTCATAATATACAATCCAATCTACATGAGCCAATTGCTACATGAGATTTAAATTCAAATGAATTCTACCATCAACAGTTTCAAAGCCTGTCAATCAAAGGCTTCATATTATCCTGAAAATATTATATAAAAATATAGAGCTGTACTTTGAATTGAAATCTGATGATGTCAATCACAGTGGGCATTTAAGTAGTCCTTATGGAATTCTTTTATTTTATGTGAAAAACTTTAAACTTTCGACAATATAGCATATTATCTTCTGAATTTACATTAGATTTTCCTACATGATTGTAAATACTCCTTTTAAAACATAAATTACATTCATATTTTTTTAAAGAATATAAAATTAGGAATACTATAAAAATCAAGTAGAAAACATACAACTCTGGGCACAAAATGTCACAGAAAAAGTAGAAATAAAGAAGATAATTCATCTGACAATGGAGTAGCAATCAAGGTGACACAGGCATTATTGTAAGCAAGTTTATTTAATATAGACAATAAATAAATAAATTCAAAAACAAAATTGCCTCATAATAAACATTGTGAGGAAGATAAAGGAAGGCGCCAAATATAGATAATATGATGCTAGGCCATAAATGAAAGTTAACTAATGTCAAGATAATAATTTTTAGGGGTTTCTAGGTAAACAAATGTCTTGAAATGGGAGCAGTCATAAATGGTTCAGTGTACAAGACAAGTTGAACAATCAAGGCATGGTTCAGACCACATCTCCAAAAATAGAGATCACATATTGTTTTGTAAGTACTTTACCAAAAAATACACAATCAGCATCCTTTCATCTTCTGGATTTCATGTTAAAATCAGCCTTTTTTCCCCTTTATTTTATTAAGAAACTTTTTTCATTCATTTTACACACCAATCAAAGATCCCCCTCTTCCCTCCTCCCTCTCCCACAGCCTCCCCTCCCAAGCCATCTCCAACTCCTTTCCACGAGAAGGCAAGGCCTCGCATGAAGAGGCACATTCAGTAGAGGCAAGTCCAAACCCTTCACCCTGCCTCAAGGCTGCATGACCATGTCCCATCATAGGTAGTGGGCTCCACACTCATGCACCAGAGATGGATTCTGATCATACCGCCTCCCAAGCAGATCAAGCTACACAACTGCCTCACCATGCAAAGGGCCTAGTCCAGTTCCATGAAGGCTCCACAGCCATTGATCCAACTCATGAGTTCTCTCTAGTTTGGTTTGGTCATCCCTGCGTGTTTCCCCATCATGATCCTGATGCACTTGCTCATGGAATCCCTCTTTTCTCTCTTTGACTGGACTCCTGGAGCTCTGTTAGTGATTGGCTGTGGATTTCTGCATCTGCTTCCATCAGTCACTGGAGAAAAGTTCTGTGATGACAGGGTGTTCACTGGTCTGATCTCTGGGGCAAGCCAATTCAGTTCAGGCACCCTCTCCACTATTGCTAGTAGCCCAGGCTGGGGTCATCCTTGGGGATTCATGGCAACTTCCCTAGCACCGGTTTCTCTCTATCCCCATGATGTCTCTATCATGGTATCTCTTTCATTGCATTCCCCCTCCCTCCCTGTTCCAGTTCAAACATCACATTCCCTTATGCTCTCATCCCCTATCCCCTACTCTCCATTGCCCACCCCTCATCCCCAGTATCCTCTTCCCAGGATGATCCATTGTTACAGATTGAAAAAACAGCTAGGAACATAGGCAGGTAGGAAAAGCAGTTAGAAAACAATTTTAATGGTCTAAGCGCTAAGAGGAAAGTAATACATAGGAGCAACAAGGGATATGGAGTAGAGTAAGCGTATGATTTATGAAATGCCTACATCTAAGTAGAATTTTAGTTACTAAGGTTCTAAAATGCCATGCACATTTTGCATTGAATAGCATAACCTTCATATCTTAATTTATGAAGGAGATATTGCATAAAAAGGTGAACTTTGTACCTCCTTATTTCTACTGTTATCCCAATAAACCAACCAAAGTTCCTGACTTACTGTACCCTCCACAACAGTGAACAAATGCACCCAGCTTTTGTAAATTGTGTGATTATTTTAAGAATGCTTTTTGTAAGAAATAATAATTAAATGGGAATGTTGTAGCTAAAAGCAAAATAGTATAAATAGGGCATTACCACTGGTACAGTGCATGTTGTGGGAGGTGATGGAATTTGAAGCTTTCTTGAAGTTCTACTTTCTTACCTACCCTTTTTAAACACAGGGTTCCTAAACACATGAAGGAGTGTGTCATCTGTTTCTCAACTGTATTTGGGTCCAATGAAGTTGACATTGGCTTTCACGCTGGAACAATCCTTACTGTCAAGTTATCAGTCTTTATTTTCAAAATCAAAACAATTTTCTCTTATTGAAAAGAAGAAATTAGGAACAAAGCAGGAATGCAATTTTGTATAGGTCACATCCCAAGCTAATTAGATATCTGGTAACAGGATCATAACAAGTGATCCTTGAAAGCCATCACCAGAAGAGCATGTTCTTTTTCAGAATCAACCTAATAATTCTCCAAATGGCATATATTATTAGCTCTTACAACTTTGCCTTTGTGTTCAGTCAAGATGAGATTTACATACAAGCAAATACATGCACTTTACTAGAGAAGAGCACTGAGTTTACAGAAATAGTTTATCACCACAATCAATTGTGGGATTATTTTAAACAACAAAATATTTTGTGTTGTTCATCTGCTATATGTTCTTCCTCTTCACCATTCTTAGACTATTCCAGTGTACTTATTATAAATATAAATTTGTTTTGCTTTTAGTGCATTTTCTTTTACTCCTTTTTGTTCAGCTGTCTTACTTCAAAAGATTGTTTTTGATATTAACTCTTATTATTATGGATAGTTGATACACTGTTTTTTATTGAATAATAGATTTCTCATACGTGATGATAATTTTCTGTGTATCCAATTTTACTGATCATTGAAATTTTCTATGTTCAAGCTTCATAAGTAATTGTTTTCTTTTTATAAAGTAGACTTAAATATGTATCCTATTATTAATTGAATCATTTCTCTCCTCAATATTGAATTACAAGTTCTTTTGTATATTATTGTAAAATTCGTTTGTTGGATATATACATTTTGAATATTTTCTTCTGATTTGTGACTTACCTTCCAACTTTTGGAAAAGCAGCTTTTAAACAGCATACCATCATGAAGAAAACCAGTAAGATAATTTCTATGTCATAGTTCATTTTATTACATATTTCTTAGTTATATCAATAAATATTTCCTAATGAATTACATAATGATTTTCTTTTATAACTTTACTTCTAAAGATAACATTTTTGTTTTAAAATTTCTATGTATTATTTTTTATGATAACTGTGTATAGGATTTCAAAAAAGGTAAATATCATTTTAAGAATGTGCAGCTGTTCTTGAGTCCTTTTTGAAATACTATCTTTCAACCACTATATTTTCATAATGCCTTTGCTGAAAACCAAACAACCATATATTTGTTTCTAACTGCTAAGTTTTGCTAATCTCTGTGTGTATCCTTATACCAGTGCCAAACTACAGATATGACTCCAACTTTAGATGTATCTTGAAATCATGTATTAATTAACGTTTCAATTTTGTCCTATCTCAAAATGTCCTTGTCCCATGAGTTAATTGTGTGGTTGCAAAACATTTTGTCACCTCATTTAATTATACATAACATTCTGTGATTGTAATTCAATGTCATTGAATCAATAAGTCAGCTTTTGGGAAAACTGACAACTTAAAGATAGCGAAACTTTCAGTAAAATTACTCACATCTCTAGATTTTTCTTTCACTTCTCACAGCAAAGAATTTTCAGTGTATATAAGTGAAATATTTATCATGGATATTTTGCTAAAACTGTCTTTCACACTTTACTGTCTTTGATGCCATTGGATTAATTTTTGCTTTATTTACTCTAATATACATAAATGAAATAATTTACATACTGAGTTTGTATATTGTGCCCTTCTTAAAGTTCCTTCATAATACTGGTTAAATTTTTTGCCTATTGTATTATTATGAACACATTGACCTTTGCTTTCCAATTTTTACATATTTCTTTCTCTGTGAGCTATGAAATTTCATATTCAGAAGATTGTTGGAAACTGTAGAAAGCTTATGTCCCTATATTTTTCATAATTTCATAATAAAAACCATTATGCTACTAACTGTTAAATATGCTTAACAGAGAGACAGTGTGCATATCATTGTTAAGGTTAAATCCACACTTATTTGCAGAAATTGTCACTGAGAAGTGAGTTTTGAATTTTTACATCCCTTTTTATCCTTGTTTTACTAATACAGTAAATTAATTTTTAAGGTAAATCAAATTTGATCCTTATTGCAAAATATAAATCTTGTATTTTGTCTAAACTATTTTCATTTATTTATATTACTTTATCTGAAGTAATATGCTTACCAGTTCATAAGATATATGATCCTACAATTTAATTTTTCCATAAGAAATTTATCAATTTTGTCATAAATAAACACTAGATTTAAAAAAAGCATCTTTAAGGTTTTTCTGTCCTCTAATATTCTGAAAGAGTTTGTTTAAGACTGAAACAGTTCACCATGTAACTCATCTGAACCTAAAAATAACTTTGCAGTTAGTTTTTAACTATGTGTTTAATTTCTTCAGTTGATATAAGTTTACTCAAGCTTTCTGTGCCTTTTTAAGTCTTTTTAACAAGTTTTACCCAAGCAATTTTCTATTTTGGCTCAAGTGGCAACTTTATTGGCCTAAAGCCCCTCATATTTTCCTCTGCTCTTGTGATATCTTCAATGCTTTTAGTAATGTTTCCTGTTTTGTTGTTGATATTAATGCATTATGGCTTTTCTTATTTCTGCTTAGTCTCTCTTTTCCAAACCTCCCTCCCCAATTATCAATCCTGTGGACTTCACTAGCTTATTCTAGATTGTACCCAACATTCATTACACTTGCTATCCAGGAACTCACACCCAGATATTGAAACTGAAGGTCCCACAGTTTTTCCCACCAATGGTTGTACATTCATAAACTATTATTCCCTTCCTTCACATATATTCCATAGCCACCCCAGATGCCATGACCAATGCCCCACCCAAGCATGCAACACAATCTTTGCAGCACTGCTGTACGTGGTCTCAGGTTCTCAAATCACAGTGTGTGTCATTACAACTGCACTTCTGCTTGGATCCTACCCTGATTTCAAGCTTGTGAACACTCCCTGCTCTGGCCCCGCAGTTGACTATGTGCAAGTAGCCAGCTTGAGTCTCAAGATCTTTCCATACTGCTATGCTTATACACACAGTGGCCACTGCAGTTGTCCACACACACACACACAACTAGACTTGGACTGACATGTATCAGTAAACACGCATACAGTCTCACCACTGCCTCTTATAGGCATCAGGCCAATATAACTGTACTTATATGTACTATATAATTCTACCATCCCACATATAGGTGCATACAAACTTAAAAGCCCACATAGTAATGTAAGATTTCCTCCAGTCCTAGTCCCAAAGGCCAGTTATTGATATTAAAAACTGCATCTATTTGAGCCAATGGGACAGCATCCATCCCTAGACTTAGATCCACCATCTGCCTCCAACATACTCTTGCTATCCTGTGTCAAAAGACTTAGTGCCACAACATATTTCTATTCACCTTCCTCTTTTCCATGGTCCTGACTTACTGAAGCAATTTATAAAGTCTGGAAGAATCACTTGCCTTCCCAATGTGTGGACATCTATGCAAGTCTATACAATTCACAGATTATCTGTGAATACTACAATATGATAAATATAACACACACACACACACACACATATATATGGTGATATATGTTGTGCGTATATAAAATTGCATTCCTACTTTATATATCATCTACCATTTATCTACCATCTATCATCTACATATCCAGCTATCTTACTTATTTCATAAGAAAACCTTTAATGTAACTGAGGTGGTAAAAAATATGTGTAACAAAGCATTTAAAATATGTCCTGAAGAAAGTTCCAATTCTCTCACCTAAAATCAATTAAACAAGTAAGATTAGATGATGAGGAAAAATGAATGAGAAGAATGTTTCAATCACTTCTGTATGTATAGTTAAAGAATATTAAACTTCAAGACGGAATGTTAAGATAGGAGGACCTAGAAGTAAAAGTCTACCAGTGTACTCTTTATAATTGTTATTATTATTATTATTATTATTATTAACAGTAGTGGCAGTAGTAGTTGCTGTTGTTGTTATTGTTGTGTGTGTGTGTGTGTGTGTGTGTGTGAGAGAGAGAGGAGAGAGAGAGAGAGAGAGAGAGAGAGAGAGAGAGAGAGAGAGAGAGAGAGAGAGAGAGCGCAAATGCAGGCATGTGTTTGTGATGAAAATGGAAAGATGATTGCAAAGAATAAGGAAGGGAGGAACAAGTGGAGAAGGAAGAAGGGAAGAGGAAAAGAATTTGTCTAAGATGAAAACAAGAAATAAGGAAGACAATAAAATACATCATACCTGAAAGCAGGGCATTCTTTTGTGGGAGAGAGGAGACCAACAGGAGATGGAAACTGTGGATCTGGAAGGACAGAGGGTGGGGCAAAGAAAAACAATGTCCAATTACATATTCGTTCAAAAATGTCACAATGAAGCCAATGTTTTGTCTCCTAAATAATAATAACAATAATAATAATAATAATAATAATAATAAGTTAACTATACACCACAACTGAAGGACAAGGTCTACAAATAATGACACATTTTTTGAACCTGCACAAGAACCCAAGACTTTGCATTCCTGATTCCATCCCCATCACCATACATACACAAAAAGTGACTTGATTGAGAGATGAAATAATCAAAACAACTATAGCTAGCATGTTTTTATTCTATAAATTTGGCTCTGACCAATAGACAAAGAAAGAAATGTAGTGGAATGAGGATGTACTGCTGAGAGCGGCAAGTTTCCAAAAGAGGAAGAATCATTTTACAAAAAAAAAAAAAAAAAAAAAAAAGAAATAAGAAGAATTGTGAAAATCTATGAACATTTCTGAAAATATTCAAATTATATTATAGGTCAAATATTCAGTCACTTCTGGTTATGGAGTCAAGTTACAATAAACTTCTAGGCAGGACATTGATAAAATGGACTTGGTGACCTAGAAGTGATGGTCAGTCATCATCCCCCGAGTCATTCTCCCAGGTTGGCTTAAAATCAGAATGGAGGCATTAGGAAGATTGAAAGTCAGCTGTGTCTAGAGCTGGTTCCTAAGGTTTCTAAAAATGTTAACTCAGGTAATTCCTCATTAATCCTAATTTTTTTGTGAGGGAATGTGAGCTCATAAAAAAATGGATAGGCAAAATCAGAAGTGTATATGGCTGCACAATTTTTCAATGGTTTGGTGATTAGGGTATGAAAGGACTTTGGCTTTGAATGTGAGTAATGCTTCAAATGTAATGATTTGTGTTAGAGGGTACAGGTAGAGAAGGAATAGGAAGACAGGTACTAAGTAACCCAACTCTGCCATGCATATGTCTTCGTCTTAAGGAGTACTAAAAAGCATCAGTTCCTCTGATGTGAAACTTCAATCATGAAATGTTATTCATCATACTATTATTTTTCCAGAAATTCTGAAATCTTTTGAGTTGCCAATGCATGCCCTTGATCCTGTTATTATATCTAGTTTGAGATGTGTAGAAATTATATGCTTGATATTCATGGCTTGTCTTATGAATCATTCCAAACATAAGATTAATATAATCACTGCTTTCTATCTCTGGCCTTTCTCCAGACCTCAGAGGATTTAATTCACTTAATTAATAGAATAGTTGATATTCATAGGAAGTCTGCTTTTAAAGTCAAAATAAATGGACAAGTTGATTGTTCTGAACCTGGTCTCCAATATTATTATGATGCACTAAACATGTCTTGGAAATAAAAGCACTCAAAAATATTTGAATCAAGGTAATAGACATCAAATGTTATATTAACTATATAAAATTTATGACATGCAATTTTCTTAATGATATAAGCAATAAATACTTTCACATGATAAATAATTATAAAGAATTCTCCATAGATACTTCTTATGTCATGAATAACTATCTATCCTCACCCATGTAGAGGCAATACTTTGATATTTATCCTACCAGAAACTATCTTTACCTTTGCAAAGTTATTGTTTTCTAAAATATATTAAGTTTTATTGAATAAATACATAGCACATAGACATATTTAAACAGGAAAGTTAAGAGCATTTGTATATGTCAATCAATTATTGATTTTCACCTACTGATTTTATCTGAGTTACTGATCACTGTATATTATTTTATTTTGTATATTTACCACAATTCATTAAAATTTCCTTTATTGGTTAATGTCTACAATTTTAAATAGCTCTTTAAAGAATATCTTGCAATCATTTTCATCTTAATTTTTCATCATTGTTTTAAGACTACATCTTAGGAAAAAATGTATAAGAGTATTACTCAGCTGTAAAAATAAATGACATCATGAAATTTGCAAGCAAATAGAGAGAACTTAAAAGAATCATCCTGAGTGAGGTAACCCAGACACAGAAAGACAAATATGATCAGTGCTTTGGGCAGTTGTCATCAGAGAGGCTTCCTCTGCCAGTAGATGGAAGAGAATATAGAGACCCACAGCCAGACATGTGGAGAATCTAAATCAGAGGTCTCCATCTGGGAACCCTGCAGAAGTGGGGGCAGAGGGGATAGAGGACACCAGAAGAATGTGGCCCACCAAATCAATTAAACAGGGCTCTCATGAACTCACAGAGACTGGAGCAGTAAGCCTGAGGCCTGCATGGGTCTGCACCACATCCTCTACATATATGCTATGGCTGTTAACTTGGTGTTTTGTGGAACTCTTAATATGTTTTGGCTGTTAACTTGGTGTTTTGTGGGACCCTTAATTATAGGAGAGTGTGACTCTTTTGCCTGCTCTTGGGACTCTTTTCCTCCCATTGGGTTGCCTTGTGCAGCTTTGGTGTGAGGGCTTTTCCCTTGTTTTGTGGTATTTTGTTTTGTTGTGTTTGGCTGTTGTCTCTTGGAGGCCTGGTCTTTTCTGAAGGGAGATGGAAGTGGAGTGGGTGGGGAAGAGTGGGGGTGGGTGGAACTGGGAGGAGTAGAGGAAGGAGAAACTGTGGTCAGGAAGTATGAGAGAAGGTTTTCTTCTTAATTTTTTCTTTTTAAAAAAGCAAAACAAAAAGAATTGTTTTTAAGGTGGGAAAAAATAGTAGCAAATATGTATTACAGCAATGATCTAATCGAAAGGAAGATAAGTAGATGCCAGCGATCATAGGGAAAATCATCCCAGCCCTGCCACAGTAGTAAAAGAGCAGCTGGGAACACACATAAAAGTGGAAACAGTGGCATCAACTAGGAGCATAGGTGTGCTGAACATGTGGATTGACATGTGTGACTGCTTCTACTCTTTAATGATGAAGCAAATAAGAGTCTTCAGAATGAGGACAGTAAAGGAGGTATGGAGTTTCCAGATAGGTGAGAAAGTATGAAGTTGTCTTCTAGAAAAGTGGAAGAATGAATTAACTAATAAAGTATGATTATAATATATGTAATAAATATATATATATAATCTTATATGTGATATGATGTATAGTAAGAATATAATTTAAAAAGCATACAGACATTTTAATTAAATCACTATTTTACTTTTTTATAATTCCTTGAGATTTTCACACTAATATACAACAAAATAAGCTTATATCCTACCCCCATTCTCTTCTCCAAATCTTCCTTAATCCCCCTCTACAGCCATCTCCCAAACTCATTCTGTTCCCCACTTTCCCTTATTTTATTTCATGATCTACTCAGCCCATCTAGTGTTTCCCATGTGAAAGGGTAGGGAGCCCTACACTGGAGCACAGGCAGTCTACCAATGGGCAGGGACCCAGAGAACGAGTTTCCCTCCCCCAACTACTCCTCAGCTCTGGATGAGGCCTCATGTCTTCCTCCCTTCATCAGTTATCAGTGCTCTAGTTTTCCCTATCTTGCTCTTGTACAGGTTGATTTATTATTTGTTTTGTCAAAGAAAGTCAACTCATTATCTAGCTTTGGCGAAAGGAACTCACTTGCATAACTATCCTGTCTGTTCGGACTTACACTGACTCTACCTGTCATTTCTGGCAACAAAGAACAACATACTTGAGGCATGATAAAGCAGACCTGCATGCTTTCTTCCCCCTCTAACTTCCTCCTGTCGCTCTTCCTCCTCTTCCTTCTCCTCCATGACTCATATCTCCTCCTGTTGCTCCTCCTCCTCCTTCACTCATATCTCCTCCTCCAACTTCTCTTCCCATATTCCTCCCCCACCTCTTTCTCCTCTCCCTTCCATTAGTCTTTTTATTCTTTTTTTCTTGTTATATATTTTGCTTTGATTTTTACATTTTGGAGAATATAGGCATAGGAAATAGGAAACTAAAATCCTAGGCACTGTTTGATATGGTTATACTTTCCTCTCTGACCTAAAGAAAACCAAATTCACAGGTTAAATAACAACAGTTTTTAAAGCATTGTTTGGAACAAGGAAGGATGATAAGCTGTGTTACAGAACATTGAACATCAACTTACCTAGTGAAAAAATGTCACTGTTTTCTGCTAAAATATTTACTTCAAACTTAGGGAAGTGTTATTCCTCAACAGTGGTTATTCCAAAACGGGTAATTTCTCATTTTGAAATAATTCTCTAAGTTAGTAAAAAAATAAATAAGAGGGTCTGAAACAATTGTGGTTGCTAAAATAATTGTGAGTTATATTTTACAACCTAGATTTAAAAGGAGTCTCTGCTTGAAAATTGGTATGCAATAGTTAGAAGATAAAATTTATTAGAAGACTATTAACCTACTTAATAGACTGGAATAAAGGGTAATATAGTGTCTGTGAGGTGAGTGCCATTAGAAATGAAGCAACTATTATTCTGAATCCTTGGCATGTTCGTGTGTTGGAGCACTCAGATGATGGATGGTGGTGGAAAAGCATAAAACTTAGGAGATGTGTTCAATGTCTGTATGGGATGCTGTGAGCAATGGATTCTCATCTTTATTTCCAGCCTCTTCAAATTTGGAACAATAGCTTCTGGTTTATTCTCTAAAGAAATCAAAAACAGGTTCTGTGAATGTGAACCCACAAATATTGCAGTTGAAGTTAAAATTATGTCAGGATTAAAACAGAGTGACACAAAGCCTTAGATAGTAAATTTAGGAGCACAAGTTGACACTGCCCTTTCCTACTACTGTAATGTAAGCTAATGGACTTGTCCCTTACTTCTCCCAATCTAATTTTGGTACTTATACCAAAAGCACTCAGAGAGTAGACACTTGTCTAAAGAAGCTGGTGAGTTTGCATGGATTTCTATGGGAAGGCATAGTTCATATGTTGGGATATAGAGAGGTAGTCACCACTGATTAGAATGCAAACTGACTCCACAATCACAGAACAACTATAACCTTTTAATGTCTCATTCTTAGTTGAATATGGGCCTATAAATAGCAATCATACATCGAAGAATGATGATGAGATAAATGACACAGAAAATGTCAAGGAAAACCCACATGGGAGAGAGAGTGCAGATAATTTCAGAAGCAGAAGGAAACAAAGAAAAGCCTGTGCATGTTGTCGAACAAGAAAATAAGTGGATTTCGCAAAACAGAAACATATTAGGGTAAAGACTTTTTTTAGAGAAAATATGGAGACAAAATTCAAACAACAGTAAAATAGAAAATAATCAAGGGAATGGGTACATAAACTTTTAAGACAATAAAAAAAGAAGACAATAGAAAACAATGTTAGAGAAAGCAGGAGAATCAAATTCTGTAAGAGGGACGCTCTAATCTGAGTTTCTGACTGATCTGCCATGATAACAATATGAGTGAAAAAAGATCTGTACTACTAAAGCTAAAATCATTGCTAACTTTCAGAAATATATGAGCCACAAATATGTATGAAACATCTTCAGATTCCTGAGGGCGGCTGGAGAGATGGCTTGGCAGTTGAGTGTATATTGCCCTTGAAGAAGACCCCAGTTGGTTCTCAGCACCCCCGTTTGGTGACCCGACTGCTTGTAACTCTACCTCCAGGGCATTTAATGTCTTTTTCTGCCCTGTCTGGGGACCTGAACTCAGGTGCTCATGGGCACGCTCTCACACACACACAACTAAGATAAAATAAATCTTTAAAAATTACTTTTAAGTACTGTAGATGTAATTCTGAACTATCTTATTAAATAAGAAACACAGAGCCAAATGCAGAGATAAAAGCCCAAGAGGTCAAACAGCAGTAGCCAAGAGCTGGGCCCACCTTCTTACCACCCGCTGCCACTGCCGTCCTCTCTCTGACCCCAGATAAATTTATTAGGGTGCACGATATATTGGGGAACACAATATCACCACAAAGTACAGTAAAAAAAAATACATAAGAGTACTGACCATACACTGAGAAAAATCAACTGAATGTTATACTTCACCATAACTTCATTATGTAACTATAATGAAATATTGTTGAATTTACAAAAAGAAAGAAAGGAAGGAAGGAAGGAAGGAAGGAAGGAAGGAAGGAGGGAAGGAAGGAAGGAAGAAGGAAGGAAGGAGGAGGGAGGGAAGGAGGGAGGGAGGGAGGGAGGAAGGAAGAAAAAAGAAAGAAAGAAAGAAAGAAAGAAAGAAAGAAAGAAAGAAAGAAAGAAAGAAAGAAAGAAAGAAAGAAAGAAAGGACCTTCTAGAACTAAATAGAAGCCATCCTGAAAAAACTTGTGTGGCTTCAAAAGAGGAAGGAATGGAACCTGAAATACAAAGGTCCTCCGGGGTCAGCGGGACAGGTGTTGCACACTTCTAAGATGCCAACTCCTCAGTTGCTAAATAAAGTAAAGAGAGTATAGATTTAAGTAAGATGACAGAGTAATCCAAGAAATACAAACTTGCGAGAAATCAACTAGCATAATAAATGAATGAAATTGTCCACTAGAAAATATAATAAAAATATAACATTATCAAGAGTAACTTTTTCCGAACAGTAAGATTGAGTAGGAAAAGTACATTTAAAAAAACATTTTTTACTGGTAAATATTAAATATGTAAACACTAACATTAAAGTATTTGGGAGGTATGAAAGTTCACTTTTTTTTTCTTAATAAAGAAATTTTTTCATTCGTTTTACACACCGATCAAAGATCCCCCTCTTCCCTCCTCTCACCCTCTCCAGCCTCCCCCGCCAACACACCCCCTATTGCCTCCCCCCCCAAGAAGGGAAGGCATCCCAGGGGGAGGCACATCCAGTAGAGGCAAGTCCAAGCCCTTCCACCTGCTTGCTCAAGGCTGCACGAGGTGTCCCATCATAGGTAGTGGGCTCCAAAAAGCCCCCTCATGCACCAGAGATGGATTCTGCTCCTACCGCCAGGGGCCCCCAAAGATCGGACTGGTGAATACCTTAACTGACGTCACAGAGCTTTTCTCCAAAGATGGATGGAAGTTTGCTTCTTAAATGCATCTCTTTGTATGTATACACGTCTGTGTCACTCTGCACAAGTGTTGAAGTGTACATGCCTGTGCACCAGCTTGGAGGCAAAAAGAAGACAAAGAGCATCCTCTTCTAACTGGTTCTCTGACTTTTCCTTTGAGGTGTGATCTCTCATTTACCCTGGAACTGGTTCTCAGTGAGAAGCCAACACTGCCCAGTCATCCTGCTGTCTCAAAACCCTCACTGGATTTGTGGTTACAGGCGTTTGCTGTGACATGTGTGCTGGGATCTTAGCTGAGGTCCCCCTGATTGCAGAAAAGTGCTCGGAAGCATCTCTGAGCCATCTTCCCCCGCCCAGGAAATTGAAATTCTTATAGAACAAGAGCCAAAATGTTAAAAAAAATTAATAAAAATTGAAAATGAACATCTAGATAAAGCCAACTGGGAAAGTAGAAAATAATTTAATTAACATAATAATTATAAGACAACAAAACACGGTACTAGAATGAGCATTACAATTAAACCTTCCATGAAAGCAAAAATAATTTAGTATTAAAAATTTAAACACAATGCAAAATATTGGTTTAAGAACCAATCCTCCACAATGGCAATGAATTAAAACACAAAGTAACAGCATTGACATACCACCTCTACTTTTTAGAATCTTAGATGACCCAGATGATTATTACTAAAGTGTAGCATTCCAAATGTTCCAAGGCCTCTGCCTGATTCTAATGATGACAGAAACTACCTGAATCTGTCAATACTGGGCAAATGGCATTGATGGACAGATCAAGTTAGAACCACAGAATGTGCTCTCTGCTACAGACAAAGGTTTCCAAACCATGCCCTATCACTTGTACATTAACTTTTCTTTTTCTCTTCTTTCCTTTTACTTACAAATCACCGTACCTCATTGGTCCAGACCTGTTGAATGATTTCCAAACATTCAATAAATGAATAATGAGCATGAAAATGTAAACTTATTTCATCCATCCATCCATCAATTAATTTATTCAGTACATTGTATATATGATGTGTGTGTGTGTGTGTGTGTGTGTGTGTGTGTGTGTTCTATGCTTAAATCTAAAGTAGGAAGAAAACAAATTTAATGTTCTCCCTCTACCCTAGGCCAACATATGAATAAAAAAAAATGATTGTAGTGTCTGCAGACATACTGTGTGAGAAGTTAGAGATGGTTTCCGATACTGGGCTATAAGGGAGAGGGTTCAATGAAGATTGTCAAGACACCGAAATGCATATCATATAGGAACTAGGGATCATTGATTTGGTAGAACAATGTTGCAAAGATAATATGAGAGACTGTAACTTCTTTTCTGTTTGTAATTTGTTTATGGACAGCTACAATCTTTTTAGCTTCTTTGACTTAGGTCACATTAAACCATCTCAGTTGATTATAATTTGCCTTTATTGCTGTTTCTAGGACTTCAAGGACCATATTTATTTCTGATAACAGGGGGAATTTATTTTCAACAATTAAAAAATTTGTTGTGACATTTGTAGGATATATATATATATATATATATATATATATATATATATATATATCCTATGCACACTTGCAACGTGGGAACACATGCCAGATTTCAACAACTTATTTGTGAGAAGTTGAAATTCTTACATCTACATTTCCCTAACACTTTTCCCTTATTTTTGGTCATTACTTTTGCAGATAAGACTCAAAATTCTGTATCATCTGGAAGCAGCAGAAATACTGATAACTTCTTTCATGTGTGAGAGAGATTTCTTAAATGGGCATACAAATTATATCAACAAGACATAAAGTGCTAAAAATGAAAAAAAAAACATAACAAATACCAAACGGCAGAATACTAAACTATTATAAGCAGTCTTTTCATACTGGTTGAAAGCAGCTAAATAAGGATATGTGCATGGTATAAATATACTTCAACTCCTGAGATGTCCCGTAGTCCTTTAAGACTTGACCTTAATACATACAGCAGCTCAGTTGCCTAACTAAATACATGAGGACTTGAGTTTGTTTCCCAGTATCACATAAGCAAAGCATGGTGGTGCACACCTGTGGTAACATTGGCTTGGTTCAGGAAAGAGGCTGGGATGTCCAAGGTCATTCTTGTCTACATAGTGAGTTTCGAAGTCAGCCTGGGATGCAAGAAACCCCATTTCAAAAAACAAACAAACAAACAAAACCCCAAAAAGGATATGTTCTCACATTTAATTTGAATTGGTCTTTCATATTGCAAATACTCCCTTCAATGTCCAATAATCCAATACTTATAGACTCTTCCTATAATCTATAGTAATTATATCTAAGTAAACACGTGAGACTCTATTTGTCAATGTTATGCTAGGCCTCATACAATTAGTCACAAATTAGCCTATGGGAACAAAAGTTAGAAGCTGATATTATATTCAGATCATTGACAATTGCAGACATTTGTAGAATATCTGATATTCATCTAATATGAATGTTCTCAATCTGTGGGTCGTTAACCTTTTGAGGGTCACATATCAAATTTCCTGCATATCATATATTTACATTATGATTTGTAACAGCAACAAAATTACAGTTATAAAGTAGCAAAAGTATAATTTTATGGTTGGGGGTCACCACAACATGAGGAAATGTATTAAAGTGTCACAGAATTAGGAAGACTGAGAACTACAATCTAATGGAACAGGAGTTGAATTGTGGAACATAATTTGTTACAGGGAAATAAAAATACCCTTTATTTTAGAAAATAATACCCTTTACCTATTTTTATTCTAAGATTTCATTTGAAAAATATATGGAAGGTTGGTAGTTTTACACACCCCAGATCTTCCCATTAACGTGCTCACTGTATGGCTATTGTTCTTCCTATGTGGACCTCAAAGGTAAGTTTTCAGCATCATTTTGTTTAGCTTCTGGCTAAATTAAAATTATTCAGACAATGTGCAAAAGACTGGGATTTACAGTTCCTTGGCTTTCTCTGTGTCTCTGTCTCTTTGTCTCTCTGTCTCTCTCTCACTTGTTCTCATTCTTATGAGCATTTACACACTTGTGGTCGCTACACTTATTGTGATATTTAGCATGTAAAATCCTCAGATAATATATAAATGTTTATATATCCCTTAGAATAGGATTTAAGAATGTACATCAGACATTTTATTTCTCTGGACGTTTTCAGCATAGGCTTCTGAAAGACTCTGGCAAAAATATTTTTAGTGACTGTCATGGTTTCCTCTGGGCTATTAACCAAGGTTAACCTGGACATCCCAGAATTTGATGTGAAAGTTTAAAACTGTATTTAATATCACTAAAGTATGACTCGTGGTTATAATGGCAGTTTGTGGCATGAACATGAAGATGGATAATCATCATATTTCATTTTAAATCACATGGAAAATGAAATAGCACCCTGGTGCTTGATTTGTTCCTTGTGACCATCGTAGTGATTGATGCAGATAACCTCACGATCAGTAACACCTGAAATAAGTATCGATTGCCCTAGTAGCTGAAAGGAACAGATGAGCTATGGCACTTCCTTTGACAGTTCAGACTTAAAAAATATATACCTCTTTGATGTATTAGAATTGTTTGATACTTTTCTCTTTATCTAAGTAATTTAAAAGACAATTGTTTTCCTTCCTTTCAAAATATATTGAATTTATAAAACACTTAGAAAGTTTAACATGATTAAGAAGTTTGAAACAATATTTGAACGCAAAAGATGAAATCCTCTAAAGCAATTTAAAGTTAGGCATGATAAACTATATATTCTTTGGGAGTAAATGTAACACAAGACATTAGTTTGCAGGCCCTCCATCAGCAGAGAAATTTTGTGGTCCTGTCGTTGATTCCCATTTTATATTAAAATGATAGGGATCCCATAAGAACACAGGATACTTAAAAATCTGAACAAAAATGTTAGTGAGAAATCTTTCCAAGTCTTAGAGGTGTGCATGAATATGAGTGAAAACGGCAATTAGTGAAAACTCACAAAGCAGAGGCTGAACAAATAGAACAGGAAGAGATGCTAAGAGTTCACATACACACTCTCTCCATGACCTCTGCCAATTGAATAAACAATGAGTATAATTATAACAATTATTTAGAACTTAGTTGACAATGTTGTGTCATTCGGTGTATACACTTAAGGAATCCATGTATCAAAATTCCCTCACCCCCAAATTTGTAGAATTGTTAATGCTTGCTAGGGTTGTCTTTTCCTGACTTATTTTCTATTGTTTACAGAATTAAATATAATGCACTTGAAAGTTGAGAATCTTTTAGGAGAAAACTAAAATTTTCAATTCATTGACTCATTGCACCATCCACAATGTTCAGAATTGGCAACAATCTGATATGGAGTCTTGTGCTCAGATAAAATATTGAAAGTTTAATCTCAGTATAAAACTTCTAAGAAGTCTAAATAATCCCTTTAAAAACTTGGCATTTAATCTCCTATCCTTCCACGGGTCTTTTCCTAAACACCCTGACCTTGATCCTTATTCATACTATCCTCTGTCAGTCAAGCCTGCAGGGTCAACTAAGTTAAACCTCAAAAACTTTAAACCCAGTAAAGAAATGTAGTTATGTAGCTGAAAGTTTTCCTGTGTGCTGCCTGGTCCACAGCTGCTCAAACCCAAATAAAAACACGGAAGCTTTTATTAATTACAACTTTTCAACCATTAGCTCAAGCTTACTACTGACTAGCTCTTACACTTAAACTCAGCCCATTTCTGTTAATCTATATGTTGCCATGTGTTCCGTGGCTTTACCTGTGTGCCATTACATGTTGTTCCCTGGATGGCGGCCTGGTGTCTCCTGATTCAGACTTTCTCTTCCCAGAATTCTCCTTGTTTGCTTAACCTGTCTATACATCCTGCCTGGCTACTGGCCAATCAGTGTTTTATTAAATCAGTGTACAAAAGCATTATTCCACAGCATGGTTACTCTGAAATGAACGATATTACAACTAGAAATTGCTATATGTGATGCCTTTCATTCAAGTGGTATTATTTTATAGTGGACATGTAAATAACTAAAAATTTCTCTTATAATAATTAGTATAGTTTTGCAGTTATTAAACCTTTCAGATTTTATTAAAGATTTAAGTCTTTGGTTTTGCAGGCCACTACACAGTAGTTCTATGAAACGGTCTTCAAAACAACGACAATGTGCTACCTACAAATTAGTTAATATAGAAATTTATTGATAAAATGCTTCATAAAGTAAGTATGCCCATCATATATGGTTAATTTCCAAAAGATACTTAAGAAAGAAAAAGTACATCTTTTAAATTGAATATTTATCCAAATTGGTAAGAATAGAACTCAAAAAATGGAAAAATTAATATAAGAAATGATAGAAAATTGGTGTCTTTCATTTCAGTGTATGGACTCCATGGCTAAGAGGGTAAAGTCACATAACAAACAAAGCAGAAAAAGAGAATGCCCCCCACACACACATACACACACACACACACACACACACACACACACACACACACACACACACTGAATAAATGAAAAAACTCCACAGTAATAGGTAATATTTAATTTTTTTCTACTTTAATGATTTTGGCAACTGGATAAACAAAAGATTTTTTAAATAAATGAGAGTTTTGGAATGTGAACATAAGATGGATGAAAGGACAGTTAACACAATAACAAAATTATTCAGAATTATATGTAGGGGGCTTATAAATATGAATTTCTTTTCTGTGGCATCCCTCCCTCTCGTTTTTAATCCATAAAGATTGTGATAGACTACTGATAAAGCAAATGAGTTGTGAAATGAAGAATTGGAGTTGAGAATTCTTCAACATTAATGTATTTTGATCCTTAATAACGGTTTTTAAAAATGCTTCATTAATCTATCCACATCATTGAATGAATTAATCAAGGTAAATTAATTTTTCACAAATCTCAATTTGATTTTTTTAGAAACTTCAACTTTCTCCATGTTAACCCTTCAGGGTACAACTTTAAAAGTCATCTTTTCTTGCTCTGAATGAATATTATCCTCTTGGTCCTACATCCCAAAGCTAGTTTTAATGCAGGTTTATCAGGTGTATCAAACCCAGGACTTAATGCATGTTGTACAAGTATTCTACAACTGAGCAATATCTCCATCTTTTCACTCATTTCCAAAAGAGTTCAATTAATATAAATAAAATATCCTTGAAATCTTTCTTCATGATTATGGGTAATTAACACAAATATTAAAATTAACTTTTTTTTTTTTTTTTTTTTTTTTTTTTTTTTTTTTTGGTTTTTCGAGACAGGGTTTCTCTGTGTAGCTTTGTGCCTTTCCTGGAACTCGCTTTGGAGACCAGGCTGGCCTCAAACTCACAGAGATCCGCCTGCCTCTGCCTCCCAAGTGCTGGGATTAAAAGTGTGCACCACCACCACCCGGCCTAAAATGAACACTTTTATGAATATTTTCGTTTTTACCATTAGTAATATCCTATGGTATGGCTGTTACAGAGAAATTGTAATGGTTAACAAACATTGGTTTCAGTTGACCAAATGTTAACAAAATACAGATAAAGGTGCTAGAAAGATGCCTCAGAGCTTAACAGTGTTTGATAATCTTTCAGAGGACCTGAGTTCAGTTCCCAGCACTCATGTCCAGTTGTTCACAACCAACTGTTACTTCACCTTTAGGGAATGTGACACTTTTATTTTGCCTCTCCAAAGGTACCAGTATACATGTGCATTAAATAGAGGGGGTGGGGTGAGAGAAGCACACACACACACACACACACACACACACACACACACTAAGAGAGACAGAGACAGAAAGACAGAGACACAGACAGATAGATAAACAGAGATGGAGAGGAAATGGGAGAGGAAAACAGAGATTGAATTTTTTAAAAAATATGTAGATCAGTGTATCTATCTCTCAACTCTCTTCAGAAAAGTTTCTTCTTGAAGTAAATATCACTTGACGTAAAAACAGTAACTGATCCAAGTTTGCAGAATAAGAGACATCAGAAGCCAAAGCCATAAATGGGATATCACATTCCCCTGCCCCTAAGGCTCAAAGTTCTGTATGGAAGAGAGAGCCGAAAGATTGTAAAAGCCAGAGGTGTTATACTGTGATGGGCACCCCTGACCTTAGGACAACTGACACCAGGTTAAAAGCCCAAATGTACCACTCAGACCTAAGAGTCCTGCATATAGACCTTTACAAGACCTTAACACCTTCCAAAATGAGAAGAAACGCCTAAGCCGTCAAAGTCTTTAATTCTGGGGAACTCTCTAAATGTACTAACCTTGCTTTTTGGGCTTCTGTTCTGCTTCTGGCTGAAGGTCCTTGCTAACCATCATGTGTCAACACAGGCTGTGTGAATTAGTTGTTGTTGTTGTTTGGTTTTTGTTGGAGGGTGTGTTTAAAAGCCTACCCCAAAAAGGTTCAGAACTATAGAAGGGCCTGAACACTCAGTATAGTCACCAACTAGATAATAAAGACTTTATAGCGGCTTGAGCTGTGTCTGAGTGGTCTTCTCTGGTGGCTAATTCATAACAATATCACTTCAAGGAAATAGACTTCTCCACATACAACGGAGCAGTTGTGTGCACGAATGTGAAGAGATTGTGACAGGATACACAGGAACAACACAAGTTTAAGCTAGAAAAAAATCCCAACACAGAAGAAAGCAGATATGAAGTCCCACCCCTACAATGGAGTGACGCCTGAATCCCCAACAGGCTCTATGCCCAGGAGTAGTGGGTGAGTAGGGAGGTGGGAAAGATTTGAGAGCAGTTGAAGGGAAGGGTATAAATATGCTCAAAATACATTGCATGGAATTCTCAAAGAATAAATAAATATTATTTTTGGATAGCTCAATCATAAATGCCATAAATGCAGTTCTGTATGTGTATTTAAATTATATAAAAATTAAAACAAAGTAGACAGAAAGATAGATAGATAGATAGATAGATAGATAGATAGATAGATAGATGATAGACAAAAAGGATGATATACTGAAACTTCATAAAAACAGATATTTAAAATAAATTAACTGTCTCATTATGAGTATGTCTAGTATAATTTTTTCAAGAATAATACTGAGATGTAGTTCCAAAAATGTATTTGTTTCTGAATTTCAAGATGTCAGAAAAATAGTCACACTGATTTTTATATAAAAACAAATTAAAATGTCCTTTGAATATCTACTTGATCTCTCTAAATCCACAAGGAAGACTAAGGTGTAGGCAGGTTTCCATAGTTACGTTTCAGGTGTTACATGAAGTTTGATGTACCTAGAAGTCAACACTTCCATAAACCTTTTCTCTACAAAAGCAGTTTCTGTATTTTGAATCATCTAAATCATCTAAAAGCAAAAGGTTGAGAATTGAATTAAAAGTCTTTGCTGTTGCTGATTGTTTTCCAAACTGTCTTTCAAGCATTAGCAAAGTATGCTTTTAACTATGGGCCTTGAAATTTATGTGAGCTAAAATTAACTTATAACAAAATGGTAAAGAACAAATGTTATAGCTTTATTCCAATTAGGTATAGTTTAGTGCTATTATGTATGTTTCTATTTTCAACAATAAGCTTAAAACAATAAATAATATGAAATATCTTTGTAATTATTATTTGATTCCAACAGGTATGTAGTTATAAAATTCACATACCCATAATATAATTTAATAACAAATTCTTAAGTTTCTTATTTTATGAAATTGTCCAGATTGTACACAGGCATTTCAACCATGCCACAGGGTACATCAGCTCTTCTTCATAATTATCAAAACCCGTACTATGTTGGAGACAGTTATACCTTACCAATTTGGCTACCAACTTGAGATGTAGCTTTGACCTTACACACCCCACAAACACACCCACAGCTCCACTGCCTCTGTGTGCAGACAATGAAGAAATACTTCCCAGAAGACTTTACCTCAGTGTTGTAGAACTCTTACTGATGATAGCTGATTTTTCAGCTCCAACCATCCAGCATTTATTGTTCCCATAAAGCAAAGGTTTCACCTTCCTGATTCTTCCTTAGTCACAGTGGATTCTTCAACCCCAGCTGAGCACAAACCATAGATTCTTAACTCAAATTGTAACACGAATGGCCAAATTGAATGTTTGAGAGTCTTTCAAACTTCATTCTGGTACTTAACAAGCCATGACTCCATTGTCCGCATTCTTTTCAGCATTATTTTCCAAGTTGCACAGGACATTTGCTAAGCTCTGATCATTCAACAGTTTTCCCAGCCTTAAGTTGTCAATGCTGCCATCATCCTTGTGGATTCCTGGAAACTTCCCTAGCACCCCAAATCTCCCTATCCCCATGATGTCTCCCTCTAACACAGTATCTCTTTCCTTGCTCTACCACTCTGTCCCTGTTCCAGCTCAACCATCTCATTCCCTTATATTCTTATCCCCTATCTCCTACCTCCAATGACCCACCGTCACCCCCAGTTTACTCATGGAGATCTCTTCTATTTCTCCTTCCCAGGGCAATCCAAGCATGAAATCCAGCTTAGACTACTAGCAATAGTGGAGGGGGTGCCTGAACTGGATTACCCCAGTAATGAGATCAGTGAATACCCTAACTGTCATCATAGAGCCTTTATCCAGTGACTGATGGAAGCAGATACAGAGATCCACAGCCAAGCACCAGGCCGAGTTCCAGGAGTCCAGCTGCAGAGAGAGAAGAGGAATTCTATGAGCAAGGGGCATCAAGTTCATGATGGGGAAACCTACAGAGACAAATCAAGCTAGTGGGAATTCGTGAACTTTAGACCAACAGCTGTGGAGCCTCCATGGGACTGGTCTAGGCCCTCTACATAAGTGAGACAGTTGTGTAGCTTGATCTGCTTAAGGGGCCCCTGGCAGTAGGATCAGGATGTATCCCTGGTGCATAAGCTGGCTTTTTGTAGTCCATTACCAATGGTGGGATACCTTGCACACCGTTGATGCAGGGGGAAGGGCTTGGACCTCCCTCAAGTGAATGTACCAGGCTCCTCTGACACTCCATGGGAGGCCTTACGTTGTCTGAGGAGGGAATGAGAGGTGAGTTTGAGGGGAGAAGTTGGAGGAGCAGGAGGAGGGAAGAGAGGGGGATCTGTGGTTGGTATATAAAATGAATAAAAAATTTCTTTAAAAAAAAGTTACAAATGCTTTCAAAATTCTCCCCAAACAAGACATTCAGGCCTGTCCCAACAATACCAACTTTATTTATAATTTGTTTTATGTTGCTGTGATGAACATCATGGCATAAAGCAAGCTGAGGAGAGAGTGACTTACTTCATCTTACAGCTCATGGCTCATCATGAAGTGAAGTCAAGGTAGGAACTTGAGCATTGCAAGCACCTGCAGCAGAAATTATGGAGTACTGCTACTATTGGTGACTTGCTTAGCTTGTTTTGTTATACAACCTTGGACTACCTGCCCTAGGATGACACTTATCACAGTAGGCTGGGCCCTCACACATCAATCATTTACCAAGATAATACCCCACAGACATTCTTGCAGGCCCATATAATGGATGCAATTCCTCTTGAGCTTCCCTCTTCCTAGGTGTCTCTAACTTGTGTCAAGCTGACAAAAATTAGCCAGCAGAGTCCATATAACCACACACTAGAAAGTGCCCCAGAAAGTGAGCTTTTTGGTTCTTAAAATTGTCCTTGTAATACTGATGTGGACCACAGCTCAATGAAATCTGATGTAGCCCTAAAAGTATGACTTGGTTTGAACAGAATTTGAAGAGAACACGTTAGTAACTGAATGATGTCATCATTATCTAGACCTGAATTTTAAACAATGAGTTATGAGAATATATGTACTTTAAAGTCATATTCATGGGGTCAATATATATTCAATTAGCAAGTACATATGATAGCCATTGTCTTGAGCTTTAGTGGCCTAACAATGAAAAAGCTTTTCCTTATTTAATTTCTATACAAACAATATGCATAATACTATAAATAAAGTCAAAAGTGCTTCATAACTTATGCAATCCCCCCATCTTTTCCTTCTGCAGCTTTCTATATGACTGCCACTCATTCTTCTCTCTCCTTGGATCTTTCAAATAATTTCTACCAGTATCCTCTAGCCTGGGACTTCCATTCACTTCTGATCAAACATTCTGACAGAAAAAAAAATGTATTTGATAAATGCCTTCACTTCATTTACATTTACCTAAGTGCCAATTTCTAAGAAAACAGATAACTTTTCATCTTATGCAAAGTCACTTCATGTTGAACCCTCTTCAGAGCACTTAATGTGGCAATTCTGGCCCTTTTAAATAGAAAAGACAAGTCAAATATAATAGGTGGGTAGACATCATGGAATATCGTATCATTCCATATTTGAAAAAAAAATTAAAAGGAAATGCAATGCTGTATGGCAGAGATTAGGATGGTTGTTAAATAAAGAGAGACAGAGTTTTCAATTTATGTAAAATTGCTGCTCAGCAAGATAAATCCTGAAAACCTGTATAACATTGTTTTACAGTTAACAATAAGTTGTACATTTAAAACTTTGTTTAAAAGGCATATCTCAAAAAGGTCAGAAATTTGAAAGAGAACAAAGAGGGGGATATGGAAGGACTTGGAGAAGAAAAACAGGAAAGGAAATGATGTAATAATCTTAAAAATAAGATAAAAAGGCATATCCCCAGGTCAATGTTCTCTCCAAGAAAGGAAGTAGTTGAGAAGAAACTTCAGGAGCAGATGGATATGTGTATTGTCTGATCAAAATGATGGTGTCATAGTTAAATCAGTATTTCAAGCTCATCAAACTGTACACATTACTTGCATATGCTATCTTACTAAATACCATTTTTATTGCATGGTCATGTATGTAGGTTCACACAGGCAACTCCCCATACATGCCAGATAATGAAGCCATTATTAATAATTTGATACTATTTCTAAGGTGTTACTGCTCTTAAGGTAGTGGTACCTATTGGATCCAATAAATGAGACCTACTAAAGTCTTATGCAAGAGCCAACTTTATTAAGAACATTAGACAAGTTGTACTCTGAGTGTTAAGAGGAGTCACATGACTAAAATGTACCATCACAAGGGCAAACTACACATGGTAGATAAGCTACATATTGAAAAACTTTTTATAGATGTATACAAACAAATAACAACAGCCAGTTGTAATGAA
Source organism: Peromyscus maniculatus bairdii (assembly GCF_049852395.1). Classification (NCBI taxonomy): domain Eukaryota; kingdom Metazoa; phylum Chordata; class Mammalia; order Rodentia; family Cricetidae; genus Peromyscus; species Peromyscus maniculatus. The sequence goes on from NC_134868.1 coordinate 15,171,224, forward strand.
TAATCTGGAGTAAACTCATTCCTAATTGTTATACCTGGAAAAAACAGGAAACATTCCAAGAACAATTTCCTGTTTTGAAAAAACTGAGGTCACAAGACTCCTCTTGGTTTGTTTTTTTGTTTTTGTTTTTTTTTGTTGTTGTTGTTGTTGTTTTTTGAGTTTCCTCACAAGCACTGAGAATTCTCCTCACATGACTCCATTCTTGGAGAGTGTTACAATGTCTCTCCATTTCCATTTTTTTTAATACAAGGATATCCAAAATGGTTTAGATTTGAAATGTTGTAGATAAATCTAATTATAAATGCATGAGTATCTTATATGCAAGCAAACTATAAACATAGAACATTGAAAACATTGTGTGTAATAAGCTCCCACCAAGAGCAGGGATCCAAATAAATAAATAGTATGTCTAGTACTATTGGTTACATTATTGTATTCATCAGAAAAATATACAAAAATAGCTTGAAAAGAAACTTACATGATTAGTAGTTCTGGGCTCTAATAGAACATAAGTCCATATTTTCCTGTTAATATGAACACAAATGTTATGATGTCCTATGCAAATTGAAAGTGATTCAAATCCCAAGTAACACTTAAATGTAGTCCCTTCTTCAGATGAATGAATGAGTCTATTACAGTCCCAAGGTCCAGTCATAAACACAGTCATTAGTTGCTATGGGCAACTCACATTCTGCTCCTTTCTGTACCTTTTCCTCCTGTCCTATCTTAGTTCTAACTGAGAGACCCCCCCACCCCAGTTCCCCCTAAGGCCCGGAGAGCTGAGGAAAGGGACATCTTAAAATAACCAGAACCGAGTCAGTTCCCCATTCCCAGACAGGGTGAAGTAAGAAGTTTTAAAAGTACAAAATCAGACTGTCTGGTGGTAACTAAGCACGAGATGCCCCCCGAGATAACAGGACCAGATTTTGGAGATGGGCTGTAAAAGTCCTGACAGAGCAAAAAATAAGATAAAAGTCCATGCACAGGAAAACTGGACCAATCAAGGGTGGACCCATACTAACCCCCTCCTCTCTGAAGAATTTTGTGGTTTCTGCCTTTAAAAGCTAACCTCCCTAGGAAAGAGGAACTCTCCTCCGTGCCTCGATTAGCTGGACGCTGCAGACGAGGGCTCCCTGCTAGCTTGTATTACGCCAAGACGTAAACCTTGCTATTGCAGTCCGGACATCTTTGGTCTTCAATGGTTTCTTTGGAGGTCCTAATGTGGGCACAACACTAACTAAGCTCTTTTTCCTCATCCTCATCTTGATCTTCCTATCTCTTCATCTTGGTTTCTTCCCATTCCTCCTCCAGAACCTGTCTCTGGCCTACCAGCAGCCTGACTCTTACAATACAATGCAAAGCTCTTAAGGCCCCTACAAGAGCTGTGACAGCCAGCTTCATTTACAACCCAAAAGGGGAGTGAACAGAGGAGGTGGGGTCAGATAAGGCCTGGAATAAGTCCAAAAGGGAATATATATATATATATTTCACAGAGATCTGCCTGGCTCTGCCTCCCAAGTGCTGGGATTAAAGGTGTGAGCCAGCACATATATTCTTATAAGTGATTAGGTGAAATGTTAAAAATCTATCAGATATGTGCTCAAACTACAATCTTACAGATGGTTAGGTAAAAGAGTCTATAAGTCACTAAAACTGCCTCTACTTTCCTATGCCACCATACACTGGCAGGGCAGGGTAACTTTGCTCAGAGCTACGAATCCTGTCTCATAGCTACATTGCACCTGGTATTAAAAAAAAAAAAACAAAACAAAAATAAAAACACCTTTTGTTCTGAGTCAATTGCCCTGGAAAGCCATTTGGGCTATGAGAGAAAGGAGGGTCTAAGCTTCATTTGTACACGAGACAAAGCTATGCCTAGGAGACAGGCAGTGTCTCCACAAGGGTGTTTACCTTAATTCAGGAGAGAGCAGTTGGTCTGTTTGCCATTTTGGCCTAAGATGCTTGAGAAGAATTTCATGTAAAATACACTGTTAAAAGTTCTTGGTGAAGTTATGAGCATACTTGAAATTCATAGCAGAAGTCACCTGATATATTAAAAGCTGAATAACACCAAATATTCCTTGATATTTGGCTTCTCCACCAGAAAGATTCCTTGATCCTTCTGGGTATAGCTTTATCATATACAGCTGAATCTCTATTTCACATTCCTGTGGCCCATAACACTTAGTAAAGATAACAGGAACCAATCTCCAAGTTGAAGCAAAGAGGATGAAGAACATGAGACCAATACACATGTTCAGAGGCTCTCACTGCAGATGCACAGGTCAAAGTCACTCCAGAAGAAGATTCTCCAGCAACATAAGGCTCTGTGTGCTTTGTAGAATGACTTCTTGTTTGGTGTGGAAAGCTTTAACTTGGCCCCAAGTGGGCAGACTTGACTTCTGATGCAATAGTCCGTATCTCTCTTTGCCCTTTTGCTGAAGGTTTTTTTTTTTTTTTTCCTAATGACTTCCACTGTCTCCTGACACTTTACTATGTCCTTGATTGCCAGGGTCTGGAGGAGCTGAAGAGGAAGCCTTAACATTATGGTGATTCCATCTGTAATGACAGATGCATACCCCTTCCCAATTTTCTTCTGGAGAAACAAAATAGGCCAGGTTAGTGCATCAGCTTGGTAATTTCCCTCTGCAACAAAACGGGGTGGCAGAGGTGGGGGGAGGTTAGATTGTGCATGGGTATGAATCTATTGCTGGAAATAATCATATAACATAATCAGAATCTGAAATGATACATAAGGGTTTATGAATTAACTTTAATAAATGAATCAGAACAGGAGGCAGTTTTACCTGTTGGGGTTTAAAAAAAAAGAAGTACTCATAGATTGATGAATATCGATTTTAATTTCAAGTATCTTAATGCACTTGGTGCATTTGAGTTTGAAAATCATAAGAAATTATAATAAATATATGCTTCCAGATTTATCTTCTTAGATAAGTTAAAGATAAGTTATAATTGTTCTATTCCTGTTTTCTATGCAGATATCAACACTATGCAGTCTCTAAAGTGACATAATGGAGGATTTAAGAATCATCCAGAGAGGGGAGACTGTGGGAAGTAACTAACTGGGGAGAACTATAGCAATGACCATTTCTTTAAAACCCAAATAACATCTCAGTTTAATTTCATATGTATACCTACATGTGCTTCTTGCTACCTCTCTATCCGTGTGTCTATTTATATCTATAAATATCTATATTTGTTTGCAGTACATTCTGGGTGATTCTGTGATCTAAGCAGAAGAAGTCTTGATTTTAGAGAATTCCCATAACAGCACCGCTTTTGAATTGTTCTCATAGTTTACAGTCTGGGAACAAAGCTGCATAAGCTGCAGAAATATGGACAATGAATGGATCAATTTAAATGCACAAACCATATCTCAACATGTTTGTTGGGATGATTCATTTATACAAGTTATAAAATTAATACAAATTAAAACAAATTATTTTGATCCTTGTTTATGTTTTTAGATCATGGTGTAAATTTATGCTGACAAAAATATGATCTATCCCTTCAATGTTACCATCACACACACACACACACACACACACACACACACACACACAGGTTGAAAGGAAGAATGGAAGGACGCAGAAAATGATGTATCTACTTTGGCTTACATTCACATTTAATTTCTAAAAACAAATTGGAAATATCTACCAGTTATCATTGTTCATCTTAAAATCTCTTCTGTAATGATTGGAAGACATTCTGAAACTCACACTCCCCTCCAACACATGTAATTTCATAAACATGGTATTTAAAATATTAAATGTCTTTGCTATTAAATAACTTTGGAACAATAGACTTGCATATAATAATTTGCAAGATCTTTCCTGATCTGGAATATATTCGGACTATAAGCTTAAAAATATTATTATGTATATTAAAAATTAAAATGATAATTTTATTATTTTTAGAGAATATATCTGTTATTTATGACTATTCCTATAGAGTAGAAAAAATAAGAAATTAGTGTTTGGATATATGGTAGGGTTAAATACTTAATTTTTTATCTATTTATCTGATTCTTTTGTTTTCACATTTTGATTGTAGCACTCTTTTCATACACAACTTTTAAAGGTGCTAAAGGTTTTTAAGTAATTAGTTAAAAATTATAACTTTATGGCTTATCTAGCTGTTTCATCCTAGGAATTTTAGTCTATTTTTACTATTGGCAGTAGTGTATGGTTGTCTAGATTGTACATTTAGACAGATAAAGGAGACACATACTTTAGTCAGTATTTTTCTTCATAATCTAAAACAACCAATAGTTGCCTTTTGAGTTAATGACTCTAATATTGATTGTGGTCTTAATTTATCTTCCTGGTAATAATAATAGTAATGGCTTCATTGTATTGATGATATTCACTAGCCTGTTTAAGGGACCTAGAAGCTAGGAAATAGGTATTTTCTATGTCTGATTGTAGAAAAAAATGCTAAAACTTTTCTTTCTGTTTTAATCTGACAACATTCACAATTAAGAAGTAAATTTCTTGGGCTGGGGATATCACTCAGTGGATAAAGAACTTTCTTTACAAGTGTGGGGACCATAGTTCAAATCAACAGCACCCATATGACAAACAGAGGACTCTGATGGCTTCCCTTCCATCCCACTGTTTGTGACATAGAGACAGGGCATCCTCATGGTGAGTAGGATCTCTACCAGTTTGTATTGTGTTCAGCAAAAGACCCCTAAGTAAGGTAGGAGAGGTGTCAGCCTCTGATATTCACATTCATGCACGCCCATGTGCACAAACACAAGTGAACATCCATAAAATCATGTGCCACACACAAACACATTCAGTTTAATGTAATAAAAGTAAAATCTCAATTTTCAAGAGAAATTACATCATCTACATGTCTTCAAAATAGTGCTATTGTTCTTGTTTTGTAAAATAGAACTGAGGAAGAATTATTATGCCAGGTAGTGGATAAATAAGTCTTGGATCCTCCAAAGTAGTCACAAGTCCAAGATAGTAATTTCTACAACATGTTTTGAATTTTCCCACTGTGTGTCTTTATTTTGACTTTAATAAAATACACAAAATAAAAAGTATTTACTCCATATATTTGGGGGGGGGGGTATGAAATGTCCTGCTCCTTGACTAAAATTTAGTTTCTTCTAGGTCTTCTTTTAAAGATTAGTTTCTGTCTTAGTGTTTAATAATTGCCAAGAGTCTCAGAAAACATGACAAGGCTTCTCTTCTGCCCAATATTCACAGACCTGAGCAAATGACACTGTAGTTCCTAACAGGTCACTGCTATCATATTACTAAGATGATAACTTTAACGTTGCTGCCTGCAACATATGTTCCAGGCAGCTAAATGTGTTTTACTGTGTTCCAGGAGGCACATACAAAAAGAATTCCTATCTCCCAGTGTCTGAGAGAGGATAGGAGACGGTCTTCGGGACCTGACAATTACCAGTAGGAGATGACTTAGACACATTAACCTCCTTCCAATTCCACTTGATAAAAATTTTTAGCTCCCTGACTCCATTCACAGTTTCTTCACTCTTCTACCAATTTTCACATTCTCCATTTAAACTGTACAGTTGTATCAGCACAGATTCAATAAAATCCAGTTTGCACTGAGTTGTCCTCACTACTGCTGTAGATATTGTTCAGTATCTCCCAGGGCATCAGCTCTTTTGTCAGATTTATCTGTCTTTGACAAATGTCACCTGTGAGAACTTAGTCCTTCCTTTTCTAGCACCTATGAGATACAAATGCAGTCCACAAACTGGCCATGAATAAAAATAAAGAAATTACACAATGTGTCCAAGAGCATACTTCTGGTGAAGTGGTATTGACACCCAGAATTATGACTCGATTATATGTCATTATAAATTATTTGTAGCTTTGTTCTATACACAAAAACACAACAGAGATTACAAAGATTTAACAGTCTTTCAACACAGTATACATTTAAATAATTCTTTTTCTAGGTATTAAGGATGAAAATTAAGTGCAATCCTTTCAAGCCTATTAAAAACAAATACTGTGCCACTATTTATTTAAAAGTCTTACCTTACTCTCATTTTACAATGTATTCCTAATTAAAACAGTCATTTTGATGTTGAGCAACTATCTAAATTAAATAACATAATTGGTATTTTCTTTTTTTCTATTTTTTGACAAAATGCTCTGCATTTAAAGTCATTCTGGTGTTATAATTTATACACACCTATAAAATCCATATGCCCTTACATATTGTACCAAATGAAGTTACAATATCTTTTAGAAAAAAATAATAGATATTTTGAAGCAAATTTAGCAGAGTTTAAGTTATGAAGTAATAATACCTCATCAAAACATAAAATATCAATACTATTCTATGTAGAGATGCCACATAGTTAAGGTTCTACATACACAATCCACAAATATACTCAGTCATTATCAGTAGTTATCTCTATTAGCTTTAGGCAGTACACTATTAAAATTATAACCTAACCTAACAGAGCATTCAACTAACTTTTAAACTCTGTTTTTATATGGTAATAAAACTCTACTGCCTGGAAATAACAATGTTATAAAGGACTTTTCTGTAAATTTACAAACTTGGAGAAAATCTTAATAACTCATGGAAGTCATCTGATTTTATCTGAATCTAAAGCGAGTTGAAATGGTAATTTAAATGAGCCACCATCTTTATGTGTATATGTTATTGCTGTAATGCGACCCAATTAAAAACAACAGTATTTAGGCCACACTATTTATCGTATAGATGAATTTGGGTTATCCCAAAGTGAGCCAAAATAATACATTCCAAAAGGATACTTTATCCTTCACAAGTATATGCATAATAAAGACAAAGTTAAGAAGCTAAGGATTTTATAGTATTGACTGATTTCCACAGATAGATATAGTTTCCTTTGTGTCTCAAAGAGTTTCACACTCCATGGCAATGGACCCAAGTGGCATTTGAGAAATGGTGCAAGTAAAGATTTCTTCACTCAGCTGAATAATCAGAATGTGTTCTATAATATATTTATTATTATTAATTAATATTAATATTAATTAATAATTTATTATTATTAATTCTTTATAATACATTAAGAAAGTAAGAATCTCTAAGGCTTTGGAAATAAAATTTTTCTTTTCGTTAATGTATTTTTTTAACTTTTATTTATTCGCTCATTCAGTACATCCCAACTGTAGCTTCCCTCTCCTCTACTCCTCTCAAGTCACCTCCTCTTCCCCTTTCCCACAGATCCACTCCTCCTCCAGTTCCATTTAGAAAAGAGCAGACCCTTCAGGGATATCTACCTAACATGGCACAACAAGAAGCAGTAAGACCAGGCAAAACAAACAAACAAACAAACAAATGCACATCAAGGCTGCCCAAGGCAACCCAATAGGTAGAAAAGTGTCCCAAGATCAGGCAAAAGAGTCAAAGGTATTCCTAGTCCTTACAGAGTCCCCCAAAACTCTAAGCAAGCAACCATAGCATATATGCAGAAGAGGTAGCATTGATGTATGCTGCTTCCTTTTCTGTGAGCCCCCTTGAGTTCTGCTTAATTGGTTTGTGTGCCACATTCTGCTGGTGTCTTTAACCTATCTGAATCCCACAATTCCTCCTCTTCCGCAGGATTCAGAGTGGGGGAGACCCAATAGTCTTCCAAACTTCTCTCTCTCTCCCTCTCTCCCTCTCTCCCTCTCTCCCTCTCTCCCTCTCTCCCTCTCTCCCCCTCTCCCTCTCCCTCTCCCTCTCCCTCTCCCTCTCCCTCTCCCTCTCCCTCTCCCTCTCCCTCTCCCTCTCCCTCTCCCTCTCCCTCTCCCTCTCCCTCTCCCTCTCCCTCTCCCTCTCTCTCTCTCTCTCTCTCTCTCAGTCTAATGTTTGGCTGCGGGTCTCTATACCTGCACCTAACAGCATCCACCTGTGACTATATAGTAGCACATCATTAGGAATCATCACATTGATTTTTTTTTTCTAGTCATGTTTGGTTCTACTCTAGGTCTCTGGGTTACCTAGCCTCCCAGTTCCTGGCCATCTAGACAGTGTCTGATATGGGCTCCTTTTCATGGAGTGGGTCTGAAATTAGAGCAGTTGTTGGTTAGCCACTCCCATAAGTTCTGAGCCATCATTGCCCCAGTACATCTTTCATGCAGGACAGATTGTAGGTTGTTGTGGCTGGGTTGATGTCCCAGTCTCAACTTTCGAAGCCTTACATGGTTACAGAAGATGGATGGTTCAGGCCCTGTATCCTCCATTATTAGGGATCCTTGCTTAGGGTCACCCTCAGATTTCAAGGAGTTTCCACTGCATTAGGTTTCCACATCACCCCCCAAATGCCCTCTAATTTCAATCATCTCTCCCCATAATCTCTCCTTTCATCCCTCCCTCGACCTGATCCCTCCTGTCCCCTTTCGTACCCACTCCCAGTCCACCCACAAAATCTGTTCTATTTCCCCTACCCAGAGAGATCCATGTGCTCCCTCTAGAGCCCTCCTTGTTGCCTAACCACTTTAAATCTGTGAGTTGTAGCATGATTATCCATTTATAATTGAGTCCATACCATGTTTATCTTTCTGGGTCTGGGTTACCACACTCAGGATGATTTTTTTTCCTAATTCCATTTATTTGTCTGAAAATTTGTGATGTCATTTTTTTTAACTGATAATTAATACCCCATTGTATAAATGTGCCATACTTTCTTTATTCATTCTTCAGTTGAAGGACATCTAGGTTGTTTCTAGTTTTGGACTATTATGAATAAAGCCACAATTAACATAGTTGAGCAAATGTGTATGTGGTAGAATAGAGTGTCCTTTGGGTATATGTCCAAAAGTGGTATAGCTGGGACTAGGGTCAATCTATTCTCTATTTTCTGAGGAACAGCCATATTGATGTCCATAGTGGTTGTACTAGTTTTAACTCCCACCATCAATGGAGGAGTGTTCCCCTTGTTCCACATCTTCTCCAGCATATGATATCACTTGTGTTTTTGATCATTGCCATTCTGACAGGTGTAAAATGGAATCTCAAATTAATTTTGATTTATATTTCTTTGATGGCTAAAATTGTTGAACATTTTTCTTTAAGTGTTTCTCAGCCATTTGAGATTGATCTATTGAGAATTCTCTGTTTAAATCTTTGGCTAATTTTTAATTGGATTATTTGGTTTGTTGATGTCTAGTTATATTAAGAACTTATGAAACTAGACATCAACAGACCAAATAATACAATTGTAAATGTACATTGTATGTGTTTTGTTTGTTTATTTTATTTTTTTTATTTTACTTTTTCTCTGGTTTTTGCTCTTTTGGGGAGCCTGCCACCCAGCTCCCAAAAAAAATCACACATGGAGACTTATTCTTACTTACAAATGTCCAGTCTTAGTTTGGCTTGTTTCTTGCCAGCTTTTCTTAAAAATCTAAATTTTGTCTCTGGGCTTTTACCTTTCTTTATTTCTGTATATCTTTACTTCTTACTTGGAGGCTTGCTGTGTAACTGGGTAGCTGGCCCCTGATGTCCTCCTCTCCTTTTTTTTTTTCCTCTTCAATCTTCTTGTTCTCCTTTTATTAATTCTCTTTGCCTGTCAGCCTCACCTATCTTTTCCCTGCCTTACTATTGGCTGTTCAGCTCTTATTAGACCATCAGGTGTTTTGGACAGGCAAAGTAACACAGTTTCACAGAGTTAAACAAATGCAACATAAAAGAATGCAACAGATCTTTGCATAATTAAACAAATGTTCCATAGCATAAACAAATGTGACACATCTTAAAATAATATTCTACAACAGTGTTTGGCATTAGAGAAATTAGTATTCAAATTTGATGATCATTTTTCCATATATGTTAGAAAATCTATGCCTTAACTTGTTTGACTTACATTAATAAATGAAAAATTGATGCTTTTGTAATCCTTTAAATCTTGTTCTGGTAGCATGAATTTTAATTTAAGCCTAAAATTATTTATTTGTGATGCACTATTTGTTTAATATTAATTTTTATGATGTATTTTCCTGGAAAACTAGCCATTTCTCATGTTAAATCTTATACATACTGGTACCCAAGAATTTAATTTTTAAAAGAATCAACACATTATTTATTATGTAGTTAGCTGTCAAGTAAGTTTAATTTTATGGTATTGTGAAGCATGTCTTGAAGTATTAAGAACTGAAATGCATTGCTATTGTAGCTGAGTTTCAGAATTGAGAGGACAATCATGGAAACAATGATAGAGAAAAATGATCTGAAAATGACATGAGAGCATACTAAGCCAAGGACAACACACCTTATCAGTTGAGCTGCCTTTTAGAGGAAGTACAATGATATGTTTCTGCAATAGTTTGCATATTTTAACTAAGGATCACTAAATGCTGTTTAAACTGTAATTAATTGGGACCAGCAGTATCTCTGTAGAAAACAAAAGACTGATATGTACTACCTAGAGCAGTCAACTTCATTGTCAAATAACCATTGTTGCTGTGCTTATTGTAGTCATCTCCGTTGTTTTAATCTGCTCACTGATGTGGTGATAAGTAATCCTTGAATTAAAATGTGATATTATTTTAATATCGTTAAGTAATAAAATGTAGCTGAAGAATTTATGGTGGTCATTTGTGAGTTTTGTATTTGTTTCTGGTTTGCTAATTTTCCTGATTTCCCTTTTGCTGCTGAGGGGTCTTCACTGGAAAGATGCATGTTTAATATGTTTTTTTTTTTTTATCAAACTAAATGTTTTTTTGGGGGGTTGGGGGACACTTTTATATACCATCATGTCATCTGCAAATAAAGAAATTGACTTATTTCTTTCCAGTTTGTATCCAATTTATATTTTTTATCTAGCTAAGACTTCAAAAAATATTTTGATTAGGTATGGAAACAGTTGATAATGATATCTTGTTCCTGTATTTTAGTGGAATTGCTGTAAGTTTTTCTTCATTTAAACTGGTGTTGGCTATGAGCTTGTTGTAAACTGCCTTTATTATACTCAGATAAATCCCTTCTGTACCTAATCTCTCCAGGACTCTTACCATGAAGGAGTGCTGGATTTTGTCAAAAGCCTTTTCTGTATCTAATAAGATGGTCATTTTTTTTCTTTCAGTTTGTTTATATGATGGATTACAGTTAATGATTTTTGTATCTTGAGCCACAGTAAGTGTGGTTTGCATGTGACTGCATTACTCATGGCATGAAGCCTAGTTGACCATGGTGGGTAACTTTTTGGTGCATTATTGGATTTGGTAAATAAGTATTTTACTGACTACTTTTGTACCTTTGTTCATTAGGGATATTATAGAATACCCAGGGTCAGGGGATATTGCTATGTCTGGCATGGGATATCCGAGGGAAAATAATCTACATACGCCATGCTCTTATGTCTGTCTTTTTTCCTCTAAGACAAAATTCTATCAATACAGCTACATCTCCATCAGGCTTCCAGGGCAGGAATAGGTCTAGATACACCAAGCTCTTTGTCTACTTTTTTTTTTTTTCGGTACAAGATCCTGTCTATATAGCTTCAGTTCCATAGAGTTCCCTCTCATAGTCCTGCTAACAACTAAACTCTTATGCTTCCCGCCTCATCTTTGTCCTCTGTTTCTTCTCCCTCCATCCTACTTCCTCTCTACTCTCGGCTCAAGAGTTCTGCCTTACCATCTATATTACCTCTGTGTTCTTCTCTTCTCCCTGGTCATGCCTTTCTCTCTGCTCTACAGAAAATGCCTGTACCTTCTTCCCCTTGCTACATGGTTCTCTGCTTCCTCAGGAATGTTGCTCTACCTTCCACCTTGATATGTAAAAACTTCCTTTGTTCTCAGTCATTTGCTCTGGAGAGCCACTAGGCCTCAAGGCAAGAGGATGGCCTGAGCTTCATTAGCAAAAGAAACAAAGCTATGCATCTTCCTCCAGCTTGTCTTTGCCTACTTGACCTTATCCAAGTACTGGTTCCAGCAGGGAAGTTAGCTACCTAGAAGTTCAGCAGATCTGAGGAGCTGAACTGTTTACCAGTTGTTCTGGGAATATTTGGGCATGCAAGAATTTCATAGAAGAAGACCGCTGAAATTAGTCTGCAGTTCTCTTTGTTGGCTCTTCATGTGGTTTGGGTACCAAGGAATTTGTGGCCTCATAAAATGATTCCAGCAATGTTCCTTCTGTTTGTATTTTGTGGAATAATTTGAGGAGTATTCCACTTATCTCTTCTTTGAATGTCTGGTAGAATTCTACACTAAAACAATCTGCCCCTGGGCTTTTTAATGGGGAAACTTTTAATGACTACTTATATTTATAGGGTTATGTCTGTTCAAATTGCTTATCTGATCTTGATTTAACATTGGTAAGTGTTACATTTCTAAAAAAAAAAAATCCATGTCTTTGGCTTTCCAATTTGGTGTAGTACAGGTTTCTAACATATGTTCTTATGATTTTCTGGGTTTCTTTGGTGTCTGTTGCTTTATATCCTTTATATTTCTGACTTTGTTAATTTGGATATTCTCTCTGTGCCTTGTAAATAATTTGGGTGAGAATTTCTCAATCTTAATGATTTTCTCAAAGAACCAACTCCATTATTTGGCTTTGCTGGTCTAGGATTATTTATTCCTTGTGATATTTTGGATGTAATTAACTTCTTTAGGTTGCAGTTCTCTTTCTAGAAACTTCTGCAGTGATGAATTTGTAGATAGATATTGCATAAGTTCGGTTTTATTTTGGAATATCTTATTTTCTCCATCTGTGGTAATTGCAAATTTTGCTGGGTATAGTAGTCTAGACTGGCATCTGTGGTCTGTTAGAGTCTACAGCACATCTCTAGGCCTTCTAGCTGTGGCAGGAATCTTAAAGGTTCTTATTAATGAAATCAAACCTGAGCTAGTTATTGGGGTGAACACTGGAAGATCAGAGAGACAGAACAAGCCAAAGCTAACCTCACCTGGCCAACTTTTCAGCTGATTTTGTTTCTTCAGACTGGAAGCCTCTTTGTACTCATATCCCAATGGCTCTCAGCTGAACTATGCTGCTCAAAACCTAAAAGCTTAACCAGCCAAATGCTTCTAGTTTCTGGTCCTCATGCCTTATATACCTTTCTGCTTTCTACCACCAGTCCCTGGGATTAAAGGCTCGCTTTCTGGGATTAAAGGCATGAGTCACCATGCTTGGCTGTATCCTTGAACACATGGATTTCTGCCTCTGGAATGCTGGGATTAAAGGTGTGTGCTACCACTTCCTATCCTAAGTATCTAGTGGCTTTTCTGTTCTCTGATGCCAGATAAGTTTATTACACAATATTTTGGGGAACACAATACCACCACATCTAGCTTTCAAAGTCTCCACTGAAAAATGAAGTATAATTGTAGTAGGTCTTTCTTAATACATTACTTGGTCTTTTTCCCTGGCAACTTTTAATAGGTTTTCTTGGTCTTTTTCCCTGGCAACTTTTAATAGGTTTTCTTTGTTCTGTACATGTATTGTTTTCATTATTATCTGCTATGGGGATTTTTCTGTCCAGGTCCATTCTATTGATGTTTAGTATGCTTCATTGATAGGCACCTCCTTCTTTAGGTTGTTGAAATTTTCTTCTGTGATTATGCTGAAAACATTTTCTGTGTCTTTGACCTTGGGTTCTTATTCTTCCTCTATTCCCAGTATTCTTAAATTTGATCTTTTAACATTATCTGAGATTTACTGAATGTTTTGTGCCAGGACTTTCTTAGATTTAACATTTTATTTGACTAATGAATCCACTTCTATAACATATTCAATGCCTGAGATTTCCTCTTCTTTTACTTGTATATTGTTGGTGAAACTTGCCTCTTTGGTTTCCGTTTGAGTTTCTAAATTTTTCATTTCCAGATTTCCCTCAGTTTGGGTTTTCTTTTTTGATTCTATTTCTACTTTTAGGTCTTGAATTTCTTTATTCATTTCCTTTCAGTTTTTGTTTTCATAGATTTCTTTAAGGAATAGATTTGTTTCATCTTTAAGGACCTCTATCATATTCATAAATGGAATTTAAAGTTTTTTACTTATGGTACACGTATGTCAGAATATTCAGGGGCTGCTGTGTTAGGATTACTGGATTCTAGTGGAGACATATTGTACTGGCTGTTATTTATTATGTTTTTATGGCATCTATCTAGCCATCTGGGATTGGGAAGATTGTAATTCTAGGTGCTGATACTTATTCTTGTCTTTGTTGTATAAGTGTTTTTTCCCTTGGTTTCTATTTCCTCTCTGGTTCTCAGGATTGTGATGGCTGTGTCTTGCCTGATAGGAAACTCTTCTAGAGTCCTGATAAGTGTGTCCAATTAAGGTTTCATGTAAAATATGTTTCTATGTATTAGGACCTTACAGTTAGGAATGGATTGGGCTGGGGTTGAGAAGTGAGAGTTCACAGAAGGGAAGAAATCCAGATTTACTTTGAACTCACCAAAATAGGATAGATAATGGAATATTTTCCCTGAATTTGTCAAATACAAATGGACAGAACATTTTAATGTAATTCATACCTGTATATATTTGTATATAGTTATTATACTTATTGTATATGATTTTGTTATTAAAATCTTCCTTTATTTTTATTATTTTTTTTTTAGACAGAAAGGAGGAAATGTGTGATATTTTGATCTGTCCTAACAAATAAAGCTTGCTTGGAGTCAGAGGGCAGAGTTAGCCACTAGTCCAACAAATTAACCACAGAGGTTTTTGAAGAGGGAGGACAGATAGAAGAGGAAGTAGTAAGGCAGGGCAGAATGGGATCTGGCTCTCTGGAGGAAGGAACGGAGCAGTTAGGAATGACTGGTGGCTTTTCTGCTTCTCTGATCTTTCAGGCTCTTATCCCAATATCTAACTCCTGAATTTTTACTGATAAAGACTAATTAATGTAACACTTCACCATATAACTATGCATGCAAAGTTAATATTTATGGCTAATGTGTTGGGCAGTGCAATAGGTATTAGAAAATGCATCTTCATACACACAGAAATGATTCTTACTGCAGAAATATATTACTGCTGATAAAGTAATCTGTATTGTTATTCATCTATGCTTAATTTCAACTTCACAAAATACAATAATATGAGTTTAGTTTAGTTTTGTTCTTGTTTTTAGGGTTTTTTGTTGCTTTTTTTTTTCAAAATGAGTGTAACATATTCTGCAAACATTTTGTGTGAACTGGGAAAATAGAATACTTTCTTACATTTATAGCTGTCATTGTATAATTCATTTCTGTGATTCTCAGGTACTGAAACATAATTAACAACGTAATTACAAATGATGGCAATGTTGTAAGGCCTGAGTGGAACACCAAACACTCACAGAGACTGTAATGTTGCAGGACAAAGAAGTTTCTTTTACAGCCAGGCCACTTGCTCTTCATGGGAGTAGCAGGGACGAAGCAGCCCCCGGCCGAAGCAAAGAGAATCTTACATAAGTCTTTCATAACCTTTGTAAGTAATCAAAGCTTAAACAAAGGCAGAACTTTTGGCTGTTAGCATTTAGCACAAACACATGGTTACAAGTTGTTAAAGTCATTGTGGTTGGTCAGTTTTGGGAAAAAAAAATGCAGTTTCTCAAATCAAGTTGACCTAGTTTTTCAGAAGGTGTTTGTGGTTTGAAAAAACAATCTGCAAAATAGAAACATAAATCTCATTTCACCTAAGAAATACAGGTATGAACATCAAGATTCTGGAAACAGGTCTGAAAGTTGAATAATAAGGAGAATGGAGGCTCTGTTATTTATTTATTTTTTAGCAGATGAAGTAATTATTTAAGCTGTATTAAAATCAATAGTGAAGGCAGAGACGGGGCCGGGCTTAGCCTCTAACAGCAAATGTCACATGACATATATCCATACAAGCTAAGCCATCTTTCTTCCGTCACAAACCTAGATTCAAGTGAAGGTCCTATGACAACATTGGAATTGTGTTGCAAAATTCCAACCTTCCATGAACCTCCTGGCATTCACAGGAGTGTGTCAAGCGTGAGTAACACTATGAAAAAGAATGGGCCAGGGAAAGTGTTGATTTATAGAGTAGGTTAGAGTGTAGGGATGAAAGCCTAGTAGAAGCACGAGGATCAAGAAGATATCTTCATATCAAGAACATCCATGTGGAAAGGGGAGCCTGGCATACTTTGAAATGACCGTGGATTTCTCTGTTTTAGCCATTACAGTAGCTAGCATGAGGAATATTTCCTTAATGCCCAAAGGTGAAAACACAATTCTTTCATTAATTGTTCATGTTGCAGATGAATACTAGCTAGAGGAAAGGATAAAAATGTGTGACTGGATGAAAAGATAGAACTAACAAATCTAAGTAATTTGGTTGAAATAATTTGATTTTTCCCTTGTGACCATAGTCTAATGCCTGTTGCTCTCACCCCATGGCCTCACACTGAAACTAGTGCACCACAACTTTGTCAGCTACTGTTGACGTAGCTTATATTTAGAAAATGGATGAAACAATTGACACAAGGCCTTTCTTTCCTTACCAAACTCTCTTTTTGTTCTGAAAATTTCCCTGTTATTGTGTAACGGTTTCCTCTGTTGCAACATTCCATTCTGTGGGGGATCTCTTTCAGCAACGACATAAACAACTAAAAGTAGGCATCAAGAAGTCCCTGAAACTGACTCGATTCACTCGTTCCAGTCCCTCTAACAAAGCCAGCTACTGGAAGTCATTCCCAGGAATGCCAGTCTGAGAAGAATTCTCTCCAATACTCAAGCCAAGCTTCAAGGAAGAAAATTGAGAGCTGTGGTCCGGAAGAAACAAAGATCAGTGAAACTGCCTGGGAGAGGTTCAGATCCAGGGAGGCCTGGGGTCCCTCATGTGGTGTGGGTCTCAGCTTAAACCAAATATCGGCTGGCCACTGCCACAAGTTCTCTGCCAACATTGCCCTGGCATGTTTTGTAGGCAGAATAGACTGTAGGTGAAGGTGATTGTGCTGGTGTCTAGGTTTTCCTTTCCGTAGCCTGGAGAGTACCTTCCTATACCAAAAAGACTAGGACATAGGGGTGAAGGCTCCATGCCTACACCAGCTCGACGTCTCTATGAACAGTGAGCTCTGTGGGTGTTGTCTTTGGCAATGGGGCCACAGTGTCAGTTTTCAGAGAGCAACCTTATGTCTTAGCATCAGCCAGGGTGGCTTAGAGATCTCCATGGGATACCCTCAACCAGCAACTCAAAGGAATACAACCTAGTCCCACCCCTGGAAGCCTTGCCAGGCTACAAAAGTTGGCCGGTTCAAGCTCTATATTCTCCATGGCTAGTGGTCCTCACTAAAGTCACCCTCACAGATTCCAAGGAGTTTCTGCTGTACTAGGTTTCCACACCCCACCAATGCTCCCCCATTCCAGCTGTCTCTATCCACGGTCTCTTCCTTCACTCCCCACCAGATCCTTTCTGCTCCTGTCCCCATGTGCCCCAGTACACCCACAAAATTTGTTCTCTTTCCTTTTCCCAGGGAGATCCATGTGTTACCCCTAGAACCCTCCTCCTCACCTAACCTCTCTGATTCTGTGGATTGTAGGTGGTTATCATTTTACCTAGCAGCTAATATCAGCTTATAAGTGAATACATACCATGTTTGTCTTTCTGGGTCTGGGTTACCTCACTCAGGACAACTTTTATCGAGATGCATCTATTTGCTGGAAAATTTCACAATGTCATTTATTTTTATCAACTGAGTAATAATCCATTGAGAAAATGTATCATGTTTTCTTTATCCATTCATTCTTCAGGTGATAGACATCTTGGTTGTTTCCAGTGTCTGACTATTAAGAATAAGACTACAATGAACACAGTTGAGTAAGTGTCTTTGTGGTAAGATGGAGAGTCCTTTGGGTATATGCTCAAGAGTGATATATATATATATATATATATATATATATATATATATATATATATATATATATATATAGCAGGGTCTTGAGGTAAGTCAATTCCCAATTTTCTGAGGCTCTACCGTATTGGTTTCCATAGTGATTATACAAGTTTATACTCCCATGAGCAATGGAGGAATGCTCCACTTGCTCCATATCATTGACAACATGAGATGTCACTTGTGTTATTGGTTTTAACCATTTTAGCAAGCATAAGATGGAATCTCAGAGTCATTTTGTTTTGCATTTCCCTATGGCTAAGGATGTTGAACATTTCTTTCTTTATTTTTTTTCCTTTTTCTTATTAAGAGATTTTCTATTCATTTTACATATCAACCACGAATTCCCCTGTACTCCCTTCTCCCACGCCCCAGCTTTCTCCCCCAACTAACCCCCTAATTCCATCTCTTCCAAGGCAAGGCATCCCCTGGGGAGACAGCAGAGCCTGGTACATTCAGTTGAAACAGGTCCAAGCCCCTCCTCCCTGCACCAAGGCTCAGCAAAGTGTCTCAGCATAGGCACTAGGTTCCAAAAAGCTGGCTCATGCACTAAGGACAGGTCCTGATCCCACTGCCTGGGGGCCCCCTAAACAGTTCAAGCTAAACACCTGTCTCACTTATCCAGAGGGCCTAGTCCAGTTCCATGGGGGCTCCTCAGTTAATGGTTCACAGTTCATGTGTTTCCACTAGTTTGGCTAGTTGTCTCTGTACTTTTCCAATCATGGTCTCGATATCTCTTGCTCAAATAATCCCTCCTCTCTCTCTCACCAATTGGACTACTAGAGCTCCGCCTGGGGCTTGGCCTTGGATCTCTGCATCTGCTTCTCATCAGTCATTAGATGAGGGTTCTATCATGACAGTTAGGGTGATCGGCCATCTGATCACCAGAGTAGATCAGCTCAGGAACCCTCTCTAGCATTGCCAGTAGTCTATAGTGGAGTCATCTTTGTGGATTCCTGGGGACCTCTCTAACACTCTGTTTTTTCCTATTCCCATGGTGTCTTCATTTATCATTGTATCTCTTTCCTTGGAATGTTGAACATTTCTTTAACAGTTTCTCAGCCACTTGCAATTCTTTGAATAACAATTCTTTGTTTAGATCCGTACCCTATTTTTTTTTTATTTAAGAAAATTTTAAACTTATTTTACATACCAACCACAGATCCCCTCTCAACCCTCCTCCTGCACTCCCTCAGCCTCTGCTCCCCACGCCCCATCCCCTCCTCCAAAAGGATAAATCCTCTCATGGGGAGTCAGCAAAGCCTGGTACATTCAGTTGAGGCAGGACCAAACCCCTCTCCCCTGCATCAAGACTGAGCAAGGAGTCCCACCATAGGGAATGGGCTCCAAAAAGCCAGCTTATGCACCAGGGATGGATCTTGATCCCACTCTTGGGGGTCCCTCAAACAGACCAAGCTACACAACTGTCTCCCCTATGCAGAGGGCTTAGTCTGGTCATATGCAGTCTCCACAGCTGTGAGTCTAAAATTTATGAGTTCTCATGAGCTTGGTTCAGTTATCTCTGTAGATTTCCCCATCATGATCTTGATTCCCCTTGCTCATATAATCCCTCTTTCCTCTCTTTAACTGTACTCCCATGGTTTGGCCTGGTGCTTGGCTGTAAGGGAGAAACCTGGTGCCAGGGAAACACCCAGGAATCCACAAGGATGATCCCAGCTGTAACCCATTTTTAATTGCATTGTTTTTGATATCTAATTTCTTGAGTCCTTTGCATATATTGGCTATTAGACTTCTATCACATGTGGAGTTGGTACAAACCTTTTCCTGTTCTGTAGGCTGCCTCTTTGTCCAATTGTAGCTGTCCTTTGCCTTACAGAATCTTCTCAGTTTCATGATGTCCCATTTATTAATCTTGAATCTTAGTGCTTGTGCTATTGGTGTTCTGTTCAGAAAGTTATCTCCTCTTCCAATCTGTTCAAGGCTGTACTCCACTTTTTCCTCTTTCACTTTCAGTGTGTCTGGTTTTATGTTGAGTTCTTGGATCCACTTGAATTTACATTGTGTGCAGGATGTATGGATGTATTTGCATTCTTTTATATGCAGACATCTAATTAGATCAACACCATTTGTTGAGATACTTTCTTTTTTCCAATGTGTTTTTCTGGCTTCTTTATCAAAAATCAGGTATCCATAGATAATTGTGTCCCTTTGTCTGGGCCTACAACTTGATTGTCAATGTGTCAGTTTTTTATGCCAATATTATGAGGGTTTTATTACTGTAGTTCGTAGTACAACTTGAAATCATGAATGGTGATATCTCCATTTTATTGTTTAGTATTGTTTTAGCTATCCTTTGTTTTTCCATAGGAAGTTGAGAATTGTCCTTTCAAGGTCTGCAAATAATTGTATAAGAATTTTGAAGTGAACTTGGTTAAATCTGTAGATTACTTTTGGTAGGATGGCCATTTTTACTATGTTAGTCCTACCAGTCCATGAGCATGGAAGATCTTTCCATCTTCTGATATCTTCTTCCATTTCTTTCTTCACAGACTGGAAATTTTTATTACACAAGTCTTTTACTTACTTGGTTAGAGTTAATCTAAGATACTTTATATTATTTGAGGCTATTGTGAAGGGTTTGTTTCCCTGATATCTTTCTCATTCCTCTTTTTTCATTTACATATAGGAGGGCTACTATATATATATACATACATATACATACACACACACACACACATATATATATATATACATGTGTATATATACGTGTGTGTGTGTGTGTGTGTGTGTGTGTGTGTGTGTATTTAGTTAATTTTGTACCCAGCCACTTTGCTTAAAGTATTTATCAGCTGTAGGAGTTCTGTAGTGGAATTTTTAGGGTCATTCACGTGTACCTTCATGTCTTTTGCTGATAGGGACACTTAGACTTCTTCCTTTTCAATTTGTATCCCCTTGATCTAATTCAGTTGTCTTATTGCTCTAGCTAGAACTTCAAGTACTATTGATGATAATCAGAGACTTTGTAAACAAAGCCATCATTTTAGACATTTTCTGTCCCGTCTCTGTGTAATGTCCCTTGTCTACCTCACCTACTATGTTCAGGTTAGATATATCTGTTTAACATTCAGGACAGTTGATTGCAATGTCTGAATCTATTCTCACATCTAAAGTCATAGGAACAAATATAAAGTCTCTATTACATTTTTTTTATATATATCTTTAAGGTAGCCATGCTGCAAATCCTTCTTAAATTTCCATCTCAGTTTCCCTGTTGTGAACATTGTTCTTATAGTCTCGGTGTATAATATTTTCTCATAATCTAGATTTTTTTGTGTGAGTGTGTGAGTTTCATGTCTGCATGGGTGCACATACAATTACACAAAACTCATGTGGAAGCCAGAAAACATTATCAGTACCATTCCTCAGGTACCATCTACTATTTTTTTCTTTTTACATTTTTATTCATTTATTTACTTGCTTGTTTATATATTTTTGTAAAGTATCCCACTGGCCTGGAAGTCACCAGTGGGCTAGTATAGCTAGCCAACAAGCCATCTGCCTGTCTCTACCTCCATAGCCCCCTGATTATAAGCATATGCAATCAGTCATATCTGGTTAATTTTACCCCAGGTCTAAGGATCAAACTCAGGCTAGGCCCTCTCTGACTAAACTTTCTCCCCTGGCTCATTCATTCTGTATTGTTAAATTCTAAATTGTCCAACAGTGTCTCTTCTGTCTCTATTTAATTTTATTTCTAATTTTTTTCTGTCAGTCTGAACTCTCATTTTATCATGCTTCTTGTCTCTTTTCTTCAGTTCATACACATCAGATCCCTATGAGAAACAAATATATGAATCCTATGTAGATAGCTCTACACTATTGTATATTTTATATCTATCTACCTACCTACCTACCTACCTATCTATGTATCTATGTAAAGTTATATATATGCATACATTCATGAGAAAACATGAACTTTATAAATTACATATATTATTACCTTTTTATAAAACAAATATATTTCTACATGGGTAAATATTGGTGAAATTGAGAAAATCATCTTGCTAAATATAACACAGCAAGCAATATTAAATCTGAAGACCACTATTATATGTATTTATAACTTGGGCAAAATAAGTCAAGATATCAACTATAGATTGCAATTGATAGAAAAAGTATTACAGAGATAAAGAATAGACTTTAAAGAATAAAAATAATGCTAATATTTATTTTCCTATTTGTATTGAATTAGGTAAACAGTTGTTTATAAAAGGGAAAGATAGATTCTATCAGCACAAATAAGATAACCACTACTTGATCTTTGAGAACTTTCTCTTCTGTTTTGAACTTCCTTCAAGCCATCTTGTCTCTCTGACTGTCACTTTACATGGCAAGGTGGTTTTGGTGGATCAGTTCAGCAACTCCCTGTGCCAGTACAGTGGGTCAGTAGACCAGGGAACCCTGGTGAAGCCATGCCACAGCCTCATGCTGCAGTCTCTTCCTGCATGACATTTCATTTGCCAAGCCAAAAGGTTCAAAAAATATGTCCCAAGATCAAAATCCTTTTTTTTGCTAATGGAAGTATCTTCTGTGCTTCCTGGGAATACAGGTTGGTTCCACTTTTAGTTATGAACCCAGCTGATGTGTCTTATTCTCTATACCTTCTTCCACTGCTGCTTACAGAGTTTCATGCTGGCTCCTAAAATTTGTTTCTCTACTGAAACCAAGGATCTAATTTTACCTGAGTGGAGATCGTGGGAAGATTAAGGGAACTCCTGAGGCTGTGAACTACTGACAGCAGTTTATTATGAGTCTATGGAACTTATAACCCAAAATGAAATGACCTCTGCAGAAATTTACTCTTTATTGATTGATTCTTTTTCTCAATACATAGGAAGAAGGAGAGAACAATGTTTTATGGTTTTCATTTTTTTTTGTATAGGGTCCAGCTATATAGCCCAGGCTGATCTCAGACTCATAATTCTCCTACCTCACTATTGTGATCAGTATTATTCATCTCTATTACTGGCATATAATTGTATTGTATTTATTACTATATTCTTACTAATGCATAAACATAATACCTTGTTGATTTTAATTTATTATATATTTTAACTCATTGAGAATATATTAAAATATATTTTGATCATGATCCTATTCCACTCCTCCACTTAACTCCTTCCAGACCTGTGACCTGCTTCCCTGCTCCTCACTATTCCAGGTCCTCTATATTCTTTAAATAACTTACTGAGCCCAATTTGTACAGCCCATATTCTCATGGGGATGGAGCCACACACTGGAATGGAACATAGTTAACTTATCGTGAACCACACTCTTAAAAAATGACTCTCCTCTGCTTGAAGCCATTAGCTGTCAATAGGTCCCCAGCTAGGGTAGAAACTAGTAAACCCTCTAAGCCAAAGTTTTGATGGACTTGACCTTATACTTGTCTTTCACAGGCAGTCACAGCCCCTGTGAGTTCAAGAGTGCAGCTACCCTGTCTCGTCCATAGCAGCAAGGTTTTAACTGCCACTCGTTCCCATGTCATCTGATACATGCTCTGTTCCAAGCACTGGGCTTGTTTAATGATCTATCCTATCACTGCATTTCTTCCTTGTTTTAATATTTTTATTCTTTACTGTAAGTCAGTTTCATTTACTCATGAACTCTTCCTAAAATGGTTGGTTCATGGTTGTTAGTGTGTATTGTCATGAGTTACAATTTGTGTCTCATTTGTTTCAAAAGTGCTGTTCTAAGAAATACTTTGAGACTGAATAGTTATATTTTTAGTCCTACATAGTACTTGAAAAACATAAAGTACTCAGTATGACTTGATAAAATAAAAAAATTGTTGGATATTTAATTGAAAACCACTTCACATTTAACAAAAATTTCCAACCTATTAATCTTTGACTGATTACATAGAAAACATTTTTGTCTCATTTGTAAGCATTTTATTTTATTTATATGTATGTGTGTGTACCTGCTCTTCAGTATGTGTACCTTGTGCCTTTAGGACCCTCAATGTCAGAAGAGGCCATTGGATCCGCTGGAGCTAAAGCAATAAACAATTGTGAGATACCAGATATGTTATTGGGAGCCAAACTCAGCTAAATGATCTTAACCACTGAACCATCTCGCAAGACCCTTATTGAAGTTTTTATACTATTTTTATAATTTACTTAGTTCCTAATCTATGGACGGGTCATATCGATAAAGCTTAGTTTTGAAAAAAATATTGCTGAACAATAAGATGATATAAGGCTAAACGTAAAATTGCTCTTTCTGTCCTATTCGTACTTTTCAGGAACTTTAAACACATTTGCATTCAGATAAAGCTGCCATTTTTATGTTTGTTTAACTTTCATGGTTTATTTTTATTTTCACATTGTCACAATGCCAACTATCTAAATCAAATGAAAATAATATGATTGAGATACTGGAACTATTTTCTCTCATGCTCATGGACAGCATAAGTTATATGAACTCACAAAGACATAAGCATTCACTCTGAGCACACACTAGCAGTTATGCAGAGCATCAATTGCTTTTCTGTTCAAACACTAAGTAGAATGGTAAGTGGGAACATGTTAAGGAAAGAAAAAATGTCAAGAAATTTTCTGATGCAGTAAATTATTCCCAGAGTAGAAATATCACAGCAAGATTATTTTTCTTCCTGCTTACTTTTAAAAAATTCTGTAATAAGTAGTATGCCAAAACTTGATTTCTAAACAAATCAGTGCTTTAGAAACTTCTTAAAAGTGAACAGCAAAGTCCTCAAACTGGTGCAAAGGAGAAGCTTCTCAACTTTCCAGCCTCAGTTTTCCAGTACCCAAAAGTGGATTGATTGGCCTTCCTGGAGTGTTTTAAGATAATTAATTAGTATGTTCTTGTGAAATGCATCAGTACAAAAGGTCCTATTTAAATGCAAAGTGTTCTTAGTGAATTCAGCAGTTTCTTTTGACTCTTAAATTTCTAGCATTACCCAAAATAGTAAGTTATACAGGCTTTCTGTTTTCTTTAGAAGTCCTTTCTATGAATATATCCCATCTTCTTTTTTTAATGTTTGCAGCAAAACCCCCTATATTACACACACCAAAATGAAGCCTGTAAATTCCTTAAATTACTCTGTGTTTTGCAGCTTTTTACTCTATTTTCTGAAATATATGCTTTTTACTGTGTCTGGTTGCATTAATGTGCAACCAGCTGATGAATGAAACTGAGATTTAAATTGTTGGCTTACCATTAATATTTTTTCAGGAGACATACATTCTTTGTAAATATATTTCATGAACAGTTAACTATTATAATTCTGTGCAAATTCTCAAGATTTATATAGGTACTGCTTTCAAGTGAAGAGAAAAATGAGAAGATCATGCTTATGGCTCCACCATGGAGCTGAGATGAGTAACTGCAAGCTTTAGAACTCATACCTTATACAGTAATGGTCCAGGCAGAAAAGGCCACCTGAGTTAGTGATTTTCTCTGAGCAACATGTGCTATGAAATGTTCGTATGGATAGAAAGAAAACATATGCCTAAATGTTAGGGGAAAAAAAGCAAGCTTTTTGAAAGTCTCATCTGCAGAGTGTTATTTCACAAGCAAATAATGGAGGAAAAGGAGATGGCTTAACAGAGTTATACAAGATGACTTCCATATTTTAAAGCCAGGTTTCTTAAATAGTTTTGGACAATATTGTTTTATAAAATCATTCTACCTTGATAAAAATCTGCATTTAAATTTCAAAATGATCTGTTTTTTTGGTTTATGCAGTTTTCATTTTCCCAAAGACAATTTCTTACACATGCCTCCCAAGTAGCAATGGGTCTACACGAGGTCCTCTGCATATTCATTGTAGCATTTAGCTTAGTATTTGTATGGGCTCCTGACTGAAAGTGAGCGGGCCTCAGACTGTTTTCCTGCTCTTGGGACTCTTTTCCTCCTGTTGGGATATCATGTCCAACTTCAATATGAAACTTTTTGCTTGTCATATTGTATTTTATTTACTCATGTTTGGTTGCTTTCTCTTGGAAGCCTGTTCTTCTCTAATGAGAGACCGAAAGGGAGTGGATCCAGATGCGATTGAAGATGGGGATGAACGGGGAGGAGAAGGGGGACTATAATGAGGAAATATTGTGTGGTAGGAGAATCTATTTTCAGTTAAAAATAAAAAGAATTAGTGACATTTAAAACCATTGCATCTAAATGTTTTTCAGAACTGAACACTAAAACAGCACTATTTTGATATGATTTATAGAAAAGAAAACACCTGATTCTAAGAAAATTAAGATAATGTAATTTTATAATTATTGAAGCAACAACATGCTGTTTACTTCTTAGCAATACTGAATACTCTCATAATCCTTTAACATTTGTGGAATTTTTGTAAAGACTTAAATGTTGAGAATAAAGATAAAAGGCTACAAGTTCTTGATTTTATAAATTTCATCACTAAATGAAAACAAAAAATCCTTAACTCATCTTTCTCTGAATAGAAGTGATCTTTTAATCTGTATTGTTTTTCAGCTAGCTAAATATTTTATATTATTTTATTATAGCAGTTCCAAAATCATCTTTATATTATAAAACTGCTATTCTTTTTTTTTTTTTTTTAAAGACAGGGTTTCTCTTTGTAGCTTTGTACCTTTCCTGGAACTCGCTTTGTACACCAGGCTTGCCTCAAACTCATAGAGATCTGCCTGCCTCTGCCTCCTGAGTGCTGGCACTAAAGGTGTGTGCCACCACTGCCCAGCAAAACTTCTATTCTTAATCTAGTTGATAATTTATGTTTATTCAAATGTTGGTTTAAAAGGTATTATTGTCATTTTTATCAGATAAACTTCCCTACTGAGCTCAGACATTTCCAGTTTTTCTACTCAGTGGCCCACAGCTTTTCCTGTCCTAACTACTTATCTGTGGATATGGTGGCCCCAATGAATGCTTTATAGTGTATTAACCAAGCCATGCCATCTAAATTTGTCCCTTGTCATCTATTTACATGAGGACACTTTTATTTTCAAACACATGTGAGACATGCGCACGAGTGAGTACCTGGTTCTACAAGCCCTCTCCTGAAAGTTCCACTTCCTCATCACAGAATATAAGGCTCTGCATTCCTTGTTATTGCAAGTATTGGCACTACCTGTTATTATTTATAGGCATGATACTCAGATTTCCCACAAGGAGACAAATGGTGGCTTATTTAGCTCTCCATCCGGCTAGTGGTTGTTCTGGCTCTTCTGCTTGTGAGCTCTGTGATTTTAGAAAGATAAGTAATGTTTATCTTATCTGGTAAACATAATTTTAATTACAATTCAGTGAGTGAATTCATATTCTTAGAATAGTAACTGAGATACTATAAAAATTCAAAAAATGCAAGCAGACATCATTGAATCTACTCTTAATAATTGTATCTTTTATTGGTATGAGGCTAACAAAAGTTACTCAATAAATATTTTGAACTTAAGGAGTGAACCGAGGAGATTTAATTGTTCATTAAAGTGAACAATGATCACCAGCCTGGTTATTATCACTATTGTCTCCATCAAACACTCGACATGGGACAAATGTGTTAACTTACTCAATAACAAGACTCATGCTTACACATAGTGTACTTGTAACTGATAAGAATGCCATCACTATATAGTGTTACTTAATAAGCCATTCAGCACTTCCAACTTACAGAGTAGCCATGTGTTAACCGACAAGGGTCGAATTACAATGTTTTCATAATATAGTTACAACAATGAATCTTAATTTTCCATGAGCTGTACCAATAAAAATGAACATATGTTCACCCATTCAACAGGAACACATACTATAGATGATATTAGTTAGTGACCAAAAAAAAGTTATTAGGTTTAGTTTGTTTTGCATGTCTGCTATAATTCTTGTAAAAAAGAGAAATAAAAACCCATATTTTACTTGAAGCTACAAATTCTGTTCCACTCTGTGAATTCAGAAGTTACATATATTTCCAATTTGGGGAGAAGAATTTATGATGCAAGTAGCTCTATTAGTTAATGTATTTAGATCAGCCTAACTTTACTGATTTTATTGAACTTGAGTTCAACATTTATCCCCATGAATTTTTCTTGAAAATATTTTTAAAAACTGTAATTAAGCATGGTATTTTTTCTATTTTTCTCTCTTTCTTTCTTTCTTTCTTTCTTTCTTTCTTTCTTTCTTTCTTTCTTTCTTTCTTTCTTTCTTTGAGACAGGGTTTTTCTGTGTTGTTTGGTGACTGTCCTGGATCTCGCTCTGTAGACCAGGCTGGTCTCAAACACATAGAGGTCTGCCTGGCTCTGCCTCCCGAGTGCTGGGAATAAAGGTTGGCGCCACCACTGCCCAGCTTGAATGGTATTTCTTTTGCACCTTTTGATAATGTCTTAACAGTCTGTTTAGTATGTCTAGAAAAGATTAAGCTGGAGGTTCTCTCTCTCTCTCTCTCTCTCTCTCTCTCTCTCTCTCTCTCTCTCTCTCTCTCTCTCCTCTCTCTCTCTCTCTCTCCCCTCCCAAATTGTCACTCAGGTTAACTTATTGTTTTTCTCTGTCAGCTGTGGATACCTGCCCAAAGCCTGAGCATGCTCTCACTGATATTTTGGGCATTTCATTTATTCTCTGAAACTCCCCTACAGGTGTCTAGCACTCAGCTCCATGCCAACCTCCACTGTTTAATACATGGACTTGCTTGGATTCCCAACTCTAAAGTATGGCTATCTCTCTCTCTCTTTTTTTTTAATATATCTTCTTCCTCCAGGTAACTGCTAAGATATATTATTTTCCTGCATTGTTATTTTTCTTTCAAAATATAATAAAGTAGTCCTCAAGCTTCCTTTCCTAAAAAAATGAGTGTTGATGCTTATTTATGGTAAAACATAAACATATAAATACTGTTTTTATATAAAATTGTTTACAGAGGACAGTGAGTTAATATTGTTTAAAGAAACATATTGTCCAAATTTTCATGATGTATTTTTGTTTATTTTATTGATTTTGTGTGTTGTAGAGAAGAGAGGTATTGACTGACTTTCTTTTCTTCTTAATTTGCATGTTGTATAAGTTCTTTCGCTTTCATTGTTTGTATCCTTCATGCCATACTCTAAAACTAAATTTCAAAAGATTTTCTTACTTAGATTGAGTTAAATTTTTGAAGTATACTTTTATTATAAGAACAGAGTTGTTTGTCCACTTTCTATTCATGTTGCTAAGAGCTCTTCTGCCTAAAATTTGGATTGATTAAACTGCAATGTACAAATTAAACATTATAGATCCATAGTGAGGAAAATCTGAAAGCATAATGCAAGGACAGGATTTTACTCGATTGCTTTTCCTCTGTTACAGATTACATTACAGATCTCACACAGCTTCCTTTTGGAAGTACCCCTTTTCTGAACCCTATCCCCATTCCTGCTACTAACATCTTACTCTGGAGACCATCATTTCATCCTAAATTCATACTAAATTATTCAAAAGCCTCTTGATTAGTATTGATATTTATTTCAAACATCTCATAAGAATCTATATTCCATAACCAATATATGAATTCTCTATCTGTGTGTCAGATTTTCAGCCAAGCTGTGCAGTTCTTGTCTGCTGGGAACTGGGGACCTTAAAGGAGAGGGTAGACTATAGTCTAATGCTGTAGACAACCTTACTTCAGTTTCAGTGTACTTTATGCATTAATGTAACAAAGACAGCAATGATCTAAGGAAGGTTGTTTGAGTTGAGAAAAATATGTAAATAAATGCCATTGAGCACATAGTAAATATTAACAGAGCAGCCTTTCCCCAGAACTTTCTCAGGACAGACCAATTTAAACAGAGTTGCCTGGCACATACCATAGATTATATCTGGGAGATAATGAAAGCAAGGCAGAAGGCCATATCCAGATTCACAGTACACTGAGCAGACTGGGTTCTATAGCTATGTTCTGACATCCAACAAGAATAAACAGATCTTATAAATTATATGTAAAATTTTGTTACAGGAGGAATGAAATCACATCCAATAACAATCCAGGGAACAAAATGCACCTGAGGCAAAAGGCCCTCTGCCTTTTCCCCTGGAGTGTCTCACACAGTTCCCCAAGGTATCCACCATGCATCATTTTCCTGACCATGTTCTGACATTTGTAACTAACTATATGTGCTAATTCCTTAAATGCTTTGGGATGGCTCATTCTTGCCTATGTATAGGATGACAAAAAGATTCCATGTGATTTCCATTTCTCATCTGACTTATCTGGAACACTAGGTGGAAAGAGACCTTAATAAAAGAATAGTGATTAATTAGTGAATGTGAATAGTGAAAAGGACATTGATATATTAGTGTAATCTTGGACAGATGCAGATATGTGCCTTGCAACCTATGTGGAACGAATCCTGCCATTCTAATAGAGTGGAACACTGCAACTCATCTCACGTGGGGATGCTGCATATGTGTCTCTGTATGAAAAAGTGCTAGTAACTTGCAATAATGGTATGCATTCTTCTGTAACATAGACAATGTAGCATCTACCAGTTCCCAGCTGAGAATGGGATATGTATGACTTAATAGATTTTTAGAATAAGCTGCTTGACATTCCTATGATAATAAGATTTTTATAAAATTCTAATGTGTAAATTCATATTCATTTGAAGAAACTGAGGGCATAAATTTAAAAATTATTGCCCTTATTATCTTTATTATTAAAATGCCTACAGAGATCTCTAGTAAAAAATAATTTGAGAGGAACCATCAAAAACTGTATATTTCCTATCACTATATATAGATAAATGATTTTATAAATATTTGAAAATACATAGTGCATGATAACATGTATGTAAGGTATATGCATACACTATACACATATATAAAGTGTAATATGCATATAGATGTATATTATATGTATATAATATGCATATTGTATTTAGGTAAATATATACTTAGGTAGTAATTGCTTTTGAAAATTATCAATAATTCTACTTTCTGCTAGTTATAATTTTGATAAACTAGGTAAATAATAAAGATTAAGGTTCCAAAAGAGAAAGGAAAATTGTCTTTTAAAGGAAATACAATTATAATACAATGACTCAATGAGGTATCAGTCTCCACTCTACTTAAATCTGTTCATATTTATTTTCCTCCCTGGACATGTTACCAGCTATCTCTCCTCATTGAAAATGGCTTCATGGCTACCCCCTCAATGATGCAGGATTAGGTTCTTCTCTTATTGCTGCATTAAAATACTCAGATGAAAGCAATTTAAATGAGACAGCACTTATTTTGGCTCATAATCCAAGGGTATTTTCCATCAGAACTAGGAAGTTAAGGCTGCAAAATATGCAAAAAAAGAACTAGTCATACCACATCCACAATCGAAGTAGAGGGGGATGTGATGCACACATGTGCTGCTTAAATCCATGCCTCTAGTTAGGCAGTCTTGCATCCACAGTGAGTTTCCCCACCTCAGTTACCTCAGTGAATGCCATCCCCAAGGCTTTCCTCAGAGGCAAACCTAATTTTCTTCATCCTGTAGAGGTGTTAAATGCAGGTTTTCCTCCTAGATGGTTGTAGCTTTTGCAGAACTGATCATTACATGGGATTGGAGAGGCCTTGCCTTTAGATCCTGTCTGAATGAAATACCCTTGCCCTTGAACATTCTCATCCTCTGCTTTACTTTCTTCTCTGACATACTAGTCATTTTCTTTCATTTTTTTTAAGCAATAAATTTTAAATTAGCACACTGAACGATAAATTACTTTATGGACCTATGACATCTGTATATCCTTCCTCTTATTCATGTCCCTCCATCACTGGGTTTTTCCACCCCTAGTTCCCACATTTATACTAATCATTTCCCTTTTATATACTGTTTCTATTTATTGTCTGACTTTCCACATTATAGTATAAGATACAATCAAAGGAGAAAGGACTTTGGGTTCTGCTGCATCTATATTTCCTACAAGAATGGCTCAAACACAGTAGGAACAAACTCGTTTCATGGAAAAAAAATGTGGAATAGTTATTTTGTTTGAAATTAACAGACATTTTCAGTTATTTAAAGAAGTGAATCACTTATTCACTTCTCACCTTATATGTATAGGTATTATTTTACCTTTGGAGACTGGAAGAATGAGTCAGAAAAATAAATGAGTCCTTAGCATCCTATGGAGTCTTTTAAATTAATGCACAGCTGTGTTAGGAAACCTGAGTATGCAGGATTAGCTGAAATTGAAAATGATAATAACATAAACATATACTTGTTTTATACATGTCTGTATTTTCTAGTTTAGCAGATATTTTGAAATATTCTTTGAGAAAATATTAAAGTCTAATATATATATATATGTTATATATTAAATATATTTATCAAATATATATATGTATATATATATATATATATTCTAGTAGACATTTATATGAAATCTCATAGCTAGACATCTGGCCTGTTATGATTCTTTCTAAAACAAGGGAGAGGTAATTCAAGGTGAGTGTAATCTTGTGTATATTCCACCTTTCATGAAGGCAAGGCCAGAGGAAAAGGTAAAAAGCTATTGTCCCTTTTACATCAATAAAATGCCCTTTTCTGGAAACATCTTTGGTGGCGTGATTGTTATTCATGAAAACTGTCACTTTTGTGAAGTCTACTCTGTAATAGGATAGGTGAGTGACAGACAGGGGGCCATTATCTTGACAAGGTACATCTTAGCTTGCAAAAAAATCAAGTTAAAAGGACATCTAAAATAAGAGGGTAAGAATACTATTATTTGGTATTCAGTGTTACTTATACCTCCTATGAATCTGAAATACACTTTAATTTTTTTACCATTAAATATGCTTTTTTCTGGTTCACATTTTGCCATGTTACCCAAACAAGTTTGAGAAAAAGAGATAACCCATGGTTTAATGGTAATGTATTAGGTGTAACACTACATATTTAATATTAAGGAAGTTTTATTTCAGTGCTTTAGTATTAAAGATAGTCATTATGACTTTGAATATATTGTTTTTATTCCTCCCTAAGTAATCTTTTCTGTAAAGTATGTTATCAATGCTAATTAAACAAGGATCATAAAAAATCCTTAACTCATTTTCAGAAAATATCTTCCAAGCAGTTTCATATCATGGTGTAATACATATTTGTGATTTTAAGAAAATACCACATTTCAGGATGAGTGCAGAATGAGTTATTCTACTGAATTAGTGGGCTGTGTACCATAAGGAAATTTTCTTAGAAATTGTTATGAGGAGCTTCATTAGGGAGGGGTGAGAGAAAAAGTTTGGGGCAGAAGCCAAAGTCCAACTGTAAGATAGCTTCAGCAGAGATGTCAGCTGAATTCGTGAGCAGTTCTGGAGCTATGCTTATTTTCTGGAGTTGTCCTAGTGAGCAAGAAAGGCATGATCCTTCAGGAAATCAACTGCTGCATGTAGACTGCTTTGCAGTGGTACCGTGGTAGGTACAATCTTACAGGGGACAGCTTTCATCAGAGAGGGGTGGAGAACAGAAGAGAGACTAGAGAAGAGAGAGGGAAAGGGGCAGGAGGCAAAGGGAGAAAGTGGGGGGGCGGAAGACAGCTGTATGCCACCAGCTGCAGGTGTTAATATTCCCAACATTTGGAGAAGTTGGACTCTGGGTTCAAGTGGGGTTTCTGCATGCACCTCAGCACCCACAGCAGTTCACCTTTGTTTCTTTGAACTTGTGTTGAGTACAAACACCCTCCTGTGGTTCAGGGTGGTGACTTTTGACTCTTCCATGGGAAATTCACCAGACAGAAACTAGGGAGACACAAAAGCTCCTGAAGCCACTACTGTGTGGAAGGCAATAACTTACTCTTTTGCATTTCCTTTCCCTGATCTAGCAAGGCTTTCCTCACCTTTGGTCGGCACACCTGCTAGGATAAATGACTCATTTTACCTTTGTGCCCGGCATATAATCAAGGCTCTTTATCTGACCCTGATCATCATGTGCTTCTCAGTCTCTGGCTGTTATACTTGTCCACTCTCTGTCATGCCATTAAAAAATGTATAAGAAAATGCTTGCATTAATAACTGGGGTGTCAAAAATATTATTTGCCTCTATTGAAGAGGGACAATTTGTTTCAGGATGATTGCTCTCACCATTGACAGCTGGTTTCCTAGACCAAAAAGCAGAAAGTGATTTGGTGTCAGTGGGAGATTAGCGTTTAATAATATGTGCATATAAACTCAGAAGAAGTATTTTCTCCAAAGAAGAAGCAGCCCAAATATCCAGCTACTATAGACACAATGGAAAGAAACACACATTTTAGGGTGGGTCATTTCCATTTTCTTCCATCCCTTGTCTTATTAGCTCATGTTCTCCAAATATTTTAACTGTTGGAAACCAATACATGAAGAATATCCT
The DNA here is from genome assembly GCF_049852395.1 of Peromyscus maniculatus bairdii. Classification (NCBI taxonomy): domain Eukaryota; kingdom Metazoa; phylum Chordata; class Mammalia; order Rodentia; family Cricetidae; genus Peromyscus; species Peromyscus maniculatus. The sequence goes on from NC_134868.1 coordinate 15,205,390, forward strand.
GTCCCATACAGTGCCTCTCACTTGTCTCCAAAATATCACTCCATTGTACTACTAAGATGTCACCTTGTGTTGGTGTTACAGTTGAAAAGGAAGAGTATTCTTTGATCATGTGACCATTTCTTCTTTCCTTTTCTTCAAAAAAATTTCTTGAAGCAACTGAGCATCATATGTGATAATATATTGGTTGACAAGATACTTAGTGAAGCTCATGCTATAAACCTTTAGGCAATGGTGCTCTTTATAATGCTAAGGCCAAGAAAGACAATCCATATCTGGACTGATTCCATTTATAATGAACTGCTGTGGTTCCTTCTTGGTTGGAAGAGGGCCAGTGTAATTAGCTTAGCTTTAAATCTTCATTGTTAGTTAGATGGTAGCTAGTTCAGCATTACTGATAGCAAACTCTTGTGATTATGACCATCCTGACCATCTTTCCTGCCACTATAACTACTCCACTAATTAGTTTGTTATGCTTGTGTTGGACAGACTCAGACAGCCTCCAGTTAAATACTTTTGTTTTGTATTGTGCTACTTTCATCATGGAGAGTCTCTGGATAGCATTGTCTTTCTACAAATGGTTCCCATTCTTCAAGGTCTAAACATGTCTCCGTGTTACATTGTTTCATAGATAACTTCAGTATCTTATTACTGAGTTCCTTAAAGCTAAATACTTTTAAATTGATATATCTCTATGTGTTTATTTCATTGAAGGCCACTCAAATCCTGTACACAATTTATAATCTATTTTACTGTCTTGTTTATTGGAAGGAACTCTCACTGTTGAATGTTAGAATTTTGCAAGCAATAGTAATCTTTTGGATACCAATCACAGATTAAACACCTCTATCTAAAAACAAAGCTTCCAATTTTCGTTCTTATTAGAGGTTTGTGACCATAATATCAGGTGATGTGGAGGTTATGATATTATCAGTTGATTGTGGTAGATATATAGTCTTCGTGTTTGCAAAGTTTGAGCCCTTGGCTTTAGAATTACTTATGTTCAATTCCTGATGAAAATAAACATACTATGGAGAATGTCTATTAATATTACCTAACCTTGTGACCCCCCAAATCAGATAAATTCCATCTCTTACATGATGGTCACTTGACTTGCTAACATATAGCCAAGCTACCTCTTTATCAAGACCAGCTTCTATCAGGAATTATTTTCAACAGAGGATTCTTTTCTCCTTCAAATCATAACTTGTTCTAATAGATTAGAGGCTGTGCTGTGATTCTTCTGGTGGATGTATTATGATTTAGATGTTTTTATTTCCTATTGGCAATACTGCCTGTGTTGCATCATTGACTCCCTAAACCACTGTGTAGACAAGCAGTGTTCGTTTTTTTGCTGTGTGCTACTTTCAGATTTGATATTCTGCACTATCAGTCTGTCATGGTTGTACCAGTATTCTCTAGTTGTAAATGAATCTCCAAAAATAAAAGAAGCTTAACCGTCATTAGTCTTCTTTAGTGTTAGGAGATATGGGAAAAAACTTGTCCTTTACTTTAAAAGTGTGATAAATAAATAATACTATGTTCATTATTCTGATATCCTCAGGAGACCGTAGTCCTAAAATTTTCACGGTTACTGTGAACTCATAAGCATCCTGAGTATGTTTTCTCTTAATGTCTAGAACCTCTATTTGATAATGTATTTAAGAAGCTAGCTGGCTGCTTATTCAGATAAATTAGCATGATGTAATTATCACAGTCAAGCAGATCAGGATAGGGTACTTTAGAAACCATTGGGCATGGAAGTGTTAACAGTCCCAAAGCAAATGGCAAATGTATTCTCTTTTGCTTCTTTCTGAGAAGTTTTTGTGTTCTTCTGTTTGTACCAATGGAGATGCAAAAAGACAATGAACAGATTAATAACTACATATTATATACCTTAGCATATAGTTACCTCTTGTAGCAAATTTGTTTTCATATGTCCATAAAGAAAGAGCAACCTAAGCCGGGCGGTGGTGGCGCATGCCTTTAATCCCAGCACTTGGGAGGCAGAGGCAGGTGGATCTCTGTGAGTTCGAGGCCAGCCTGGTCCCCAAAGCGAGTTCCAGGAAAGGCGCAAAGCTACACAGAGAAACCCTGTCTTGAAAAACCAAAAAAAAAAAAAAAAAAAAAAAAAAAAAAAGAGCAACCTAAAATGATTTGCTCCCAAACCAAACTAAATGATGCTGAGAAAAACATCAACAAAGTACTTAAATTTTTGCCTATGATGAGGGATTCAAAAAATAATTAGGCACATTAATTACCCAGATCTTTTACATATTAACTTAGGAAATTTTCAAGTTTCTTTAACCTACTAGTATTTGACTAACATAACTTTAAAATGAAAATATTTATTAAAATTAGTTGTAATACAATGATTTTGTAAACATTAAATCACTTAATAAAAGTAAAATATGTGTCTATTTAAATTGTTTATAGCATGATACCTATCCCAACTGTAATCAGAAAAGCTTCACTCAGCAACTGATGGAAACAGATGCAGAGACCCATAGCCAAACAATAGGCAGAACAAAGAAAACGTGGAAGAGGAGAAGAAAGGATTGTAGGAGCTAGAGGGGTCAAAAACACCACAAGAAAACCCAAAGAACCAACTAACCTCATCCTATAGAGGCTCACAGAGACTGCACAACCAGGGAACCTGTGTGGGGCTGACCTAGGCACTCTGCATATATGTTACAATTGTATAACTTGCTCTTCATGTGGGAGTACTAGCACTGAGAGCAGAGGATGCTTCTGACTCTGGTGCCTGATTTTGGGACCCGTTACTCTGGCCAGATTGGTTCATCCAGCCTTGGTGGAGGAGGAGATACCTGGTCTCACAACAACTTGATATACCATGGCTGGCAGATATCCATGGGATGCCCACCTGTATCTGAAAAGAAATGGTGGAGGAGGAATGGATGGGGCAGAGAGAGGGTAAGTGGTGGGGACTGGGAAGATGGTGGGGAGGGGAAGCTGGTTAGGATATAAAAACAAGAAAAATAAATTAATTAAAATATGTTTAATAATATGTCTAAATCTTAATACATATCAAACAGTAATAAGTAGTATAATAAATGAAAATGATCATAAAACATTTTAATGAATTATTATTAGTGAAAATAATATGCTATATAAGTAGTGATATTGTTAGCAATAAAATATATTAATTACTTATTTCCCATGAAAGATTTCTTGTATTAGGATTTTAATTTAGTCTGAGACAAATGTTACCAATAAGGTTGATTTGTGATTCATCTTCTTCTTTTGAAGGATAGATTGGCTAAAATACAATTCTCCTTTGAATTTAGTAGACAAAAACCACGGCATGGTATTAACTAATGAATAAGTCCCATTATTGGCATGGTAGTTTTGATTGTATTCTGCTATGTAACTGAAAATTCTTAACATTTCAAAAATCATCTTTATGTTTAAGTAATTTGGTTTGGGCTACCACAATAACCCTTGAAGTAGATAGAAATTTCCCCTCCCATAGTTTATGATAATCACCTCACTACACAACTTACAACTTTACAGAGAGATATCTTGGTTGTCTGTAATTTCTTGCCGAGTAAAGATTAAAATAAAATAAAATCCTTTATTCACAGTAAGGAAGAAAATAACTTAAAAGTTTTGTGAACAAATAATATATAGAACCTTTTCATTTTATTTTGATAATTTCTTTCAGAGATAAATACAGTATGCTTAAATTACACAAAATTAAATGCATTCCATGTTTTGGTCATTAAGTGCTTGAAACAATTACACTAATTAAAACTTTATCAGATTTTTTCTGTAGTGGTCATCTCTTTTAGCATATAAAAAGCCACTTGTTCTTAGGGCTGCTGACACTTTAATTCTTAATAGTTTAAGCAAATTTTGCCATAGTTATATACAGTGAAGATTTTTCCAATCTCAGCATTTTTGTCAACTTCGTTTTATGAAGAGTGTCCTCCTGCCCTCTTCATTTGATAGGACCATTTTTTTCTCAACTAAACTGAACAAACTTATTTCAAGGCCTTTGGCTGCTTTCTCTTCATTTCCACAGTCTCCGTTTGACCCACTTTGAGCTCCCTTTCACAGCTTCTCACTGTCTTCATCTTCTCATGGTCTTAGGAACTGACGTTTTTGAAGTTCGTCTCCATGCACATCCCTACCTGACAGCCTACGCGTGCTTTTCTGACTAATTGCAAATGCTTACAAACCCTCCGACTCTTATCTGTGCATACTCAACAGCTCTGAAAATGAACACTTGATCTCCTGCTAAAACCTACATTCCGCCCCACCCCTCATGTTTTTGCCTTTTAGTAAGTGACAAGTAGTATCCAGAGCTTTAAATATCCTTGGGACCCTTTGTTATGTCATACGTGCATTCTTCAAACCACTGTGTTCACTTTTTAAATGAGAACATTTGGGGATTTTTTTTTATTGTATTTTATTTTATTTTATGTGTGACATTTTGCCTGCATGTATGTCTGTGCACCTCCACTAACAGAGGCCAGCATAGGCCATTGAATCCCCTGGATTTGGAGTTACAGACAATTGTGAGCCGCCGTATGGGTGCTGGGACTCAAACCTGGGTCCTCGGGAAGAACAGCCAGTGCTTTTAACTGTTGAGCCATCTCTCCAGCCTGCGATATTCTTTCCTTCAACCTCATTACTCTAGTCTTATGCAAGACACATCATCCATGGTTTATTATTGATTATATTTTTTTCTTTACTCATCTGTAATTTTACAGTCCATCTGCCAGCTTTACCATGTTTAGATACAGGTTAGATCATGTTACTCAAATCCTTCATGTGTCTTCAGATCTTACTCAGAATAGAAGATAAAACAGATGTAATAGATTAGAGGATCTGATCTAGACATCCATACCTGCCAGGAAGTGGTAAATGCTAAATATTGCTTCAACAACGAAGTCATAAAACGAACAAACAAATGAAAACAAAACCAGAAATACAGCCAGGTAGCCATATCTATGGACTTCCTATCTATTAACTCAACTCTACAAATCAAAGATAATTTTAAAATGTTGTTTTGGGAACATATACAATTATGAACTTTTCTACTAGTGATTATTCTCTAGACAGCAAGCATAATGATTCAACAGTTGTTTACATCATATGCAATCACAGATATTTTAAAGCACATGTGAACATGTAAATTCTATCCTACTTTACATATGAAATGAGCATCTATGAATCTTGATATGGGCTTGGGACCCTGAAGCACTCAACCATAAGATGACCATATTTTAGAAGTGTATTAATTTACTACTGATACGGGAAAAAAGATTTATTTATAAGCATATTTGATACAGAGAATTAAAATGGAATAAAATGAAGATCTTTTCTTGTAGGGAACATTTAGGTCAAGTGGAAACAATCTCCTCTTTTGCCTTTAGCATTTGTTGCTTTTTAATTGTTAGTGCATTTAATTAACTGCAACTTTTAACTCCATCATGGTCCAGATATTTTTCTTTTAAATACGGTTAACTTTGTATCACGTGTGTGTGTGTGTGTGTGTGTGTGTGTGTGTGTGTGTGTGTGCACGCGCGCGCGCACGTGCACGCAAGTGTGTGTGTGTTTGTGCTCTTTAGAAACAACCAGCTAAGCTGTAGTAGTCCATGACTTTAATCCTAGTGTTTGGGAGGCAGATTCAGATGGATCTCTGAGTTCAAGGCAAGCCTGGTCTACAGAGCTAGTTCCAGGACAGCCAGGGACACACAGAGAAATTCTGTCTCAAAACAACAACAACAAAAAGAAGTGATATTTTAGAGCAGTATCACTTTTTAATAATACAAGGTGAGTATTTATTTTTTGATTGTTTTCTTTGTGTAGTCGCTGGTTGTCTTGGAACTCATCCTATAGACCAGGTTGGCCTAGAAGGTGATTCTTGATTCTCATTATTTTAAAATGTAGTGGCAAATGCTGTATTTCCTGGAAAACACTTACAAGATTTTGGGTGATATTTTATAATTTATTCATGTAAAATTAAATATATAATTGAATAATTAGATTTTCTTTATTTAAATTATTCGTCAATAGGCACCTTTCTTTTTGATTACAGGGTCACTTTTTATTTATTTTATTTTTCATATTTAATGTTTTACTGCTTTTATTCATGTTTATGTGTTTGGGTTCTGATTAGTGAAATATGTATGTGGGGGAGCCTGAAAAGCCTAGAAGAGGGCATTGGATCACTTGGAGCTGGAGCTACAGGTAATTTAAGTTGCTGAGTCCTCTAGAAGAGCAGCAAGTGCTCTTAACTGATAAACTATCTCTCCAATCCCCAGAATCAGATTCCTTTCTCTTTTTTTCTTTACATTGAAAATATTTTTTTCATAATATATTCTGATTATGGCCTTCCTCTCCCAGCTTCTCTCAGGCTGCCCACCTCCCTAGTCACCCAAATCCACACTCTTTTCTGCTCTCTCAGTCTAAACAAACAGACATGTAAAAAAGAAAGAAAAATAATAACAAAATAAGATTTTAAATGAAAAGAAGAAAACAAACAAATTAATAGAAAAAACAAAAAGCCAAAGAAAAAGCACAAGAAACACATGTCGACACAGAGGCATAAGCATTGGCACACGCAAATATTCCCTAAAAGCAGCAAATTGGAAACCATAATATGTAAACAATAGAAATGTAGGGTAAGGGCGAAAGAGAGAGGGTGGGGAGAGAGAGAGAGAGAGCAGACAGACAAAAGATAATGAGACAAAGATACCTCAAAAATACCATTGTTTGTTTTGTGTTGACCATCTACTGCTGGATTGGAACCTGGCTTTAAGAGTTGTCTGTGTACCCAATGAGACTTCATTAGAACAAAAACAATTTTCATTTGCAACTGGTTATCCATTAGAGATAGTTTCTGGACTAGGGATGAGAGGTTTGTCTACTTCCAGTCTCGGTGCTAAGATCCCATTAGACCCAGATGTGCACAGGCCCTGTGCATGCTTCCAGAATCAGTTTTTTTTTTTTTTTTGCATAGTCAAACTTGCAAGATAAGATAGGCCAAAGATACTACAAATCTCATGACAATGAACAACCAGTAACAGATTTTACTTAAGGCCCACTACATGAGATGGGATGCACAGAATCAGTTTTTAAAAACTAGATCAATGTAGTTACACAGAGACTAATCTCCACTTATTTTGGTAATTTATCTGGTTTTTAAAACAGGTAAAACCTCCAGAGTTTATTAATGTATCCCAATTTAAAACTCTCAAATGTTCTCACATTCCAGAAGTGATTCGTGAATGAGAACATAGGATGTATCTTTGCTTCTAGACAACTGTTTTTATGTTCTGGCTTTTATGTTTCAAAATAAATACATTAAAAAAATCAAAGCTACATGAAAATAAATTCCATAATGTTAAATTGAAGTTAGAGCACAGATGAATTTCAATGTAAGTAGTTAAAATTCAAATAGAGTTCTATCTTATAGTCTTAAAAGTAAATTTCTCTGCCTTGTGTTGTATTTATGTCATATTAAATAGCAACAGCTTATCATTTCCTGTTCCTAAGGTTGTCAATAATTGTATTCACCAAAGATAGTGGATGGTGACTTTTCTTTGATATATGGGCAACACACCTTGAGCAGGCATTATCTTTTCAGATATAAAGTTAATTAACTTGTAAAACAAGTTTGTAATTATAGAAAAACTAAGAGTGGGCATATTTCTTTAAAGCACTCCCGTGGTGATTTATTTTAAAGTATTAAGCAATCAACCTCATTATCTTTTTTAGCAACTGAGGAATGTCACATGGCACTAACCTTTGTCTGTTATTCTGCACTAGTCTCTTGCTTAGCTGGTTATGCATCCTTCTAAACTCTTGTTGCTCTATCTTTGGATATCTATAATTTTTAAAGGCAGCCGTGTGCTCTGTGAGGAAACTTTTATTGAGTCCTCTCTTTTTTCCTCCCTAAACCCACCTAGTACTGGAACTCAGGCTGGTGCTCTGACTATGGAGGAAGCAGTCCAATCATTATGAGAAGTAGACAGGTTTTAGTTATTCCTCCCTGGCCATGTGTGCTTGGGTTGCTCCTGTTGGGAATCACACCCACCATGGTGTGCCCAGCTTAGGTTATAGAGTTACCCAGTGAAGATAAGTGGGAAGATGAAACTGTGCTAAGATCATCCCACTCAGATGACCTTGGGACTAAGAACCACTGCCTACTGGTAGCCATCTCTACCCAGGCCACTCTAACAAGAGGATCTGTTTTTTTACAGGAAGCAAAACTACCCAGTTCAGAACAGCTAAAACATAGCATCATGAAACCATAACAATTATTTTTAAGACACTAAAGTTTCTATTAGAGAGATGTAACAGGCAAGACCTTTTTACCTGATTGAAAGTTGGCTCAACAGCTTTATCCCTTCTCCTTTTCCACTGTTACTCAAGGTCAAGATGTCTTCTTCCATGTGTTCCTGGAGTTATTAGTCTGTTGATAGGCACATAGGGATGTGACTACCTGAGGATGTTATATGAATCACAAGAAAAGAAGACACAAGGAACAGACCTTCTGCTATAATGCAAAAGTTTTTTAAATTTGTTATAACTTTTATTAAATTGGTATTAATTTCATTTTAAACAGGCTAACCCATGTCCACAGAGGCATTAAATAAATCTATATTAATCAATAGAATTAACAATAATTTAGGAATTTGGGGAAGAGTCAACCTAAAATCTCTCCTTTTTCTTCTCTTTTAAGTTTGGCTTAAGTTTGTAATAGTTACAAAAGTAAAATGGAAAAGTAACAGCATAAGGAGAAAGAGAAATTATATAAATAAATGTTTAATAAGTGAGGATTGCAAAAGTGATGATCAATAACCATACTAGAACCTCAGGGGTGAACATAATAAGATTATCTTCTAGGGGCATAGAGAGATGGCTCAACAGTTGAGAGTACAGAGTACTTCCTTGCTCTTGCAGAAGACCCAGGTTCAATTCCAAGCACCCATATGGTAGCTAATAACAATCCATGATTCCAGTTCTGGGGGATCTGATGCCCTCTTATGACCCCTACAGGCAGCAGGCACACACATGGTACACTGATATACTACTGGCTGGCAGAGTTATAAAGCATGTTATATAACATTTATAAGCATACAACAAAATAAGTAAATCTTAAACTAAATGGTCTTTTAGTGTCCACCTTGTATTATGAATGAGACCTACTCACTCTTGGCAATATTGCTCTGTGAATGGATGCTGTATGCAAGTTCATTTACTAACATTAAAACGGTGCAGGGGCATCCAATTCCACATCCTGGGATTAGCAGATCAAATGAGAATATTGCTATACCTGATTAAGGAATTTTGATAAGGCATAAAGGAAGAGTTATTGCTTAAAATGCTATTTTCATTGTTTAATTTCCAAAGCACTTTTTAAAGCTTTTTGTTTCCTATTCACATCATCAATAACTGCATCCAAAAGTGAGGAAACATCCAATAAACTAAATAGTTCCCTAAACACCTTTCCTTGAGGGCTAGTTTATTCCAAAAACGCCTCTCCCTGGTTCATTGCTTCCCGGGATCATATCCCTCTGTTTTAGAATTTCTTTAACTCAGGAAGAAGAAGGAGATTTGAAAATTATGCAGAACAGTGAAGAGTATGTACGTGAGTGGCTTGGAAGTAGTAATAAAATCCTCTTCCCTCTACATTTTCAAATTGCACTTGGGTAAAGTGTAAAGGTAACTCTTTTTATTTACACAAGGGACACATTCAAACTATTTATTAAATGTGTTTTGAAACTGTTCTCAGAGGCATGTCACCGACAAAAAATAAGTACAACATACAGCTTTATTTATGTAGTCATACAGCCAATCTTTGTTGCCCCAGTCCATTCTAAATGTATAACCGGGAGAGTTTAAGGCTTAGCTCTCCAAGATCACATCGGGGGCTTTCTCAAGTGGGAGCCTTGAGCCAAGCTGGAAGAGAGAAGGCTGCGGGGGAGGAGAAGAAAGGCGGGGGAGGGAAATAAGAGAAAGGGAGGGAGGAAAGGAAGAGGGTGAATGAGAATACCATCTGGAGTGTAGTCTCATATGTTTCAAGCATGTGGGCATCACTGTCTAGACTGTAACAAAGAGGTGACCATGGTGTTGGGGGGGGAGGCTCTGTACACACTGAGGCTGCACCGCATGCCCATCTGGCGCCTTACCTAAGTTCACACCGGGAATTAGGCGCTCCTGATCCTGTGCTAGGCAAGCACACGGGTTCCTTAAAGAGGCCACAGGTTCTCCGGTGTGCTGAATCAGTTTTCTAAGGGGAAGGGAAGGGTCCCATCTGCTGGAGACTTAGCTCAATCAGGAGGTTTCTGGCTATTGAGGGAGGGGTGTGTGAGCTCAGTGAGGGGCAGGAAGACCTCTCAGCTATCAGCAGCAGGAGGTGCAGGCTTGCAAGGGCGGAGAAGCGTCATTTAGTGCTGCCAAATCTTAACCTGGGCCCCAGGTGCTGGCCGACTCCAGTGGAGCTGCCTCTGCTTTCCATAGTGTTTTCTGGAAGCTGCAGCTAGAGAGCCGGTCCAGCGTGGGGATCCTCTGCCCCCCCTCCACGCAACGTACCTGGCCTGAGCTGCAGGACCCACATTCTTGGGGAACCCTCCTCTTGGGGACCGGTCCAGACTGGGTTGCCTCTGCTCGCTGCCGCCGCCGCGCCTGCCTCGCTGCGATCCCACCAGTACCATGGAGGAATTCTCCCACTGCCCGCCCGCTCTGGGCGACTTTGACTCCAGAATATCTGGCCTGGCGCCTTTCGGGTGAGCTCCGAGGGGGAACCGGTCTCCCTGCCGGTTCGAGATTACCCGAGGAAAAAGAGGATCCCCTAGTCCCAGCGCTGCAAATCGATTTCTCCGTCAGCGTCTTCATCCTCCACCCTTTCCACCTAAGCCTCTGGGTTTGTTTATATAGCATCTGGCAGCCGCGAGGCAGTGGCCACCCCTTCCTGGCGACTCGCCCTCCCCTCCCGGCCCCTAGGCTCCCGCACGTGGTAGGCACCAGTATCGTCGCCAGCAGGCAGGCGACAGCCAGCGGGAGGCGGACGCCTGGGTGCCAGCGCCACGCGCGTTCTCGCCATCCTCACTCATCCTCCGCGCGCCCTCTCCCACTTGCCTCTAAAGCCGGGTCACACTTGGCGTTTGCCGCCCACCCGCCCGCCATCCGTCCCTTGACGTGCAGAGGAGATCGGAAATACTGCCCCGGAGGTGCTGGGGATGGTTCGCTGGGTTCGTTCAGTTGCTGGAAAAGAATGGTAACATGAACAGTGGAGCGTGAGAGCGTCGGCAGGGGAAGGGGACGAGACTGATGGGCAGAGAGCACACTTCTCTGAGGATCTCATTCCCTAGACTGCACGGACAAGGGACGTCTTTGCGCCTGCACTTCCTGGCTGGACTCTGCTGACATCTGTAGCCTCCTTTCGCCAGGTTCCCGGGTCGCCTAGATGCTGCCCGCAGAGGAGTGGTCGGTCTGACAGCACATGAGGATCCAGGAGTTTGTGAGCCCTTCTTCAAACATAGTTCTGACCTGGTTATGGTGTCCCTGCATCCTGCCTGGCAAGCTGGCTCCACAGGGAGTTGAACTTGAGTTCAGGTGGGTTATCCCAAGGCAAGCAAAGGAAGAGCTGTTTGGGGAAGATAAGGAAGGGGATGTTCCAATGTCAAAAGTGGACACTATTCTTCCAGACACTTGACTCTCAAGCCACTCCCTCCCATTCAGTTCTTGATCTTAATCTCCGACTCTACATCCCGGACCTCCCACTCTAAGGGCGGGGGATGGTGGGCAAACAGCGACAGAAAAACACCTCCTATTTACTGCTGACATGTCTAGCATGCTCTTGACTTCCTCATAACTTATCATTATTCTATGAAACGATCGTATTTACTCCACTGCTTTATATTAATGGAGGTCAATAGACTTAATGATTTCCTCAGTTGAGTCATTTATTTCTAAGCCAATAGATAATGCCGTCGTCATAGTTTTCTGGAGAAAAGTAACTGTGCGTTTGTTCTGCAGATGGCCAACTCCCTCTGAACCCTGCAGATTGGTGCTGAGCACGCAACAAAAGTTTGTAGCTTCCCCTCAGTTTCTGGTGCTGCCCAGGAGAGAGGAAAGGACTTTGACATTAAACACAAGAAGCAGGCAGGGAGACTTCTCTTAACTTTTCTCCACTGTTACCATTTGCAATGAAGAGGAAACAGAAAAGGTTTCTGCAGATGACTTTGTTATTCACTGTGGCTTTAATTTTCCTGCCCAATATTGGTCTCTGGTCTTTGTACAAGGATAAACACCTCGTGAAATCTGCAGAACCTGCGGAGCATCAGGTAAGTACCAGCCAGGGTAAGGGTAGCAGGAGGTTGGATTAGGTATGCACCCTTCCTTGTGGGCAAGTGAGGGAAAGGTGTGGGGCATTTCTCCCAAGTCCTCATAGGACGGATTTTACAGACTTTAGGGGACTTTGGGCTTTGAACAGGTCCTGGTTCCCAGCCAGTGCCATGGTGAATGGAACATAAAATGAGAAAGAAGCATCCGAGGTCAAGATGAAAAGGTATTCTCTCCCAGTTGGTCACAGATTGATTTTTGACTTGAAGAGGGAAGAAGGCAGCTGCCTTTTCTGGGAGGCGGAAGTGGGTTTGGTACAAGTTCAGTTGCAGGGATTGGATTTTGCTTGCTGTCTTGTGTGTATGTCTAGATTAAGTACATCTGGTCAATTAAGTTATTCAAATCTTAAAGTGGTTTTCCAAAACCAGTTCCTTATTTGCTGTATTCTTAACTTTAATTCTTTTGGTCAGCAAAGCATTCTTATCCTGTGGAAACTTAAAGTGTGTCTTTTGTCTCCCCTGTTGCTGATGTGGTGTGGTAGTCTGTAGAGGCAACTGTTAAGAAGGTATAGGCAATTTTCCCCAACATTTGACATGTTTGTTGCTAAAAGGTTTTCTTTATGTGATAAACAATGCACAGGGATATATTTTGATTTTCTTCTACTTAGCATGTAACCATTATAATGAATATGTTTTCAGCATGACTTATCCCCATGTCCAAGTAATTTTCATAGAGCATTAACAATGACAAATATCCTTCATAAAATGCTGATGAAAGTCAATACTGTTGAGTTCCTTCTGATTAGTAAATACAGCTTGTATTTGAAAAAAAAAAGTTTGAAAGTTTGAACAAGGAATTGCAGTCTACTTCATGAAAACCATATACTTTTCCAAGTCAGTACCATGCGTTGTCCTAGAATATTTATATTCTTAATTTCATGGGTCATCACCCTTGTATTCTATGTGCTTTTAACACATAGAAGAGGCTCAGTAATCCACTTCTGGACAACAGTAATATGTATTAATGGTAATTGATTATTTGTTCCTATAGAAAGCAAAGTTTAACTTTCTGTTTATCCAGTGAGTAGATGGTTGTAACTTATATGGAAGTGATCTGATGTTTTTCATTATGAGAAATTGTTACAAGTTTCTGGACTTTAAAGAAAACTCTGTGCTTTGAATTTTTAGTGCATTGGAATTTTGAGGGAAAAAATACTGACATACTTTCATTTAGTTGTTGATCTTGATCATACTTTCTAGACAGAATTTAGTTTTAGATTGAAGTATTATGGGTTATGTCATGCCAATAAATCCAGAGGAGATGGAAACTTTGGCTGTGACTCCCCATGATATATAGATCACTTACTTTTCCAGTCTTTTATTCGGAGCAGAGTAATGTTAAAAGTAGTAGTCAATATCAAAATTTCCACCAAATTAGGAAAATGTTTTATGGACTAATTAGTAATAAAATCTGAATAATTTGCTAGGATGGTTAACATGAAACTCTAATTAATTAATCTTATTAATGAGACCTTAACAACTTTAACTTTGGCTATTGCTTCTGAGGCTTAATGAGAAAGGTGTTTGTCCATTAGCAAAAAAAAAAAAAAAAAAAAAAATACATTTCAGCTGTGAATGATCCTAATCTCCAGAGAGGTTTGCCTGGTTTTGGTTCTTGTGACATGAAGTTAATACTCACTTTTCAGTAACAAAATGATGGAGCCGAAAGGTTTGAGTGGTAGAAAAGCAGCTAGTTGTACTTTCTGAAAGTTTCCTGCAGCACCGAGAAAAATGTTGATACCTCCGATGGATATCTTGCAATATAAAAACCCAATGGAAAAGTTTTCAAATTTGTGTAAGAAGAAAAGATACTGATAAGCTTATGATAAATATTCCCATGTACTTTAGTACTTCAATCCAAATAACAAATTTCGCAATTTTCCCTTTCTTACAGATTAAAAAAAAAAAAAAAAAAAAACCCGATATGGAATGTTCACATCACTATGTAATTTTTGGATGAGTAGAAGTTAAGTCATTAGTAGGTTTGGCTGAACAAAACATCATGTATGATGACACACACTTCATGGTGTGATACTGGGATGTAATACTTGGCTAATGTGCCTATACTTCAATATTAGTGACTTATATGCCTTTGGTTGTGCACACAGGTTCTCAATGACCAATGTAAACCGTGTTATTGAAATTCAGCAATTTATTTTCAAAAGACAGTCTGAGAAATCATGGGTTACTACTTTCATCTTGGTGTTGAAAAATGCTGAGGATGAGAATAATACACGAACGGTAGCACTGATGGCGATAACTGCTGAGGCTATTCAGAACACGTCACATGCTGATAAGCGTCGGTGTATGTTCACAGCTGTGGTGTGCGGGACCACTAGTGTTCCTTGTTCGCAGTGTGAATAACTCTACGTGGGGTTAAATAAGTACAGCATTACACTGAGCAGCACGGAAATACCTCAAGATAAGAAAGTTATATATCATGAAATCATTGGGATCTTTCTCAAATGTCCAGTTATTTTTTTTCCTTTTTTTTTTGCCAGATTACATCACTAACACTCTTTCTACCTAATATCTAATTTAAATTGTATTTATTTTGTGTGTGAGATGAATTGAAAGAAGGTAATATATAAGACACAGGAGAAAACTGTTCTCATCTTTTTGAAGTTTGGTATTTAATACATTCTACTCTATTACTACAAATTGTTTATGCTTATTGTAGCTTTATCTTAAATACAGCATTTATCATAATTCTTAATGCCAAATGAGGAAGGAAAAAATTTCATATGGATTCTCAATTACTCTTCTAAAGGGTTTTTGTGGCTTCCCTTTTTACATCATAAATTCAAATAAAATTGATAAAATAATATTGATAACAATGTAAGCAAGGTTGAAATAAAATATCTAAAATTAATCTTTGGCATTTTTTTTTAAGATTTAAGGTATTTATTTACATGTTTTTGCATATTATGATTATTTGCTGCTTTCAGTTGACTTGATTTGTTCATTTTCTCTTTTTGTTGTTATTTAAAAAATTATCTCATTTATGTTATTTAAATAATATATCTGTATAGTACAATTAATAACAGTTTATTGATTGTAAGTATGATATTTAGATTGATATGTGATTGCTAGGTGCTAAATCTTCATTTTCTCTTTCATTTTAAACATGTGAAATGCTTAATCTGGTTAAGATTGCATTAAGCTCAGCTACAAATTCGGATCATAAACTGTGTAACTGGATGCCATGTAAAATAATGCAATAATGTGTATAATATTATAAGGAGAGTCAATTACTCTCCTTATAATATTATACACATTTCTGTTATCATTCACTCAAGTGTATGTAGGAAGACTCCCCTAAACATTTTTATTTTTTAAAATATTCAAGAAATTACCCAGCTTTACAACTAAGTTGGAAGTAAGAGCTGCAAACATAACACAAGACTGTGTTCACAATGTGAAGAGGCTTTTGCAATTTTGCAATTTAAAAAATAAAAATGTAAAATCCATAAATTTTTTAGCATGGATTTCTAAGAACTGTTCAGAATGGATAATTTATGGAAACTTATATTTGTGCTATGTTTTCTGGCAGATGTGAAAAAAAATTCCCAAACTAGACACTCATTTTGGATATATGGGCTTTCTTTATTTTTATTTAATTTCAGAATTTATGTTTATATCATAGAGCTGTCATGTCTGACATATAATGAGATGCATAAAGTCCCAAGAGATTACCTTCTGGGATGAGGAATTTTTGTGAGGGAATTGTCTGTTTCTTATGCGACTATGTGACATGTGATGCTTCAATTCACTTTCCAGCACAAAATATCCTTTCTTGAAAGAGATGCTGAAGAATCTTCAACTTTGCCTAGCTCATCCAATGTTAACCACTTTCTTCTTTTAAGGGAAGTCTTCTTTTTGACAGGAAATATTTTTTTCCACAGTGTGTATGTGCATGTGTTAATTTTTATTTTTTAATATAAACACATCGGATAATTAGTACCCAGCATATACAAACTGTTCTGTGCAGTCTTTTCTTACGTTAATCACTAAAATTGAACAGACTGTGTGTCCTTTTCCCATAAAACTTTTTAGATATTGGAAATGCTAAGGAGAGGAAATGAAGATTAATGGTTATCACTTTGTACCAGCATATTCCACCTTTAGTATGATACATGTGGAATGATCTGAGTTGTTCTTAATGAGCTGTAATGTGGAGTTTAAATTAGAGATTGTAAGGAAATTTTTAAAAATTTGTTGAAAATCCCTCCAAAATCACTATAGGATAGCACTGCAACAAACATTTTGATTCTTTCCTATGACACAGCAAGTCATTACATGATGAGTTCATCCCATTTCCCTATGGGAGACCATGTGAAGTACCATGTTTTGCTACCAATCTGAAAAAAAAAGCAAAAAACAAAAAATGAAATAGTTTTTCATTTTTCTCTTCTCATTTTGAGTTACATATGCTAGGCTGCATCAAATACTCTCAAATATGTTATACTGTAATAGGAACTGAGTCAAGCTGGAATATGAAGGAAAAGTATGAAAAAAAAAGTAATTTAAGATGCATGCAGAAGCACACTGAGTAAATTGTTTGGAGTAGCCATGACAACCTTTAGGGATTTTCATCCATTTCTCTTCATAAATATTTTATGCCAATGAAGATCATCAAGGGGACATCTAGACTTACCTAACAGCAAAAGCTAAGAATCAAAGAAAGAGGAATTCCCTTACCTAAAATCCTGTGTGGAAAGAGACGTGGGCACGTTTGTGATGCAATGATTTTTTCCTTGCTTGGCTTGCTGATGGTGAAGAGATTGAGAAAAGCATATTCAGGATTCTTAAGCCCTGTCAAAGGATGAGGTTGAAATCTTCGTGGTGTGTGTGTGTGTGTGTGTGTGTGTGTGTGTGTGTGTGTGTGTGTGTGTGTTTGCAGTAGTATTCATGTAGAAACAAACATGTATAGGACGTTCAGAGGACAGCAAGAAAGAGAAAAATAAACCAACCTTAACCAGATATTGGTTACACTCTACCTCTCACACAATAAAGCTTTGTTTTCCAAGATGGTCCTCAGGTGGAACTGTTATTCTTGAACAGCAGCAGAAAGGACCAAATAAAAATCATGTGTGATGGAGAAGATGCTCTAGATGCATAATTTAAAGTTTATAGAGAGATAAGATATCTGCAAAGGATCCATATCATTTCCTTCACCATTCTCTGTTACTATAATAATGACTTTTTGTGATAAACTCATAAGGTGGTAGCAGAGAAAGGATAAACGTATATTAAGGTTTTACTTCCAATATTATTGATGAAGAATGAGGGCTGGATTAGCAATACTCTCAACTGACAGGTACTCATTTCACATATTCACCTAACAGCATGCATACACTCAGACATACAACCACACACATGATCTCACTATGAAACTTTTATATATACCCAACTATTTCATTTTCATCCACATTTTAACTTCTGAAGTTTCTTGTTTTTCCATTGTGTTGAATCTGTAATAGACTGTTAGACAAACCTGAAGCACCATTTTAATATGGTTAATGTAATTCTAGGACACAGCAAATGCATCTGTCTCTGGAAATTCGCGCATCTACTTAGCAAAAGAGAAAAAATCACAAAAGGATGAAGATGCTAGAGGATGCACACATTATAAATGAGAGAACTCAAGTTTTAATATAATTGACATAACTGTGGATTCCACAGAATGTGCTGGCAGCTACCAACTGTTGTAAGCAGTATTGGTATCTCGATGAGGGCCAGTAATGTTGATTTTAACTCATTTTAAGAGTCCAAGTATTCATACGATAGTATTTCAGATTTTGAAGTCTAGAAAGCCAGAGGCAATTATTGTAATAATTTTGAATATTTTTATCATATTAAAATGACCAAATTGACAAGGCTGTCATCTAAGTTTAAATGCAGTGGGTGTTATTTCCCCTTCTTTTTGACATTCTTCCAGTAGTAGAGTATAAATGAACTTAAAAGGGGAAGAGATACCAGTTTCCATAGAATTTTCCTTCTCTTTTAGTAGGGCATTATGTAAGCTTTGGAATCAAATTATGTGGGTTCAAATTCTGGTTGCCTAATTTAGCGCTTTGTGACTTTTGACATTCCATGATCTCCCTCAGACCAACTCTTTTATAAAAAAAAAAAAAATGAGTGTGTTGATACTTTTCTTGTAATGATACAGTGCAACTTAAATGCTTAACATATTGAAGAGCATAGAAGTAGGCACAAGGGGTAGAGATTATTGTTATTCATACTGTGACTATTTATAAGCAATCATTGCCTTTAGCAAGGTAATTAGTGTCTGTATCGAAAATGTTTACGGATGTTTTTCTCCCTGTCAAGAGGAACTAGAAGAGCAATGCCATTGATGTGTTAAATCTGTTACAGAGCATTGTTAAATAAACAAAAGGGATCTGGAAAATAGGAATTTTTCATTGTTTTGTCTAACACTCAAGTATAAGTTGTTGACATTTTATTTTTTATTGTTTATCACAAAACACTGAAATTCTCTCTCTCTCTCTCTCTCTCTCTCTCTCTCTCTCTCTCTCTCTCTCTCTCTCTGGTTTTTCTCTGTGTAGTTTTGGTTCCTGTCCTGGATTTTGCTCTGTAGACCAGGCTGGCCTCGAACTCACAGAGATCTATCTGACTCTGCCTCCCAAGTGCTGGTATTAAAGGCGTGCACCACCACCACCACTACCTGACTCTGAAATTCTCTTTAACATATTGTTCTGAAATAATTTAAAAATGAAAGATTTTAGTAGAAAACTTAAAAAGAGAGAGAAGACAAAGTACCCCCAATTTCCTTTAAAAATAAAGTCTATGTCTCGCACTCAGGTGTCCCTTCATGTTGATTACTACTAAGAATTCAAGAGATACATTTCAATTTCCTCTTTAACTTTTGGTCATGGAAAACATTACATTGTTTGATAGAAATAAAGTAAAAACCAGGTGGAAATTATCAGTATACTACAGCTACTTTATAAAATTTTTATTTTCGTAGAGGTAAAGGGTGGATAAAGCCTTCTGCATTCTGCTCATCCTTGGTTTTCTACACAGTTCATTGGAAATACAAATGATATTTACAGAATAAAGAAAGAGTCATTGCACTAAGATTTTCTTTCTGAGTAAGTCACATTTTGGAAGGGAGAGAATAACAGTGTCTGGACACAGTGGCCATGTAATCAACAAAGGTTGCCAGGAGACCCACCCACCTAAGTGAATTGTATGGTGCTGGAATTAGTGTGAGGTGGGCTCATATACGTCTAAGTTCAAGCATCAGACACTTCCCTTGCAACAGTACATCATTTGGCCCAAGTTACCGTCTTGAATATCAATTTGATAATTTTGAGACTCAGAGATTACTTCATCAAGGTGCAGTTGAGGAAATTAAGTGAATTCTTATGTAAACATTTTTAGATACCTAGAAAATACTAAGCAAATCTTAGCAACTCACATCCTATAACTTTTCCAAGATTTTAGAGCAACCATTAATTTTATTGAAAAACTTCATGTATTATATAAATGCTTTGAGGGCACAATAAAGCATATCAGCTTTATTTATCTGTTTACCCTTGATAAAATACATAATGTGCACTTTGCACACAATACTGTGATGACCCTTAGGAAAATACACGATGCTGCCACAAATTGGTTCTAGCTTGCTATTAGATAAGAAAGGTTACTATCACATCTATAGTAGGGAGCTAGGCTAGATTGTTTTAGAATTAATGTATATTCTAAGCAGAGTTTAGAAAATATAGCAAAATATTAATGCTTTTTAATATTTATCTGTAGCCCAACTCTATATTCATAACCATCTTATCAATAAGTCAATATGCCATATGTCAAAAGAAATGAGACATGAACCAGATACACAGAGTCAAAGTGAAAACTAAAAGTCTATTTAAGTATAGGATGTAGAAATTGGGGATTTGGAAGCATTCATTACAAAATTTAGATAACAGTAGGATTAAGTTACCAAGAAACTCAAGATAACATATCAATAATCAATATCATAGTATGTTTATAGTAAGAGTAAGATAAAAAGAACTTTAAAAATAAACCTTGAAATAACATTTATTGATCTTCAAAAATTGTTTGAAAAAGTAAGTGATAGATGTTTTTGAATCGTTGAAGTAAACATGTGATATATACAACCTTATAATTCTCTAGTACAAATGTAGAGATTGACAAAAGAACTTATTTATCGTGTAGTGATTATTCTACCAGTATCAAGTATTGATAGTATATACTATTTGTGATATACTGAAAATATATTTGAAATTCTGAAATCAATGTACATAAGACCTTTTATGTAGTAACTATAAACTATGCACAATAACAGCATTGGGAAAATAGATAGGCTTTCAGCTTCAATTCTATTACTTAACTAGTTGTGTGGTCTCTGCTAAGTCAGTTTTCTTTTCATACATCCTATTTATAAAATGGTTATATGACTATTCATGCTTAGTTAGGCTGACATAAAGGTTAAATTTAGGTAATATATGCATTTTTTTTAGCCAAGTAACATGTTTGCTGTTATAACATGTTTGCTGTTATATTACACTAGCACATTTGACTTCCAGAAAACAGGTAGATGAAAGGGGAAACTGTATCTATGGCCTTCATTTGACTTTACATATGGTGGGTTTTAAAATGTGACTTGAAGTGATTTTTGATTCTTGTTTCACTCATTTTAGTCTTGGATAGCCAATGCAGAAATAATGTTACTTCATTTAAAGGATTTTATACCATGTACCTAAGACTCACAGAACTAGATTTTCTATATATCTTAGCTAATTACATTCCAACAAAGAATTAAACTCATCCCAGAATATACATTCAGCAGTGAATGCTACATTGATGTCCTCCCTTTACACACACACATATTTGGTTTTATCTGGTATTTCCACTAGGTATTATGTCCTGAATGTGTGCTTTGCCCTCATGAAAATAAACAATCTTCTCATAATTATGTCATAGCATCAATCTGAGTGACCATAGACTATTTTTAGAAAATGTCTTCCAGGTTGAGTGTAGCATTATTTTACAGGCCTTAACAACATTGTTCTGTTTCTGAAAGACAGGAAAAAAGAATGATGGTTTCTGAAACTGCAGTTGAGTCACATGACCATGAATAGGTATCTAACTCCCCCTTTTAGTGCCTCCAAGAAAAAAAAAAGTATGTTGGAAAGAGAAATGGAAAGCTGTATAAAACTAGGTGTTTGTAGCTACAGAGAAACCCTGTCTCAAAAAAAAAAAAAACAAAAAAAAAACCTAAGTGTTTGTGGGAAATAAACTTTCTTCTATCCTATAGTGTGTACACTTTTCTCCATTTCAGTAATACAACAAAATAGTGTTAGATTAACAAATATGGAATGAGTCTGCTCCTCCTTCATAAATTCTGAAGGGACTTTTGAATTTTCTTTCATGAGCTGAGGGGAAATACGTTTTAGAAGATCATTGGCATTCCAAGGCAAAGATAGTGAGTTCTAACATATGAAATACAGAGAAATGTTTCTCAAAGACAGTTGGGAAGTGGAGCCAGGAAAAACAAAACTGTTTGAAACAAGGGATGGAGTAGAAAAGGAATGCATCAGAGTAATCCTTTACTGAAACTTCAGGCTTCACTGTACAAACTCTTCTTCTAATTTTCTGTCTAGACTGCCCTCCTCAATTTCTAACCATATACATGTTTACACATGTACTTTACACAGTAGTATGTAGCTGGAGTTTCTCTCCGACTCCCGCCAAGCTCCCACAGTCCCGCAGCCCACTTATAATCATTTAGAAGCTCATATTACTTATAAACTGTATGGCCATGGCAGGCTTCTTGCTCTCTAGTTCTTATATCTTAGATTAACCCACTTCTATTAATCTATAAGCTGCCACGTGGCTTGTGACTTACCAGTATCTGCTTCTCATAGTGGCAGCTGGCAGCATTTCCTGACTCCGCCTTCCTGTTCCCAGCATTCTCCTCTCTCTTTGTCCTGCCTATATTTCCTGCCTGGCTACTGGTCAATCAGCACTTTATTTATTAACCAATCAGAGCAACACATTCACATCATAGCGAACATCCCACAGCAGTAGTATAACCAGAGGCTTTGCACAAAAGCCTGGCGCAATGAAACCCGGAAGATTAATCCTGGTCTCTTGCCCCAGGCAGCTGATTAAAGAGAAAAGGAGAGATGAAAAGCAACCAGGTTGTTTGGTCAATATACACTGGAAAAAGAGACAGTGGCCCTAAATTTGTCCTTTTGGTTTACGGGAGAATAAACTGGATGCAGCAGAGAAAGAAATATGTACAACTGAGCCTTGGTCTTCTTTATCCTTGCTCAATTTTGGTTCTGCAAATTGGTCCTTCAGAAGTTAGTAGAGCTCTCATCACATGAGTGCAATGACCTGATTCTCATCATGACTTGGTCTGTCCCATGAAGATCTGCTGTTCTTGGAATCTGAAGAGACTACATGTTAATGACAAGAACTGAAGTTGTTTAGGGGTTTAGGAAATGACATTGTATGAATGTAGCCTATTACAGTTATCTTTGTAATTATTCTTTAAATGGAATAAAGTAAGTTAAGATGTATCTCCAGTTTCGAGATAGATCTTCCTTTAGTGAATAACATACCTGCATGTAAACTAAGCCATGACCACAGATAAGGAGAGAGAAATATAAGGAAGCACAGAGAATTGCCTGTGCCCCCAAGTGAGGAGTCAACACTTTTTAATAGCTGCAATTTCTAAGTACCTCTTCTTACTTAGATATTTTTAAAAATATATTTGTGGAGGGGATCTGAGCAATTCCTACTTCTTGTTCTGAGGTTTTCCTGAGCATCTCTCACTGTTCTTCATGATTTCTGTTTGTAAATGTAAGTTGTCTCCTAAATTACTACTATTAATTGATATTTCTCTCCAAAGAAAGTATACACAAAATAACCAAAATTATAAATCTAGATAATTTAAATTTTAAATTTTTGAATTAAATTCATCACCCTCTTCTAGCCCCTGAGCTCATTTCAAATCTCTTTTCTGAATGAAGGACACTATCATTTATCATTTAAGGTCAAGGTCTGATCATCATAATTGGGGCACTCGGTATCTTTGTTTCAAGTTCAACTGATGACTAACTAGCTCTTCCTTCTGTGTCTCTTTTGGTTCCTCTCACATCTTGATAACACCCATGTCACTAACTAGTTGGGACCAGTGTAAGCACGTTATTTGATTTTGAACAGGGATGCTCCAGCTTGGTACTTGAGCCTCCCACCTGTCTACAAGTCCTCTTTCAAAGAGAACAAAGTTGTTTATGAATAGCACTTAAGAATAGACTATTATAGCTGGGCAGTGGTGGCACATGCATTTAATCCTAGCACTGGGGAGGCAGAGGCAGGCAGATCTCTGTGAGTTTGAGGCCAGCCTGGGCTACAGAGTGAGTTCCAGGAAAGGCACCAAAGCTACACAGAGAAACCCTGTCTCAAAAAACAGAATGAAACAAAACAAAAAAACAACAACAAACAAACAAACGAAGAATAGACTGTTAGCATTGAGCTTTTATGCCATTAGAATAAAGTTCAGTTCTTCAGTGCAGCATAACCAGATAAATCTGGTTGTGAAGTCTTGCATGGCTGCTTACCAGTTCTGGCTTCAACCACCTTGCATTTCATGAAATTTCCAGAGACTCTTTTAAACTTTTTTTCTTCTAGGAGCATAATTCATCTTCAGTCTTGCATGAATAACTTGCTTTTCCTTGGCTTGTTTGGATAACTTTTCCTCACATCACATGCTTGGGTTAGATTGTTTTCTTAAAGTTTGGGTTAGCTCTTTATCTTTTGCTCTACAGTCATAAAATCGTTGAGTCTTTATATTCAGTATATGCATATATATAAATAATATATACATTTTTAGAACTTGGTGATGGCTTCAACTGTGGTTCATTAGAAGATTTATGCACATCCTCTGGAATCTTCAAGCCAGTTTATTTGGTAAATGATGTCTGTTGATGTGATTAAGTACTTAAAGTGCAGAGATATTCTGGATATTTTTGTTTGTTTGTTTTTCTTTTTTCATTTCAGTCATAAGACTTTTTATAAAAGACACATGAGGAGATCTGATGGACTGAATGAGGACATAGACAGAGATGCAATATGAAGAATGAGGCAGGAATTGAAGCTATCTATACTTTTGACAAATGCATATAAAGAAGACAGTCTGAAAGTTGAGACAGAGATTGGAATGGTATGGTCACAAGCCATGGGACACAGTGAATGCCAATAGCCACCCAACCTAGAAGTCACATGGTGGATGTTCTGGTACCTGTAGGTGGAGGACAGCCCTACACCGTTAAGATTTCAGACTTTTGGCCATCAGAATACATTTGTGTTTGAGACTGCCTGGAATTCATTCTTTGTTACAGCAGCCACACAAAGCTAATATATTAGAAATGATCTTAATTTCTACATTTTGGTTTGTTCTAGTATTATTTAACCACAAACTAAGCACTTGAAAAGCATTTTCTGAAGGAATGAAGTGTCACAGGTAGCAGTTGCTTTCATATATTGAAAATTATTTAATTTGAAATATATGTATATAAGCAAAGTATATATAACCCAAATGTATCTCTAACCAAAAGTATAACCAAAGTATATATAACACAAAATGTGTTTAAATATATGAGGATACTACAAAACAAGAATATAAGAAGACAAACTATTGTCATTGCCTTGTCATGGATTAATGTTCTGTGATTTTCTTTTTCTGTCAACCTTATACAGTTTAATTACTCTGTTAGGTCAAGATATGATTGATATCAAAATTGAAAATCACAGTGAGATTTAATCCACCACACACACATCTGGGTATGCTGTAGAAGTCATGAATGATTCTGATGACTTTATTCAAAGGTTTATAGTCATATTTAAATAACCTACTCATATGTTGCCACAATATAATCACTGGGTGAATGCTTTCTCTAATTATGAAAACATCAGTTGTGTATATAAAAATGTGTAGTCAATAGCATACATTTCAATAGAAACAATGGACTTTAGGAAAGGCTTATTTAATTATTAAATGTTACTAATTTAAAAAAGAGCATGTAGTTGGGTTCATTAACACTGCCTACATAGGAACACTAAATAGCACACAACATTTTTTAAAAAGGTATTATTTGCAAGTTATACTGATATATTTCAAGGGATTTATTTAAATTTGAGTACTGTCAGACGTTAAGTATTTTATTAGTTTGCGTCTCCAGCATGCATACTCCTTGGAACAGCTCCTTTCTTTTCAAAGAAGTCTCCCTTGACTTTTCTGGGTTCATTGTAATTAATGGTTGGATAGCATAAACGTGGAGGCAGGGGAAAGGAAGAAATTCAAGGGTAAAACTTACGAAAGGGATTAGGAGGAAATTACAGGCACTAGAAAAGATATGTCAAGCTTTATTTGGTAGAGGCATATTAAATGCAGTGTCTCCAGGGGACATGTCTTACTGTTCCAGTAATTAAATAGTATTGTGTTTGATGTGGGGACTCCACACCATACTTCAGAATGTGAAATTACTTCAAGCACATTTATTACGTCTCTTCAGTTTGAACAGTATTTGGGCCAGCTTTGAAAATTCGAACTTTCTATTTCGACATTTCTAACTCTCAACCTAACTTTGAACTCTTTTCATCTCCATTTTTTAGTGGTTCACCTCAATAGTGTACTCAGATTATTTCTAATGTTTATTATCTGTATTCTGTTTTTAAAGTTGTGTGAAGATGAAGAAATTCAAATCAGGTCTTTTCCTTTATATTATTGGTACAATTGAAAAAACATCATTTGTAAGCATTTTTATAGTTAGGAAAAATATGTTCCATGTTTTAGATGTGAAAATATAACATACATGAAATGACTGAACTGTGTCATTATGCACAAACATTTTTGGCCACTTCTCTTCCTCAGATGCTTCATATGTATCTGCCTGAATTGCATGACTTTATTTCTTATGTTTGTTGTTGCTCTGCTTGCCCTTATTTCAGATTTCTATGTTTTGAGACACATTCTGCCCTTGAAGTGATTTAAAAATAATATATTGCATCAGAATGATTGTTTACTGACTCTGAATGATTGATTAATGTGTTTTCATGCATGTATACAAATGCTAATTTATTTTCTAATGGAAACTTTACTCAATTAGAAATGTCCTATTAGCACCTATTAATTGTATTCACTAATGAGTTGAAGTGTGGTGTTTCTGTAAGTGTATCTTGCATGCTCAGAAAATTCATCCGGCATTTTTCCAGTTTCCTGACCCAAAACCACCCCACTCTCTAGTAATCAGGTGGAGTCCTTTTCAGCTCTGCTTCTTTTGGCTTCCACATATGATAGAGGAAATGTGCTACCTGTCTTTCTGCGCCTGGCTTGTTTACTTAACATAATGTCTTCCAATTACATCTACTTCACTCTAAATGACAGCTTTTCCATCTTCTTTATAGCTGAAATTTCGTTTCTTGATGAAAATCGTAGCTTTGAATCTACAAACAAAATCTGTATGTTCTGTTGAAAAAAATTTAAAAAGTATATTCTTAATGTTTTACTCTAGGTAGAATTAATCCTGGTGTGTGTGTGTGTGTATTTTGTGTGTGTGTGTGTGTGTGTGTGTGTGTGTGTGTGTGTGTGTGTGATTTTTAAAAGGGAAAATGTTGGTCTATAATTCTTCCTGTTTTATTATTTTCTACAGCTGAAATTTTGAATTGATTAAGACATTCTTATTTATTTAAACTCATGTATCAAATATATAAAACAATATATTTCATCTTTTGATTTAATGTTTGCTTTTATTATTCACTCTGGCTGGTTGGTTTGCTTGTAGGTTTGAGCAGAGGCATGGCCTCTCCAGTTGACCTCAAACTGATTGATCCTCAATATCAATGTTTTAATTGTGAGTACAACAGCAAGTGTCACCTAGATCTTAAGCAATATTCCCCATCCAGCAAGACATTAAACATTATAGATAGTTAGATCAATTGCATGTGTGCAATTTTTTTTCTATAACTAGTCTTGAAAGATAGGCAAGTGTACTGCTATACAGCAATGAATAATATCTTTGTTCTAATGCAGTGAAATGTCACTTCGACCTGTTTGTTGTCAGGCTTAGTTGAGTAATTATAAAAAAAATAAACTTTAGCTTATTGACTATGAATAAAAATATTGTTTTATTTATTTTGGGACATGAGCCCATGAGGCAATGAAAAATGTGTTATGAAGTTAAAGGATGAAAGATAAGTAGCTGCTCCCGCTGGCTGATGCTGAATATTAGCAACTAATGTATGTGTATTCCTAGAAAAACATAAACATGTGATGAGCCTCGGAGTCCCACCACCACCCCCTTCAAAGCACAGTGTTAAAATCCCTCATCCTTATTCAACCCACCAGTTACAGATTAGCGAGTTACTTTGTGATTTTTAGAGCTGCTGCTAAATGCTCACTTTAATTAATACAAAGTGGCATGGGATAGTTCAAAACTGATTTTGACGGTTCTCCCCTAAGGCCAGCTCCATGTACAGATGGACTAATAGTGTATGCAAAAGCATTAAGAATATGTAGGTCCAGGAAAAGAATATGTGAAGTCTAGGCTCTAATTTTTTGTTGTTGTTTTTGTTTTGATTTTTGAGACAGGGTTTCTCTGTGTAGCTTTTGTTCCTTACCTGGAACTCACCCTGTAGCCCAGGCTGGCCTCGAACTCGTAGAGATCAACCTGGCTCTGCCTCTTTGTGCTGGGATTAAAGGCATGCATGACCACTGCCCAGCTTTAGGCTCTAATTTTAAGGTCAACTTTCATTAAAAAAAATAATAATGTGAGGTACAATACAAATTAATTATTTCTCTGTGTGTGCACATGTACATGCTACTGCATGTACACATGTGTGTATTTTTGTGTGGAGGCCAGAAGTCAACATCTGCATCTTCTTCCTCAGTTCTACCTTTATTTTTCGAGACTGGGTATTTCACAGAACAGAGAGCAGACTACATTAGGCTGGATGGTTAATGAGGTACTGGGATTCAGTTGTGCTTTTCACGGAAGTAGGTTGAACATACATGCCACCTCACTTGGCTTTTTACATGGGTGTTAGGAATCTGATCTCAGATCCCTATGGTTGTGTGGAAAGCACTTGAGTCATCCCTACCTGCTCTTTCTTTCTTTCTTTCTTTCTTTCTTTCTTTCTTTCTTTCTTTCTTTCTTTCTTTCTTTCTTTCTTTCTTTCTTTAATAAACTTATTTTTTTTCTTTTATTTTACAATAGTATTCATTTCTACATAACAGCCACAGATTCCCTTGTTCTCCCCCTTCCTGCCTCCCCTCCCCTTCCCCCCAGGCCACCCCCTATTCCCACTACCTCCAGATCAAGGCCACCCCGGAGGACTGAGATTGATCTGATAGACTCAGTCCAGGCAGGTCCAGTGCCCTCCTCCCAGATTGAGCCAAGCGTCCTTGCATAAGTCCTAGGTTTCAAACAGCTATCTCATGCATCGAGCCCAGGACCTGGTACCACTGCCTAGATGCCTCCCAAACAGATCAAGCCAATCAACTGTCTCACCTATTCAGAGGGCCTGATCCAGTTGGGGGCCCCTCAGCCTTTGGTTCATAGTTCATGTGTTTCCATTCGTTTGGCTATTTGTCCCTGTGCTTTATCCAACCTTGGTTTCAACAATTCTCGCTCATATAATCCCTCCTCTTTCTCGCTAATTAGACTCCCAGCGCTCCACCCGGGGCCTAGCATCTAGATTCCTCAGTCCTGGGATGGGGTTTCTGGCACAACTATTAGGGTGTTTGGCCATCCCATCACCAGAGTAGGTTAGTCCCGGCTGTCTCTTAACCGTTGCCAGCAGTCTATTGTGGGGGTATCTTTGTGGATTTCTGTGGGCCTCTTTAGCACTTTGTTTCTTCCTTTTCTCATGTGGTCTTCATTTACCATGGTCTCCTATTCCTTGTTCTACCTCTCTGTTCTTGATCCAGGTGGGATCTCCCGCTCTCTTTCCCTCGACCCTCACTGTTCATTGCTCTCACTCATGTCCAGGCTGTTCATGTAGATCTCATCTATTTCTCCATCATTGGGTGATCCCCGTGTCTTTCTTGGGGTCCTGTTTTACAGGTAGTCTCACTGGTGATGTGAGTAGCAGTCCAGTCATCCTTGTTCCACATCTAGTATCCTCCTATGAGTGAGTACATACCATATTTGTCTTTCTGAGTCTGGGTTACCTCACTCAGGATGATTTTTTCTAGATCCATCCATTTGCCTGCAAACCTCATGGTGTCATTGTTTTTCTCTGCTGAGTAGTATTCCATTGTGTATATGTGCCACAATTTATTTATCCATTCTTCAGTTGAAGGGCATCTAGGTTGTTTCCAGGTTTTGGCTATTACAAACAATGCTGATATGAACATAGCTGAGCAAGTGCTCTTGTGGTATGATTGAGCATTTCTTGGGTATATGCCCAAGAGTGGTATAGCTGGATCTTGGGAGAGATTGATTTCTATTTTCACTCATATAGTGCCTGCTCAATGAATTTTTACTGAAAGCGGTTGTATTTTTCACTTGCTAATTTCAGTGGATGTTTCATATTTAATTACAACTTGCTGAAAATGTTAATATTAATAATAAGATAGTATTAGGGCAAATAATCTTATTCTATTATATTATATCTTTTTAAAACTAGTTATTCTGGAGTTTGGATTATTGGATCACTTATATTGCATGTGGGTGTGAAGGCATCTGGGTGTGGGTAAGACTGTATGTTCCCTGTGTGTGGGTGCTTCTGTATGTGTACATGTGTGTCTATGGCGTTATATACCTGTGAAAGAGTACACATTGACACTGGTGGCTTTGTTGATCACTCTCTATCTCTCCTCTTGATAAAGGGTATTTTGCTGAGACTGGAGCATGTCTATTCCACTAGACTGGCTGGCTACCAAGTCTCAAAGATCCTCCTTGTCTCTGCCTCCTCAGCAGTGTGATTATAGGCATTTGTCACCACACTGAGCTTTTGCATAGATTCCTGGGATCAAACTCAAGTCCTCTTCCTTGTGCAGATAGCATTTTACCGACTGAGAGCCTCCCCAGCCTCACTTACTTTTCCAGTGGTTATTTCTGCAATTTTTTTCATGTTTTTATCTATTTCTTTTTTGTCTTTCAGGCACATGGTCAAATTTTGAATGCTATGTAAAATTTCTTACCAGCTACAATAAAGAGAAATTTTATTTTCAGCCTTCCGTTCTGCTTTTAAATGGTATTGCATATGTTGTAAAATGATATATTTCCCATTCTTAAGTCAACCTAGATATACATTCCATACTATCACAGAATTTGACCTATTGAGTAAATATTTCTTCCAATATATTAAAAAGAAATAGAATGCTGATTATGGTGACAATGTCGATAATCCTAGCACTTGAGAGGAAAATGTAGGGACTTCAGTCTAGTTTGGGTTACATAGTGATTCAAGGCCAGAGAAGGATATACAATGAGATACTGTTTTTTTTTTTAAGGACACATCATATCACACACACACACACACACACACACACACACACACACACACACACGTATTTTCAACTATAAGTCCTACTTTAAGATTTCTTATTTTCTCTGATCGACCACCACATTTCTCTAAGCTAGACTGATTTTGTCTTATAAAGCATAGTGTTTCAGAAGTATTTTAACTACTACTGGAAAATACTGAGCGATGTTCTAAAAATTACTCTCTCTGTTTCTATAACACCTTGATGATGTCTTTTTTTATTCTCTTGTAAAATGTTAAGTGTTTATAAAATGCTCACTTCATATTAACATTATTTTGTTAAGACATTTTTTATTCATTTTACATAGCAACCACAGATCCTCCCCTCTTCCCTCCTCCTGCCCCCCAAGCCTTCCCCCCAACCCATCCCCCATTCCCTCCACATTATTTGTTGAGGCCTCCACATTATTTTTTTTAAGGAAAGTTTTCATATTCCTTGAGCTTCAGAAATTCAAGAATGAGTTTGTAAGCAAACACTATGATGAGAAATGTTTATGTTCATATTTGGAAGAGTTCTATGGCTTTAAGTATTTTAAGCCAAATATGTATTTTCTCACTTGCCAGATTGCCACTTTAGCATGGATGAATGGATTATGTCCAATTTTCTCAAAAGTGACTTACAGAAAGTGAGGGAAGTTATTGGAGAAAACCACTCACGTGCCTCGTGTAAATCAATTCACAGTTTGCCCAGGCTACCGGGGTTTTCCTCACCATTACTTTTCAGTCTTTTCACTAGTACTGTTTGTAGAGTTGTCACACTGTAAACAGACATATATGGTTGCTTAAAAAGTTTAAGATAAGGACCCCAGAAAAGTCCCTAGAAGCCTTCAGTTATGAGAACAAAAATACACTAAGGAATTTGGAAGTTTCTATCTTCTCGCCAGTGAGTAAATACAGTATGCGTTGGTTAATAAATTTCACATGAAGTAGTCATTTGAAATGTAACAGTACATAGATTTTAGGAAAAGGGAAGTAAATAAGTTTCCTTGTAAAGATGTGTGTCCAAATACTTATAAACTATGGCCTTCCCTGGCATTGGCACAGGAGAGTGTGAGAAGCAAAGATTACAAGTTAAATATGTTTGATAAAATTTTCATGGATGATAATAATTAAAATACTGAAGAGCTACAGGATAAGGAGATTCATTGTCATAATTGCTTTGGTTTGGTTTAGTTTTTCAAGACTACAGATATGAACTTATTTTAATTGAGGAGGCTTATGCATATAAAATATAGACAAAGACTCTAGTAATGTAGTTAAGCATAGGAATCATTAAAACTAACGACAGCTAGTTACACCATTTAAGAGAGGTAAGGACCATGGGTGTGCTCCTTTTAGCATCTTTAGGATGTTTAGATTTTGAAATAAAGATTGGCAAATGAATTTTCAAGGAATTTGTAAGTTCCAAAAACACATTTTCTATTTAACTTTCCATAGATTTCTACTTAAATATCTTGACAAGAATAGAATACAGTGCTATACTTTGAAAACTACACTGCATGCTATGAAATGAAAACAAAACAATGTCTTCAGTTCAACTAAGATTGTGGACCTCTCACTCTCTCTCTATCTCTGTCTCTCTTTCTCTGTCTCTGTCTCCATCTCTCTTTCTCTTTGTGTGTGTGTGTTTGTATGTATGGTTTTATTTTACTTTTTATTTTGCAATAGGAAAATAAAAATATCATTATGTAGAAGAACATTAACTTGAACGTTTGGTCATCCTGTCTCCTTTTACATTTCTGGAATTACAGATGCACACCTTACACCTGTTTTTATGACATGCTGGGGACTGAACCAGGGCTGCAAGCATGTTAGGCAAGCACTCTAGGCAAGCACTCTGAGGACTGAGAAAGATCCTCAGTTCTTTGCTTTATCCTTTATTACTTAAAACATGTTAAATACTTGATCATATGCAATTTTTCTTTAAATGTCTCATTTATTAATTTTATTTACATCTTCACTTTAATAATGTTGATCACATTTTATTTGTGTTCTGAATTGCATTCAGCTGGGATATTGGTTACTTACTACCTAGTACACAATACTTAATGTCTACAGCAACATAAATCATTATGTGATATTTTTTGTTTATAGACAGAAAATCATTTAAAATATTTTTAACTTTTTTCTTATTTTGTATTATGTATATAAGTTTCTACCTGCATGTATAATTGTGTGCCACAAACATGCCTTGTGCTCACTGAGACTAGAAGAAAGCATCAAATCCTCTGGAACTAGAGTTACAGATAGTTATGAGCCACCATATTGCTCTTAACAGAATCCATGTTCTCTGCAAGAGCTGCCATCCTCATCAATGGCGAGATGTCTCTCCAACCAAACTGTTAATCTTTAAAGGATTCAACAATCTCTAATTACTTGTTATCATATACTGAAAAAGAATATATTATTTATATACCATTAATAAAGAATTTAGTATTAATTAGTTTTAAATATTGTTACAAAGTTATATCCATATATACCTGAAATTATTCACTTTATAATGACTAAGTGAATTTTTTTTGATAAATCTTTTTCTTTCTTTTTTTGTTTTGTTTTTCAAGATAAATCTTATATGTTTATGGTGATCTGTATATTTTTAAAATTTCATTATTCCTCTCATTTTATACTATTAATAGTTGAATGAAATCATAATAGTAGTTTATGGTAAAAAAGGAAGAAAGAATTATAGAAATTTCTTGAGATGTTAAATATTTCAGTAGAAAAAGGAAAAATGAATATTATTGACTGGAAGTGTATGTACATTTACTGGATCCTTACAGAACATTTGAAATTCAAAGTGATGTGAGTGTGCTTTATTATTAATTAATAGTGTGACCAAATGCTACCTTTAATGAAAATAGTAGAATGTTCCTTCTTGATAATTTCTTTTGTTTTTTGAGACAGGGTTTCTCTGTGTAGCTTTTCATCTTTCCTAGAACTCACTCTGTAGCCCAGGCTGACCTCGAACTCACAGAGATCTGCCTGGCTCTGCCTCCCAAGTGCTGGGATTTAAGGCATGCACCACCACCACCTGGCCTTCTTCTTGACAATTTCTATCTCCTATTGCCCTTTATTATTGGGGGTGCTAAGTTAAATTGACCATCAGTAACAGAGGTAGTACTTTGAATTGATTAGAGTGCTAGATGAAAATGTATTAATATCATTTTAATTATGTAAAAGTAGTCGGTGATTTTACATCTGATTTTTACGTTCTGCCATTTTGAAAATGACTTTTCACTCTTCATTATGATCTCACACTCCTTGTTCATTCTTTTCTAGCATAGAGGTATGCTTCAGAACTTTGGGGAACAAGATTCTATCCCATGGTCTGTGTCTCAATTAGTGATTCATTATTTTTCCAGATATATATAATATATTATAATAATTATAATATTTATAATAACATTATTATAATTAATATTATATTTATATTAATATAATATTTATATAATATAATATTAATATTATAATTATAATATTATTATAATTAATAATATATATATATTAAAAATAGTCAGTGAAATGCTTTCTGTGCCAGCGTGAGTCCCCAAGTGTTGCCTCCAGAATGCACACAAAAATCCGATTATTATGATCATATGCAGATGTAATCCAAACTTTGGACATTTAGACAAGGTGAATACCTGGGGCTCTTTTGCCAGCCAGTGTAGTGTAATTGGTCCCTGTAAATGGTGAAAAGAACAACTGCAGAGTGGAAGACATGCAATAAGTGATGCACACGCCTGTGACCAGACAATGGGAATGTGTGGGTAAGTTGCTAGGAAGCGATGATGAAACCATAACTTCTGCAGCTGTATTCCTTCTGAAAAAAAGTAGCCTGAATTGAATGCTAGGGAATAGCACATTAATGCAAACATATATGTAAATTACCTGGCCTCCTCTATTCAGAGGGGCCAATACAATACAAACTAGTAAAATTGTGATATTAAGTCCATGCCACAGAAGCCACTCGAAGAAGTTAAAGAAACAGTTCAGCTTAATGTGATGCACATTGCAAAGTAGATCCTTTCCCAAAGGACTCTTATGGTCCTACTGGTGAAACTTGATGAGAGATGAGGTCTAAAGTGACACTGACGAATCTTTGTCAATGTTTTGAATTTGGTCATTGAACTCACATCAGAGAATGTCCACATTCAAGGTGGTAGAACACCAACTTAACAATTTAATATTAATACCGAAGTGTGAAAGCCGAAATTATTTGTGAAGTATTTGGAACTCTTTGGACATTTGAGACTGAATATTAAGGGGAAATACACATGAGAGCGTCAGGCATTCTTTAATTACACCACTCCTTGAAATGCTTGCTACCAAAATAAAATCATCTCTACTAAGTTACTCTAAAAGCTCAGGAAAATGCTTCCACCTCCTTGATAAGTTAGTGTCTTGCTAACTTCCACAGTAAGAATCTCTATGGCATATTACTCTGTGCAGCTAAGAAGCTACAAAGTAAATGCTGCAATACATTTCTTGATGATGTTTAAGAGTTTAAGAGACTCTCAAGGTGGCCTTGAACTCCTGAGCCAAATGCTTCTGTACAGATTATTATTATGATAATAATAATAAGGATTATACCTGTTTTGGTGTCTGATGTGGGCTTGAATGTTTAAAATTTAGTATTCTCTCTATGTAAAATCATTTTTGACATAGTTAGCCTATTTAGGTTCACAATCAATGCCTTCCTTGGTGCTGATCTCCCTTTCAGTTCTCTTTGTCCTCTGTGAAAGTCACACACTATTCAACAAGTTTCTTTCAACACTGATTATAAATGCTTTAGTTGTGCATAAAAATCAAGGTCTTGGTACCAAAGATGGTGTGATTGACCAATTATGCTTATAATGAAGTACTTAGAGAATAGACACATATCTTGGTTCATCAGGCCTTGACAGCAGACTTGCAGTTTTATCAATGAGTAGTAGTAATAACTACACTAGGTCAAATTAATAAAGAACCTTGCAAGTCCAAATACCATAAAAATAGTGAACCATGATCATATGAAATAAGAATACAATTCTTTTATTTATTTTTTTCTGTAAAAGATCAAACCTTGGGTAAAAAGCCAGTAGATACAGGGACGTGGGAAGGCATGTATAACAAAGCCACAAGACTGACAGCAGCAACATTCTAACAGAGAATGAGGAAGGCAAGAACGAAATCTCAGGACCTCACATTTCATGTTCTTTAAAAGTATCCTTAATTGGAATCCATACCTGAATACATTTTAAAATCTGTGCATACATTCACCTATTATTCCATAATCTTTTATTTCTTTTTAATCCACCTTACTAGTTAGTCAGAAAAATACCTGGAAGGAAAGATTCTATAAATTATTTTGAGCATCTTTTAAGGATAAATAAGTTCTTGATGACTAAAGCTATAAAGTTATATTTCATAAATCTATATATCCAGTTTACTGCCTAGTTTTTCTTTATTTCTACATGTTTCTCAGCTTTGCTCTTGGTAGCCTCACTTGTAGGCACATAATCTATCCTCCAGTGTCCACACAATCACATGCATCGGGGTCACTGATTTATGAATTTTGAGGAATTTAAACGATTACATTTAAGGACCAAAAATGATTGGAATAAGAAAATAATATTAAAGAAATGAATGGGATAATTTTGAGTCCCCAGGGTTAAAAGCAAGTGAATAAAAGGTAGAATTCAGCATCCATGTTTATAATCTTTCTGGAGCCCATGAAACTGGATCTAGCATGTCCTTCAGGCTCATTCCCACACCTCAGGTTTTTACAATAATTTATTCATGAGTCTTAGAGACTTTTTTTGCATCATTTAAATGCACAATATCTTGACAGTTTTTTCTCTCTTCAGGCTCATCTTGCTCCTTTGTAATTTATTTAAGTATTTTAGTGTTTTAGACGATTGTGGATTAATGGCGCATTTAAACTGCTTTACAATGACCTTAGGCTAGGTAAATTACTGAAGGAGTGCCAGTCAGGGATATTTATTTTCATGGCAGTAAGCATTTACTCTCTTGTTTAACCACATGGCACACAAAGTAACTGGCTGGCTTAAAATATATTTCATAAGAGTTACAAACAAATCTTATTAAGGAGGAAATAGCTGTTTATAATCTTGGCCCTACTCTAGGCAATATTTAATTATATTTTTTACTATGATTGAATGACTTTTTCTTGGCCATTAGCATTATAGATTTGAAAGAAAGCGCACCATCATACAGTTCTGTCTTTAGCTCTGGACTCTCTAGATGGCATCCCTGCATCTTGGCATTATGCATGCTGAACTCAATAAATGTATTGAAGAAAGTCTGGACACTGTCATCTATAGTCCTGCATTTGACATTGTTAGAACATTTCTCTGAAGCACTAACTTGAGTTCCTACTTCATCATTGAAGCTTTCTGGAATGTTCCTACTTGTCCTGATCTTCAGGTGGGCACATCTGGTGGAATGGGTAGCAGAATGTCAAAGTAGGCATTGCCTTGCAGTGGCAAAGCTCTTAGGTTAGAAAAGTAGAAAAATTCATTGACTTGGCACGTGATTTCTCTGCCAGAAATCAAATGCAATGGATTTTTGAGTAGCAAAATAGAATGTCCTAGGAGCACCAATCAAAACATTGTCTCCTTGTGGCTTATTTGGTACATTAATGTCCTAAAAGTGAAAAAAAATACATGTTTTTAACTTTTTTTTCCTGGTAATGTTTTGTTTTTTTTTCATGACCCCATTCAATCACACTAACTAGAACATTCGATATGCTTGTTTAGAAACATTGTAACACTAAATGACAGAGAATTTCCTACTAGACCCTTCTCAAAAATCATAAAGGCTGCCCTTTCTCATAATCACAGCGGTCCATATTATGATGTAGTGAAATCTTGGGTGCTGAAACTTTAAAATCATGTGCATTCTCTTTTAAGAGTCATTGTTGGCAGGTGTAGCTGTAGCCTCTTAGTAGAGCTCTTACCCAGCATGCTTGAGCCTTTGGATTAAAATCCCAGCATTGAAAAAAAAACACATAATGAAATAAAGAAGAATAAAATATCTATGTTTCTTACTGGTACTTAAGCAGTTTCAAACACTGGGTGTCTGAAGATACTATTCCTGCTATATATCAGAAGCAAAGCAGTTTCTTTGCTACTTGTCTTCCATAGCATATGGTTCTACATACAAATCTTGCCTCCACATTGTGTTTGTTTCCATGGTCTGAAACTGTAAGAAAGTTTCAACACAATGAAAATCATTATCAGGATGAAAAATTGAAATCCAGCTTATTAACCAATGTCAATAAATGGAGAAAAGAGAATACAAATGTGTCTGTCAGCGAAAATATGCGGTGAAATTTGATTGTTTCAGTAACAAAAGTTTTGTGAAACAATTAACACTTAACTTACATATGAAATGTAAAATATCAGACGTAAGAAATCAAGTGTCAACTAATAAATATTTTCATTGCTTTGTAAAATGTATATAGTCTGGATTATCTGTATATAAGTTGATAAGCAAGCAAAACCTTCTTAGTTTTATCCATTGGATTATATAAATGGCTAAGACACCATTAAGATGGTCTAGTGGGAAAGCCAGAATAAGGATGCCTGGAACTCACATAAATGCAGACACAGTCAGCCAGGTGGGTATGTCAGCCCTCCTTCCATCCCAGGAATGAGTAAGCTTGCTGAGGAGACCAACCACATCAGGGAACTCTGAACATGACAGAGGGGCTCAGCATCAAGTAATGAGGTAGAAGACTGAGCTAAGGTGATTCCTGGCATTAACCTTGGGCCTCCACACACAGGTACACAGTCATGCAGGTATACACGCATGCCCACATACCACACAGCCGTGCACATACACACGTCACACACATACAAAAATGGAAATGAAGATAGCATGTCAATAGCATAAATGTGAGATAAACACACATGCCAGAATTTTATCCTAAAGCCAGCTATGGGATTTTGTGGGGTTATTTGTTTTATTTTATTTTATTTTTGGTGTGTGTGTGTGTGTGTGTGTGTGTGTGTGTGTGTGTGTTTGCGTTCACTGTGACACACAGTTTAAATTTATTACCATGAATTATTTACTTCCTCAGTAATGCCAGGGGCAGCAGTAGAAGCTGTTTATGCCTTCCATACTTTTAGATATACCACAAAATAGAAATGTTTTATCCACTATATATTAAACATGATTTTTACAGCCATCCTCTCATACAAGATGAGAATATTAACTATAATAAAGAATGAATAATGTTTTCATCATAAAACTGGTTTAAGATTGAATCTGTAGTATAATGAAATTCTGACTTACTACTAATAACAGTTAATAACACTAGCAAACATTTGCATGAAATCTCAAAGCAATCTAGGATTGGCTCATTCAATTTTTGATGACTGAAACAATTTAAAGTTATACCTCTCAATAGTGGGAAAATGTAAACATAAATGAAATTTATATATATGTATATAATTTTATATACACAATAAATTTATATGTAATTATATAATATGTATAATAATAAATATATATATATAAATGGTTACAAAACAGCTCCCGTACCCAAGGCTCAGGGAACATTGCTGAAAAGGGGACAAAAAGATTTCAAAAGTCAGAAGGTCAGAGGGTTTGTGTGATTGTGTCTCCTAGTGACATTGGACGCTAGACTTATAATGTCTCACCAACATGACTGTGTAAGCCTGAGTTAAACAAGGTTAGCAACTGTGCACAGGCTAAGGAGGATGGGAAAGACACGGAGGCTTGAAACCGACACAAAGAACTACAGGCAACTAGAAAAGTTGAGAGGGGGAGAGATGTCTCCCCAAGGAAAGGGGACACCAGCTAAGTATCCAACACCAAAAACATCCTGGAAACAAACACATATGAAACGTTTCACAGACTGATCTACATAAATGCATGCAACAATAATAATAAAAAAAAGGTCCATTCATTTGAAAGAGAGGACAGGGGAGTATATGAAAGGGTTTAGAGGGCAGAAAGGGAAAGGGAAAATAAAATTCTAACTCAAAAAGTAAATAAATATTTAAAAATTGCTGACTTTAACACTTGGGACTTATTTGGTTGACATGTTTTTTTTTTGTTGTTTTTTTTTGTTTTTTGTTTTTTAATCCGACTTAAGGCATTATTTTTTATTTACGTGGTTTATTTCGTATATCATTCGTGACGTTTACACCTGTGGTCAGAGAGCAGACTTCCTCTCTGTAGAACAGTAGGTGTCAGTATCAGAAGCTGTCAACTGATTTTGTTTACACAGGTGAAGATAGAGGAAATATATAAAAGTACTTGAAATATGGAAAAGAAGATTCACAGACAATTCATATATTAACTTTAGGCCAATTTATTATATTTATAGATGAAGACAAAGGATTTTAATTTAATTTTTGGCTAATGTAATTTATTTTGCATATTAATGGGATACAGTATGTTATCTCAAAATGTAGATTCTGTTTTTTGATCAAATCAAGGTAATTAACATTTCATCTCTCATCGCTTTGATTTGTATCTTTTATTACATTTCTTTTAGATATGCTTAAAATTTGTAATAGTACAGCAAATTTTATTTGTCCAATTACAGTACAGTCACTAGGCTTTGTCATTCTGTTGAAGTCTACTTTAATGTAGAATATCCAGAATCTCATTACTGAGTTTTCTCCTTTTCCCTTCCTTTAGTACTCAATATTCAAGACTTATGCAGAGATACTTTTTTTTAGCCTCCACATACTAGAGGAAAATATGTGATATTTGTCTATTTGTCATCCTGGGTCTGGAGTATTTCACTTAATAATAGACATCTCTCAAAAGATGTAATATAGATGACTGTGAAATATATCACGTAATCCTGACATTAGTCCTCAGGAAAATGCAAACCAAAACTGTCATGAGAAACCATGCTATGTCTATTAGAACAGCAACTATGAATGGGGAAATAATAAATACCGACAAAGCTGTGGAGAATGGGGGAGTCTCTTAGC
Organism: Peromyscus maniculatus bairdii; assembly: GCF_049852395.1. NCBI lineage: Eukaryota > Metazoa > Chordata > Mammalia > Rodentia > Cricetidae > Peromyscus > Peromyscus maniculatus. Next base: position 15,246,293 of record NC_134868.1, read on the forward strand.
CTAATGGTCGAAATGAAAACTGGTATAGAGCTCCAAAAAACAGCATGGAGATTCTTCAGAAGTTGAAGTTGATTTATCTGTCTTATTTTAGTGTATATATTCCAAAGATGAAACCAGCATTGAAAAGAAATTTATGCAGCCCATGATTTTTTTTTTTTACTTTATTCACAATAAGTGACATCTGAACTTACCTAGGTGACCATCAACAGGGTAGTGGGCAAAGAAATGTGTATATAAACACAGTAGAATATTATTCAGCCACGAGGAAAAAGTAGATCCTGTCATTTTCATTAAAATAAACAGAACTCGAAGATATCATGCTAACTGAAGCAAGCCAGGCACAGGGAGTCAGGACTGAGGAGAGATTTAGATCAACTGTGCAACCCACTACAACTTCTACTTTTCTTCACATCAAGTCACAGCATTGACAGTTTAAGAAGAAAAGAAAGTACAAATTTATTTTTGAATTTAGATATCTTTGAGATAATATATAGAATGCATTACTCTGTGAGTAGAGTAAGAAACATTTAATTTATATTATTTATGTAGGTCAAAATATTCAAGTAATAGGTTGAATAGTAAGTAAATAAATATGTTAGATAATAGTTTAATAATAATAGTTAAAATTATATCTATGGCTCCTATCAGAGAAAAAATACTTTGAAGGTTTTGTTAATACTGATGGCTGCCACATTATTACTCAGTCTTTCAAATGAAAAAAAGGAAAGTAATTTGAAAATACAAAAAAAAAAATCCCTTTAAAACTGAGCATCCAACCACCACTGCCCATGATGATGTTAAAGTTTATTTTTCAAAACCTGGTTTATAAAAGGATTTATTTAAGTAGCAAATACCATGGGAAAATTAATCACACTATAATTTTATTCATTTGTTATGTATCCATTATTTACCTAAATATCACTAGCACATCACTAGGATGCCTAGATATCTGCAATGGTGATTAAATTTTATCTCAATTTTTATTAATTTTTTGAAAAACAAAAACCAGTTGCATATACATTTTGTTGTGGTGGTTGTTACAGATTTATATCTTCCAAATGTGGGGAATAAAACATATTTTACTTGAAATAATTACCAGAAAGGTGACATCTAAATGCCTCACTTGAGGTGTGCTGAACAAATTTTATTTGTGTGTATGTGCATGTGTTCTGGTTTGCATGCACATTTGTGTATGTACCTGCAGGGACCATTCATCAAGAGCTGGCTCTCAACTGTAGGGACAGTAAAGCTCACTGGGACCTGAGACTCACCTATTAAACTAGGCTTACTGGCCAGTAAACCTCAGAGATTCTCCTATCTCTGCCTGCCCAACATTTTGAGGACAAGCATGATATATCATACTTGTCTATTTAAGTAGGTCTGAGGATTAAACGTGGGTCCTCGGGAGTATTTGTTTTGTTTTGTTTTGTTTCAAAGTGAGGATTTTATGGAAATTTTACAAAAAAGTTATGCCTTGTGTTTTTAATTGTTAAATAATTTATTGTACATCCTGACCCCAGTTTCCCCTCCTTCCTCTCCTCTCAGTCCTTCCTCCAATTTTCCCTCTGCCTCCCCTCATCCACTCCTCCTCCCTTTCTGTTCAGAAAGGGCAGGCCTCCAGTGGATATCAACAAAACATGGCACATCAAGTTATAGTAAGACTAAGCGCCTCCCAGCTAAGGCTTCTAGCAATAGCAGATACATTTCCCGAACTAGCCATCTCCTGTGACCAGGCAATACTTCTAGTGAATAGATTGGGACACCAACCCAGCCACATACCCTTCTTCCTACCATCTGCCATGACTATGGGAAGTGCTGGGGTAAGGTGTTCAAAGATTGAGGGACTGGCCAACCAATGAAGGGTCTTCATGTTTGAGAGCCAGCCATCACAAATTAAGGTATCTCTCTAGTTCTTACTTGCATTTTTGACTCAGTGTCCACAGATATTAATGTCTGGTTTTCTAAGTTTCGGTTATCATCACATTTCTTCTGCTTATGTAATTTTTTTATTCTCGAAAGTACAATCCCCAAAGAGGTATATAATTTTGCATTTAGTAGCCCTGTCCCTTAGAGCATACACAATGAAAGATACTTGGGTGCATCCTACCACAAGCTTATTTATGCAGTTTGTTTTTCATTTAAATTTACTTTCCACTCATACAATCCACGAGTTCCTTAAAAAAACATTAGAGACTACCTGTTCAATAAGACCCATTCAATATATCTCCAATTATCCTTCAATATTGTCACCATTCATTGACAAGAATGCTTTGATCTAGTCATGCCCTCCTTAGAATTTTTCCCTTCCTCTTAGGAAATTAGCTTTATTAAAACAGAGAACAGCCAATGAGGTGACTCAAAAAAACATTGAGATAATAAAGAAATTTTCCATTAGCTGGATATCAAAATGTGCATTTAGGGCAAGAGCTCAACCACTGAGCTACATCACCAGACATATCAGTTTATTTTTTAATGCTCGCTCTTTATAGCGAGGATTGTTCGAAGCTCCTATGTCAGCACTTTAGCAGGATGCAATTCAGAGGGTTTCAAATGGAATATTCTGTTTGAAAGATCACCTATGTGCTGTGGTAAATTTCTGTAAAAATGGGTAATTTTATAAACTATAAGTGGATTAGAAACAGCAAATAGAAATTTTTAACACCACAAAGAATTAACATACAAATAATACAAAAACTAGGGAAATCAAGAAAAAGAAATGGCATTTTCTTGTCATACTGTAGTAGACATTCTTGTTGATGATCTAATTAGTGCAAAATTAGAGAGGCTGGGAACAAACGCTTATCATCGTAATAAATGTTGTTGAGTATGGTGGCATATGCCTTAAATCCTGGGACTTAGGAAGCAGAGGCTTGTGAATCTCTGTAAGTTCCAGGACATCCTGGTCTATATAGTGAGTATGAGAACAGCCAAGTCTATGTAGTGAAATAGCTACTACTGCCACAACTACTACCAATAATAATAATAATAATGATAATAATAATTAATAATAATAATAATAGTGGCAGTACCATTTTATGGCTTTAGCATAGTTTGCAAAACATTCTTACTTATGTAAATCCCATCTACATTTATAGTTCTTTCAATTTTTCCCGGTCTTAGACTTTTGCCTCTGTAACTTACATGGGTTAACACTGTAGTAACTATAATTTTCAGCTACTTAGAAGCTAAGTCCTAGTCATGATGTGTAATGAGTGTTTTTTATATGAACATAGGCTTGTGTTTGTACAAAATCTTTGGTGTTAGTAGAGGGTGAATATGCCATGTGTAAAGGATAAACACATAATCAAGTCCTCTACAAGTTTGTAGACATCATAGAACATACTGCAAATAAAAATGTCTGGGGGCTACTAGAATTCTTTCATCCTTTAACAACCAACAGTAGGATATGTTCTAAGTTAATATATAAATGATGACAGCAACAGTGGTTAATACTGATAGAAATGTTTCGAATGTGCAAGAAGCAGAAACCCCCTTTTCTTTACATTTCTACTCTACTGGGGTTTAGTATTGAAATCAGTTGTAAATAGGTATGGCATGATACAAATTTTTCATTTGTATAAATCTCCTTCAATTTACCTGGGACAATAAAACACTGCAGTTGCAGGGGGGTAATGGATAGGGTTTTAACCATTACTGTTAATCTCACATTTTAAATTCTAGAAGTATGCGGTCACTCTTCCTCTATCTAGATAGTTTGCAAGATAGTTTGCAGCACGCGTGAACTAGAGCCAGTTCTTGGCTGAAGACATGCTAAGAGCATTACTGTCCTTTAGAAAAATTTTCAGAAGTACTTGCTTAATTTATCCTCATCTTCATCATTTGGTTAATTAACTTTGCTACCAATTTGTTATTTGTGTCAAATGAGTTAATTTTTTTTTCTTGTGCAGGCAACATTGTTACCTTATTGGGAAACGTTGACTCTTTTGAAGCCTGACAAGTTTCTGTGTGGATAATAGAATTCTGCAACATTTTGGTTTCATCTTCTCTTTCAAACTGCTAGCATTGATTGGAGTTTTCGTTTCCAGATGTGAGGTTTGGAATAGCATTATGCTAATGCCCCGGGGAAGTTCACTGATGTGATTGATTATAAAATGTAGCAAAAGTTACTACTGTCCAGAGCTCTTTGCATGGGTGGATGGTGTATGTGAGGCTGTGACAACCTGCGAGTGGAAGAAGTTGTGATTTCAGTTTAGCAAAAAAACGATTCCCCCAAGAACTGATATAACAATGAGAAGTGCTCTCAGGATAATGGGAAACATATAAATAAATGGCGCCATGAGGGTTGCGCTGTGAAGATAACAAGCAATTTAGTCAGAAATGGTTACTCTGGCAGATAGGCTTTTGTGGAGGCGCCGTTTCCAGCTGATTGAGATCTCTGCAGTCCCCTGTTTTCTTGCTCCATTACAATCAACATGAAATAGTGTGACCAGCATATCTGCTGGCTTGCTTGTCTCCAAACCTGTAGACATTAATCTTCTGTTCTACATTGTATGAATAACATTTAATAACCTTGAATATCCAAATGTTAAAGTTATTTACTCACCTACTGATCTGATCCCTAACTCAAGTATTAATAAATCCATTTACCAGGTAACAGCTACCAACTGCAACAAAGTACTGTAATAACCTTTCAGTTGAGTACAAAGTGGGACTCCTTAATTGTATTCTTTTTTTTCCATCCAAAATTATCCTGTTTAAATGGGTAATTTGCCAAAAGAAGAGTAAATGCTTGCTAGTCTCTATTCTCAGAGAAAGTTTGAGAGAGACAAATTAATGACTTCTAGATTAAAAATACTGTAAACGTGTGACTATATGATGACAGTGTAAGACTTGAAAGGAGATTCTGGACAGAGCAAACACTAAAATGCTAAGACAAACATTTAATCATACACCTATATTAAGTAATTTTTTTCATGACAATGTTAATAACAATGCAGTCTATAAAAATGTATCCTTCCTGAATTGTTAAAGTTGCTCAGTGTTCATGCTAAGAGTCTGAATTGAGGTCCCCAAATCCATATTGCCAACTGAAAACTGCCTATAACTCTAGTTTTAGGGGATCCAAACCTTCAGGTCCCTGCAAAAAACTTCTTTGATGTGCACATGCCAACACAAAGGGACACATGCATAAATAGATGTAAAACAAAATTAAATATTTTACAAAATGTTTTTCCTTTTCCATAATGCTACATAAGAAGTGGATGTACCAACTACAATTTTATTTTTCAATTCCTTTGAATTTAGTTGTCGTCATAAGGTTTGTTCTCATTAAGAGATTATAATCATAAGATGCATATGTCACATCTAGCCAAGGTTTTTAGAAAGCAGATATGCTGTCTAGAACCTTTCCTCTTTCTTTAACCAATGGGATAGAGAGACCAAAAGTCTCAAGGGATGGAAGAGACGAAGCTTGTGAATTTTTATAAGAAGCAACTCAATTCATTAAATGGAAACATTTTCTTTGAATTGTCATGTTAATGAGTCAAAGCACATTTCTGCATTAAACAGCTAGCATATGGAGTTTCTTTGTGATAACGCTTGATAATAATGGAATTAATGTAGGCAGAGAGTGCATTCTGTAATTCATTATCCAATAAATGTGGACACACTTATCACAATAGACGCTAAACATTGTAATATTCTCTGCAGGAGCCAACAGCCTGATTTACTGCATAACTTTTCACAGTATGTGCAGACTTCTTTTCTTCACCTGTTAAAACATAGCTTGATACCTGACATGATATTGAGTTATGATAAATATAATTTCCTGAAATGTTTTTATCATTTGTTATTCATCTTTGGGTTGTTTTCTGTTTTTTGCCATTGCGTCGATACAGCCTTAGTGGAATTACAGTCCTTTTTAGTTATTTATGATTTCTGCAGGTTTACAAATTCACTTTGATGAACTTGTAATCTGAAATGATTGCCCAGAGGGTTCTCACGCCCTTTTTGTGACCGTGCAAACTGAAAAGATGTGCGAGGCTCCTGATACAGTGTGCTAGCTGAAGAGAGACCAGAGATTTTCATTCCCATTCTGCTTTCTAAGAGCTGACCAGAGGAGGCGGACAGTAGGGGGCAGTGTAGTGCAAGAAGCACTGTCTCTGGGGCCAGTGCTTTGACGACTAATTCTAGCACTTCTTACTGTGGGAGCCCCAGGTTAAGTCGCTTAATACTTCAGAATTTATTCTTATAATTTAAAAATAATAGAATGTAATGATAGGAGTTTTTTTTTTCAGCTTTAACATCATGATCTGTCTATTCATCCTCCTCTGAGGGGCTGCGAGGTAACCAGGATTGCTAAGTCAGCAATCACAGAAACTTCACAGAATGACGGTTCTGTGGTTACACACAGACTGTATTACAGCTTTGCTAAAATACACCTTAAGTTTTAAGTACAAAATAGGAAGAAATGAGTACTTTTACTATTTTAATCATACTTTTCTTGCATTATGAGAATAGACAGTAGACACTTATTAATAAGAAAATTCATTCTTGTACTTTAACTCTCCCTTAAGGATCAATGATCATATAGCTTGAGTGCTTGTTCAGAAAGGTCTGGGTGGTACATATTTATTATCAGGTATTTTATTGTTGCCTGAGAAGCATGTCAGCATTAATATAGTCTGTTAGTATTGTAATGATGTTTTCCAAAGTTTTTTCATTTCCATTCTATAAAATATGTTTATAGTTATGGAAATAATAGTTTCTTGACTAGTAAACATCTTATTTAATGTTTATCCATTTCACTGTGTACAATGTTACATAAGCAATTATACCTCATTTCATATGTGTACAATGTTACATAAGCAATTAAAACAATTAAAGCTTATAATAAAATTACTTTTCATAAGAAGCTGTACTGAATTTAAAGATGTTAAATGAAAGTAGAAAAATTTTTATGAATATCAACGTTTTCATGAGGTTGAAAAGTAAAATGTTTTAAATTTTCATCAATTAATACTCTTGATAATATTTTTCAGCATTATTTTTTGTCAGTGCACAGTCTTAAAAAGGCATTGCATTCTTTGCATAGAGATATGAGAAATCATTTTTACATATTTGTAAATGCAAACTAAAGTCCACACTGTGTTTAATTTTTGAAAACCTAACAACCATATGGGACAGGGTGAGAGGTAGGGTCCCTGATACACAGTGTCTTTGCATCCTAAGCTCCTCAGCTTTTGGTAGAAGGAAAATGCACAGCAGAAGTCTGCTGTTTAAGCAAAGCCCACTTGGAAATCCTTGACATTGACCACTTTCACCATCCTATCAACCCAAAATTTGTATTGGAAATGTCCTTCCCTCTCCTCCTTGGAATTGCCTCTCCTTATTGGCTCTGAGAAACCAAAGATACCAGAAATGTATAGCAGAGTGGATTTTGGATCACTCCATTTCTTCAACTTTGGGTAATGTGATCAATTTGACGATTCTTCTATTTCTTTATGTTATTTTTTTCTACTTTACTTATTTTTTGCAGGGTTAGACTTTATGGGTGTGATTTCTGGCATTACTAGAAGAAACAGTCTCACAGCAAACTTCATGACCCTCTGGCTTTTACAATCTTTCTGCCCCATCTTCCTCAATATTCCCCAGATTTAGGTGCAGGGATTGTGTTGCAGATATAGGAGAGGGCTCCACCCTATGTATTTTGATTGATTTGTAGTTTCTGTATGTTGCAAAGAGAAGTTTCCTTGATAAGAGGTGAGGACTACACTTATCTATGGGGAAAAGAACATATATTTAGAATGTAGTGAGGTATCATGTTGGTTTAGTAAAGTGGTGACTATAGGTTCTTCTCCAAGACCCAACACTCAAGTAGTGTTGGCTACATATAATACCATGCATGATTTCCTCATTGTTGAACATGCCTTAAGTTTATTGGTTGCTGCAAAGGTATGTGTGCCACTACTGTAAAAGCTAGTCTTCAGGGAGAAGGCATTCTGGTCAGTGTCAGTTCAGGGTCCTCAGTGACCTGTGTCTGAAGGACTTGGTATTTTTAGCAATAGGGACTTACATTCCACCTCTGTGGGGCGGGGCAAACAAGGGCACTAACAACAGGTTATATGTTTTTGGAGTCTCTTGGACAACCTTGGCCAACAGATTTATATTTCAGCATATGTATGTGTGTGCATATGCTTGTAAGTATGTGCACATGAGTGCCAGTGCCTGTGCAGGTTGGGCCTTAGGTCCCCTGCAGCCTGACTTGCTGAGAGTTGTGAGTCCCTGGACATAGGTGCTGTGAAGAGAATCAAGGTCTTCTGCAAGAATAGTATACACTCTTAAGCACTGAGACATCTCTCTATGACCTCAAACATAGTTTATATAAGATGTCAACTGACAGCACCTTTAGGAGTAATAAGTTTTGTGTAAGCTAATGTAACTAAGCTATTGTAGCTTTCAAAATATAATTTTTCTTATAAAGAAACTATCTTTTTTCTCTTGTGCATTCTGTCCCTAATACACATGACAGTATATGACAATATAGTATGCATACACACACACACACACACACACACACACACACACACACACACACACACAGATTCCATTATATTAACAATGAAAATATGGTGTCACAAAATATAAATATGAAGTCATGTGATTTCAAGGATTCTCTACGGACTAGATAGTTTTAGCCTCTATATTAAAAGTCATCCAAATTTGATTTTGGGATTCTTATATTTAGGTTTATAGAATTATAATGGGACTATATTGGTACACTTGATTCTTCTGATAGTATACTATTCATACAATAGGGACAATGTGTTCATTTAGACAGAAATTAGTAATTTAAATGTGATGGCTGCCTTTATTGCTGGTCTGATGAAAAGCATAAATACTTTTAGTGAATGACTTAGCTATGTGAACTAAAATCATTCCCTAATTTATCTCTAGCAATTAAATTATTAAGACTGTGTAGGTTGGTAACTTATTTGATTCTCAGCAAACAAATTAAAGCTTCCTAATCGCCACTCTAATCTCAAGGACAGATATGATGTTTCTAGACACCTGAAAAACTGCAACAAGATATGAGGATATATTCTCTTTGTTTCTGCTTTGTTGATGCTACAAATGTGAAAATAAGTATGTTGTTTCTTCCATTCATAGCTGTAGAAAGTTAATGCTTTTTAAACCATGTGAAATAAAATCTAGGCCTTGCTTTCCAAACCAAGTCATTAAGTTTAAGCTCCTCTGACTTAATTGCATTGGCTCGTTATGTTTAAGTCTTCTATTGTTGGAAAGAAATTATTTTCAATTCCACTTTTAGTACCTGTATTTCTTAATTCCTCTCTTTCCATTTCTGTCTCCTTTGTTCCATTTTGCTTTGTTCTGTTGGTTTTGTTTTCTTTGTTCTGCCTTGTTTTGAGATAGGGTCTCACTATGTAGTCTGGAACATTCTGTCCTCTGGCCTTTGGGCTCTGAGGGGTCAAACTCTAATGTTTACTACTCCACCCAGTACTCTTTCTAAAGTAAGTTAGCTATGCAACCTTGCTCCTGTGTATTGAAAAAAAGATGAGATAACAATTTGTAACATCAGAAAGTGATCAGGTTTAATGAAGGATGAAATAAGAATAAAAACAAAATGTGATATTACTAGTTGTACTTTTTCCCCTGTGAAAGCAGAGGAGATAGTTTAATAGGGAGGAATATTGTATGTGGTTTATAAGCCCTCTGAAAAGACAGACACTAGTGAGCGAGTCCTTTCACTAAGAGGATGTTTTCTGTTTCAAGGCTCCAATTTTAATCTACTTTAAGCCATGTACATCAAAAAATGGAAGCAAAAAACTTGTGAAAGCAATTCTCGCTAACACATAAACATAATGGAATGTCACTCTTTCACACCTATACATTGCTGTTCTAAATAGGAAAATGTATATTGAGAAAGCAAGTAAGCACAATAATAATAAGTAAAGCAATAAGTAAACATAAGTAAGTGCCCATTATATATATATTAACTATGTGAGAGCTTATTTATGAGGTAGTTTCTCAATAATACAGGAAATTAGCAGATGATATGATACTTGAACAATGAAATGCAGGCAAACATTTGCATCTTATAGCTTTTATTTAAAGTATGTTCGTTGGCTGTATTGAACATTTAATAAAGGCCTAGAGTGTATCTGGTGGTGTGTAATTCACAAAACAAGTACTGACATCAATCGTGGAAACAAATTCTATTGTGAAATTAGGAGCATTATTATTTATTCATTATTTAGCTTTATTTCCCACAGCCGTCTATCTACCTTCTTTTTTAAACCCATGCTTTACGTTGCATACACATTTAGCCTGTTTCTCGATATCAGATTGGAATTGTCATTCTCTGTTGTTTTATATTTGGCTGAATCAGTGAAAGATTATCATCCCACCAGAAATAAGAACAATTGTTTTAAAAAATAAACAGCAGTAAGGCTGACTCCAGAGAAGGAGGCTCATTAAAGCCCCATAGAAGAGCCCTCGTCAGCCTTTATGTATTGTTCTTGACAATGGTTGAGAGATAGCAATAGATTATGCTTATTTCTGGAGACAACTAAGTTTTCCCTGGGCTTTGAAATGAAAATAAAATATTGTAACTCTCTTACATGGCTTTCAAGTTTACAGGGAGCTACCTCAATTATGTGAATTGGAGGCTCTTCTCTTATTTTTCAGCTCTAAAACGATTTCTTCGGAATGACCCCAAGGAAACAATGCTGTTTGCTTTTGGTGTATTGATGAACTTAATCATTTAATTAATGATTTCTGAAAACTAAAGCTATAATAAAGTGGAGTGATCAAGTTTAATCTAGCTTAAGTGATGGAAAGTTCAGGGCAATTTCATTTGTCTAAGCAAACTGATCAAGATAGCTGTTTTACTACCTTATAATGGGTTTTTCTAAAAAAATCTAAAGAAAGAAAGCACCATCTCAAAATCAAAATCATCTCCTATCTGTGTTGCTTCTGAGTAGATCTGGAGATGTGCCAGGGAACAAAAGGTGAGCAACAGGGTTTCGCTCAAAAATTTATTATCCGAACTGAGTACACACAGAACCCATATGTATTTATGTTACATTTGAATGTTTAATTACCATCCTCTTTTTCAATTGTTCATTTCAGGGCACAGCTTCCTTTCATCTAATTTTATCATTAAGTTCTGCTTTTTATTTGTGTCCTCTTGACTTTTAAAGCAAGCAATGTTCATCATCAAGTGGTAACTATTCTGAAGATATTGGTGTATCTAAGCTCCCCAGATGGGACCCTTAGATTACCCTGTTATTAAACCTTAAACTTAGAGGAATGGAGCTACATTTTGCACATCATAAGTGCCCCCATCAGTTTCATGTATCTTCTTCTGAGCATCAACTTATGGCAAAAGTAACTTTATCATAAAGTCTCTCAGGGATTCATGGCACTGCTGACTTGTTCCTAGATACCTGATGGACGCTTGTGATTATAGATACTATGGGAGATATTTAGATGGTGTTTTAAGCCATTCAAGCCTATGTAACAGATAAAACAGACTGTGGTGGATCATTAACAATCGAAATTTCTTTTTTACAGTGAACTTGGCTGTAAGTTCAAGATCAACATGGTGACATGTTTGGTGTCCAGTGTTTCTGCCACCATAGACCCATTTGCAAGCATGCCAACTTCCTCACTAGCATGAGGCATGCACGAACGGATGTAGATCATGCCCAAGACATGTTCCAAGTTGTGGGTTCCTTGATGAGCCTCCTTTATCCTCCTCTCCTTACATTAATATTTGGGCTAAAAGACAAAATTCGAAGTATCCATTTTATCTTTTAAAAATATAATGAATTTTTATTTAGGGGCAGTTTTGGTAACAGAAAGATTGGATGAGATGCTAGGGCTTCGGGAATGTGTGAGGATCTAGACTTGATCCCCAGTCCCACAAGAAAAGATCCTCAGTAAAATGTACAGTCCCTAACTCAGTGAGTTTCCCTTACGTTTAGAATATGGTATTGCTGCTATACATTTGCACAATCAAAAAGCCAATATAAATTCATTGTTAGAAATTAAGGTTCAAATCTCAGACTAGAGCTCACGCATGTGTTTTCCTGATTTTGACATATGTGTAAGGACTCATCTCTACGTAATCACACAAATCGTTCAGCTACTCCAAACATCTCCTGTAATTTACCATATTGAGCCCTTCTTCCTTCTCTTCCCTCCAGCTTCAGAGAAGCAGCTATTTTCTCATGGTCTTTGTACTTTTGCCTCTTTTTTTTTTTTTTTTTTGGTTTTTCGAGACAAGGTTTCTCTGTGTAGCTTTGCGCCTTTCCTGGAACTCACTTTGTAGACCAGGCTGGCCTTGAACTCATGGAGATCCACCTGCCTCTGCCTCCCAAGTGCTGGGATTACAGGCATGCGCCACCACCACCCGGCTTACTTTTGCCTCTTTGAAAATGTTTATATATGTGCAAATGTTCATTATAAATCCCTGAATAGTCTTTCTTTTTTCCTGTAGAAGTATAAATTATGTTTCCTCCATATAGCTCATTTGTTTTCAATGCTGAATATGATTTCATTGTATGATATAATAATTACTTTTTTTTTCTATTTCCCCCACTCAGGGGTATCCTGGCTGCCTCTAGGTCTTGGAATTAACTAGTAAAGCTATTGTAATAATCACATACCAATTTTATGTTTATATGAATTTTACCCAATTTAAGAAGATATCAAGAAACAGAATGAAGTTACAGTAACAGTTGGAAGAAGTTGTCAGGTTGTCTTCTAAGGACACTTCATGTGTTTTAAAATACCCACAACAATGTTTTGGTATTCCTACTGCATCATAGCCTCACAAATATTTCTCATTGCCAGTTAGCTATTCTCATCAACTCATAGTAACATATCAATTATATTTTAACATGAAATTATCTAATGATGGAATTTTGAGCATCTCTACAGAGTTTTATTATAGGTAATCGCTCTCTGTTAGTTGTCTATATTTTTGCTTACATTCTTGTTTTGTTTTGTTTTTTTTCCAAGATACTGTTCCTCTATATAACCTTGGCTGTCCTAGAATTTTCTCTGTAGACCAGGTTGTTTTCAAATTCAGAGATCTACCTGCCTCTGCCTCCCCATAGGATTAAAACTATGTGCCACCACTACTTGGCTCTTTTTTTTTTTAAATCTATTTTTAATGAGTTGTTTGGTTACTTATTGATGGATTTTAGGAGCTATTTATATATTTTTGAACACTGGTTGCTTATTAGACATACTTTATAAATATTTTAGGGATTCTATGAGCAAGGGGCATCAAGACCATGATGAGGAAACTTACAGATAAATCTGAGCCAAGCTAGTGGGAACTCATAAACTTTGGACTGACAACTGTGGAGCCTGCATGGGACTGGAATGGGCCCTCTGCATGGGCAAGATAGTTGTGTAGCTTGGTCTGTTTGAGGGGCCCCTGACAAAGGGAATAGGATCTATCTCTGGTGTATGCTCTGGCTTTTTGGAGCCCATTACTTCTAGTGGGACACTTTGCACAGCCTTGATGCAAGGGGAATTGCTTGGACCTGCCTCAGCTGAATGTGCCCAGGTTTGCTGACTCCCCATGGGAGACTATACTTTTTCTGAGGAGGAGATGGGGGGTGGGTTGGGGGAGGAGGCTGGTGGGGGGGGCAGAGGAGGGAGGAGGGATGGGGGGAGATCTGTGGTTAGTATGTGGAATGAATAAAAATTTTCTTAATAAAAAAATGAAATAAGAGGCCATGAAAAGCACAGAAAGGTATATGAGAAGTTTTGATAAATATATTATCTAAAAAAATAAAAGAAAGAATTAAAAAGAATAAATATTTTCTTCAAGTGTGTTGCTTATCATTTTGAATCTATTCACAGTAAATGTCAAAGACATGAAGTTTATTATTTTAAGTGTTTAGTATTTCAGTATTTTGGTAGGCTCCGTATATGATGCTACGTAATCTAAATGTTATCTAAAATGTAATCATCAAATCCAGGATTGTCTTGATCCCTTGTATGCTTCTTATTGTAGTTTTATAGTTTTTAGTTTATACTCAAGTCTGCATAGCATTTTGAGTTAATTGTGAAAATTAATAAGTACCTGCTTAGTCCAAGGCCTTGCCTCCCTAATTGCTCCAGATTGCGTACAAAAGATAAATGCCCAGTTTGTGCAACAATATTATCTATTTACTTGCTTACTTTTCCATGTATATGTCTAGTTATACTGTCACATTTCCTTTGAACATTATCATGTTCCATTTGAATCACCTCTGTGCCTTTGTTCAAATCAGTTGACCACATCTGTGTTTATAGTCACAGGGTTTCATTATGTTTCATTGATCCCTTTGCCTATATTTTTGTTAATACCTATTTATAATTGCTCACTCTTCAAAGCAAATCTTGAATTATGTTGTTATCAGCTTTAAAACATGATTTTCAGCCAGTAGCATCCTATTCCCAAAATTTCACAAAATTCTTCATCTCTAATATGCATTCTATTAGAAGACATTGCAGTGGTTGTGAGCCATGAAAGACCTGCAATTCTAGAATCCATTGTGTAAGTAATATATTTTAAATCCATAGATATATGAAACATGTATTTATTTGATAAATTCAGTCATGAAAATAAGTAGGGGTCCAGAATCCATTATACAGTTTCTGATAGAAAGTTACTATCTAATACACATACACATAAGTATGGGTACACATCCTAAGTGACTTTGTTTTAAATGAAGTCTAATAATAATCTTTTTGTATATATGTATATACATATATACATATATAATATATAGTAGAATCTACTATATTATATATAATATAGAAGAACTTACACCCACATACATACACACATACACATACAATATAGTAGGTTCTTTCTTTCTTAGCCTTTTTCAAGAAAAACGTTGAATCACATTCTAGTATGGGAAATTACTTAGGAATTCATGAACTATTGCAGAGGAATTTTATAAAGTAACAATACAGAAAGGTTGGACTCGAGAATGCAGGCTACAAAACAAAAATGCCTGGGATGTTGTGCTGATGGATTGAACCCAGAGAATCTTGGCTTTAAGTCCCCGGGAATCCATAAGGAATGGACTGATAAAATTCAACAACAGAGAACCGTTCAGCAAATTTAAGATTTAGCCAGAGAAAGCTAGTGTTGGGCACAGTTAATTCACTGGAGAGTATGGAACATAGTTGATATCATCAAAATGAGAAGGAAAAAAACTGAAAGGATTAACGACGCAATTACGGGGTTGAGGCTAAAATGGCCAGTTTTGTAAGGTGCACAGTGGAAACACAAGATTTGATGAGTTTTCTCTTGGTAATTGATGAAAGGGCAGATTTATTCCTATAATTTTCTGAGTAAAATTGGAAAGGAGATTCTTATAGGGCTATGTTTTATTTGAGATGAAGCAGGGGATATTGCCCAACGCGTATGATTTTTGAATGGGAAGGAACATGGGAAACTCCATGATAAATTGACTTCAGATGTTAGTAAAATGTATCCATGCCTTCTGCACTTCAGAGCTCTTGCCCCATCTTAACTTACTAAATTACCACTACTGAAGACACAATGAGTCAATCAATGGTGTAAGCGAGGAACGCTGGCTACAGGATACTGTCTGCTGTCTTCTCAATTCCTGGTTTGATTAATTAATTAGAGGTACCCAGGGGGGTGTTTTGAATGTTTTGTTTTGAATGTTCATTTGTATGCATGAGAATGTAATATGTAGTATAAGCATAAGATATTATTCATGCTATTCAAATCTTGCTTTTCAAATTTTTATGTAAATTCGTGATTAAACAGAGGAAAGTTTGGGCCATTTTAATCTGCAGACAGCTATTTTTATAGAAATAACAAAATACATTATTGAGCTTTCAGTCATCTGCTCTGCAAAGCTAAGAACTGTTAATAAAGTGGATGAATATTCCTATTAACTGTTGAACTTAATTTTACAGCCAAGAATCCAGATGTGTGAGGATCCCTCATAAAAGGGGGAAATGGAGAAGCATGTATTATATTTTCCTGGCATCAACCACTTGATAGCAATCCTGTGAGATATGTACTAATATCCACATTTCTCATACATTAATGCTGAAAGCCATAGATTTCTTGTGGAATTTTGGAAACACTCAGTACATAATAGAAACAGCATTATGCCCTACACGTCGATAGAAAAATAACATTCATTTGTTAGCTCACAACAAAGTTTTTCCTGTACTTTCTATATCCATAAAATATCCATGTCTTTCTTCTCAAGTTTCTTAAATTAGTAATGTACAGTTATCTTTTAAAGTACCAAGTAAGTGTGGAGAGAATGGCCCAGCATTTAGAAGCACTCGACGCTCTTGCAAAGGACAATGGTAGGGATCCCAGCTCTTACAGGATGGCTTATGAAAGTCTATAACTCCAGTTCCAGGGGATCTGGTGCTCTCTACTGTCAGGCTCAGCAATGCACATATGTAGTGTGTAAATGTATATGAAGGAAAAATATTCACATGCATAAAATTAAATAAATCTAAAGAATAAAGTACAATACATATTTTTACAGATTCAGAATACCTAATGAAACCAATTTTATCAAATTAGGTATATATATATATATATATATGTATATATATATATCCTATATATATATATAAAACAAAACTGAGTAGTTATTATTTTATGGAACCCTCAGAACAATAAAATATATATATACATTAACACCAGACTGCATGTGAGGAGTATCTAATATTTTATATGAAATAGTGCTGAAAACAGAAGACACTTAATAGTGTGCTTGATACGATCTGTTCTCAGATAGTCATTCATATGTGTTTCTATGAAAACAATAACATGTCTTGTGACAATTTAGTCACCTCAAGCACCTTCCTTTCTAGAGTTTATCAGTAAGACATGATTTTAGCACAGGAGCATCTATCTTTGCATGTCAGTCTTTTCCTTTCTTACCATTCCATAGGATTACATGAGTCAATTTTAACAGATGTCACATATAGGCAAACTTGGAGATGAACATCTGGGCAGTGTTTGACTATGTAGCAGTCATACAGGTAGTTCAAAATACGTTTTTTTTTAATTTAAATGAAAAGCACATTGTGTATGTTTTATAAATTACTCATGAACTCTTGTTAATATATCATTTGAGTCTCTGAATGCAGAAGAGTATGCCATTAGTCAGAGCTAGAATCAGACCTTTTGATTAATTATAATCCTGAGAGAGAGAAAGAGAGAGAGAGAGATTCCCTTCAAGAATACCCAATGACTTAATGACATAAATGGGATATCTACTGAGTATCAGAAAGACAGTTCACTCATGTGTGTGGTTTGTGGTGACACAGGATGCAAACTAAAGTGATTTTTTTAAAAAGTAACATAAAAAATATAAAGACCTAGAAGAAACCAGGTAAGGACTCTGTCCCTCCTAGTAGAGCTCCAAGATATGTCTAACACCAGGACTGATGCTGTAGTGACTGGTGATGTATGTGAAATGTTATTATCTATCAGCTACACTTACTGGAGCATTGCTATTTACCATCTGTGCTTTGGAACAGTCATATGAGTGTGAGTGATACACAAGTGACCTTAATACACTCACACTCTAGTACCTGCCCTGTATTTCTCCTTCTGGCACCCAAAACTAAGCCAAAGTAGTCATCTCCCAATGAAACATAGTTACAGTGATACTGTATTTGAATGCCCTCAGATATGGAAAAATTCTAATATCAGATACAATATTCTAAGAACTGGAAGATGGATGTCTTGGGGAAACTGATAAACTACAATCTTGAAGACAGGTATTTCATGAGAACAAATGAGAGTTAAAACACTCAGGCTTTTTGAGTTAACTCTTTTGTGCAGACATACAATTATTTGATTAAATAATCCTAGTAACAATTCTCACTATTCCTTTTCATTGCTTTAAAATTATACCTGTGGTGGTATTGTGTTCCCCAAAATATTGTGTACCTTAATAAACTTATCTGGGGTCAGAGAACAGACAGCCACTAGATACAAAGGCTAGAAAATGGTGGCACTCACACCTTTAATCCTAGCATTCCAGAGATAGAAATCCCTCTGGATCTCTGTGAGTTCAAGGCCACATTGGAAAAAGCCAAGCATGGTGACACATGCCTTTAATCCCAGAAAGCCAGCCTTTAATCCCAGGGAGTGGTGGTAGAAAGTAGAAAGATATATAAGGCATGAGGACCAGAAACTAGAGGCTTTTGGCTGGTTAAGCATTTGCCTGGTTAAGGATTTTGGCTGGTTAAGCATTCAGGCTTCTAACACAGTTCAGCTGAGAGCCATTGGGATGAGGACTCAGAAGCCTCCAGTCTGAGGAGACAAGACCAGCGGAGGATCTGGCGAGGTGAGATAGCTGTGGCTCGTTCTGTCTCTCTGATCT
Organism: Peromyscus maniculatus bairdii; assembly: GCF_049852395.1. Taxonomy (NCBI): domain Eukaryota; kingdom Metazoa; phylum Chordata; class Mammalia; order Rodentia; family Cricetidae; genus Peromyscus; species Peromyscus maniculatus. The sequence continues at coordinate 15,264,688 of NC_134868.1, forward strand.
ACCAGCATGGACCCCAATAACTCGCCTCAGGTTTGATTTTATTAATAAGAATTTTTAAGATTCCTGCTACATATACCTGACAAGTTATCCTATTGAATGGACAATTACTATCAAAGGGCTAATCCTGTGACTCACTCCACAAGGACTGAGGTCATGACCAAGTGAAAGTCCAGTGAAACAGTTTAAGGGACATTTGTAACCCATTTCAGATTGTTACTCTCCTGACAGGATTTACTCCATCCACGGACTCAATTATGTTTTGCAAAACACATATATACTTCAGTGCATTTCCTTCTCTTTCTGTAATGAGATTACCATTTCTTTTCTGCATTAGGTGAATGGTGCTCACTCTTTAAAACTCTGACAAAGGGCTCCTTCACTGTCAGGCTTCTCCTAGTCACCTTCATCTAGTCTGTAACCCAGCCTTTTCTTTTTATTTTATTACTTTCATTTTCTATACAACTTCAAGTTTAAAGGTATCACTGTGTTACATTAACTTCCGAAATAAGTAGAGATGTTTGTGGGGATAAATATCATGTGCCTCAGCATAGGTGCTACTTGGAAGTATTTGGAACAAATCAACTGTTTTATTGACAGTAAGGATTACAAAATTACCATATCACATCTCCACGGACTGCTGTGAGTAGTGGTTGCTAGTTGTGATAAGGCTTCAGTGTGAACCATGTTGATTAATGTTTGGTTTTAAAATTTTCACCAATTCAATGACTTCATGTGGTAGGGTTGAAAAACTAGATTGGTAAAGCAAGACATTAGCAAACACCAGGCAGTGTTGATAGAACCAGGATTGTTTCTAGATATTCCCACAGCAACTCCCAAATACTACTAATGGGTTGCTTATCAAACGAGGGAGGTCTTCCTAAATGGATCAGAGTTTACTGGAGTGGCAATGCTTGAACTATAACATTCCAACATTAGCATATCTATATGTGGAGCTATTGAACAACAGAATATTAAGGAATGAATTTTCTTTTAGGTTTAGTTTTCTACATTTAGGGAAAGTCATTAACAAGTCATAAGTTTAGTGGGAGACTTTAAATGTCCCAAGAAAGAAAAATGTAAATATGAATGAATTTTGATTAAACATTTATTAATAAAACATAAAGACTGATAAATTCTAAATATATTTTACTTTATTTAAATTCAAAATATATAAATCATAACTTTTAAGAATGTGTTTTATTTGTGTTTGAGAATACAAACAAGCATAAATTAACATTTACTTAAGAAGTAAGATATAGTAGGCTTAATGTTTCTGAATATAACATATTTATTATAGTGAAACAATACTTTATTAAAGGTAATTGTAGTTTGAAAAGATTGTCAGTTTCTATAAAATATTAAAATTTCAAATTGCTTGACTTAGTAACATTAAATTTTTTCTTTAAATATTTGACTTAATTATATATTTTCTTGATGATATAAATTGATTCAGTTAATTATTTGGATTACTTTCACATCCTAGTTATATGAATATCATTTAATTTTAATAATCCAGAAATTATCTATTTATTTTATGGACTTATTAGGTTTGGAATTAGAACTAACTCATTATAAGAGAAAAAGAAAATCTGTTATTTTGTAAAAATTGCATTTTGAGATGAACAAAAATACATTTTTACAATGAAATGTGAAGTAGTGAGACATCTGAAAGAACAGAAAATTCATTGAATAGATTTTAATTTTAAATTATTTTGTACAAATAAAACTAAGACTCTAATTCTGTTTCAACTAGCATCAAGTAACAACATTGAACTTTGCAAAGACTTACCATTCCACGAATCCTACTCATATGAAAATTGAATAGAATGAAGTCTTGGAGAGTATTACAAAGCCAGAAAATGACAAACAAGATAAACACCGAGTTTTAATAGTGCACTAAAAGTGTATAAAGAGAACCATTAAGAAAAACTTTTTCAGTAATATTTTATTGATTTGTTGAGAATTTCATACATTGTATTTTAGACCTATTCATACCCCTTCTCTCCTTCCTCCTCTTTCTTGCCTTCCTCCTCCTTCCCTTTGTTCTTTTCCCATCTAGTCCTCTTTGTGTTGCTTAGCTAGTGTTGGAGAAGATCTTTTCTGTGTGTGTGGTCAGTCTACCAGAGATCATATCATTAAAGATTAGGATTAAGGTCAATTTCTTTATTTACTGTTCTGTATACTTTTAGGTTTAACTTTAAGGTATTTAAAGATGTAATATTCTATTATTTCATAGATACTAGGGGAGTGTATTTTATTTAAAAAGAACTTAGAGTTTCCTAAAGCAGATAAAGTTAAGCCCAGACTTCTTGTTGCCTGCCTCTTTATTTTCTTTAAATGTAACTAAGGTACTTGTACTCTCTTTTGCTTTTGATCTGTCTTTTGATCTGCTCTGATTACACTCTTGATAATCTGTCTCATCTTTCTGAAAGTCATAAGCAAAGGAACATATTAAGTGCCTTGTTCTGAAATCTCCATAAAAGCCTTAATACCTTATTAAATGTAACAAAGAACATGGTTAGAGTTAATAATTAATTCATCAATAAAAAATAGCAAATTTACATATATTTTTATTGAAATTTTTTATTCATTTTACATACCAATTGAAGATCTTCTTCTTCTCTCCTCCCACCCATCCAGCCTTCCCCCCCAACCCAACCCCCATTCCCTCCTACAAGAAGGTAAGGCCTCCCTCTGGGGAGTCAGCAGAGCCTGGTACATTATTTACTAAGACCCACAAAGTGAAATTTTCTGGCAGATCAGTGCATTCAGTAAGTTAGATTACTCCCAATAAAAAGAGTACTTTATGTCTAGTGTAAAATACCTTAAAGGTCTCTATATATGAAGTATATATTCAGTATTTTAAAAATACAAAAATTTGTTAGCTATTGTGCTAATGAAATCATATTTTAACATCTTATCTCTAAAACAATGAATACCACCAAATCACTAAATGATTGTTGTTTAACCACAGATATGACTTCTCAATGTTAACAAAGGTGAGAAATAGTCTTTCTTTTCTATGAGCTCATGATTATTGTTTAAAAAGGAAAACAAGAAAATAAAATATGGCCGTGTGTGTGTGTGTGTGTGTGTGTGTGTGTGTGTGTGTGTGTGTGTGTAGCTCAGTTGGTAGAGTGCTTTTCTAGCAGACACACAGTTCTGTTTTATTCCAACTCTATCTCCAACACCTCATAAACCAGACTTGGAGGCACATGTACAATCCTGGAACTCACAACTTACAAGATGGAATCAAGATTATCAAAAGTTCAATATTCTCAACATCATAGCTGGAGCCTAACCTAGGCTAGATGAGCATCTGCTTCAAGGAACAGAAGGAAAGCAAATCAAGATAATACTCTAGGTGATAAGTATGTCCACGTATAATTTACATTGATTAAAATATTTGATAATAATTAATGAAGACACTCTAATGTAGAAATTTCACTTCATGGTGATTGCATTTAAAAATGAAAGTATGTTTGTACTGGAATAAAAATACTGAAAGCTATAGAGTGGTGATCAACTCTTTCCTATCTTGCAATGGAAAGCACCAAGTCGCATTAACCATAGTTCATTTAGAATACATAGTCCCAACAAAGCTGGCCTTATCTTGTCCTTTAAGATAGGATACTTAAAAGTATTCTTTTCTGCTCAACCAATAGTATATGTTTCTTGAAGGATACTGAAGGAATTTGTGTAGCTTTCTCCTACTCAAGCAAAATCCCAGTAGGGAAAAAAAATGAGATTTAAGAATCCACAAACTATGCCTTATCAAGAAGAACCTAGTTTAACCACACAAAATAAGAAATAATAAAACAAGTATAAATGAATATAAATATGCATTTAAAGGTAAATACTTAATAGTCACCGGAGAAATGTCATAGCAAAAAAGAATGTTTTGGGGAAAATGATTTAATTTCAAATACTCAAAAATATTGGACAGATAGATAATAGGCTAGTCTCTTGATATCTTTCAAGATACAGTTTCTTTAAACCAAGAAATAAATTGTGAAACAAGACAAGGAGCAGACATGTATTTTAGTACTGTCTGTAAGACTGACACAAATAAAGACATAGGACACAGTGATAGAGTGAGGCTTGCTCGGGGTAGACTAGAAGGCTCTAGATTGTTATAAAAAACACAACAACAATTGACCAGGAGTCTTTGTTTCAAAGTTCTAAAATGCCAGTTAAATCCATCAACACTAAATTTTACTAGATAGTCAGAATAGTTATTATATGAATTATGTCATATTCGAAATATAAGATAGTTTTAAGTATGAACAATACCTTTTGTTCAGTGGTATCAGATTTTGTATTTGTGTCTCCAAAACACTTTAGAGAATGCTTTATATTCCAAAAGAACTAAAGACTTTTTTTCATGAATCAAACAAGAAAGGAAGGGTTCAATTTGAAAAACCAAACATTGTGTTATGTCTAGCTTACTTCCTTAAGCGCCCATAAGAAAATAAGTGCAGTATATCCAAGTTTCTATTGTGATACCTAAGAAGACAAAAATTCAATAGGAAGAATTAAATTGAAAAGCTAGTCTAAGAAATACTGCCTGTGCTGAGAGCAGCCATTTCCACAATTATGTTCTGACAAGCCTCCAAGTAAGAAATCAGTTTCCAAATTATTTTGCAATTTTAGTACCTACAAGTAGAAACTAAATGAACCTTTCCTAAATTACAACAGGAGCCAGTTCAACCTGATTTTAAATTTCACAAATGGTATATTTGCAATCTGCCCTCTCATCAATAAAGGGCAGTTAATTGAGTTTTTCTAACTCAAAAGCCTAAATGCTGAAACACACACAAATCTTCTCAACTGTGACATGATGCCACCAGTGCAAGTCACATGCTTGGGTCAGACTGTGTCTTCCAATAGGGATCCAGGTGCAATATAGTATTGTATAAATTAAACAGAAATGAGTTTTACATGTAGCCTTTGGTCCTGTTCTCAAGATAACCCTTTAGGCATATGTGAATAATCCAAATTGTGAAAAAAAGCCAGATCTGAAATTCTTCTCTCTGGACATTTTGCACAAGGGATGTTCAATCTGCAGTAACCTTTATGAACTAGAAACAAACTGTCCTAGATAAAAATATTAATTAATGGAATATAGCACTGAATTATAAAGAATATTACACAATACTATGACTATTTGAAATCATAAAGTTTGATAAGATACTTTTATCCTGTGACATCTCCATTAATCCTCTAAAGTAATTTCAATATCAATTAATAAATTAGCTTATTTTTATTAGACTCTTCACAATGACTTTTTAAAGCTGATATATTTCAATCTGTCAGTTTTATAATGATATAAAGTAATTAAAGTAAGTACAGAGAATTGAGAATGTAGTTGCTGTCAGCAATATTTAACACCAGTTTTAAAGCAAAATAATGACATGGTCTGAGACAAGAAGAAAATGCAAAGATCTCAGAGATGTTTTCTATTTTTGCCTTATTGTGATGTCTTTTTTAGAAAATCAGACTGATTTAATTGAAATGGTTTTATATAATAGGATTATAATTGTCTTAATTACTTTGGACTTCTATAAGGAAGGAAGTGCTGTAGACTAAATGACTTCCAAAGCCAGAATTGCATTAGGGTTGGTAGACTGGAAATCACATTAGGTGTCAGTATGCTCCGGTTCTGGTGAGGTTCAGGCTTAAGGACTGATGATTGCTTGGTGAATCCTCTTATGGTGGGAAGAGGGAAAGAGGGTTCCCATACTCCTTTTATAGGAGCAATGATTTAACTTGTGAAGTCATGGTACTCTTACCAAATTATTTCTCTAAAATTCTACTTCCTGATACCACTGGAAGTTGAATATTGCAACATGTAAGAAAGTCAGGTCATTGCACTTATGTGACTGTTTACAAAATAAATATGACATTAGCTTTAATATAAACCCACAATTGTTACCTAGCACATTTAAGAAAGCGGCTGACTTATTTTAGTAAAATATTCAATAATATGTGAGATATAATCAGCTTAGGAATTTCAGTGAGGGGTCTCTATGATCAAATTGGAGAGCTCAGAGAAAAATGGTGAAAAAAATGACCAGATAAACCTAAAATCTTCACATTCAGAGAGGCAGCTTCTTCCTGTTTTGGTTGATAGATACCATAATGTCAGACAATGCTTTCCCCTTTATCAGTTGTTAAAAGTGAATATTTAATGTTTCCCCATGTAACTGGAATGCAGGCCCTCCAGTTCATCTTGCATAATGTGTTCACTGAAAATAAATTAGAACATTCCATAGAAGAATCTAAACAGGCTCTCTTATTTCAGAAATCAGAGCACTAGGCTCCCAAGTGTCGATCAGACATCTGGAATCATCAATGAATGCCATTGCTCTCGCATTACAACAGCCCTCTAGTCACATTTTCATTTTTCTAAGAAACACTCAAAATCTCCACTTACTTCCACTTGTACCACCCCAATGAAACTAAATCCGCCATCGATGCTCTCACTTGCATCCATGCCCTGATTTTTATATTCCTCTTCAGGAGGAAGAGATCCTTCCCAACAATGCTGTTTTATAAAATAGTAGAATGTCAAACAGCTCTCTTTCCTTAAAATAAAAGGTAATCTTCTACAGAGTATTTGAGTAGAGAATGGGACCAAGAGGGTAGACCGAAAGAGAAAGGGAGGTTGACGGGGAAGGTAATATGATGAAAGTACATTGAATAAGTGTATGGAGATACATTGAATACCATTACAATTTATTAGGGTAACAAAATGTATGCATTTAAAAATATATTAAAAAGCAATCTGTTAAGCTGGGCGGTGGTGGCTCTTTTAATCCCAGCACTCGGGAAGCAGAGGCAGGCAGATCTCTGTGAGTTCGAGGCCAGCCTGGGCTACAGAGTTCTAGGAAAGGTGCAAAACTACACAGAGAAACCTTGTCTTGAAAAACAAAACAAAACAAAACAAAAACAAACAAACAAACAAAAAAAGCAATCTGCCTAAAACCATGCATGGCTTCAGTACAAATCTTTGGATGTGGTCTTCAGTTTTTGATCTGACTTAGGACATGCTTGGCACTTGATGAAATGCTGTCTGATTGTGGGGCTCAGCTTGTCCCTCTGATATCCCACTCTTACTCTTACTCTGAATCGCTTCGTTTACTCTAACTTTATCTTTTCCATTTCTTCAAAGTCTTTGATTTCATGGTTTTCACTTTCAGCTTTTCTGACCTTTCTTTCCTCATTGCCTATCTTCTGTTTTCAACACTAGAAGTCTATTGTTGTTTTTTTTTTTTTGTTTTTGTTCTTTTGGGGGCCTGCCATCCAGCTCCCAAATAAATCACACATGGAGGCTTATTCTTAATTATAAATGTCTGGCCTTAGCTTGGATTATTTGTAGCCAGCTTTTCTTATCTTTAAATTATTCCATCTACCTTTTGCTTCTGGGCTTTTCCTGTTCTCTTACCTCTGTAAATCTTACACTTACTCTGTGTCTTGCTGTGTAGCCAGGTGGCTGGCTCCTGAAGTCTTCCTTCTTCTCTGGCTACTTCTACTCCTCCTTTCTTTCTCTCCTCTCAGATTCTCCTTCTATTTATCCTCTCTGCCTGCCTGCTGGCCATGCCTATTTCTCTCTCTTGCCTCACTATTGGCCATTCAGCTCTTTATTAAACCATCAGGTGTTTTACTATATCTTAAATGTTGATACAAATACCAAAATAGTTTGTATAAATGTATTTCCTTTGTCTACCTTATAGTTTGAATTATGTTCCTCAAGAACTCAGAAACTTTAGGACATGGTGGCACAAGCCTGATATCTTAGGACTTGAGAGGTTGGGTAGGAGGATTGTTGTAAATTTTTTTGCCAACCTTGGTTACATAGTGATTATCAGGGTAGCCAGTACTACCAAGAACAACTTCATCTCAACAGAAAGAAAGAACAAACTTAACAAATACCCAAAAATTCCAAATCAAAAAACATCACATTAAATCCCTTGATGTTCAGCACTTCAGAAAATGGTTATTTAGTTTTGATGAGTTGACCAAATACCTATTATTGGGGGAATTATTAAGGCAACCCTAGGTAGTTAAAAAGGAGGTTTATTTTGTAGTAATTTACACCCAGTAAAGGGTTAGTGACAGGATCCAGGAGAGGTGAAGTGTAGTCTAGGCAGGTTCTCTGGAGAACTCTGCTCATTCTACCATCCAGAATCCAGGATCACCAGGAACCAAGAGCGCCCTTGCTCTGGATCTCGTGTCTTAAGGGCTCCTGGTCTTGGCCACACCCAAGGAACAGGTCATATGTATGTGTGGCAGTTACTGGAAGCCTCACTAGGGGTGATACTTCCAGGTCAAATCTGGAACAGCTACCCAAGACACCCTATTCCAACAGGACTAGAGTCTGTGCAAAAAATGGAGATGTAGAAACAAACATGTTGTCAGGGAAAACATCATATGAAGATTGGACCTCAATTCCCATCACCCACGGGCCCATCAGACCTCGGCAGAGCAGCCTGGGACAGATGCTGCAATACATGTTCATAGGAAATACAGCTCTGCTCACATTTTGACTTACATCTTCCAACCTCCATAATGTCAATATCTGTGACACAACACATTTCTATTATTCGATACTCCTCACTGAAGTGCTTTAGGACTAGAGGCCTAGAAAATCCTATAGTCATTTTTTTCTTCCTCTTGTCATTTAACATGAAAATGGGTTGTTACAAACTAAAAATAAAACCAATTTATTTCATCATTATTATGTAAATGCTCATGAATAAAGTAGTGAACAATTACATTAAAATATTTAAAGCTAAATTATTGTGCAGCTGTGGATAAATTAAATTTATAATTGATATTTTATACTTCTTTTTTTTACTATTTCTTCCCTTAAGCAGAAAATAGCACTCAGCCTAAGTATGATGTCAGTTACAATGCCTGTATTCTAACACAAAATGATCTGAGAGATACTTATCTCATAATGCAAAAGAAATTAAAGAGGGTTGAGTCCATATGCATTCTACATGCAGAATAACAACATCATTTAAACGGTTATATTTGGACCTGGAGATGCTAGATCTTGTAGACAAATTGCTAAATGGTCTTATTAATGAAAACCTCAGAGCCAGAAATTGGGGTTAAAGCCTGAAAGAGATCAGAGGAATAGGAAAAGCCACAGCTAACCTCACTGCACCAACTCCGCAGCTTCCAAAGAGAGCTACTTCCTGTCTACCCACACCTGTATGCCTTTCTGTTCTGTTCTCTCATTTGCTCTCTCAGCCCAGCTACATCACTTCCTCGTGCTGCCTAGCTCTGCCACTCCCTGTCTGTCTGTACAGACCTCCAGACCTCTATGGTAAGTGCTGGGAATAGAGGTGTGTGTCACCATGCCTGACTCTGTTCCCAGTGTGGCCTTGAACTCACAGAGATCCAGAGAGACCCCTGCCTCCCAAGTGATGGGATTAAAGGTGTGTGCTACTGTTGTCTGACTTCAATGTTAATACAGTGGCTTGCTTTTTCTTCTGATCCTCAGGTAAATTTTATTGGGAGAGGCAGTATATTGGGGGGACACAATACATTACCACAAGAACATCGTCTCAGAGAACTTATGTACCACATTTTAATGAATAACTCTATCTTGTAATATTCATATTATCAGTAAAATACAATAGGATCAACATGAGCTGTAAAGGAGACCTACAGGATACTTCTTTTCTGATTGGTCTAAAAGTTGAGGCAATAATGCAGCAGTGAGCATTAACTGTGTTATAAATATTCCACTGTTTAATCCTCCACAGTGAAATTGTTCTTAAACTCCAAATGTAAATTTTAAATTACACTAAAATTGCTATGCTACCAAAAAAGATTTAGTTCCAAGCCAGGTGCCATCCTAGGTATGTTTAGATTCATTTTTGTGACTTTGTTAAATATATTTTGCTGAATATATTCAAATACATCTTTATTTCTATGCACAGAACAAATCCAGTATGTTACTTTATAGTATATTCCAGAAAGCATTTGCATTTCTTTCCATAGAGATAATTTATGCTATACCTGACAAAACTTTTTCTTGGCTTGTGCTTGAAGCCATAGCTGAACTTTGGTTTAAGGCAAACAGATAAATTTATCATCTTTATGTCTTGCCTTATATTATCGATGAAACTTTTAGATTAAATTGTGGGCCATATGCATGGGATCATAAAATACATCTTTTAATTTCTATTAAATTATACTTGAGAAAAATAATATTTGAGTAAGATGCTTAAGGTCATAAGCTCAATGAATCTGTAATTCAATTAAGAAAGGAAGGGCCTTCTTTTTACTTTAATTGCAAAGAGGGGATATAGAGAAGTGGTTGGAAGGAGGAAAAGGAAGGGAGAAATGTAATTATATTGCAATTTAAAAAATTTTTAAAAAATGGGATTCCACTTTTTGTTTTCCATTTTGCTCCTAGAATTAGTTTAGTATGGTTGTCATATCACAGTTTTCAGAACTCAGTAGCCTTAAAAACAAGAATGTATTTCCTTACAACTCTAGAAGTCTGAGAACAAGATGTTAGCAAGGCCGTGTTTCCCTGAAGAGTAAGATCCAGAGTTTTCTACTGATGTAGAACAATTCTTTGTTTGTGAGTGCTGCACCCCTTTCATGTACCTTAACATCAATCCACATTTTTTTATAAAGATACCAGTTATGTTGTGTGAGGTCCTACCTACCAACCTCACTCTAATTAGATTATTCTGTAATGATGTCATCTGTAAATAAAGCCGAATTTCATGGCAGTAGCTGTTAGGACTTCACAGTTTTGTCTTTAAGGACATAATTCAAACTATTCTACTCCCTGAATCTCATGTGGTTCAAGTACTTATTTATAGATGTAGAAGTGAATTATGAGTAATAAGATTATTTAGCCCATATCAAAGTCATGAATCTTAATATAAGTGTTACTAATGTAACAAAAATATTGTGTGTACTAAAAGTAGGATTAGATGTTTGATATATAAGATGGGAAAGTTCTTAGTTTTACTCATTTTCTTTTATCCTATATTTTTCTTTTACAGAAAATAGATTTTTTTCACACAATGTATTCTGATGTGGTTTCCACTTCACCAGTTCCCCCCAGATCTTCCCCATTCACTCAAATCCATATGATTTTTCCAAAATTTTAAGAAGACAATCAGATTCCTCCTTATTCACTAGAAAGCTGTCATATTAATTCTTAGTATAATTAATCAACTCAGAAAAATCCAATGTATATATTGTCATCAGCATATTATTTTTGTCCCCTGTGGCATTTGGAGAAAATTGAATCCTCTGAAATTTCTTTGGATGGGTTTCCATAACTTCTGCATCAAGTACAAATCTAGATAAATTTGTATCTTTGGTTCTTAGGATAGTATAGTTTGCTTTATTTTAAGAGGATATATAGAAGCAAAAGTAACAGAGAATGTATCTCTTAGTATTCATTGCTCTTAAAATCTGGCAGAAATTCCTAGCATCCATTGTTCTGTTAGGCCTTCTGAAAAGTCTTGGGAAGGAAATAAGATATTTATATTATAATGCTTAATCTTAAACAACAGACAATCTTGTGAGATTGGAGAGAGGAAAAGAAGATAAATCATCAAAATCTATAGTGTAGGTCATGAATTTTCTTTGTCTTTCTTAAAATAGGCTTGGAGAAAGACGTACTTTTGCTATCTTATGGTCAAAGACACACACACACACACACACACACACACATACAGTATTAGGTAGGTTAGGAGAGATAAATCCAAAGTGTTGCATGATTGATGAGAAGGTGTGATTTAAATAATCCTTTTACTATACATCATTGTTATATATTTTGGTAAAGATAATAAGTTCATGGACAAAAACTATAAGGTCAAGCCCCATGGAACATGTTTGGGCAAAGTGAAACAATCAAAAAAGTCATTGTAACACATAAAAAAGTAAAGTTATGTTTCAATAATTTTATTTTTGAAACTTATTCATTTATTTGTTTATGTATACAAGTACATATGTATATACCAGTGTGTATGAATGTATTTGCATGCATATGGAAGCTAGAAGGCAATACTAAGTATAGTTCCCCAGAAACTACAGGTATCTTCTTTTGACAGAACCTCTCATTGACTGGAGCTGGGCACATTGGGTAGGCTAGCTGGCCAGCAAGCCTTAGGGATCTGCCTGTCTCCACTCCTCCAGCACTGTTACTACAAGCTTACACCATGGTAATTGCATGCTTTTTAACATGGATTCTGAGGATTCAACTCCAGTCCTACCCTCTTGCAGAGCAAAGACTGCAAAGTGAGCTATCTTCTTAGCTTAGTTTCAGTTATTTAATTATAAAAAATACACAACATTTTTTATGATATAAGGGGAGAGAGAAATATTGATTGCATGTATAATTTTAAAAAAGTAGGTCCTAGAATTCTTTGGATTTCCTAATTATTCTAAGGCTGTTTGGCAAGGCTTCTCAGTAGCTCATCATGAAAACACACATGGCATTGAAGCTTGCTAATGAATCATGCACCATGGAACAGATTTTGATATTCTAATAATCCCAGTCAACTTGACATTATTAAAAAAAACCGTGTCAAAACTAATTTGGAAAAATTCTTAGTGAAAGATAATGCAATATGATATTTTTCCATAATTGTGCTGAAGTATTGAGTGGGGAATGAAATATAGAGCGGTGTAAATCTATTAAAACCATACCATATAGGTACTATACATTGAAAGCAATATATTACTTATCATCTACATTAGTCTATTAACTTCATTACTTACATTATCATTTTGATATTATTGCAGTTTTTTATATTAATAAATACTTGAGTAGTTTTAAGAGTCACAAGTAGTTGTTAAATAAAGTTTATAAAATTCAGACAGAAGCAATGAAACTTTAGGAAAGTGATAGGTCCCATAGAAATATAACTTAAAACAATGGGAAGACTCATCTACCAGTAGAAAGACAATTGTCCTCAAAGTAAAGTTAGATAATTAGATATATTTGTAACTATAATGTTTGATATAATGAAAAACAGCCCTTATCACTTGAGCTGTAAATAAGAACTCTGCTGGTTAACATTTGCTAAATATTTTATTTTTCATTAAGAAGGAGACTATTCATGAAATGCAAGACACTTCAAGCTACATGACCTTTAGATGCAACCATGAAGGAGTATACAGTGTTATCTGTTGCTACGATAAAATACTGTGACAAAATAATTAAAGAGTTTATTCTAGCTTACAATTCGATGTTATAGTTCATCATTGAAGGGAAGTTACAATGGTAGTAGTAGTCATATTACATCCAAAATCAAGCAGAGAACTGTGAATACTTCTGAGCTTATTGTTTCATTTTATATAGCTTAAAATTCCAGTCCATAGCTGGTCGACAGTGGCACACACCTTTAATTCCATTACTTGGGAGGCAGAGGCAGGAGGATCTCTGTGAGTTCATGGCCAGCCTGGTCTACAGAGAGAGATCCAGGACAGGCACTAAAAGCTAGACAGAAAAACCCTGTCTTGAAGAACAAAACAAAAATTAATGAATTAATGAATTAAATTAAGTAAAATTCCAGTCCAGGGGGTGGTGCCACCCACAGTTGGGCGTGTCTTCCCGTCTCAATTAACATAATTGAGATCATTTACCACAAACTTCTGCAGGCTGTCCAAGCCCATCTATTATGGGTTTCTTTTTTTTTTTATTATTATTATTATTATTATTATTTTACAACACCATTCAGTTCAACATAATAGCCACAGAATCCCCTGTTCTCCCCCTCTCGCCCACCCCTCCCCCCAGCCCACCCCCCACTCCCACCTCCTCCAGTTCAAGGTCTCCCCCGAGGACCGGGGTTGACCTGGTAGACTCAGTCCAGGCAGGTCCATTCCCCCCTCCCAGACCGAGCCAAGTGTCCCTGCATAAGTCCCAGGATTCAAACAGCCAACTCATGCAACGAGCCCAGGACCTGGCACCAATGCACAGCTGCCTCCCAAACAGATCAAGCCAAATGACTGTCTCACCCGTTCAGGTGGCCTGATCCAGTTGGGGGCCCCTCAGCCTTTGGTTCATAGATCCTGTGCTTCCATTCATTTGGTTATTTGTCCCGGTGCTTTATCCAACCTTGGCTTCAACAATTCTCGCTCATATATTATGGGTTTCTAGGTCTTTTCAACTTGACAACTGAGATTAACCTTTACAAAAGTTATTTCAAGTTTTATTACTTTGAAAAATGGAACCAGTTTCTATATGAACTTCCAAACAATCACAATATCTCCATTTTATCTCACGTCTCTATAGTCCTAAAGTTGGCTTAATTCCTTTTTCTTCTTTCTAGTTCCCTCGTCATAGCAAGCTTCTCAGTTGTTTTCTGTAGGATGAGACCTGACTCTTTCCCTACCTATAATATATATAAGTGTATATATATATATACTCAGTGTGGACAACCAAGTGGTGTATGCTCTGCCCTCGGGAAGACTATTTCTCCCATTCTCTAATTTCTCAGTTGCCTGTAATTCTTAGTCTAGAGTTAAGGCATCTTGAACTTGTCCTGAAAACATATACATGTGTATATCATTGTATAGACTGCGATGGTTACATTTACACATTTAGGAAAAGCATACGTATGCACAAGTACACAAACACACACATAATAACAACAATAATTAGAGAAAAAGAGGCCATGAATTTTAAAGAGAGCAATGAGGAGGGGTACAAAGGAAGGTTTGGAGGAAGAAAAATAATGTAATTATTATAATCTCAAAAAAAGTATTTTTTTATCAAAGTAATGTTTCCTCAGAAGTTACTTTCCTTCATTCCAAATTTCGTTGGCCAATTCTCCAACAGGCCCATGGTGCTCTTCCATTCTCTGGAAACTACCTAAAGCATGACTACAAATTACAGCTTTTGTTGAGGTTCAAAATGAAAATAACATGTGTATTTCTAGTCGTCCTCCACAGAGAAGCAGCCTTATCAACGTGCCATTGGTGGAAATGAACTACTGCAGAATATTGACTCAGAACATATTTCATTTTAAACCATAAATCCACTACCTCCCAATCGTAAGTGAGGGTCAGAGTATGTCAAGCATGAATCAGAGACGGTGACAGACCAAAACACCTGCCTCATCATGACAGGCAGCCCCTGCATGACTGCTTTCTTAAGTCTCCGGTTCGGGCACAGTTAAAAGAGAAAAACAAAGGGATTTTTTTTTACCTCCTTTGATAAGGCAGAAAAAAACCACTTCGAAAGTTACCCACTCTATCGTTACAATGAGGAAACATCCATGTGATACAGTAAGCCTAAGCTGAGCTTAGGACCCAGTAAAATGTCATTTTAATAACCATGCTGCTTTTGTACAAGCAGGATCACTTGACCTCTTTCTTTCATTTTTTTATAATTAACAAAGATAATGAATCAGGCAGAACTCATTTTAAATGGGAAAAAAATAATGATTAAAAGATACATTAATTTCGCATACAACTTTTGATGTTGGAAATGCGCTAATAAAACTGCTGCCAATTAGCCGTGGTGAGAAAAGACAGCTCAGCAAAATGAAGTATTTTTTCCCGGTTGCAACAAGTTCCAGTTTTACTGCCTTTATCTTTTCACATTCATAAAATTACAATCACATGAATCATTGTTCCATCGACAACCTTCTATGTGAAACAAGAAAATACAATCAAACTGTTTATGTCTCTTCTCTCCATGTTACACAAGCTGGTCTCTAACAAGATACATCCCCAATAACTTTGAACTTCTTCCAAGTGCTAGATGGACAGCTTTTTGTCACCAGGCCTGTTCTACTCAGTGCTGTGTACTGAGAGTACTATAGGAAACACTTACAGTGACAAGTTACATGCACGTTTGCCTCCTGGTTTTAATTTGGAAATATACTATGCATAGAATTAAACCATGTAATTTGCCTTTCAAATTAGGCACTTGATATATGCACCATCATACTGGCACATCATCATGTATTCTCAGCATGTTTGGAGAGAGTATCATTTTATAAGACTGTATGTAACTTGACTTCCTTCTCTTTAGCTATCTTTGCTTGAACTGCTTTGTTACATTTGGTTTATCACATGTGAAGGTGCCAACAATTAGAGTCATATTGACTGTGGAGTTTCAGCTTTGTCTTTTTACATGCTTCGTTTTTTTTACTGCCTTTTATTATGAACAAATTACAGAATCTAGAATTCCTTGCGTACAAAAACCACATCCTACTTTAAATAGTGCTATAATTTTATATTATATATATATTATGTATTTTAACAGATATTGTATAAGGTGATAAATCTGTCATTACTGAGAAATCTTGGTAGTCCTTGCTTGCCACCACACCTAATGATCTGTTTCATCCCTGGAACCCCCATAGGAAGTAGAATGACAGATTGACTCCTGCAAATTACACTCTGATCTCCACACATATATCATGGCTCATACACATATCCGATAAATTAATAAATAAATGTAAGGAAGTACATCCTACTTTATGTCTCTGGTTGTTTTATAATGCTATGAGTTTAAGTTTATTTTCAGATAGAGGTAAATCTTACAATTTGGGCACATATAATTTTTCTTGAAGAAATATCAAAGTATCTTCATTCCTTATTTATCTCATTAAATTAGCAGTTATCACTGAGCTCCTTCCATATGGTGGGCCGCTTGCTAAGGATGTGCTGTTATAGAAAGAGGCATTAATAGTTAGGGTATTTTCCAAACCACCTACAAACTATGGGTGCTACATATCCAAAGCAACAATCACATGAAAGCCAACTTTCAGCGCCTCGTCAGCATCAGATCTAGGGAGCTCTAATTCAGATTTAGGCTAGTTACTTAGGTCATCGTCCTTTATCCTCTAGCCTCTAAGAGTCCTGCTCTCCGATCTAGGTGCTCACTATACTGAAACAAGCTTACTTTGTGAAAATACCCAAACATTTTCTTTAAGTAGATCTCTTAGGGTGGTCACTGATGTGACCTGAACAGTGTTCACAGTTTGGCTGTTCCCTTAAACAGTCATGCACTGGGTTCTGGGAGGTTGAGATTGATGATTGGATGGATATCTTCATACCCTAGGGGTCATATGTTTGCTCTTTCTGATTCTGCTCCCCTCTGCAGCATTCTGCATTGAGAAGTGCTGGGGAGGAAGGGGAGTTAATTAGCACCAGAGCCTGGAGAGTAGGTCACCTAAAGGGTAGGTAAGCCAATTAATTGGGACTATGAGAACTATTGTGTGTTCGCAATCAGAACTATGCTGAAGCAGGCACAACATAATAAGATGTAAAAATGATAAAATACAAAGTGGCAAGAAAGTCAGATGAAAGCAGAATTGGAAAGGGCAAAGCAGAGATGATAGGCCAGTCCCCTGGGGGCAGATTATTTACAGAACTCAGTAAAGAGTGAGGCAGAGTTAGCACAAGAAATAACAGGTAAAATGTAGAAAAAGTTTCATTCTTCCCCAGTGGCAAAGGAAGACTAATAGCTAAGTTTGTTGTTTGGGAATAGAAAAACTGTCAATAGTTCAAAAGTCTCTGTCAAAATTATCGGCATTCTTACAATAGACTTCCAAGTCCAAAGTGGATTCTGTGTGATCCACATTAAGATGTTAGTGCTTAACATTTTACACTATCAAACAGACAGCTTTTAATGTTCATAAACAATATGTAGGCCTTTAAATTAGTCCTCTTTCCAAATGCAGTCAATCTTGGAATCCAAGAAACCTACAGTTTTCTCCGTTGATAGAGTTCTGCCCAGGAACCTTCCCAGTGTTGCCCAGAACCTGACCCCATGGGCACAGAATCCCATGCCCTGCTCTCATTAACAGTGTTTGTAAACGCCTTCCCCAGACACTAATTATAAGCACTCGGAAGATGCTTTATTCTCCAGGCTGTTGTTGTCATTGTTGACTTCTGCTCTAGAGATGGGCTCCTGACATATAATCCAGATGGCTTCCAACTTGACGTTCAGCTCAAGGGATTCTGGGTTTTTGGTTGTAGTCTTTGTATCGTTTTGTGTTGCTCTCAGTCTCCTAAGTTTTAGGATCATAGTCAGAGGGTGGCAAATCTGGATTCTGTTCTAGTTTTATGAAAGTAATTTAAAACATGAAATCTAGTGTTTTTCTTTAAAAACTCCAAATATATTATTAAATAGAAAGAAAAAAAGAATATATGTCATTGTGGATATTAACTTTTTTTCAAAATTTATTGATTTTTTTGTGTGTGAGTGTGTGCTGGATGTTTGTGTGGTATATGTGTATGTGTACATGTTCCACTGTCGATGAGTATAAGCAGGTGAGTGTGTGTGTGCACATGGAAGGCAGAGGCTGATGCTTCATGTCTTCATCAATTGCTCTCCACATTATTATCATCATCATCATTATCATCGTCATCATCATCATCATCATCATTTTATTATTGATACAAAATTGCACTGATTCAGCTTGCTGACTATTAAACTCCAGGGGTCCTCTTGTCAATGCCTCGAAGTGCTGGGCTAACAGCCCCATCTGACATGAAACCAGGGTGTTAGCCATCAGAACCCAGTTCTTCATACTTGCCCAACAATCACTTGACAGACTGAGCCAGTGGCCCCTGCCCATCTACAGTGATAAAAAAAATCCTTGCTTATAATACAACTGTATAACTTATGAGCCATAATAATAAAATACCACATATTTAATGTTTTCCCTAGGCCAGTCATGTTAACAAACACTGAAGTACAAGATACAGCTTCTGCATTCGGGGTGTTTATAATTGATCCGAGAAGTGATTAAACAAACAGTGCAACAAATAACTCGAGGCAGCCAGCTTTTGTGTACTTTTGCAGCTTGCATACAATGTCCTGTAAATTCAAAGGGAAGGGAGATCAATGGGAACTTTATTGATCCGAGGAAGACAAGTAAAACTATTGAATTGGGTTTAATTTGGGTAGGTGGCCATGAGATAAAGGCATTGAAAAACTGACCGTATTTTGTTGTGTAGCAGATGATAATTCTTCAAAGTCAGGTGGGAGTTAATAGTAAAAGTTAAATACAACGTAGAAATATGGATTAAAATTATAACAAATCTGAGCAGAGTCTACCCCACCCCCACCCCACCTCCACCCCCACATACAAAGAGAGACAGTGCAACAGAGACAGGCCACTAGAGATTAATATGATAAAAAAAGGTTTTTAAGAAAGATCAGGAGGCACCTATCACTGACCGTTCCCCAAATTTCTCCATTTGCAATACGTTACTCTTTCTACTTCTGTCCAGCCCCTCTGCTCCCCATCGAGAACCCGTAAACATTGAGTCTTCTGTCACAGAGGAAAGATAAATGCTCTAGCAACTGTTCTATAAGGTGGTAGGTTAAGCTGTACATGCATTAAATGGATTCTTAAATGCTTTAGATGTGTTTCCCCTATACCATCTTCTTTTCCTATCTCCTTTCCTGCTAAAGGAACAAAAAAGGTGACATGTTTTGCAACTGTACCAGTTGGTTTCAGCTGTCATTCGAGGGAGTCTTAGTTGAGGGATTGTTGAGATCAGGCAGGCCTGTAGCCATGTCTCTGAGGGATTATCTTGACTGATGATTGATGTGGACGACCCAATTCCTGGCCATGTGACCATGGGCTGCTTCCTTAACATTTTTCGGGGATGTAATCTCACAGCAGACATCCTGTTTCCTGTTTCTGTGGTCCTTATAATAGTTCTACATTGGCTTCTCTGAGCCCTAGGGTCAGGAGTTGTACTGTAGCTGTATCAGTTTGTATTTTCATTAGTTGTGGTTTTTGTTATTATCTCCATCTGTTGCAAAGAGAAGTTTCTTTGTTGATGGTTAATGTCTAGTTATTTGCAGCCATGAAGCTAAATATGCTTAATGCAATTATTTCTTGAATTTCATTTTTAACATTTTTTTTCTGAGACAAGGTTTCTCCATGTAGTTTTGGAGCCTGTCCTGCATCTCACTCTGTAGACCAGGCTGGCCTCGAATTCAGACATCCGCCTGAGTCTGTCTACCGAGTGCTGGGATTAAAGATGTGTGCCACCGTCTCCTGGTTGATTTCATTTTTATAAGTCTTGCTTATTTATTTATTTATTTATTTATTTGGTTGGTTGGTTTGTTTTTTGTTTGTTTGTTTATTGTGTAAGAGTGTTACTACATGTATTTATTTGAACCATGTGCCTATAATTTCCTGCAGAGACCAGGAAGCATGAGATCCCCTATATTGGAGTTACAGACAATTATGGGCTAATTGCTATGGGTCCTGTGAACTGAAACGGGGCCCCCTGAAAGGACAGTAAATGCCCGTACTACAGAGGAATCTCTCCAGCCCCTTTTGGAGTAATTTCTCAAACACTGTTCACCCTATCGTTTGAGTTTAAATCTTAAATATGTTTTTCTTATGTACTTTATACAACCATGAACTTCTAAGAATCATAAAGCGTAGAGGACATTTTCAGTTCAGCAACATGCCCCATATTCAGTTTTGACCACTATCCAGCCCCTTCTCTTTCTTTCTGTGATGCATATCTTACAAAATAATGAATATTTGGAGTCAAATTCTCATCCATCTGTCTCTGGTAAATTCTTAGCTTGTCCTTCTGACTCAAATCCCATTTTACTTAAATACAATGATGAATTCAACATTGAAGATTTAAATGGTTATTTAATGATTTAAAATAATGTTATGATTTAAACAATTCTTGCTACAGCCATTTTCCCTTAAGTCAACAGAGTCTAAGCTGTTACAGAAACATTCAAACATTTCATGAACCCATTTACCTTTAAAAGCTGTATGTTATGTTTACCTAGTTACATTCAACAAGTCTTTTATTTCTCAATAAATTTTATTTAATGTTCTTTGAAGTCATTTCTCTGGTAGATGTGGAGTCCTCTTTAACATCAAACTGAAATCTCTCTTAGGCCACAGGGAGTCTTAGCCAGCACATCGTCCTGGTTGTGCTTCTCATTTTACTGTAAGGCTATCATACTCTCACTCAAGCCTGGGAAGATCTCACTGCCCAGTACTCATTTTCAGTATATGGGAAGATATACTGAAAATTCACTGACAGAAAATCTGGCCTTGATTATCATCACGTTCCACGCATTCATTTATGTCCCTTGCATGCTTTAGGTGAGTTAATCTCAAGAATAATCCAAAGTATTACAAGGAGATAATACCAAACCTTGCTGTATCTATTTCAATGGTGTAGACACGGAGGTACAAAGAACTTAAGTTGTATGTCCAGTGTTATGCAGCACATGCAGGGAGGGTTTGAAATGTAAATACCCTCATAGATAAAGATGCAATTAAAACAGCAAAGACACATTGGAGATATTAGGGATTACGAGAAAGAATAAGTTTAAGATAGAGGCAGCTGCACATATTCATACAAATGTAATTTAACTGTTTATTAATTAACTATCCTACTATTTAATTTAAAAGTAAGATGTAGATTTCAGAATTTCTGCTTATGATATATGGTCCAGCAAGGAATTCTTCTAATCAAAGACTAGATTTTCATTTTAATTAAATTGAGGTCTTTTCACATCGATTAATATATTCATGGCAATCTGCTTTCCTGTAGTCATACCAAAGCCCTGTCTTCTAGATTATTCTAGATTTTGTCAAGTTGATCATTAGCAGCAGCATTGAGAACCTATGACACCTTACTTGGGAGAGAAGAGGTAATCTTTCTTCATTTAATATAATCATCTTTCCTTACACCCAGATTATCACAAATGAAAGGCTTTTGCTCCTTTTTATGGTTGAATGTTACTTTGTGATGTAAATTTTCAATGATTCTTTGAGAATTTTATACAATACAGGCTTGTTGTATTTGTTCCTAAATCCACCCCTACTCTTCCAGATTCACTTGCTCCCAAATTTATGTTCTCTCTCCCTGTTTCCACTGTCTTCTGCCTCTTCTACCTGTCTTTCTCACCTATGGAGTCCAGTCTTGGTCCCCAAACACTGATGAGTGTGCGGTCATCCACTAAAAATGTTTGAATTAACTGGAGCTGCATCCTTAAAGACAACCGACTCTTTCCCCCTGAGAAGCCAGAGCAAAATTTCTCAGTTAGTGATGGAGAATTGAAGGTCATGCCACTCTGTATGCTAGAATTTTGTTTGTTTTAATCTTGGACAGGCATTCACAACTGTTGTGAGTTCATTCATTCAGTGGTACTGTCATTTCCAGAAGACAGCATTTTCTGTGGTCTTCAGCAGTGATCCCTGACTCTTGTAGGAGCTGGTAATATAAATGGCCCCTTTGGACTGGTTTTCTTTATCCACCACATTTTCTTTATGCATTCATATTTTGATTGACACTTAGATTTTTCCATTTTTAATCTATTGTGCTACAAATGATTAGACAAAAGATATATCTGAGTTCATTTTCTTTTCAGGTGCACCTGTTTGTTGGTAGATAGATATATGTCTAGATGATAGATAAAATTTTATGTCTGGTTTTAGGTTTTTAAGACATCATGATTTTGTTTTCCAAAATGGACAATATAATACATATCAATATGAATAAGGTGCAAACTATACACTATTTGTAAATATCTTTTGTCTTTTTGCTAGTACACATTTTTACTAGAGTGAGGTCTCAAAAAGGTAGAAGACTAGGAACTGCACCAGGCTTTTCCTCTGAAGTACATACTTGTGCACTGGCATGTGCATATACACACAGAGAAAAGCATAAACTCCTACACACAATGATTAAGAATATTAGAAACCATAGATGGAAAATAAGATCATCATCTTTAGTAAATGCAAAATAAAATGCAAGGTGGCTAGTGAACACCTATAGCTCATAGATTGGCAAGTGATGTTATCCAAAACATATGTCTGTTCCGTGAGTTTGAAAATTTGAATAGGCAGTGAAATTAGCATATAGAATAGAAGTTAGTAGTGATGATACAGTGGAGATGTTGAGTACAAAAGAGAGGCCACTGACAACCTGAGTCATCAGAATAGGGGCTGTTAAATACTGACAATGGAAGTACGTAGTCCTTTTGTGACATTTTCAAAATTACCTTCCAAGTTGCAGTTACCTGGTTGTATTGGCACATCTTGAATTTCATGTAACTTTCTTCTTGTGCAACAGAAGACATTTGAAAAGGAAAAAAAAGTATAGATTTTATTGTAAGGTCTCACTTCTTTACTCCTTAACCAATCAGATGTAAGAATGTTTCTGATACCCACAGACAATAGATTAACATCTGATGTGTATTACCGAGTATGTAGATTTGTTAATGAAAAAATATTTAGAGGATTAAATGATGAGGTTGTTAAAAGGTTAACTGGCCTACCTATTGAAGTATTACCAGTTGCTTGAAATTTGAACACCGATTTCTGATTGTCTTTGTCAATATAAAGCATTCTAAGTATGATATAAATTCCTCAACAATTTGTCCATTGAAACTTAATCTCAGGGAAAAAATGTTTTCCCATGTTTACTTGTATTTTTGTAGTACAAGTACTTGCAGAACTATTTAGGCTTAAACTAAAAGTAAACTTCTAGGTAAACGTAATAGATATGAAACAATAATGAATGGGAGGTAATTCCCTTAGATCACTTTTAAATTATCAATAGTGATGACTTCAGATGAGGCTTAGCAAATTCAGTTGGCTAGATTTGTGTTCCAGCCACAACTTATCCATCTACAACATAATCCCTGTACCCAAGGCTCAGGGAACACCACCACAGAGAATGCCAGAAGATTGTAAGTGCTGGGAAAACAGGATTTCTGCTGTGAAATTGTGCCTTCTGGACATGTCAGGGAAGCTAAACTCATGATTTCTCAATAACAAGGCCACCTAGACAAGTCTTGAGCAAAAATGATACCAATAGACATGCTAAATGCATTAAGAAACACTCCCAGGTCCTCAGCCCTAGACAAAGAACTACAGCAACCAAGGAATACTGAAAGCAGGAGAAATAGTATTTCTAAGGAGGACAGTCCTAATTGGTTCTCTAATACTATATGACCATCATAAATAACATATAATTGAACAGGTTGTTTTTATTTATATAGGATACACACACACACACACACACACACACACACACACACACACACACACCAAAAATAAATGAGAATCCATGAGTGTGAGAGAAGATGGAGGCATGGGTATATGGCAGAGATTGTAGGGAGGTGAGGAAAAGGGCAAATAATATGATTATATTTTCATTTTAATGAATCAGAAACAATTAAAAAATAGTTTCTCAGGTTGGGGAGACTGCCTGCTTGTTAAAATTCCTGACTTAGGTCATGAGAACGTATTTTAAAAACAACTAAGTATGCTAGAGTATCTTATACTCTCCATGTTAGATAATAAGTTTTTTCAGCTTGAGCATTGAGAGTGATTGCACACCTTTAATCCCAGCACTCGGGAGACAGAGGCAGGTGGATTTCTATGAGTTCCAGGCCAGCCTGGGCTACAGAGTGAGTTCCAGGAAAGATGCAAAGCTACACAGAGAAAACCTGTCTCGAAAAACAAAACAAAAACAGAAACAAAAATCTTAATAAGAATATATAAGTACCATTTTCTCAGTCCATTTAGTGCTACTTGTAATTATATAATTCATGGCTGGCCAGTTGGTATTGGATAACTAATTAGGGCTTTATTCCAGGGAATGACTCTTTCTTCTCTTCTTGGCAGTCCTTAGTTGACTATAGTCATAGTTTTAGGCATGGGGCCCCATAAGATTTATGCCTTCCATGTTAGACTATATATTTGTTTTACCAATGTTCAGATATTGTTTAGGCAACTATGTTGTGATATATGTATATATGTATGTGTATATATATATATATATATATATGTGTGTGTGTGTGTGTGTGTGTGTGTGTGTGTGTGTGTGTGTGTGTGAACATACACACATGTAACAATAACAATCACAGAGGAAGAGATCATGAATTCGATTGAGAGAAGAAAGGGGTGTGTGGAGGGTAGTAGGGAAGACAGAGAAGGAAGACATGATATGATTATATTTCAATTTTAAAAAGTTAAAGAAAAATAATATTAAAAGGGGGATAAAGCCTTAGGAAATGATCTGCAGGGTTGCTGCCTGTCCCCCCCCCCACACACATACACATACACACAGTCTGAGTTTCTCTAAATGTTTCTGTATCCTTTTGCTAAAGTAGTTGTATCAGCTTTTTATAGTTCCTGTCACTGAATGACCAAGTGCCATCCAGACTTGGCTCTTCCTTGAAGTTTTCATTACCCATGAGCAAAATGAACCTGATTTTCTTCTTCAGACCTTTGTTGAGGATTTGGGTGGAGCATGTAGATGGGGAATAGGAAAATCCAAGTGAGGTCCTCCTGCTCAAAATCAAAACCACGGGCAGAGGAGAAAAATTAGACTTATTCAGTACCCTCATTTGAAAAAGAGAAATGCGGATGCTAGACACCCACAACACATAAAAACAGGCATGCAGTATTCTTAAATACTGACAGGACACCTACCCATGTAGTGCATGTATGTTCTATGAAAATGATAACGAATATCCATTTATTCTTTTGGCCATAATTCCATTTGAGTCACTGTATGCCAGTGCTGCATTCCACAGACCTAATACAGCAATGATGTTATGCAATCCTTTGGCAAAAAAGAATCAAGAGTTTGAAACATAAAACACAGAATTTCTTGCATGACCCATACTTCAAAGATTCTTTTCACATTTTTTTTTTTTTATAAAATGGCAACACGAATTCTGTGTCTTTAGAATTCAGTAGCTGTTAAACTTGTGGAGCTATGGAGAAGCTACTCAGGTAAAAAGCAACACAGGCAACACCATAATAAAAATATTGATTATGCCTCACACATTTGAAGGGTCTATTTCATAGCTGAGAATGGAGAGATGATTTCTCTGTGCAGAAAAATTACTTGTCAGAAAAATATTTTAAATCATCCAGTTAATTTAAAAATACAGGTACCTTTCTTAATGTACAATTTGTATTGTCCCCATCTCTTACTGAACTTGAACATCTTGAGAAATTATCAAGTTCCCTTCTTTGGATCCTTGACATCATTTTTTTCAGGAAATCATGTGTGTATCGTACCCACACACATTCAAAGAAGTAGCAAAAATCCCAACAGGCTTTTGACTCTCATGGAGAGAATGGCATGCATCAAATTAATTGAGACAGAGACTATGAGAACATCGCCCACAGAAAGAAATCTCTTTAGAGACAGATGAGATTACAGGCACTGTCTACGAGCCTATCATGCTAAAGAACTGATTTATTCTGATACTACCTTCCATAATCATTTAGGTGCAGCTGCCACTGTTTTTGGATATCTATTGTGATGAGTATAAAGTGAGTCAGAATAGGAGAAGGAGGACAAACGTGCTTCTAGTATGGTCGCAGTGTTGACATACTAACAAGGTGGAGGAAACTCACACTAGCTTTCCCAGCAATTATTTTGAATAAGTCATCCTCATGAAAGTTTGTAGCACACACAGCATTTGTAGTGAGCAGGTGTGATGTGGACGTCAAGTCATTTTTCTGCTCCTCACATACGGTATGTTTTGCAAACATTTTACCACACTTGGCAAAGTCCAAGAATAAATGTACTAAGTGCCTTCCAATATTTTGACAGCTAGCATATAGTACCCAACTGTTAATATGAGTGGGTCCCAGAGAAAAATGAATCATTTAAAATGAATTTTAAAAGAAATGTATGATTCTCATCATTAATGTTGTGAAATCACAAAAGTGTTCTAAACGGAAGATAGAAGCAAGCCTCTGTGTTCCTGGTCTCCTTGATCTCCGATTCCATGGGCATGATCAGCATTAATGCCCTTGGTGTCAATTTCCAACATTATTTTTCTTTTTACTATCACCATTGAAAGCAGTTTGTCAGAAAAACTTAAAAATATGAAATAATCTAAATCATGCTAAATTTAAAGTAAGATGGACATTTAAAATCATAACTAGTTCCAATCATGACTATATAGCAATATTATTGAGTTTTATCACCAATACAAGTTACTGAATGCTTTGGTATTAGCCTCAGTCCTTTCCATTATGATAATACTATTTCCAAGTGCTCTCACTAACTCCTGATCAAGCTAAAATTCATATTTTTATTCCATCCCACTAAGTCTGTCTCATTAGCTGTTCCTTTTTCTGAAGCCTTTCCCCTGCCTTTCCCTTTCTTTGTTGTGATTTTTTTTTTCAAGACAGGGTTTCTCTGTGAAGCTTTGGAGCCCTTCCTGGAACTTGCTCTGTAGCCCAGGCTGGGCTTGAACTCACAAAGATCTGCCTGGCTCTGCCTCCCAAGCTCTGGGATTAAAGGCGTGTGCCACCACCACCCAGCTTGCTGTGAATGTTTTAACAAAATGATTCATGGACTTAAAGCAACCCACTTGTATCACTAGTCCAATTGTAGATGACAGTCAAATATTTGGAGGCCTCTGAATTATTTATGTTTCCTACTTTGCAAAGTAAAAGCATTGAGGAGTCCTGTCTTCCAGATGTCCACTAGAGACATCAAAATCTGGCCACCAATAGAGTCAACTAGAAGCACTTCTATAGTTATCAAAGTGAAAACTTCAGGGGCAGAGCAACTGGTGCTCTTGGAATCAAGGGGTTTCATCAATCCCATTTCTAGGTTTAAGATTTGTTTTTTGTTTTTATCCTAATTTTGCTTTTGTTTTCTGTGTGAGTGTGTACTAACACATGAGTACAGGTATCCTTGGAGCCCAAAACAGTGCATTTGATGTCTTGACCAAATTATGTACTAGGATCTCATGTCTGGAAGAACAATGAATGATCTTAACTATTGAGCAATCTGTCCCCAATGCCATATTTAAGTCTCACACTTGCTACTCAGCCCTGAAAAATGTTAAGAAAAAGATGGATTGATTCATCCTACTTTTACATTTTGCATGTAGCTGTCTTGATTTCTGCATGCATGTCTGAGGCAGCAAATAAAAAAGCAAGTTTAAAAGAACCATTGTGATTTGATCATAGCTGAAAAGTTTTAGTGACTTATGACTTGTCATACAGGGACAAAAATTCAAGTCTTTAATCACAAATTCAGAGACACACTGGGCCATTTGTATTCATGAATACACTGAGCAGAAGTTGGACTTATTTCAAGAGGACTTAAGAGAATTACCTTGAAATTACTCCAGTTACCAACAGATTGGAATTGCCAGCAATAATGCAGAACATCCAGCTACACAAGAACATACAAAGAAATATTTTAGATATCTTGAAATTGTTAATTTTATAAAAAGTGTAATTGTATAAGGTATTCTATATTTTGAATTGTTAGGTCTGGCCTCTTTGTCTTCTATGGGAGAATTTTTTAGATGTAGAGAAAAAGGAAAGGCTAACGAAGCCTGCGAAAATACTAGCTATGACACCTTTAGATGGCGCCTTAAAATGGCCCTACAAAATGGCACATCTGTATGACAATTTTTCTTTAACAAAAATATAAAGGTTAATGTTAAAATAGAAAGAAAAAGGAAAGTAAATTTGCTTTGTGCATCAGTTTCAAAACTTTTCTCTCAGGGGCTGCAGAGACGGCTCAGCGGTTAAGAGCACTGACTATTCTTCCATAGGACTTCCAGCACTGGCAACCTTCTGTGACTCCAAACACAGGGATCTCATCACCCTCTGTTGGCCTCCATGAGCAGTGCTGACATGCATGCAATCAAAACACACATATACATATACTTATATATATATATATATATATATATATATACAAAACAGACATATACATATATATATATATATATACATTTCCTTAATACAAGACAGTTGAAGATACAGTGCTTCTACATCATAAACCCATAGATTCATAGACCTATGTGCTAGTAAAATGGAGGGCTGGGAACAAGTACATACTCAATCATATCAGAAGTGATATGGAGATAGTTTCTTCTAGTCAAAAATACTTAAGTGACGGGACCTATGCTATTGAAGATAATTTAAATTGTTAATTTCATATGTCATGTTTAGTTAGCTTCAGGACATTGTTCCTAGATCTTGTAGCTATTTCTATAGGAGTGTAAAGTTCAGTTATGGAAAACTGTCATATTAGGTGAACATACAATAAAAATAAATACATGGTTATTCCAAAGTATATGCGGCAAATACTCTTAGATTGATCACTCCAACAAGAGTGATTTTTGAAGGTAAGTCACATAGAAGCTATATCCTTTATGATATAGTCCTGATAACAATATCTTTAATATGTCATGTGTTAAGATACCTAAACAGATTCAGATGATTCTCACTGCTAGTAAATTTATGAAAATTTGGACACAAAGAACTGATTTTTATAACTTAAAGTAAATCTAGTTAGCCTACAAAGGTATGCAATCTCTGGGGGAGATTATCTATATACTGTTAATCACAGACCTTTATATATTAGAAGGTTTGATGCAATAAAATTCTGAAACAAACATTTATGTTTTCTTGACCATGAAACTTACTCAGAACTCTTACTAAAAATTCCATTGTTTGCTCAGTTAACAATCAGTTAAATATGTTCCTTACTAATCACATATCCCACTAGCTGTTTTATTAAGAGAATGGCATCCATAAGGAAACAACTCAGTCTACATCAAAGAAGGATTATGGTTAGTGTTTAGTGTTTCTCTGCATAGTTCTCAATATCTGCTGGCACACTATCATCCTTCTTCCTAATGACAACCCTAGTCAGGAGTACAAGACTGAATATAAGGCTCAGTTCTTTCCTGGAAGAGTGCTTCAACAGGCATTTGTTTGGAGAACAGCCTGGGAATCTTTGTTTCTGAGTTGCCAAGACACAGCAGACTCTTGGCTACTAGGCCAGTCATCCAGTGTGTGTCTTATATAATCCCTCCTTTCTACTCTTCTCTCTGTCCTATGACAATCTTCCTTGTTTGCATACCTTGCCTCAATTTTAGCTGCTTGTCTTCTTTAGTAATATAGATTACACCTAGACATTTTGCAGGCAATATTATGCAATCTCACTTTGTACTGCTCACTAGTCATACCCTTTCATGCTTTAATAGTACTATGAAAGATGAAGAAACATTGCTTTTATACCTTTTTGCCTCACACATACAGTTTAAAGCTGGTCCTAAATGTCATTAAAATTTTCACTAATATATTTTTCATTATTTAAAACAACTTCAAATCAAATAAATTTCAATCATGTTTTTCATATCCGCAAGTCCCTCCAGATCCTTTCTCCCCAAACTCAACTTTAAGTTATTTTTCAGAAAATAAACAAAACATCAATGCAACAACAAAACTCCACAAAACCAAGAAAACAAAATAAAACCACACCCAAAAAGAAACACAAAACAAACAAAAATACCATCAAACTGGAACCAAATAAAAACACTCTCACACACATACATACACACACACACACACACACACACACACACACACACAAACACACACACACAACAACAACAACAACAACAACAACAACTATGGAGTGCAATTACATGTTGGTCAACTACTCCTGAATATGAGAATTGTCCTGGAGTGTTTGATACTCCCACTGTCACTGTCTTGGAGAAAATTGATTTTCCCTCTCCCAGAAGCTGTAAGTGACAGTTCAGCTGTTAACCTTTACCCTACTGGCTAGGTTTTCATTAATTCATTCATTCATTTTTTAAAAGTACAGCAAAATGAATTATAGTAAGATGAAACAAAAGCTACCGCATCAAAGTTGGTCAAGACAACCAACAAAAGGAAAAGAGCCCAAGAGAAGATACAAGAATCATAGACCCACTTGTTTGCACACTCAGGAATCCTATAAACCTACTAAACTGAAAGCCATAATACTTGCCCAGAGAAACTAGTGAAGACCTTGGCACAACCTATACGTGCTTCTTCAGCTTCTATGAGTTTCTATGAGCTTTTCTCATATTGATTTAGAGTTTGCTTAGTGTCCTCCTCTTTGGCTCTTACACTCTTTCTGACTCCTCTTCGGGGTTCCCCATCTCTGAGGGGAGGGATTTGATGGAGAAATCCTATTTAGGACTAAGTGTTCCAAGTTTTCTCACTCTCTGTGTAATTTCTGGATGTGAATCTCTGTATTTGTTCCTATATTCTTCAGGAAGAAGCTTCTAGGCTGGTTGCTGAATAAGGCACTGATCCATGATTATAGCTGAATATCATTAGGAGTCTTTTTATCACTGAATTTTTTGAGATCAGTAATATTTGTTTTTTTCCCTGGGTCCCTGGGTATATAGTTCCAGATTCTTGGCCACGTAATTTCTCTCAGGTATGAGTTCCATGTCATTCAGTGGGCCTTAATTCAAATAAGACATTGGTTGATTATTCCCACAAGCTTTTATGCTATTATTGCTCTAACAAATCTTGCAGGCAATAAACCTTTGAAGATGAAGTCTTTGTGGCTGGCGTGGTGTTTATGTTTCTGTTTTTTGGAGCATTTGGAAATTAGTGGTGAAGGCTCTATGTGGGCATTGGCTTGACATCTCCCCTTTTAATGAGTTGTGTAGGTGTTGTCTTCAGGGTTGTTTGGGGATTCCCGTGGAGCCTCTTTGGCCAAAAACTCAATGAGATGTAACCCAATATAAGTATTGAAAGATTCATTTGGTGAGAAGAGATGCCCAGTTGGCACTCTGTCTCCCCCATTATTTGGCCATTTTATTTAGATTGCCTTCATATATGGATATATTTTAGGAAGTTTTTACTGTATTTGGTTTCCATACTACATCCTAATTTGCTATCTCTCCCTCTATTCCTTATCACAACTCTATCTCCACTCCCCATTTGATCCTCTCATTCTAGGCCCTCCCCATCTATTAATACATATCTATTCTATTTCTCTTTCCTACTGAGATCTCTCTGTTACCTCTAGCACCTTCCTCTATACTAACCCTCTGTGGTTCTATGGATTGCAATTTGGTTATCTTTGACTTCGCAGCTATTCTCCACATATAAGCAAATACATACCAAATCATCTTTCTGCGTCTGGGATATCTCACTCAGGATGATATTTTCTAGTTCCATCCATTTGCCTGCAAATTTCATGATGTTATTTTTTTTAATGGCTGAGTAATACAGCATTGTGTAAATATGCTACATTTTCTTTATTCATTCTTCCACTGAGGAGCATGTAAGTTGTTTTCAATTTCTGGCTATTATGAATAGAGTACCAATGACTGAGCAAGTATCTCTGTAGTAGAATGAAGCATCCTTTGGGTATGTGCCCGAGAGTGGTACAACTGGATTTTGAGATCAGTTAATTTCCATCCTCCTGAGGAAACAGCACACTGATTTCCATAGCCACTATAGGAGTTTACATACTCACCAGAAATGTATCGGTGTTTTTTTTTTTTTAATTGAACACCCTGCTAAAACTGGTCATAAATGTTAAAATCTATTACATGAAAGGGGTTGTTGTAACTTCCCCCTTTAAGGCCAACATTCAACAGCTCATAGGATCTGTGGAAACCCAGTAGGACCTCCAAGATCTTAGAATGGCAAGAAAATTTGCTGTTCAAATATATGCATACCTGTAGAAGTGAGGATTCTCAGCTGAGGAATTCTATACTCATGTGTATTCTAACATGTTGGCTTTTATGCTACCTGCTTGCAAATCTGTAAAACTGCAGCCTCAAAAGAATCATATAACTTGGAATTTCTGTTGTCTTTATTTTTGAGAAAAAAT
This sequence comes from Peromyscus maniculatus bairdii, assembly GCF_049852395.1. NCBI lineage: Eukaryota > Metazoa > Chordata > Mammalia > Rodentia > Cricetidae > Peromyscus > Peromyscus maniculatus. The sequence continues at coordinate 15,297,340 of NC_134868.1, forward strand.
AACTTATGCCCAATGTCAATGAAACCTACATTTCAATATGCACTATCCTTTCCAGTAACATATGTAATGGGATGTCTCAATATCTAGGAATATATATTATGTTTCCTAAACAGGCCACTAATGCTAAGTACTGTTAATCATTATTCTAGAAGGCAGAAAATTCACAATATTGTATACTGACCACATCAGATCATCTACTTTAATTAATCCCAGTGATTTGAAAGTGAGAAAGTATAGAAGTTGAAAAATTTGAAAGCCCATTGACTTGAAATAACTATGGAGAAAAATTGCATTTTCCCCTAAGTCCACGTACTTCTACCTGGACAGTGAAATACACTGTCAAATTTGCAGAGCTCATGTTTAGTTGTCTGGCCAACAAAAATCTCAGGTCACCTTTTCAGGGTCCTAGTCCTGTGTTTCATGTTCCCAAGATATTCAGACATTCTCCTTTATCTATTTCCCTCCTCATTTTCTCTATACACAGTTTTGGGGTGAAACTAAAACGGAACCCATCATCATCATTATCTCTCCCTAAATTGCTATTTAAGACATCTGAGATGTACTCTTGCCTCATGTTCATGTTGCTTGCTATTCCCCCTTGGGTGAAATAATCTGATGTAGTATTAAGACTGTCACTAAGAATTGTTCATGTATAATTTATACTCACAATTAAAAAGCATTTTTAACCAAGTGTCACAACACAGTGACAACTAAATTAGACTGTGATTTACATTACCATGTGCTGCCACTTGATTTACTGTCATGCTGCAGAAATTGATAAACAGCCCAGATAGAGCAAGCTGGAGATCTTCATTAAGAAAGGACTCGTTCCCAGGTGTGAGTGAGGTGAAAGGTAGTTGGATCCCGTCATTTTCAGTATGATTAGTAACTCATTTTTGTAATTTGTATATCTAGGGCACAGACACATTTCTAGTAATTACCCAGAACTGCTAAAGAAGGGCTGAGAAAATAGTGCACACTTGCCTATTCTATATTTTAAACTAAAATAAGGGACCAACTATGTAGATCTGAAAAATTTATTCCCATGTCTAAGAGCTAGAGTTTGAAGATGAAGGACACTCTATCACTGAGCTACATCCTGATACCCATTAGTATAGATTTTATATCAGCTTGAATATCTAAGCATACACATATGTATGCATGTAAATGAATGAAATCAGTGTATATTTGCAAAATCTTAGTGTCTGTGTATGAGGAAGCCATGCAATTGAGGATATTTTTATTTTTTTTCTTTTTTTTAGTAAAGCAGTACAAATTTAGTAAATAAAATCATGTGCTGCAAAATGATGTTGCTGCTAGCAAAAGAATATTTAAATGATGGGTATCCCATAGTATTATATCCCATAGTTGAAGAAGTCGTAGCTGCTGCCATAGTCATACTAGTGTAATGGCACATGGCACATCATACTATTCCTGTCTCTGACCATAATCATGTATACAAACTTCCCATCTAGTCAGTCATATAAAAATATAGTGCACACAATTGACATAATTTACAAAGTACTTATTAATACCCAACTATTTTACTAGTTTATACACTTACTATATTACGGTTTCAGCCATTTTAAAGTATTGTAAAAGCATGGTGTTAAATAGCCAGCACACATGTATCTCATTCTTTCTCCATTCCTATCTTTGTTTCTTCTTGTACTGTTTGTTTATTGGAGACGAATACTTGCTATGATGCCTCATACAGTTCTCACATCTTACTATCCCAAGTGCTTGGATCAAAGGTGTGAACTACCACACCTGAATATTGCATCTCTTCCTTGTAACATTTCCTCTTCTGCTTGATTCAGTTTCACATTATTATGTTCTTCGTAGCCCATGAACTAATGTTGAGCCTATGTGTACAGTGTTTACTATCTACAGTCACGCACATGTCTATCCTGGCCTTCACGATTGCTTGGCCCCCGCACTCTGATTCACTAAGAGACTCTTCCAGTTCAGAAATTCCTGGCTGGTAAGTGCTCTACCCAGCTATGGCATTTTTACATTTTCTGTCAAATATTTCTTTGAAATCAAGAGGAGAACTTGATTAAAACACCACAATATTATTGCCAACAGACCATTTCAAGATGAGTCACAGAAGAATGCCACGTTATTTTCACCTGTGGTTGGCATCCTTTCCTACAAATTGGCAAAAAAAATTATCTAACATACAGCTAAAATATTAAATAGAAAATATATGGTGACCTTTGCAATGGAAGGTGAGGCTTATGTTAAAAGAATAGATTAACACATTCAATAAACCCATTTTTGAATCACATTAGTTAATTTTTTTTCCATTTTATTAAAGTATGTTTTCATGTACAGACTGGAAATAACAATGGAGGTGTTGCTTTTTATTTAGTTTTTCCTGCTAAGAGTGGTAGTTCATCAGAGTCAGTCTAAATTCTTTCAATTTGGAATGTAAGCTTCTTGATATATTTAGAAATTGATTCTTTTGAAGAAAAATTTACCGTGGATAGTGTAAAAAATGGCTCCAGATTGACTATTTCACACCAAATCAGTTTATTATTGGTCGTCTTGCTGGAGCCTTTTCATGGCCTTCCCTGGCCTGGCTGAGGGTTGCCCTTATCTTACATTAGTCAAATCTTGTCCACAGGAACTCTGTCCTCAAGGCACTCAAATCCACCATCAGAGTAGCTAGCACTGCTCTAACTGTAGTACAATAATGATTGTGGTAAAAGGGAAAATTGTTTATTGTAATCAGAGACATATCAACCACCAAGATAAAATCATCCTAAGAGCTAGAGATCTAGACCTGTGCCTAGGTTGAGGGAGCTCCTTCCGCCTTGAGATTGAGGTGTCCACTCTCATGAATCCCAGGGATTCTCATGTTAAAGAATCTCTTTAAATTGGTATTTCTCATGGTAGAGCAACTCCAATAAGCTATTCTGAGATTCCTCTTCTCCTGGTTATTGCTGGAGTAAGCAGGTATACCATTTCTTACCTTCTATACCATACTTTTAATTCTGTTTTTTTTCCACCTTTATATATCTTTAGATACACAAACACCATCATATTAAAGTTTCTATTTTAGCATGTATTGTAGTAACAATCTATACTACCCAGAGAGTAGTAGGTTATAGACCAGGACATCAGTGGTACCATAGAGGGTTTGGTAAATACCCTCTGAGAAAGTCCATTGATGTGGATATGGCTCTGTATAAGTAAAATGCTGATTGACCAGTATCCAGGCAGGCAGTATAGGCAGATAAGCAGAGAACAAAATTCTGGGAAGTGGAAGGAGAGGGAGAGAGATGTCACCAAGACAAGTGAGATGTAAGGTACCAGTAAGCCACGAGCCATGTGGTAAAGTGCAGACTAATATAAATGGGTTAATTTAAGATAGAAAAACTAGATAACAAGAAGCCTGCTGCAGCCATACAGTTTGTAAGCAATATACGTCTCTGTGTGCTTACTTGGTTGGGTCTAAGCAGCTGTGGGACTAGGAGGTGAGAGATTTGTCCTGACTGTGGGCCAGGCAAGACTAAAAAAAAAAAAACTTCAGCTACAAATGGCACCCAACTTCAGCTACAGTCCACAGCAAAAATATCACCTAATATGCATTTTTCAGAGTGAATTCCCAGTGTTAACTGTACAGACTGAGACCAAAGGATACCCCTTGTATTGTTCTATCATTCTCTCTGCTTTCTTTTCTTAAGAAAAATTCTATCACAGAAGCTGGAGCTAAGGTAGCAGCCCACAGAACCTAGTGAAATGCCTGTCCCTTTCCCTACAATGTTGTGAGGCACATAGCCACATCGGCCTTCATATAGGAAACTGGGAATCTGAATTCAGGGCTCATATTTCTGCAGTAAGAGACATCTTCCCAGCCCCTAATTTCTGATACGTTTATCAGTGGAAATTGTAATTTTCAGTAATTAATCAAATCATTTATGATCTATCTAGCATAGCTAGATCATATCTAGCACTACTACATTAAACTACTGAAGTTAGTGACTTTGTTTGCCTAGAAGTATTTCAAACATTTTTATTCCCATTCAAAGTATTTGAAACTTTTTGTTACATTCTGGCTCTTTATATTTATACAGAGATTTTTGCAATATCAGTGAGCCACAAACCAATTGGAAAAGTAATAAAATTAGAAAAAACAAAACTCTTATCACTTTCCTAGCAGGTAAACAAATCCTTACACAATGTCTCACGGTTTAGGCCTGCTGATGTGGGTGTTGGTAACTTTTTATCAATTAATTAATTAATAATAAATAATAATAATAATAAATAATTAATAATTAATTTTCTCAGCTCTATTACAGTTTCCTCTCCCTTCCTCCTCTCCTCTCAGTCTCTCCCAACCTCCCCTCTTCTCACTCACCCGCACATCCACTCCTCCTTTCTAGTCAAAAAAGGGCAGACCTCCTATATATATTGACCAGGCATGGCATATCAAACTGCAGTAAGACTAGGTATCTCCTCTCCTGTTAAGCCTGAAGGAAGTAACCCAGTAAGAAGAAAGTGTCCCAAAAGCAGATAAGAGAATCAGAGACAGCCTTTGGAACTTGCCTTTTCAATTGCAGATTTCACCTGGAGAAAATGAAGCTCAGAAACTTACTTCCTTATTCATTAGAAATTAACACATCAATGTGTATTATATTGCAAAATAAAAATTTATTGAGTTATTATTGTGTACAGAAAAATGAATGCTAAGAATTAAAATTTGAAAGTCATAAAAATGCAACATGTTGATATTTGCACTTGGTTATATTAAAACCCTCAAAGAGAACTTATTGTGAAAACATGGAACATTCATTATTGCATCAATATCACTAATATAATTATTTGTCATGTATTTCACTTTCCGTATGGTTTCTTCAATGACTTTTCCATCATCTCTGACTAAAAGGGTTTCCCTGCTATAATTCTCCTCTATCATGTTTTTCCTTATGATAAATCAATGCCAACTTGGTTCTTGCTCTAGGAGGGCATCTGCATCTCAAAGCGGCGAGTGAGAGAAATTGGGAATACTACTATTGCAAAGAACATAGCTGAGAAAAGCTAATAAACCATGTTTTCCCACCCTCCTGTTCCTCTCTACCTCAAATATTCAAGGAAATTATTCTTTGAGACACAGGCAAGAGATCACAACCAGACCATGTATGTCCTTCTTTTATTCTATTCTTCTGTGTGCTGAAACGGGAGGAGAGGCTATTGGAATTAGAATTTGCTTCACAATTATAATTGTGACAATAAGAATTTAGAAGATAGACAATCCATATAAACACCATTGATGATTGCCACTAATTAGTGGAAGAGAGATTTGAATATAAACGTGAAATTATGCTCAAGAGAAAAAGTATTTTCTCTGATAGCAAGTTTATGGTCTTCCATAAAGTGGCTGAGAAAAGTTTAAGATGGATGACTAGATTTGTAAATAAACTATAACACAATTAAAATATGTTTATAATACCATAATTATAATTCTTTTAGATTGTAATGTTATAGAATATTTATAGAGCATGGGATATTCAATTTCATTTACTTTGCAAGGCTAGAATGAATGTCAAAGATTCAAACTCCAGAGTCAAAAAGAAAGACCCAACTGAAGTATGGGAGGGCATGAGAAGAAGCTCAGGAAACAGGACAGATGAGTACATAAAGTAGAAAAATACAGGGAATTATAAAGCACCAAAGAAGACAGTTTCTCGTTTATTTAGAGAATAAACAACAAGAGGTGGAAAAACATATTACTTGTAGTAGTAAATGGCAGAAAAAGTTTTAAATTTAGTTGTTTATAAATTTACCAAAGCATTACAAGTCAGGAGGGGCAATGATGGTGGATTCCATCACCTTTGTGAATGGATTCATTTCTTGAATGAGACTGGAAGTACAACTGATATTGTGATTGATGATGGGTGCGTCACAATTTAACTCCACCTACGAGGTCACTCTGAAGGCAAAGAAGGATGCTTTCTTAGTGGCAGTGGCGTTAGGAGCATAAGAGCTAAGAACCCATTGAGAGGAAGAGAGTTAGAAAGACAAGACATTGCAAAGGATCACATTTTATTTTCAGGGAATGGACTTAGCTGAGATGCAAATCTATTGAGTCTATCATTAGTACTGTGGCAAGGAATATACAAATGCTTAACAAAGCTAATCTAGATGTGGGTACTCATTGATTGGGAGACTTTAGAACAGAGAGTGGGGAGCATATTTATAATTAATAAACAGTAACATTTTGCCATAGTTGCTTTAATACCTTATCATTGAGGTAGAAGTAATTGTAATTTCTGTCAGGGATTACATCTTTCCCAGAATTAGAAGGAGAAGATATTCAGAAAGGTGAATTGTGTCATTCTATATTAAAATCAAACAAGATGTTCATAGACTCAGAAGTGAAGGCAGACTTCAATAAGAAAAGGATAGAATCTTGAATCAAACTGAAAAAAAATAGTTAAAAGCTTAATAAGATTGATATATTGTAAAAAGAGTCAAAAACAAGACAAACATTAGAGGAGCCCAGAAGTTTTTCTGCCTCATCATGTTGTTAACTATTATAATTCTAAGAGGCTGTTAAAGGGTAGAAATCACACACCAAAGCGTCTCTATTTGTGCATAGATTAGCAAATGTCAGAAAATCAGCAACTAGGCTTTGTGATAAAATGTGATTCTGGCTTTACCTTAAAATGAGACTTGTAAATGATCATTTTACTTTTGTTTCCATCACATTTATCCAATGTTATGAGTAAATATGATGTTCTTAGTCTGCTCTGTGTTTGAACATTATGCTACATTATACTTGGCAAAACTTGAAAATATAATGTAACTGAAAACAGGAGAAAAAAATCCTTGAGGAGAGAGATTGTCAATATGACTTTGCAAGTGTTTGGCTCCAATATTTGTGCTAAAAATATGAGACTGTAAAGGGTAGGGAAGTTATCAATTAGAAATCAATCACCTTGGCAGAGTCCAAGGATGTATGTATATATAATCATATAAAATTCTGAAATATTTTACTACTTATTAGAAAATTGAATGAGTGATTAAATCCATAAAATTTAAAGTAAACTACTGGTTGGCAATATTGAAACAATAGCCAGAGTATCAAAAACAAAGTCTGACTGTGTTTCCCCCTTGGGTATGATTTGTAAGATATAGATAATAGCTGGGCAGTGATTGTGGCTCAGTTGGTAGAACACATGCCAACCATTCATGAAACCCTGCACTCGGCTCCAAGCATCTGACAGTAGTACTAAGTAGTAATCTGAGTACTAGGGCAGACAGAGAAAGGAAGAGCGGTTCAAGGCCACCCTCTGTTACCTAGGAGCTCAGTGAGCTCCAGAGCATCCTGGACTACAGAAAATCCTGCCTCACAAAACAAACAAAAATATATGTTAAATTTTGTCTGATATGACCCCAAAAAGAGAAATAAATGAGAAATGAGAGACTCTTCAGGAAACAGTTCTTCCCTAGAGTTCTTGTCCCATTCTCTTCCATTTACACTGTGACACTATTTCTTTTCTGCCTTTTGATTTAACTTCTCGCTCTCGCTCTCGCTCTCGCTCTCGCTCTCGCTCTCGCTCTCGCTCTCGCTCTCGCTCTCGCTCTCGCTCTCGCTCTCGCTCTCGCTCTCGCTCTCGCTCTCGCTCTCGCTCTCGCTCTCGCTCTCGCTCTCGCTCTCGCTCTCGCTCTCGCTCTCGTGTGACAATAGTCTACATTCTTCTTTCTCTTCACCCATTTGAATAAAAATGCAATTTGAGGTTTTTCTCCACACTAGGTAAACTTGTCACATATGACAAAGTAGAATAAGCACAAAATAAGTGAAAGGAAATAAAGTACACTGGGTGATTAATTTTTTTAAAAAATGTGTGGTTGTTGCATTCATGACCTCATAGCAACTGTTGATAATTTCAGAAGTCCTGAATGTGATCAAGCTAATACATTTCTAACATGGTGGGGAAGGGTTCACACGGCCCTTCCTCTTATGAGGGGGCTATTGACAGTTGATGGTAGCTTGGAATGAAAGAATGTGATCTAATATAACGGTCATGCTTCAGTGAATGACCACATCCCATGCTCATGTTGGCAGCTCTAGTTGGACATAGTGGAGGAATGTTAAAAGTTGGCGTAATCATGAATTTGGTCAGAAGACTGCTGGGTGCACCCTGGAGTCAGAGGGCATAAATGGAAGATTGGTATGATCATAATCTATTGCACACATGTATGAAATTCTCAGAGAATAAGCGAAAATGGTTTAAAAGATGAAACAAAATCATAGGTATATAAAAATATACATGTCTTTACTCTTTGAAGACAAAATTATGGCTCATAAAATGTGTTTTAGGAAAAGTTAATTTTGAAATCATCAAAATGCTCAGTAAATGAACACAGACATTGAAGGAGCTGTGAGAATATTGCATAATCAACTGTTAACAGATCAAGTTATAAGGTCAAACACACACACACAAACACACACACACAAACACACACACACACATGTGCATGCAATATAGCTAATGAAAGAATGGAAAAGTTATCTATGTAAATATTAATTATCTTGACCCAGTCACTATTTCTTTTTTTAATAAATTAATAAGAAAGGTCTTCAACATTGGGAAATTATTATATTTACATATATATGTACATTTTATGAGTAATGATCTAAACTGTCATGATCTCCTATTTGCATGTAGTCATTACAAAGTAACACATATAATATGACCATGTGTCACTGGAATCTTTTATTATTAATTACTAGGGTGATATCCAAAATTAACATTTACCTCCCTAATCTTTTAAAAGTCAGAGTATCCAATGATTTTTATATCAGTGCTATAAGAAATTTCAGACATCCAAAATTTCATTTAGTCATTCTTTGAGTTTCCTAGTCAGCGATGGTTCTACAAATTGTGCTCAGTACATAGTTTCGATATACTCAAGTGAAGCTACAATTTAAGATCCTCTAATACCTCTGTCTCTGTTGTTCTATTATTTAGTGAGCAGTGCCACTCAGCAACAATGCACTAATCTCAAGGAGAACATATCAAGGTGCCTTCAGTTTTATGGGGGAATCCAAAACTAATCCCTTATAGTTGTCCTACAGAAATGAGAAACCTAAATAAAAAATTTGATGAGAAAGCAAGTAAGTTAAAAGCAAGGACATACATGTGTGCTGATTCAGCTCACAATATTGCCTTGATATTTGATTTGTTCTGGTAAAGGAATAAAGCCATGAGGCATTTGAAACATACTTCTTGTTGTCAAGATCAGCAACATCTGTGTACATGAAATTTTACTCTGTAGTGTTCTCAAAATACACAAATAGGGTATTCAAACGCAAGTCCTTAAACACACATTCATAGTCACAGTACTGAATTGACTCAGCAGGATGTATTTGTGTGTGTGTGTGTGTGTGTGTGTGTGTGTGTGTGTGTGTGTGTGTATAACCATAATAATCAAAGAAGAAGAGGTCATGAAGTTGAGGATGAGTGGGAGTATCAGGAGGACTTGGAGTAGGAGGAGTATGGTGTGAAAAAGATGCAAATACAGTACACATATATGAATTTCACAAATGATAATAATAAAATTAAAAATGATACTTGAACAATCTTAATTTGGGTAATTTAATAGGGTTTATAAAAAGACTTTAATAAGAGCATAAATATATACATTCAAAAATATTTTATTTTTGGCATATTTTATTGTTAAATATAAAAAGTAATATACCCCTTTAATTAAGTCAGAGCTATTAGTTACCTAAGAATAGATTCTTGAAAATTTGTTTGCTAGCTGTATTAATTTTATCTTAGACCCTTCTGCATAATTTTTGAAGACACTAGTACTCTATTTAAGAATGTCTTTTTCTTGGAGCTATGAAGAACTAAACTTATCATATTGTGTTAATTGATATAAAATTCAAAATGGAATATTAAGGATAATATTGATTTTTTTCTCCTAAAATAGTAAAGCATATGCTTAATACTTACAATTTAAATCCCTACAAATTCTGCTTTTAGTGAGACAATACTTGGGTTGTTGAATTTTTGTTGCAGTAGTAGTGTGATTTGGGCATTTCTTTTCATTTGAATGGTCTTAAAATAATTTCTACAGTAATATAGGGAGGAAGATTTTCATTTGGGTGCATTGCCATACATCATCTTTTGGTTATAAAAAGTCCATTACCAAGCTCAAAGTAGGTCTTAGAAGTTGATAGAGAATTAGCTACACTTGCTTGTGTGGAATTGAAACTCGGATGCATCAAGAAACCAGAAAACAGTGTCACTACCCAGAGCCTGGGTGCTACCACCCTGGAGAAGAAGTTCTGATGGCCATCCTGTACCAACAACATAGGCAGCAGAAAAGGCTTGCATGTGTGCATTGTGATGGCCTTGTTGATTTTTGAGATAGTAATTGAATAATATTTTCCCTTTCCTTTTTCTCCCTCCAAGCCCCCACATACCCCTTCTTTCTTTGCTTCAAATTCATGGCTCCTTTTGAAAGCCATTGGTATTCCATGCATATATGTATTTGTATATATGTATATGTTCCTAACTATACCATGTTGGTTGAATCCATGTGATGTTACTTATATATGTTTTCAGGGCGGACTGCTTGCCACTGGACAACTAATTGCTGTGCCCTTCCCTGGGGAGGATTACTTTTCCTGCTCCTTGTTTATTCAGCTGCCTTTAGTTCTTTTTGTAGGGTTGAGACTTCATGCTCCTTCCCTTTACAGTTTAGCATGTTCTTTTGCAACCCTCCCCCCTCCTGGTTAGTATCAGTTTATGTTTGGTTTTTGAGAAGTGGTTGATTTTATAGTGTAGCAAGTAAAGAAATCTTGAACTGAAACACTATGTCAATCCTTTTGACACCCATCATTATGTTTTCCCGATCTTACAAATACATCTGGACACTCAAAGCTACTTAATTTAGGTAATGACAAAAGCCATACCAAACAGTGTCAGTTTTAATATGGAATTGTCTAGTTGCGTCTGGATCAAACCATTTGTATTATAATAGACAATAGCTTTTAGAAATAATAACAAACTGTAACAACTATTTCAGAGTAAGGATGAGAGGGAAAAGGTAACTATACCAAAAGTAGAAGATGGAGTTTGCTCTCCAGATATATTCAGCCACTGCTATAATCAAAACAGGATCTTTGCAGAGATGTTAAGTGGTGATTCAACATTTCTAGCTTAGGAGTGTCAACTATTTGAATGCTGAATACTATGTTTGAAAAAGTGTGGATTCACTACCCTAAAAAAGCCGATGAGATGACAATCCTCTTCATTAGCACTCCCTTTTCTATCTGAGGAGTGTCTTACTGAATAAATGGTTTGGCATTTGTCCCGCTTGGAGATTCTGTGGGACTCCTAACAGTGAGAATGGGGGTGTCTATGATTTCTTGCCAATTCTATGTGAAGTTTCTGCATTCGGAATGGAAAAATGGACCCACATTCTGCCAGTTTAATGGAACATTCAGTGCCAAAGGACCAGTAACAGTATGAAACTGGGAAGCTTATTTTAATTACACAGTAAAATGTAGGATAACTGATCTGAATGTGAAATCTTGGTCCAGATTTGCTGGATCTATCTTGGAGATGTTATGGGGCCTGATATTGGAGGTGTGTAGCTAGAGTTTTCCTGCCTTGTCCACAGTCAGGACAAATCTTTGTCACCCGCCAGTCCCACAGCCGCTCAGACCCAACCAAGTAAACACAGAGACTTATATTGCTTACAAACTGTATGGCCGTGGCAGGCTTCTTGCTAACTGTTCTTATAGCTTAAATTAATCCATTTCCATAAATCTATACCTTGCCACGTGGCATCTTCACATGCTGCTTGTCATGGCGGCAGCTGGCAGTGACTCCTTCTGCCCTCCTGTTCTTTCTTTTCTCCTGTTAGTCCCGCCTATACTTCCTGCCTGGCCATCGGCCAATCAGTGTTTTATTTATTGACCAATCAGAGTAATTTGACATACAGACCATCCCACAGCATTGATGTAGCATGAATCTTAAAAAGTTTTTATTAATAAAATCAAACCTGAGCTAGGTATTGGGGTGTATGCTGGAAGATAAGAGAGACAGAACAGGCCACAGCCACCTCACCTTGTCAGTTTCTCATCTGGTCTTATTTCCTCAGACTGAAGGCCTTTGAGTCCTCATCCAGAATGGGTCTCAGCTGAACTGCTGCTCAAAAGCCTGAAAGCTTAACCAGCCAAATGCTTCTAGTTTCTGGTCCTCACACCTTATATACCTTTCTGCTTTCTACCACCACTCCCTGGGATTAAAGGCTTGCTTTCTGGGATTAAAGGCGTGAGTCACCATGCTTGGCTGTATCCTTGAACAGATGGATTTCTGCCTCTGGAATGCTAAGACTAAAAGCATGTGCTACCACTGCCTAACCTCTGTTTAATATTGTGGCTGTTCTGTCTCTGACCCCAGATAAGTTTATTAGAGTGCACAGTATTTGGGGGAATACAATACCACCACAGAGGTGGGTCAATAGGATGTGCTTTTTCATAGTTGTAAACTGGGCTTAACTTTCAGCTGTACTCTGCTCCCTGATACAAACGCCAAGTGAGGAACTTATTTACAGGCTCCCACAATCAAGACTAGAGTCACAGTGACCTGTCTTCCTCACTGTGTTGCACTGCAACTATATGACAAGATAAACCTTGTCCTCTTTTCAGGTGTTTTAAATCACAGTAATGAGAAATGTAACATATACATCCATATATCCATTCATGTGTTTAATACTAAATTTAATTTCATAATAAAATGACAAGTACATATTTGTGAATGAAACAACTTACATTTATTTCTAGGATATCTGCAGATATTAATCTTAAAATTTAATATAAATATTTTTATGTAAGATATGGGAAAATTTTACATGAAACAATTTACTAAATTATTATATGATTTTAAAATACTCCTGTCACACTTCAAAGACCCTACAGAAATTACAGCACAAAGTTAATTTTTGGTAAAATGCTTTAAACCCCATTACTTTCCCAGTCTATTCAAAGTTAAGTAAAAAGGTCTGATGTGATGCTGCACTGGGCAGGGTGGGGGGTTGCTTTCCATGCAAGCCCGATGAACTTAAATGAATCTCTAGTCTCCGTGGTAAAAGAACCAACCTCCACATGCAAACCACTGTCCAGATACACCCATACTCACATGAACATAGGCATCACACATACATACACACTGTAATAATAATCAAAACATTTAGACCCCAAAAGTTTCCACTATGTAGAATTTCTCAATTTCTTTTGGATTTATGTGCAGGAACCCAAGTGGTTTCATTGTGATCTCAAATTACCTCAGTACAATTTTTGAAAATTATTAGATAGTTACTCTACAAATTTTTGCATAGTCTAAACCTGCCTTTTATTTTAAACTTATAACTGAAATCTGGGTATAGGCTCTCTAATAATTTTGGCACACATTTAAAATAATTTGATATGCATATATTATTTTATATACTTGCCTATATATCTAAACACATACATTAAATGTTATTTATTCTTAAAGGATAGTTGATATGATATTAATATCTAACCATACTATGACTGGATTTATTGAAAGCCAACACAAGTCATTTTCAAAGACTTCAGAGTATGAGAAGATAGATTCCAGCTTGCCTCAAAACTGAGTTACTGCAAATATAGCTGTAAATATTCCTTTTTATTCATTTTATTGCAAATAGTTTTTATTTTCTCACATAGTATCTTCTGATTAGGATTTCCTGTCTCCTCCTATTCCTCCCCATCTCCCCTCCGATCTGATCTATCTATCCCTTTCTATCTCTCACTAGAAAACAAAGAGGCTTCTAAAGGATAATAGAATAAAATAAAACAAACCCATCAGAATAGGATAAAACACACAGAAGGAAAAGTCCAAGGGAAGACACAAGAAACAGATATATTTATCACTTGCACACTCAGGAATCCTATAAAAAGACCAAAGTAGAAGAAACAATACATATATATGAAAAGGACCTGTACAGCAAAAAGAGAGAAAATGTAAATAAACAAAAATAAGTTCAGATAGTGCCTAGCTTTCACCCCTACATACTAGTGTCTTTGATACTGGAAGGTACTTTGCACAATACCAAAAGAAAACCATAAACACCACACAGCTACAAATCCTTTGATCTACATTGGTGGCCTGCCTGCAAGATATGCTAGTATAATGGTAGTACAAATCTTGTGGGGATGACCAACCAATATCTGATTTTACCTAGGGCCCACTCCACAAGATGGAACCATAGAACCCATACATGAGACTGCTCAAGTGACCAAGAACCTGAAACTAGATAGCCCAAGGACCTAGGGGACTTACCGTTAAAAAATAATAATACCTGTAACAACAAAACAATAACAGCAATGACAAACCCATGGCAATAAAACGACTACTAATAACATTATGCTATACTCAGATCAGTGTCTTTCTCAGCCATCATTGGAGAAGTGTCCCCTTGCAGCTGATGGGAACAAACACAGAAACCCACAGCCAGACATTATGGAGAGAATAATCTACCCTGCAACACTCTGCACTAAATGACACATCCCTATCAATTTTCTCCCCCTCAGAGATCAGGGAAACCTGTCTTAGAGGAAGTAGAAAGAGTGTATGATCCAGAGGGAATGGAGGACACCAAGGAAGCAAGGCCCTCTAAATCAACATGGTCAATGCACATATGAACTCATAGGCATTTAGACAAAGGAGCATACACAGGGTCTGCACAGATGTACATGGCCTGCAGAGGTATACACCAGCTGGGATCCTAGAGCTGAAAGGAGAAATAGGCACAAGCCCCTATCTTAACCTAGAGGCTATTTTCTGTTCATTACCACTTGCAAATGATAGTTTAGTTTTTTCAAATGGGGGCTCACTGGGGAAAAATTGTTGTTTGGGGTAGGCTGCATGCCCAGCAGTAGATGGTCAACAGAAAATAAAATTAATGGCATATTTGGAGGTTCCTTTTCTCATAATTTTGTAGCAAGGCTTTACCCTTTTTCTTATTTTTTTAACTTACATTTATAGTTTCTGATTGGATCCTGTGGTGGTTTGAAAGAAAACAGCTATCAAAGTCAGTGACACTATTCAGAGGTGTGGCTTTGTTGAAGTAGGTGTGGCCTTGTTGGAAGAAGTGTGTCACTGTGGTAGTGGGCTTTGAGGTCCCCTGTTCTCAAGCCACTCCCTGTATCACAGTCCACTTCCTGTTGCCTGCAAGATGTAGGACTCTCAGCTCCTTGCCAGCTTCATATCTGCCTGCATGCCACCATGCCCCACCATGATGATAATAAACTGAACCTCTGAACTGTAAGTGAGCCACTCCAATTAAATGTTTCCCTTTGTAAGAGTGGCAATGGTCATGGTGTCTCTTCACAGCAATAGAAACTCTAAGACAGGCCCATATAAATAAATGAATCCAGCTATGCACAACTGTGAACACTTGACTAATGTTGATGTCCCTCATTTACTCTATGCCTCCTTGGTGTGACTGACCTCTACACAGGATTGGAGATGGGACACAGAAGTAATCCTGCCATCTCTGAATACTTGATACTGAACATAGTAAAAGGAGAGGGAGTTACACAGAATCTTTATAATTTTCTTTACATTCGACTCGATTTTAAAGAAGCATTTTGACAAAAACTTGAGCATTTAACTGATATTCAAAGATATACATAACTTACACCTCAACACATTTTTATATTAATTTTTATATTAATCTTTTCATACACACACACACACACACACACACACACACACACACACACACACACATATATATATATATATATATATATATATATATATATATTACTTGTTAATTTTTAACATGTGTAACAGAAATTTGTTAAAGGGATAAAGCTTTTTCAAGACAAAAGGAAACTTAAATATTACTGCTTTATTTTTTCTAATTTAGTGTCTAAAGAACTACCATTTCTGCATAATCTAAAAGTAAAGTATCATAACTATCCTTCAACATAAATATTGAAGATGAGTACCACAAGGTTCAGGTTCTACTAGTACCCAAAATAACTTCACTGATTGGTTTTCAGACAGTTTTATTTCTATGAAGTCTTTTATTCCTGTGTCCAGATTATATGGTGTATCTGTTGTTTAAAATAGGAATGTGGGAATAAGAAACAAAGTAAATTAACAACTCTCTCTTAGAAGATTGTTATATAAAAATAAATATATAACACCAAGAACTGTATGGTGGCTATTAAGATTTTTAGGTTCACATATTACATCATTTTTTCAAAGAAGCCACACTATCTATTAAATACTTCATACAGTGACTATAAATATCTTAGGAAAGGTATCAGGGTAGATATTGAAATAAAGCAAAGAATTTGTAGATCTATCTGTATTTTTATTTCTTTCATATGAACTCTGCTACACTTTCAGTTATAATTACAATCTTTCTCATGACAGAGTAAAGAGGAACCCATCATTTCACTTTGGAAATGCTACTTGTTACAGAGAGTAACTTCAAAGCCTGATACATTCTTTCATCTAAACTGTTGGAAATGTATGGGAATCAATCATTCTCCTTGGATGATGAAAGCATCAGGACGACAGGTGCTCAAACACATAAGTTTGACTTGTACTCTGACTTTTATCTTATTAAATTTTTCCTGTGTTTTGTACTCCTGACTCTTTCAATATTTTACACACAGAACTTAATCCTCAAACTTTTTGGTAAATGAATTGCTCCATCCTTCTGCATATGCACTTTAATGGTATTCTTATGTCTAAAAATTTCACTGGCATCTTCTTTTAGTAGTAGTAAACTGATGTTAATTTTTCTTTCACGTACAGTGAATTATGTCTTCTGGGTGTACTATTCCCTTTCTCTGGTTTCTCATCTCCCTTCTTTGGTGTAAATAATACTTTTGTAATAGATCCACAGTTTCTTGGATGCTCCTCCACAATCCTGGGCCTTCCAGACTCTAATATAAGAGCCAAAAGAAAAAAAAACAGGAGTAAGATTAAACATAAATTTACTTAAAGCTCAAGTGAAGAAAAACACCTTTCTATTACCTTCCCAGTGAGAGTTTGAAAATCTTATTAGCTGACTTGGTGTAGTAAAGGCTTCCTGAGGAGATGTCTCAAAAGTGAATGCTTGTATGGAACCCATTAAATTGAGTTCTCTACCTACTGAAGGATCAAGATTGAGGAGCATTAACAGTTTATAAAGATGTAACAGTGATATACTTAAGCAAAATCAGAGTGTTCAGACAGTGTCTACTTATTCTATTTTTCTTCCTTGGCATTTCTTAATTATCCTTGCTGACTTTCACTACCAGTAGCATGATTACTCATCTTTGGTCTTCTGTAGGAACTAGAGACCAAATGTAGGGAAAAAAAGATTTAAAAAAGATAAATGATTAGATAGAAAATTCAGTGGTTAAGAGCACTTGCTGCTCTTCCAGACGACCCAGGTTCAATTACAAACACTTCAATGGTGGCTCACCACCATCTGTAATGAAGTTCTAGAGGGTCCAACACCTACCTCTGGCTACCAGAAATTAATTATACATAAAAATAAGAAACATATTAGAACAATATCCTAGGCCTGTAAAAGTCCTGAATAAATGTTTATGTATTTAATTCAACATTATAATGAAGCAATAAAATACTAGAATTCATGGCAACTTATTTTTAAAATCCATTTAAATAATCAATAATGTAATGAACTCCCTATCAGTTTAGAGAGAGAGAGAGAAATAAATAGAGCAGGGAAAAAGATAATGTTATGATCATTTCACTTCAAATGAATAGTGGTGTTAAAATTCTTTGTAATTTGTATTGTTTTCCAAATGCCTACATTGTTTCATACTGCAACATTTACTATCCATGCCACTTCTTTGATAATAAATTATAATTTCAAAGTGCACATTTCTTTGTGTCATGAGCATGTTTGTATTATAGTAATTAAGCATGACATTGATTCCACATTGATTTCTTCCTCCCTGTGGGGCTAGGTAAGTTATTTACTTTATGATGATTTTAAGAAATTTCCATTTCAAAATAAAAAATATAATAAAATACATTTAGGTCAATATCCTAGCTTTCTTTTAACATTAATAATAATATTATTTAATAACTACATACATTTTAAAATAATTTTAAAGTTAATAATCATTTAAACTAAAAAATAATTTTTGATAAAAGATATTCTACTACTGACCCATTTTATTTGCTAGCAGTTTATCAACCTATTCTTTAAAAATATTTTTACTAATTCTTTAAGAATTTTATACACGCATATAATCTATTTTTTATAATTTCATAAAAGCAATGTAATTTAATCAGATTTACAACACATTTTTTGTTACACTTCTCAGATTAATCTTTCCCTCTTTCCCAACTTAAACTTTATTCTTGTAATTTTTTTATACTGTTTCCATTCTATTTTGAGATTATGATATGATTGCATCAATCCTTCCCCCAGACTCTCATATACCTCTCATATACCCTTGCATGATCTTTTCCAAGCTCACAGCATGTTTTTTCTTAAATATGTAGCTACAATCTTCTCAGTCTACATATAGATCTCCCATTTCAATCCATCACATTCATAGTATTTCATTCTCTACACAGTGTGAGTCTTGCATCAATCACTATCTACTGCACAGAGACACACCTATGATGAGGCCTGAGATCTGCACTTAGCTGTGTGTATGGAGATATGGATTTCGAGGGCAGTTGGATATCATTTCCATTTAGCAAAACAATAGTAGTAGGTTCATCCTTTAGGCCTAGGAGCTACCCAGCCATGAGTTCTTGGCCAGATTTGCAGTAGCAGGCATTTCTTCTGTGAAGCTGGCCTTAAATCCTATCAGATTTACATCACCAAACTCCCAGATCCAGAACCTATCTCCTTACCCCTGCTCACTTTATTTCTGTTGTTGTTTGTTTTGTAATATATCCAATGTAATAAACAAGAAAGCAAATGTTTGCTACTAGAAACTGATTGCATTCACCTTTAAAAATACAGACTGTACAAGTTTGGGCTAGTAAAAATGTGTATCTTTAATTATGCCCATTTAGAAAGCCATACATTAGAAAGCACATTATGTCACCTCCTTACCTGTGATCATTTGACTATCTCCACGTAATTATTTTCCAAATACAGTGGTAGCTATTTGTTAATGTCTTAAATTGAATTTTGCATCCAAATACATTTTCTCTGATCACACCACAAAAATTAGAAGCTACCAGACTAAATCAATCTCCTCCAATCCATACAGAGACCATTTTGCTGAGAATTGATAAAATATAATTCAGCTAGCTGAAGGATACTTATAAACATTGGTATCTGTTCCTCATTTGCAATTCTTTTTGTTATCTTCTTCTGTTACCTTCCCTTACTATTTAATTTTTTCCTTTTTTTAAATGTTGAATACTTAAACAATTATATATTCTTTTATCACCTTTAATGAGATGAGTGCTACTAGATAAAATAGTAAAATCATATTCCATATTTTATTTTTTATCTCATCCACTAAACCATTATATTTATTAATTTCAAATGCTATAATTGCTTATTTGTTAAAATTATGAGTTCTCTAAAAAATTTGATACACATTTTTATACTTACTAGAGCAAAAACATAAAAATTATACAAATATAAACTATACATCTAAACATACATATAGTGTATATCTGAGAGGAAAGAAGGTAAAATACATATATTAAGCATAGAAAATGTAAATAAGTAGAAATGCTGAAAGGTAAAATCAGAACTGAGGTGTAAGAGCAGTGCTTTTACATGAATTCCTTTGCTGGGCTGTTGCTTACTATGAGGTTAGCCTTGGTACCATGTCAATAAAATACTGTTGTTCCTGTGCTGTTGTCTATGAGAAAAGACTGCATTACAGGTAGAAGCAGTAGCCTTGGAGCTGTCTCTTCTGGTTTTAGCTTGGTTTGAAAGGCTGACTGGAAGTTATAACTCCTAAATACACCCAGTCTTTATCCTTTAACCAGCATAGTAGCAGATCTTCCACTGTTCACTTCCAATTATTCTTATTTTTGTTTCTGCATGGAGCAATGATAAAACATGTTTAAAAAACAATCATAGCACAAGAGCTAGCATGTTCAAGTGAATTTTAAGGAAATTTCTATTTTCTTATCCAATTTCACAAAAATATACAACTCTAAAGGGATGCAAATCCACTCAGTTGAAGGACTTTAAGGAAGTGTTCATTATAAGAAATAAATGTATCAAAACTTATGGTTGTTGATGAGTCCTACTTCTTCAATATTTTTATGCCAGAAATAATTGTGCTTAGAATATTGAAGTGGAGAGATGGGGCCAAAAAGACCATACACCTGTGTTTAGTAATAAAGAGGAAGACCATGGGCTGTCTTCTTAGGTTTATATAGTTTATAGATTATATGGAAGGTAATTAATACAATAATAAATAAGGATAAAATTTTCAGTGAATCAGAGAATTGTGATTACAAGGAGAATTAAAGTTTGATTAGTAGGTGAAATTTGTACCCAAAATTTAGGAAGATGTGTGTTAGGTTCCTTATAGATACAAAAGCTTAGAGGTTGGCTATGGCTTGGGACATCTGGGAAAGAGCAAAGAGACATCAGGTGAAGAAGTGGCAATACAGAGAATTTAAAACTTCACAGAGAACATCTGACATTGTTAAGGCAGTTATTTAGATATTTGCCATCTCAGTATTTAGATATTGAGTCTGAGTTCCAAAAGAAGCATAATTGAGTGTAGTTCAATTATGTACCAATAAAGAACAGTGTACCATCTGTTTCATGAGAAATATTCAGTTGATCCAACTTTCGAGTTAGGACTAGAAATGTATGGATTTCAATGTTTAGTTGAGTGACAGGTAGAAGCAAAGTGTGCCTGCTACTGAAGAATCTCTTTTATTGACAGGAGCACAGTATTAAATACTTGAGGTTGAGCTGTACATGGTGGTCCACATCTTTAATCCCAGCACTCAGTAGGCAGAGGCAAGCAGATCTCGGGATTTGAGGCCTCCCTGGTCTATACAGTGAGTTACAGGTCAATAAGAACTACATAATGAGAAACTGCCTCAAAAATACAAAACAAACATTAATAAATAAATTAATTAAACACTTAAGTCTGCTGAAATTGTTAGCATAAAAATAGGACTGCAGCCTGGTGGTGGTGGTGCATGCCATTAATCTCAGTACTTGGGAGGCAAAGGCAGGCAGATCTCTGTGAGTTCAAGGCCAGTGTGGTCTACAAAGAGAGTTCCAGGATGGCCAGGGCTGTGACACAGGGAAACCCTGTCTCAAAAACACAAAAAAATAGGAGTGCCAATGTCAACACAACTGTGTTCTTCCCCCAAACTCTCATGTTAAGTCCATGCCCTGTGCCTCTGGGTCCTCTGGTGTGGGGATTTTGCCCACCTTTGTCTCAGTGACGCCCTTTATTTCTGTATCTCTCTTCCATGTGTCTATTTCCTCAAGTTCTCTTTGTATTTTTATTGTTTTAAATTTTATTTATTTATTTTAATGTACATTAATTAAAATATAATTATATCACTTAATGGTTCACTTTCCCCCAACTTCTCCTTATGTCCCTTTCCCCAAAACTCTCCTAGATCCTCTCCTAACTCCCATTCATATTGATAGTTTAGTTTGGTTATGGCTTAATATCATTATATATGCATACACATTTACAGAGAGAGAGAATGCAACCTGTCAATTTTTCTTTTTTGGTGTATGATTTCAGGGATGGTCACTTTGTATTGAATAACAATAGTTAGAGATTAATCTCTGAGAAAGATTAAACTGCCATTAACAGCAGTCATTAGTTGCTTGTCATTTTTTTGTTTGTGTTTGTTTGTCTAGAAGTGGGACCCTGTGTGATATTCTCCCTAGTGTGCTGGTATGACTACTGATTTTGTCATTGTTCAGGACTTGTTTATTCAGCTATTTCTAGAAAACAAAATCACACAGCTAACTTTCTAGGCCAACAATTGACAAGTAGGGATTCATAAAATGAAAAAGTTTCTGTACAGGTAAGGAAACAATCAGTTGAATGAAGAAGAAATCCACAGAGTGAGAGAGATTTTTTTCCAGCTGTACATCTGACAAAGGTTTAATATCCAGAATATAGAAAAAGATAAACAAAAAGAGTCAAGAAAACAAATGACCAAATTTTAGAAGTGAGTTATAGATCTAAACAGAATTGTCAATTCAAGAAATAAGAATGGCTAAGATATACCTCAAGAGTATTCATCATTCTTAGTAACGAGGGAAACGCAAATTAAAACACCTTTGAGATTCCATCTCACTCCAGTCAGAATAATTAAGAGAAACAAAACAGTTAACCACAAATGCTGGCATGGATGTGTGAAAAAAAGAACACTCATTCCATTTGATAGGAATGCAAACTGGTGTAGGCACCCTGGAAATTGTTGCTCTCTTCAAAATAGCCAGGAATGGAAACAATTTAAATGACCATCAAGAAATGAATGAATAGTGAAAATGAGTATATATGCTCAATGTTATATTTTTTCTTTTTTAAGTTGCACCAAAAGTGCAATCATGAAGTTTGCAGGTAAATGGATGGATTTAGAAAGGGCATTGAGTGATGTAACCCAGATTTGGGAAGAAACATGAAACACATTCTTTTTCATCTTAAATTCCTAGTTCCTCATGTGAGAATATAGCATGGAGTAAACACAGAGACCAACAACGAATAAAGGGATTATGGGAGGGAGACTTAAGAGGGGAATAGTGGGCTATAGATGATCTAAAATCAGAAATGATAAAAATGGGGATCCATTATAAAATACAATATTATAACCAAACATAATTGTAGCTTTCATTCTTCATCTTAGAAACTTCTTTACAGCAAATGGAGACCATTACATAAAATCATTTTTATGTCTGTATTTTTATTTTAGGGAAATCATTTAGAACTCATATAAATACATCAGAATAACTACTTCTTTCCCTGAATGTCTTGGAGTATATTCACAGATAAGATAATATCCATGAACTCTAGGGCTTAAGAACAGATGTTGGTTTTGGTAGAGGAAGAAATTTTTTTAAAGACAACATCTTTGATAACAGTACCCTCTTGATAGTAGTTTTTATATGAAAGTGGTTTTAATTTGGAAATATGGAAGAGTAACCCCCTGCAGAGTTGTATTAGGAAGGAATGTGAGTGAGAATAGAAAACTGGTCAGTTTATTTATAACAGAAAAGGATTTGGTTTTCAGATGAACAATGATATATGCTCAGGAAAGAGAAGCCCTGTCATATGGCCTGTTCAACTTTAGCGGTGTGAAGAGGAAAAGGCAGAAGACGTTCACATGTTGTGCACATTGTTAAATAAACTTCCCCTACTACTGAGCAGCCTCTCCACAGAGAAGTTATTAAATGACTCAAGGTGATGCTCCATCATCTTTAAGCATGACACCCAAGAACACCATGACCTTCAAAATATATCCTTCAGATAAAAATCAGGAAGAGAATGGAAGATTTCTTGGGGATATTAAAGCACCACACATAGGAGGAGTATTTGAAACTTTGATTCACTCCCTTGTCTAGAATTCCGTCCTGTGGCTCTGGAGGAAGATTGCTAAATGTAGTTCTCAATAACCCCAAGAGGATAGCAAAGTGCTTTGAGAAGAGACCAATGTTGTCATTGTCATTTATATATAACACGCTCTGATTTTAAGCAACAAACTCTAATATTGATTTTGGCTAATTGAAACCGATGTTATTGCAAAGTCAAACTCGGAGAGTGATAGCTAAAAATAGATGACAATCAAGGGTGGACAATACTGGAGCACAGAGAAAAGCATTATCAGCTACATGAAAGAGTGGTACATCAGCCAGGTACTACTATGTGGGACTGACCACATTGAATACCGAATCATTTCTATATCCATATTAGTTCACAAGGCTCTGGTTACTTCCTATCACCATCACTGATTAGATGCTTGCTTGAAGCTCTTATGGGTCTTGGTGATCTTTCCCATGATTAAGTTTTAAAACAATATTTAGTGATTCTTCATGACAACACTGTTATATAACCATTAATAATATAGTTATAATTTCATTTCTCATGAATGGTGGAAACATTGAAGTCAAAGAGCTAAAGATAAAGCTTGACATGTAAAAACAGAATACCTTAAACAAAGAGGAATCAGTGTCTTAACTTCAGTACTGTAGACCACAACTTGGAAGGTGAATTAATTAATTAATTAAGTTAGTTAGTTAGTTAGTTTTTCAAGACAGGGTTTCTCTGTGTAGTTTTGGTGCCTGTCCTGGAACTCACTCTGTAGACCAGGCTGGCCTCGAACTCACAGAGATCCACCTGGCTCTGCCTCCTGAGTGCTGGGATTAAAGGCGTGCGCCACTGCTGCCTGGCTGGAAGGTGAATCTCAACCATATACTGGAATTCAACATGAGAAATAAAATTAGGAAATACCTTGAAAATTCTATAATGGCTTTCTGCTTGTACCAACTTCTTATTTTAATTTTAATGTTTAAAACAGGAATACTTATCATAGTTGTAGTCCACAACAAAAATGATCACTCTTTCCTCATTTTATTGATTAAAATGTTTGATAATAATGTAATAATTGATATATATTCTTTCAGATATATAATAGTCCTTGTTTTTTTCTATGTATTAGAGTAGTCTCGACTAAAATTTGCTCATTTCTGTCTACCTCTGTGAAATCTTTATGCCCCCTTACAGATTTTTACAGCCCTCTCTGTCAGGAGACCAGCTCTGCCCACCCATCCTTGTTCTAATTTATCCTTGCAAAGTTGCTCTATTCACTGTCTACTTACTGTTCCTGAAACATGTCTCTCATATTCTACCCTTCATATTTGTTTAGTTCCTTTATTTCATTGGAATGATGTTTACCAATTTTTTTATCCATTGCAGTCTTTCAGATGTCATCAATTAAAAACAAAAACAAAAACAAAAAACTCCAACTCAGGCCTGGAGTGTACCTCAATTTTAGAATATACTCTTATCATCCATGAAGATCTCTGTGCTAAGTCTGTTATTATAAGAAAGTAATGCTGTGATGGGTTGATGAATAATTGTACGGGTAGAAACACTGTTTAAGAAAATGCCATCTGTACAGTAATTGAACTTGATTCATTTCCTTTGACATAAACCACTCTTTTTGGTGAGTAACAGACTCTATTTCCTCATACCACTCAGTGGGTGGGTTGAGTAGCAATATCACACTAGATGGATACCTAGGTCAAAGTTCATTGTAATAGAAGAAGTACTAGGAAGAGCAGCACTATTTTTCAATAAACAGTCTGTGTTTATTCACTATAGTTTCAGAACCAATTTCTTAATAACATTGACTAATTTACACTGAATATACTCTACTAGTTTCCTTGGGGAAAAATATATGGCTGATTGAATTGAACCTTTGAGCAACAACACCCTGCCCCCTCAAGAAAACATATATATTTGCCCCACATATATATGCTTGAGATTTCTTAATCCAGTCTATGTCTTAGGTACTATTTCTCTTGCAAGAATTGTGCATTACTTCAGTATTTGTTCTTTTACTTCCTGATTCTCTTATTAACTTTCTGGCAGATCTCTTTTCATCTCATATCATCCCATTGGAAACAGCTTAATAAGAGAGAAGCAAATGAGGTGGAATGAAATTACGGTCCGATTTCTAACTAACTTTAGTTATCTATAAATGACACAAACCCCATATTCATGGATTAATATGGCCATTAAGTAAAATAAATATGTAAAATTTGTTAATGGAAATGGAAAATTGAAAACTTGTGCAAAAATAGAAGGTAACAATATAAAACCAGTAAGTGTGCAGCATACATTTTTTTGGTTTTGTCTCTTCTAATGTATAAACAATCATGTGCTTATGTCTATAGATATCATATATGATTTCAACTATGTTCATATTCAACAGAGAGACATACAGTAAGAATAAGATTATTTGTGATGGCATTATTTTTACAGTGCTTTGTGATGTTTTCGGGGCATATATTAATAGTACAAAAAGTAGATTTCCTTATCATATTTTCATGTGCCCATGTATTTGGATGTGTTTTCAGTGGAAGGTTCTTTGAGAAGAACACTCTAAAAGTGTGGACAACTTTTATTCTTCCCACAATGCTATGCCACTTTGTTTGAATTCCTAGCAATTCCAGTTCACAAAGGATTTCTTCAGCTCTGCCTGCAGGTGGTTGCTTACTGTACCTTGCCATTTAACAGTGAATGGGCATCCTACCAGCTTTCATTCTTAATATAGCTCTACTCTGGCAGGGCTTTATTGAGCATCCTTCACTGGACATAAGTAAGCAAGTTATTTTACTATACTGTTGTTGGAAGTTATATTTTAGATTTACTGACAATTTTTATTTATAGATAAAGTGACCAATATATTCATGTCATCATTTATTAGACTTTTAAATATAATTAAAATCAATTATGAACATATAGCATGTCATGACCTAAATTTCAGTTGAACCGATTAATGTTGTCTCAGATGAATATATTCACCATTACTTTATTTGAAAAGGTTGTCAAAAATTTTCTGGCATTTTGTTTGAAGTTTTTCAATTTGAATTTCATTTAGGAATTGTAAAATAGCAGGGAAACAGTGATGAAAATAATCTTGCTTTATCCATTCTGATTTTACTTACTGAGTATGACAGATTGCAACTTCTGTCTTCTTAATGCAGAATAAGTATTTAAAGCAATAAGTCTTCAGTGAATGAAGCAAAGACTAATGAATTTAATAGAACCAAATCTTCGATTCATAACTTTATGTTATTAGCTGGTTAATTTGTTTCCCAAGAGCTGATTCTAGAGAAACTATTGCATTGCTCTTTTAAAAGATCAACTTTGTTATTAAATGGAATAGTTGATAATCTTGCTTCTTTATTTTAATGAATTTGTTACAATATATGTCATTTAATACAGTAAAATACATTTATATATTATTAACTCATAATATGTATCTGAAATCTGTATTTTTTCCTTAATAAACTTGTTGCACAATAATCTTAATATATAGCATACAAACTAATTATTATAGACTCATCCATTGAGGTAAATATGCCTTTACATGGGTGACTGAATAATATTTAGGAAAAACATGACTGTTTGTATGAAATTATTCTAGTTTGCATATAATACAAATGGTTTATATAAGTATTAATGAATACCTTCATGATATTTATATTTCTTCCAAATCAGTGCTGTTTTTGCAGGTTATTAAAGCTATTTGGAAGTTTTGAAAGTGAAGTTTCAAAATATAACATAGTGAATCTCTATGTCTCTACTGTCCACAGCACAGGTGAATTGTGCTTAGTAGAAACCAAGGGAGATGCGAAAATCAAAAGAAAAATAATTGTTGACCCTGGTCAATATCAACTGTGAACAGCAGCATAGAGAAGCAGAGTCAGTGGGCCCCCAGAGCAACTCCCTAAGATTTAGGCCATTTGCACTCAGACACAACTGCAAGCTGAGGTGTTTCTCCAAAAGAGGGATCTGTGTGAGCTTCATTCTTGAAGGAACTGCTGAAGACCTTCTAGTGCTCTTAGTATAATTTCATTGGCATGTTTTCTTGGAAAACATTACTTTGAAATGAGTTAGCAATACTAATAGAATATTTAGGTAATGGAATAGAGTGCTATCCACAGCTTAGAACTGTAATAAATTTTGCAGATATGTTACCAACCAGTCCGTTACAGCTAAGGTCACAAATATACAGAGTAAGAGAGTAAAATGTACCTGAGAATATAGCTACATATGGAATCTCCATATAGGTTTAGAGTACTCAGTATCATACATGGAGTTCTTAAATTATTGCTTTCTGAAATTTTATCTGTAAACTAGTGTCAATATTTCTTATAAGTTAGCTAGAAAATATGGACTCTCAGGCCCCTTCAGAGACCTGTAAATCATCCTTCTTTTTAACACAATTACCCATATGGTGTGTCTTGTAAGAAATCATTAATGAGAATGCTTATGAGTAACAAATATGTTTATGAAGCACCAAGATGCAAACCTACAGGATATGAACAGAAGGAAAACTATCCTTACATCATCCATCCAGTTTAACTTTATCTAATTAGGATGTGGAAGTTGGCAATTTGATTTTAAAAGATTACCCCTCTGTATATAATATTGCAAATATTAAAAATATAGAAAAGTTACTGATTTTCAGTAAGTATAAATTTATGTTTTCAAAAATGTATTGGCTCTGGCAAAATTTATAATTTGAGCCCAGAAATAAGCATTTAATAAAGTGTTAATTATTACATTCATAAAATATAGTTATTAAAGTTGCAGTTAATTCTTTTTTGTGGCACTAGTGATGAATCTGGGGCCTCACACATGATAAACATTCTACCACTCTTCTATGTCTCACTGCCTTGTCTCTTGCTGATGATTTGTCTGTTTGTTTGTTTGATGTTTTTTTTTTTTTTAAGAAAGGATCTCATTAAGTTAGTCAGCCAGGCCTTGAGTGGGAATTGTCTTTCTTTATCCTCACTGATAGATTCCATGTTATGAGGTCCAGTTTGATTGTGTGTGTGTGTGTGTGTGTGTGTGTGTGTGTGTGTGTGTGTTTGTGTGTGCTCATGTCTGCATGTGTTTGTGCTATTTTGTTTGTTCCCTTGAAAGAAGCAAAGACAAGAACGTGTAGTCACCACAATTAGAAAATCGCTATTAATAAATTCATTGCTATTAACTGATTTAAACAATGTCAATAAAATTTATACTACAAATTGGGCACTACATTAGATGTTTAGTTTAATTAAGATTATTTTGTTTTGTACAAGATTCTAAGAACTATTAAATTCCCTTTGTATAACTCCTAATTAATGGGTGGTAGTTAACAAATCATTATAGTTAAAATTGCTCACTGGTTTTATGATTGATCTCCCCTTTGTTATAAATGTTACCTGGGGTTCAGGGAGAAATAATTCCATAAATGCTAAACTTCAGAGTTATTGCCTCATCTCTTTGTCATGTTCATTAGAATAGAATGCATGAGCACTAAGGCGCTCCACACTCTCTAGCAGCTCTTAACTTGGGTCACAAGAGTCTTCTCTTTAAATGTCTTTCAGCTCGCTGCTATTGACTCATTTCCAGGGTCATTTGGGAATAAACAAGCTAGCATGCCTCATATCAAGAGGCAGCATGACTCAAGTGTCTCAATATCTACACGGGAGGCAATGTGGATAAAAGGCCTATAACATTGCTTGATCTGTGATTTATCATTAAACTATCTAAAACAAGAGGATGTGAATCTAAGGGCAATTATACAAAAATCCTACAACAATGGAGGGTAGGAATGCATATTCACTGAATAATGACTTGATGTGTAATCATTTTGGTGAAGCTGGAAAGGCTATCCATAAATAATGCTCAGTTTCATTTTTCCATTAGTTGTTCATTTAGGTTCTCTTAGAGAGAGAAGGCTAGTTTACCATAGTTTATACTACTTCTTGTCACAAGTCATGTTAACCCATTATTATTTCGGTCTATCCTGTGACACTTTTGCAAAACTGTATATATGAAGCTTGACTTGTTCTTTCTTTGCTTTCTCTACTTAGCAATTTTGTTTGATTGTTTTTTGAGACAGGGTTTCTCTGTGTCGCTTTGAAGCCTGTCCTGAAACTCACGCTATAGACCAGGCTGGCCTCAAACTCATAGAGATCCACTTGCCTCTCTCTGACTTCTGAGTTCTAGGATTTAAGGGATGTGCCACCACCACCCGGGTCTACTTAGTAATTCTTCAGCAAGAATGTCCATCATGAGATGTTTCCACAAATCCTGGTGAACCCTTCCAAAGGAAGCTACAGCATTTAGTCTCCTAGAACTTAATGCCATCACTTTCTTCCCTGCACTGGGCATAGAAGGTTAGAATAGGATAAAATAAAGAAAAGGATAGGCTAAAAGTGCATCTCCCTTTACATCAAGTTGTAATACCAATATATAAATACCAAAAGTGGTTTCAACAGTGGTTGATATACAGCATTATGGGAAACAAATGCCAGTCAGAATTGTGACTTAAACTTTCACACTCAAAATCCTAGAGAAGACAATCAAAGGATGAGTGTACATTTTGCTAAGTTGAGGTAGGGATTTTGAATTTTTTAATTAAGAGTAAATATTGTTATCATTTAAGCCTAAAGTCTAAATTCAATGCTGCATAATAGCAATATAAAGTTGGATATCCATGAATAATCCACAGAAATTATTCTTTCTGTAAGCAATCTGGGATTAGTACATAGAAGATTAACAGAACAAAGGACTAGTGATCTCTAGGTTCAGCTATCAGTTCCTCAAATTAATAAGGTATTTTCATTTTTACAAGCTAAGAAGCATGCATACTAATGTGGCCCATTGTATTGGCATACACAAATGTCCCTTTTTGTTCAAAAGTTGTCATTAAATAGAAATTTGAAGAGAAGTCAAGGACAATATAAATAGACCACACAGGTACAAAAACTTGGTCATCATTTGGAACGTTTGTCCAAAGTAGAAAGCATTGGATCACTGACTTCAGTCATAAAAGCTCAGTCTTAGAGACAAATGCTTCAGTGCCTGATCTACATTTCCTCTCAGGTCATTGTGATTTAAAGATGCAAACTTCCACATCATCTTGACTTCTGTGAAGACTAGATGTTTTTTGTAAGGTAACAATTATTTTATTTTATGCTTCAAGAAAGAAATCTATAATGTTTGTAGAACAATCAATTTAGACTCAAGAAACTATTCTCATGTACAATAATAAATCACTATGTAAAACATTTATTTATGCTTGTGGGTGTATAATACTAGCATAAAGGGGCTGTTATGACCCAGAATTAATGGAAATCAAGGCCTAAGAATAAGAAAAAATATTTTAAAATATATTCTGGTGATGGAAATGAAATAGAGCCAAACATTGTGTATTTAATACACTCACCTTCAGACTCAGCCCTCAGTGACCCTGGGTAGTTTTCCTTCCTTCAGTAGTAAGTAAATATTGTATACCCTGCTTCTGACTTTCAAACTTCACTGAAGAAAATAACAGAAGTCATTATGCTTACTTCAGAGTAGATATTAGCTTATGGCTAACACCTATCTTTAAGTCAAATCTCTAGCAATGCCTGATAAAAACTTCCAGCTGAGCCTACAAGACCATATTGCACAACATAAGCACTTGCTATGAATCTCAAAATCAAATGCCATTTCACAATTCATGTTCTTATGCATGCCCTGAAAAATCCCATTGCCTTTACTTCTAGGTGGACTAGTTGTCACTTCTCCATTGGAATCCAGAGTCATGTGGGAAGTTTAAATAATATGTCCTGAGTTAAACATTAACATAATTTCTCCAGTAAGAATTTGTCTTTAGGGAAAGCAACTCACTGTCTCAATGGGTATCAAAAAGATGAACTTTTCAGAAGATTCATATTGCTATATTAATAATATTTTAGAGTTAAATTTAAAAAAAAAATAATCACTTTCCTGTACTTGCTGTTCATCCTATAGATATCACTAATAATCTTGAATCCATTTGAAAACATTTTAAGGATTTTTAACACCATAAATATGTAGCTGAAAGTGTTCCTGTGCCTGCCCGGCTCCCTCAGGCTCGAGGTCTCACAGCCACTCATACCCAAATGAACACACAGAGGCTTATTTTAATTTTGAACTGTATGGCCTACTGGCTCAGGCTTCTTGCTAGCTAGATCTTACATCTTAGATTAACCCATTTCTATAAACCATACTTTGCCACGTGGCTCATGGCTTACTGGTATCTTTACATCTTGCTTCTTCTGGCGGCACCTGGCAGCTATTCTCCTTTCTCTTCTCATCTGTTTGGATTTCCAGACTGTCTCTAAGCTGCCTTGCTATAGGCCAAACGGCTTTATTTATCAACCAATCAGAGCAAAACATATTTACAGCATACAGAAAGACATCCACAGCATAAAAGTATTATACAAGTTAACCTCACGAGTAGATGAATTATATGAGATTTGGTAATATTTACCTGCATAAACAATCCTTTCCTTCAGACTCTTATTGCCAAAAATTGGAGCATTGCGTTTATTGGATTTTCTCTAATCTCTTCCGTTATTTTAAATCTCTCTCAACACATAGGTAAATTAAATCTAACAGGGTAAGTTCCCAGGATAAACAGTGCCATGACTTTTTATTAAGAAGTTTTCCAGAAACAAAAAATGCATTAAACACAATGAAAATACACAAACAAACAAAATGAATGCATTTTTTGATCTGTCCCATGACTAGAAGAAAGGACTATTAGTTTTTGTTTTCTTTTAGTTATTTTCATCTAAACATTGAAAATATTAATTTTAACTTAGCAATAAAAGCCCAGCAACTATTAAACAGCAGCGTGTCTGTGACTGTGTGAAATAGATACACATGACAAACTCTGACAAGTTTTCTTTCAGTACACTTCACTGTCTCGCCACATGCCATGCATCTACAAACCTAGCTATTATTTTAGAATAAAGACCAATTTTACATCCAAGATTCCAAATACAACAGAGACATTGGATAAAAGGTAACTCATTCTTTAATTATTTGAAAGTTAAGCCTGCCCCTTCTTTTCGAGGGTGTCATGAAAGTCCTTCTGTTAGACATTTCCAAATATTACCAGTGTTTCCTGTGACTGCTTTGCTATTCCTAGGTCTCAGCACAAGCTAAAATTGAGTTTGAAATGCCAGCACCTTCCCTCTTTCCATAGCTCTGTAACACTTCGTAAATACAGAGTTTCTTTCTATTTGCCCATAGTTTAGAATTCTGAACTCTGATCCAACCTTTCCATTACACTTCAGTTCCACCTGTCACAGTCACCTGCCATTTCCTTATACAATATTACCATGTAGTGCTCCACCACCCATGAAATTGTGTCACAAGGTTGCTCATGTGAGTATTCTGGGAAGCACTAGTTTTATCCATCATGATATCTATGAGAGACTGCCTTGTATTTTGCAGAAGAAAATCACTGTATATAGGCTTAATTAAAAGGAACACATACAATCTGCACTTTTCATTATAATTTAATTTCAAATGTGAGAACTGAATTTGTGACTAAGTAGAAAATGAATTTCATTACTTTTAGTCAAATGCAAGATTTTTATGGCTGGTAAATGAAAATTAAATTGATATATATCATAAATGTAGTTAATGATGGTCACAAAATAGAGCAACAGCAGTCAGATTTCCAATGTGGGGAAAGACTTGGATAACATCATCTAGAGTTAAAGTGGAGGATGGAATTAAATTCTTCACTCTTTTGAAAAGGCCATAGTTTATAGATGAGTAGACTGAGGAATTAGGAACTAAGTGTGTGTATGTTAAGATTGTTCATAGACCTTCATCCTTATATGAGATTTGACTGATTTATGACAAATTATTCTGGAAGGAGTGTTGGAGGATGGAGTAGCTACCGTAACATGACATTGACCTCAGTCTCCCCATTGCATTGGCTAATAATTAAGAGTAAATAAATATATACCCAAGTAAGTGGAGTTCAATCAAATTTAACATGTTCCTGGCCCTGCGAAAAACAACAATGAAAACATAGGTAAATGATTGGTATGTTATTTCTTGGTGAACACTATTTCTCCTACTCTCAACATTCTTTAGTTGCCTTTAGGACTTTGTGTAGGATTTGAGGGCTACTGGGTTCCCGTCCTGACCTACCACTCTCCATGTTAGCATGTCTACTGTTGTCCTGTTTAATACCAAAGGGCCAACCTTGAAGGCATATATATATATATATATATATATATATATATATATATGTAATGTCATACAGACTGAGTAGGATGTATTTATGTAATTAGGAATATATATGTGTGTGTGTGGTTGTGTGTGTGTGTGTGAGTGTTTAATTTAATTAATAAATGAAAAGAGGCCATGAATTTGATAGGAAGCAAGGGAGTGTTTAGAGGGGAGAAATTATATAATTATATTATAATATCAAAAAATAAAAAAAATTCTAAAACATGTTTCTTTTACATTTCCTCACTGAGGAGATATAATATTTAAAACCAAATTAATTGGAAATTTTTCAATACAACCTCACAATTTCAGCTTAAGAAAATTAAGGAATTTTAGTGTAGTTGGTTGAGTTTCTTGATTCCACAAAATTATTTCTTAGTCAAGTTTGTAAAATAAGTAATGCCTAATGTTAAAATGAGATTAAACATTGATTTATTTAACAGAATTAGCCAAATTTGGATTCTTTAGATGAGCTTTGAATATTTTTCTTGTTTGTGAAAAAAATTAGTTAACTATTATTGTGTATGAAAGAGGAACTTACAGGTTGAGGATTCTTATATGCTAGTCCATAAAATATTAGTTATTTGTATATATGTATAATTATATGAACATTGTATATAATATATAAATTCAATAATTTTATTTTCTAAATGCTATATATTTAGCAAATAAAGAACTTTAGAATGTTACTGACTGCATCCTGTGAACACTCTATTTTCAATCTTGATAATTGATTAAAATACAGAATTTCTGTGACTAAAACCCCAACATACATACTGTGATAATTTGTTTCATTTCTAAGTTATTATGATATAAAAAGAAAAGTAAAAAAAAAAGGTGAAGTAGAAAGAATAAAGGTCATACAGATTTAAAATTATTTATTTTTAATTTCAAAACAAAACATGGATTAATATGAACAGATAAGTGTATATTTATTGAATAGCTTATTATTTGTAATGACTCCAGTTAGAGTATATGGATACCAGTAAGTAATTATTAGGTACATAGTCCTGCACTCTTAGGAATCTATGAATCTTAAGTTATAAATTTATGTGTTTGAGCAATTTCTTCAGGCATGTGGATGATGTATTTGCTGATAAGAAGATGAATATGAGCATACACAGTAAACTTCCAAGTGGCCATGATGTAAGGGGAGCTGTGCCCTTCAGGGTCAGACAGCCTTGGTACCTGTCTTGAATCTCACTCTCTGCTCTTTGTGTTCTCTTAGACAAATTACTCCACTTTTAAAATGATTGTTCCTCCCTCTGTAATAACAGCATTTTTTTCAGCGCCTATGCTTCACTAATAAAATGCTGAAAATCCCATGAGAAACATATTGCTTGTCCTGTTTACTGCATTTAGTATGTCTCATTAATGACTTTGATGAAACTTTAAATTCTGTACTCAGGGAAGGAAAAGGAAATGCAGGGAGTTTCTTCTTGATATTTTAAAATAATATCATATCATATCACTTTTCATCCTCCCTTTCCCCTTCCTTCATCTCCCCACAACCCTCCCCAAACTCTCCACCTCCCTCTATTCTCAAGTTACAACCTATTTTTCTGTATTATTCACACACACACACACATCAGTCATTAGTTACTTGGAATGTGTTTTCTAAGGGTGAAACTCTATAAAATCTTCTCTTCTGTTAACACGTCCATTGATATTGCTATCTTTCCAGTCTTTTTTCATGCATCCATTTCCAAGAGAGACTGTTCCATAACACACTTACTGGTATTCTGGCCATCGTGATCTTTTTGCCACCTCTTCCTTGACATTCCCTGAGCTGTAGTTGTGATACACATGTTTCACTTGAGGTTTGGCTTTCCATATCTGCTGGTACTTACTGTGGTGATATTGTGTTCCCCAAAATATTGTGTACCCTAATAAACTTATCTGGGGTCAAAGAACAGAAAAGCCACTAGATACTTAGGATAGGCAGTGGTAGCACACACCTTTAATCCTAGCATTCCAGAGGCAGAAATCCATGTGTTCAAGGATACAGCCAAGCATGGTGACTCATGCCTTTAATCCCAGAAAGTGAGCCTTTAATCCCAGGGAGTGAGGCAGAAAGCAGAAAGATATATAAGGCATGAGGACCAGAAACTAGAAGCATTTGGCTCATTAAGCTTTTAGGTTTTGAGCAGCACAGTTCAGCTGAGAGCCATTCAGATATGAGGACACAGAGGCTTCCAGTCTGAGGAAACAAGATCAGCTGAGAAGTTGGCCAGGTGAGGTTAGCTGTGGCTTGTTCTATCTCTCTGATCTTCCAGTGTTCACCCCAATACTTGGCTCCGGGTTTGATTTTATTAATAAGACCTGTTAAGATTCCGGCTACAACTTACACATGTGGTTCTCAGTGATGGACTGTATTTGTGGTAAAGAGAGTCTTCTATGATGACTGATGGTAGCTGTGTGTATCTGTGGGTACAAGGGTAAGGTTTAGAATGTTGTAAGGAACTATGCTGGTCCAGCAAAGTGGCTGTCTCATAATTTTTTCTAAAGCCTATGATCTTACTAGCTTCAGACACAATTTTCCTCCTTTCATATGGGAGTTCAAAGAATTATTAAAAGTCAAAGGTAAAAATTAGAATTTTGGATTAGGACCTGTCTTTGTTAGGGCTTCTACTGCTGTGAAAAGACATCATGACCACAGCAACTCTTATGAAGGAAAACATTCAACTGGGGCTGGCTTACAGTTTCAGGGTTTTAGTCCATTATCTTTATGGTAGCATGCAGGCAGACATGATGCTGGAGAAGGAGCTGAGAGTTCTACATCTTGATCTGAAGGCAGCCTAAGCAACTGTGTCCCACACTGGGCATAACTTGAGCATATGAGACCTCAAAGTCCACCCGCACAGTGACACACTTCCTCCAACAAGGCCACACCTCCTAATAGTGCCACTCTCTTTGGACTAAGCATTCAAACACACGAGTCTATGGGAACCATACCTATTGCAACCGCACAGTAGCTATATCCTTGTCTGACTCACTTTTAAAATATTTATTTGTTATTTGACTTTGTGTGTATGTAAAACAGTGTCTGTCTGGCATTAAAAGACCGCTGCACATGTGAAGGCTCATGAATACCTAGTCCTAATTGAGGATCTATTGGCAAATGATGAATGCCAGGGGAGAGTTGGTTTTCTTCATGGATGGAACCATTGGGAGCTTAC
The DNA here is from genome assembly GCF_049852395.1 of Peromyscus maniculatus bairdii. Lineage (NCBI taxonomy): Eukaryota > Metazoa > Chordata > Mammalia > Rodentia > Cricetidae > Peromyscus > Peromyscus maniculatus. Next base: position 15,334,318 of record NC_134868.1, read on the forward strand.
ACATACTTCAATGGATTGTCCTACATCATTATTCACAATGACACCACTAAGTGGACTCAGTGAACTCTTAAAATAGATACATTGAGTTAAGGGTAAAAATGGGGGACATTGGAAGAATTCAAAGATAGGGAATGGGAGGTGGCTTTGTTTTTGATACAAACACATTGTATGTATGCAAGAAATGTTTAAACAATAAAATATTATCATAAAAAGAATAATGTCTCTCAATATATAACACATTATTTTAGGTAAACAGAAGATTTAAAATATCAGAGATGGATGGAGGAAAAATTAGAAATACAAAATTAAAATCAGAATTTATGATAGTCATATACAGTTATCTCAGGAGAGATCCCATATTTTATTTATTATATTAAGATAATTTATCTTAAGATATATTATCATCCTCATTAAATGTATTATAAGAAGAGAAATAAAATGTTCATTTATCTATAAACCTAGGATTTCATTCAGCTTTTGATCACTGTAACGTCTTTGAGACACATAATTTATATAAAGATGAAATTATTATGGAGGTATAAGTTATCAGTTGGCCTTTTGGCTTTGACCAAGACAGCGCATGTTAATGGAAGCACATGGAGCACACCTGCTCAAATTATGCTCAAGAAAAAAGAGAGAGGGAAACACATGAGTGATATTCCACAATCATCCAAAGACCTTCCACTAAGACCACCTTCCTGACCTTTCTCCCACTAAACCCCAGCTCTACCTCTTCCAAGGACTAAGCTTCCAATACATAGGCTCTTGTGAAACTTTATGATTGGGTTTACTGTTGTTGGTTTTTCCTCTCTGTGCTTTGAGTGTGTGAGTGTGCATGCACGTGCGCGCTTGTGCAAATGCATGCTCATTTGGGTAGACAGGGAGGCCTGATGACAAATCTCATTGGCCTAGGGGTCACTAGTTAAGCTACACTGGTAAATATGTGAGACCTGAAGATCTACCTGCATTCACTTTCCCAGTGCCAAGATTATAGGTGCAAGTGCAAGCTAAAATGCCTGACAATCTCATATGAGCTCTATGGATTAAACCATGGCCCATATGTTTGCAAGGCAAACTCTTTAATGAGTAAGAAATACCCATGATTCCCTGGTTGCACTTTTAAGATCCACAATATACCACATAGGTGTGAACGCATGTTTATAAAGAACCTCTATGGATCATTAATTGGAGCTGGCAGGCTTGGCAATCTTCCTGCGTTGTGAGAGAAGCTTGATGCGTTGTTGCTTGGGAATCACTGTAAAATGCTTGACATTACAGAAGTTATATCTTCTTAACCCATAAATACTATCTGATCATCATCCTTCCTTTCAGATATGATACCAGAGGCAATTAACTTTTCGATAAAGTCAGTATCCACCCCAAGCATTTTTCACTTGAAATGTGATCTTTTCCTACTAACGCACAGTGAGTTTCAATTTTCTATAAGATGCCAGATATATAGGGGGAAATCCTTTTACAATTTTGACAGCAGGGAACACTTTTAAGCCAACTATCCTTTTTACTTTTATTTTTGAGTAAATGCCAACTGTATCTGCACCACAGTTTGCCTCTCCATAGCTACTTTAAGGAAGTTCTTTATTTCATTGATCCTTCTGAAGGCCAGGGTACTTCAGTTGTAGTGTGGCAGGTCTTTTTTACCTTTGAGAAAAGATCCTGATTCAACAGCCTCCCTATCTGTGCTTTTGGTTCTTCACTGTATAAAAAAATTCATTGATAGTCTTGCTTCAAGCTGGCTGAACATTTTCACTGGAGACACTTCTCAGCAAAAATTAAGAGAAATGTGTATGGTGTTATTATGAGTTCTTAAGAATGCCATGTGGAAAATCTGTCACTTATACATAGGCAGTACTCAGTAAGCATTTGTCAAAAAGGATGCTATTATGCAGGGAGGGAGGATGAGAAATAGAAGAGAGTGATCTGCTAAGTTAAGTTCAGCAAAGTAGAATGTATAAAGCTTAAGCATACACATTATGCTCTGAGAAATTTAGGAAATATTTTAATGCTTGTGGGATCCTTTTATTTATTGGCAATATAATAATATATTGGTATAATGATTTTATTACCTATAAAATAATGTAGCAGTCAAGCATGGTGATACATGCTTGCAATTGCAGAATTTGGGAGGCAGAGGCAAGCAAGTTGCCACAAGTTCAAGCTATAAATGTACAGAAACATGCCGTATCACACACATATGAGTGATAAAATCTTGTTGAAAGAAATGAATGGCAAACTGCATGTTGTGTAATAACATTATTTGTATTTCTCTAGTTTCATTGTTAGTCAAGTTGTCCTTATCCTAGTTCATAGCCTAAATGAAAACTACTTTTCATGGTAAACTTCTAGTTAATGTTCTGACAATATGTTCACTGGACATGTATTTTAGGCAGTGTGTGGTTGTCTCATAGGAAGTTTACTCCTGGGTGCTTTCAGTAGGAATCCACCAAGTGACTGAAAATTAGAGGAATTAAGGTTAGGATTTGGGTTTGTTTTTAACTCAAAGAGTATTTTCAAGAGGTAGAAAGCATTAGCTGTGTGTAGGAAGCTATGTGGAAGCAATCGGGTCAGTGGGAGCTTTCTGCATGCAACCATCTACCATAGGCTTTATAATCATATGAATCCATCAGGGGTTCCAGGTGACAAATATGGCAGATAACTGGAAAACCAGTTTTGACATTTGGCCTGGGTTTACTTCAGAATTCTTTCACAGAGTCACTCCTAAGTCTGAAACTCAATTCTTTTCATATTTGACTTCTGGACCAACATCCAAGTGAGACTGTTGAGGAATTGCCTGTTAACTTAATTCAAAAGCTTATTTACTGTTAAGCTGTATACACAATCCTTTGTATTATTCTTTTATGCACATGCTTTCGTTGGCTAGGAAAAGTTTCTTGACTGATCTGTCTCAGTCCTCGGAAGGGGAGGGAGAAGAACAAGGGAATCCGTGGCTGATATGTAGAACTGAATGGTATTGTAAAATAAAATAAAAGGAAAAAAAGAGAAACATTTAGGATAAAACTCAGTTGTTTACTTTCTACAATATTCCAATTATAGATTCTTCTGTTGGAGAAAAAGTAATTGAGTTAATTTAATTGGGGCAGTTCCTTTACAGTTCTGAGGTCAGTTTGTTACCATCATGGCAGGACATGGCAGTGTGCAGGCAGACATGGTGCTGGAGATATATCTGAGGGTGTTACATCTTGCAGGCCACAGGCAGTGGTCTGAGACACTAGGCTGTATCCTGAGCATAGTAAATTTCAAAGCCTGTCCCCTCCGTGACATATTTCCTCTAACAAGGCCATACCCACTCCAACAAAGAAGTATTAATAATACCACTGTGAGATTATGGAGACCAATTACATTCAAACTCCTACACCATCACAAGCAGGTGAGGCTGAAACACACTTCTCATTAGTACCTATCAAATTAGATCACAATTCCACAAATTAAATGTGATTTTTGATAATCACATTCACATGGAATATTTCTAGTCTCAAAATAGTGTTTTATTTTTATATCAGTTGCATTTGTTTTGATGTGACTTAATAAGTAAACAACTTTAAAGTTATATTGTTTATTTGAGCTCACAGTTCAGAGGATACTGTGAAGTTGGGAGTTAAAGTGTTTCAGTCTTTGGTAGTGGGAATTTTCAGTTACTTGTCACATCTTGGCAGATCAAAAGAGAACTCAGGCTAGCACCAAACACAGATTGAACCTTTGTAATGATAAGCAGCAATTGTCAACTTAACAGAATCTAGACTAAGCTGAGATATTGGCCTCTGGACATGCCTGATGACTGGATGATTCTTGGTTTCATTAATTGAGATGGAAAGGTTTGTTCACTGTGGTTATTAGCCTTACCTAACTGGGATCCTGGGCTGAACAAACTAAAAAGGAGGCTGAGAAGCAGCACCCATTCATCCCTCTCTGTTTCCTGATTATGGGTGTGCCTCCTGCTTTGATCATCCTGCTGTGATCATCCTTCACCTGCTGGCTAATGTAAACATCTTCACCCTTAAGTTGTTTTTGTCAAAGCATTGTGTCACAGGAGCAGGAAAAGAAACTATGGCACCCTTTCTGACTTGCTTCTAGAGACCTATTTCTGCTACCTAGGCTACATGTTCCAAATGTTCCACAACAACTCCAATCACCACCACCAAGTAACGACCAAGAACTCTGGAGGTACTTCAGATGTAGATCTTAACACTCTTGTTGGTTGAAATTCTTATGTATGGAGACAGAAATGAATTCACAAACAGTATTCATTAAGATAGTCTTACTGTACTTGACATTCCCTGAAAAACAGCCATCAGTGTCTGTCTCTTATACTTAGGGCTTGTTCTGTAAATGTAGACATATTACATAAAATAAGTCCCAGTTTATGTTCCTAAAGGAAGTAAAATTTGACAAAGTCTTGAGAAATTTCTAAGATAGATCTCTACTTAATTTCATCTCAAGTGTTCTTGTCTTCTTGCCCCCAACCTTTTATGTTCTTTATACTTTCTCAGAAGAAAGACTCTGGAAAGCAACAGAAGCAGAAGAAAGCCACTTCTGAGTCAGTGTTTTAATTGAAGTGCAAATCCATAGACAAAAGTTTTCCTTTCCTTACGATTTCTATAGAAATATCCTTGCCAAAGACAGACTTTTATGTTTAGTTTAAGATGTGTTACTTTTGACATCTTCAACAGAATATGCCTCTGTTTACACTTTGTCACTATTTTTTTATAATGATTGAATTATAAATGTCGCACAAGTGTACCTTCTTTATACAGACTGGTCCAATGAATTTGACTTCCTGTCTATTTCATATCCTAAGGTAATCTTATCAAAGCTACATAATTATATATTAAACCTAAGATAAATTGAATAAGACTTGCTATGTCAAATGGGAAATATTTTTTTGCAGTCCATCTTTAACATAGAGGCAATGATATTGTCTTGGTTATGGTTTCAATTGCCGTGAAGAGACACATGATCACACCAACACTTATAAAGGAAAACATTTAATTGGGTGGCTTACAGTGTCAGAGATTTGGTCCATTATTATCATGATGGGACATGGAGGCATACAGACAGACATGGTGCTATAGCTGAGAGTTTTACATCTTGATATACAGGCTACAGGAAGTAAACTGACTCATTGGATGGGGCTTAAGCATATATGAGACCTCAAAGCCAACCTCCACTGTGACACACTTCTTCCAACAAGACCACAGCTACTCCTACAAAGCCACACCTCCTAATAGTGCCACTTCTTTGGGGGTGCCATTTTCCTCCAAACCAACAAAGACAGATACTTACATTCAAACAATAAAATGACTTAATAAAAAGGTCTTACACCATCTGACTGCAAATTCAAATATGTCTTTTAAAAGTTTATATTTATATTTATTTATAATTTTTTAAATATTTATTTAAATTTTTAAAGTATTTTTTAAATATTATGTTTGTATGCATGATGATATGTGCACATATAATTACAGGAGCCCATTGACACCAGGAAAGAGTATTTGATGCCCTTGACCTGGAGTTTCAGGCTGTTGTTAAAACCCATATTGTGTTATTGGGTGGTGGTAGTGTGTGCCTTTAATACTAGCACTTGGAATGCAGGTGCAGGCAGATTTCTGAATTCCAGGCCAGCCTTATGTACACAGTAAGGTCCAGCCCAGCCTGGTCTATAGAGTGAGATCCAGGACAACCAGGGTTACACAGAGAATCTTATCTTAAAAACAAAACCAAACACACAAACAAAAAAGACTCAAAACATGTATTCAAGGAACTGAGATGGGGTCCTCTAGAATAAAATAAGTGGTTTGAACTTCTGAACCATCTTTTCAGTGGACCAAATAAATGATCTCTTAAGAAATACATAAAATCAATACATAAATTGGAAATACTGCTTATCAGCTGTCAGTCATTGGTTGTTATATCCACACCTCATTGCCTACTTTTGCTCTATACAATTTTAGGGAAAACATCCAAATGGAATTTGGTTTTTTAAATTAGAAATTTAGTCACCACAAACATTAAGTGTCTGAGACACTTTAGGCATCGTATTAATGAGACATGCATTAAGTCTCAAAATGTAATTCTTGATTAAAATTGATCATAGGGTTTCTAGGTGACATTGTTAATTTTTTGTATGAATAGCTATCTGTCACCACAGAATAAACATTGGAGAACAATTTCAAAGAGTAATCTTTGAGGAAAAAAATGAATTTTTCTCTAATTCTATGACTTGGTCAAAGGCTGTGACCTCGGATAACTTTAAATATTTTATTGATTTAATGTAAATCAAAAAACAATTCTAATCTTTCTTAGGCACAGTGAAGGGTTATATGTATTGTGGAAATATACAAATAGTCATATAGACTTTTCATTACCTTTAACTCATCTTTCCACTAAGAGCTCAGGAATTATTGATTTTAACAATCCAGAAGAATGGAGCATTCTGAAAGTTATAGTGCTCAGGGGTTAATTTGCTGAAGCTGCATAATAAACAGTGACAACAACTCACAAGCTTTCTACTGTGACAGTTTATTTTTTTTCCCAAATGATTTTTGGAAATTCTCATTCAAGAATCCCATGTATAAAGATAATCAATAGAATCTCAGGGGCAAGACTGTTTTGAGGTAATCAAAAGATATTTGCAAAGTCCTGTTAAGAAGGTGATGTAAATGGACTTCCTAACTCAGATGGTGACATATTTTAAGTTGCTTAACTACTGTTTATTTTAACAGACCGCTCAAAGAACATAAAATTTCCTCTTTACAATCTACTCTCCAGATTCTTGGTGTGTTGATATGTAAATCTTACAATGTATTTCAAAACATCCTTGAAACACATACTGGTAATTTAATTGGTTAATAGTTTGTCCGAGTGATGACTCCTGGCAGTATGCCTTCAAGCATTCAAATTTCTAATTAGTACTACTTCTGGAACTATTTTGACATGTTTAGAATTCTCTTTCTCTTTTCACTCAAAGGCTTTAAGACATAAGAAAGGATTGATAGCTTCCAGATGAAAAGCAACACAACAAAGTTTGTTATGAAATATGGACACATGCCAGAACTCCCAAGTTACAAATAAAACTAAAGTTTAAAGTCCATGTTTATTGATCCATTGATTGATTTCCATGAAGGTTCTAAAAAGCAGATCTGTGTTCATGTTGGTATTTTATTGGTTTATACAACTTACACACACTTTTCTGTTCCTTGAAGACCTTGTTTTTAAACTGAAATTATAATATGACATGCACAAAATGATGATGGTTTTTAGATATTAGTGAAGAGTACATAAAATTTAAATATAAGAAAAGCACCATAAAAAACAAGTAACTCATATTTTTCTAAGTCTACTCTGTTATTTCTTGTTCATACTTGGCTTCTTGACTTACAGCTGTTAGTATAATTTTGGAAGTACATTTATAAAACATTACTTTTACCAGGTCAAGGTCTATAAAAATATGGCTTTTGTACATAAGTCCCAAGAAAATGAAAGGACATTATTTTGACAATGAACTCATATTGCTAAATGTCTTGTGGTTATAGTAGTTGAAGGAAAAAAAATTACAGAAGGATTTGTTATGTTAACTATTAGTGATATGACATTATTACCTGTGATGCTTAAAATAGAATTAGATAACTGGGTGATGCCATTACAAGATGTATACAACTAGTACATTTTGGGAACATTTTCAAGCTGCCTTAATATCTGCTATGTCATTCAATCACTAGAAATCATAATCGTTTCATAGACAAATAATGTATATTTATGATAACAAAATACCAAGGAGTCACAGAGATTTATGCCATTTTCTTATTAAACAAAAATTTGAAAATAATTAAAGAGTTGAATAACTATGCTCACTGAAAGAGGGAAACATACAAAGAAACCAGAGTGACTGGGCATCACCTTGATCATGTTGAAGAGGTGATATTCTCATAGCCTCAGCATGGTTCTCCTCCTCAAGCACATTGTGAGTAGTTTTCCATCAGGTAGATATCAGAATACATAAAGACCCCCCTCTCTGTTTCTAGTTCTATGAATAATGAGTCACATGGTAGGTATTCACTAAATCCCATGGAACTTCATATCTTCATGAGTGAAACAGAAAATGTGAAATTAGAGGAATGTAACATTGCAGATGTTGATTACTTATAATGAACAGGAGACACTGGATAAAGAAATAATCCACTCTGAAAAAGATGGCCAGAAATTACATTCCCAGAGTAGGAATGTAACAAAACTGCAAAGGAACATCAGGGGAAAGTAGTAGGTGGAGGGAGAGAGTGCCGAAATAGAAGGCTGGAATTGGCAGGCATTTGGGGGTTGGTATGGAAACCTTGTGGATGGGATACATCCTGGAATCTATGAAGGTGATCCTAATGGGACTTCTAGTAATGGAGGATACAGAGTCTCAACTAGCCATCTTTTGTTGCCAGGTGATACTTCCAGTGTCAGCACTGCATTGCATTCATTTGAGTTGTTGGACAAGGAGGTCACAGGGAAATACCCAAACAACCAAGGCTGTTGCTAAGAAAAATGGTTGCTCTGTGCAAACTGGCATCGGGGCCCCACTGCCAAGGACAACACCCACACAACTTATTGGACATAGAGAAGCCAGTCGAGTTGGTGCCTACATGGAGCCCTCACCCCTATATTCTAGTGTCTTTGGTGTAGGAAGGTGAGGGCAAAAGAGAAATTTAAACGTCAAACCAGCCACAAAACTTTTGATCCACAATGCTGAACTGCTACAAAATATGCTGGGACAATGGTGGCTCAAAGTCTGTGGGAGTAACCAACTAATGTCTGATTTGACTTAAGGCCTACACCATGAGATGTAACCTATACACCAAACTCCGTGGGTGACCAAAAACCAGAGATTAGATAGTCAATAGATGTATATGTACAGTACAACCAAACACTATTATTGATTTTTTTTAAAATAAAAGTTTAATGAAATAATTCTTAATGATACTCTCCTCTACTCACACATCAGTACCCAATCCAGTCATTATCAGGGAGGCTTTCTCAGTCAGTAGATGGGAATAGATGCAGAGACCAACAACCAGACATTATACAGATAATAAAAATTGGAGATCCCCATCAAATCCTTCCCCTCAGAGATCAGGGAATTCCATGGAGCTTGTAGGAGGCATTCAGGATGGAGGACTTCAGTAGAACAAGACCCTTTGAATCAACCAAGCAATGTGAATAGAGGATCTGAGAGACTAAAGCAGCAGGCCGAGGGCCTACATGGGTCTGCATCAGGATATATATATATAAACTGTTAGCTTAGTATTTTTATAGGACTCCTGAGTGTGTGAACAGTGGGTCTCTGACTCTTGTTTCTGCTCTTGGGACTCTTTTCCTCCTGTTATGTTGTAGTGTCCAAATTCAGTACAATAGTTTTTACATCATCTTATTATATTTTATTTTGTCATGTTTGATTGTTATCTCTTAGAAGCCTGTTTTTTTTTTCCTAGTGAGACCAAAATGGTGTGAATCTGGAAGCAGGGGAGAGAAACTGGAAGGAGCAGAGGGAGGGGGAAACTCTAATCAGGATATATGTATGAGAAAAGAATATATTTTCAATAAAAAGCAAAAAAAATTAAAAGTTAGGAAAACAGTATCATCCAACCAACCACCACCAACGAAAATTCAGCATGTTTGCAGGACAGAGAGGGATGGTCTTGGATGACCCTCCGATTTTGGATAAGAACCGACAATCACTATAAAAAAAAAAGAACTCAGAATATTTTCCTAAATATAGAAAGATCAAATGAAAGTTCCTGAGCAAATAGAAATCTCCATTCTATTTAAAACCTCTTCCAGCTACATGCATTGTAGAATGAGAGCTGGAAAATTTGCAACCATAAAGGCTATGTAGTTATCGGCTCATTTTATATGTGGCAAATTATTCTTTATATGGGCATTTTATAAGACAAGGATGCCTTTGCTCCAATTTCTCCCTTTAAGTTGTTGTCTCTCTGTGAATAAAAACTTATTCTCTCTTTAGTTTTCTCCTGTTATTCACTGTGCTTTCTGGCACCTGTATTGTCTGCATGTACACATTTTATGAAGATTTGTGGGTTTGTTCAAAGGCCAGAAGTGGATTATGATATTCTCCTTGCTGACTCACTGAACTTGGCTAACTATGGTGATATTGTGTCCCCCAATATATTGTGCACCCTAATAAACTTATCTGGTGTCAAAGAACAGAATAGCCACTAGATTAGACATAGAGGCCAGAAAATGGTGGCACACACACCGTTAATCATAGCATTCCAGAAGCAGAGATCCACCTGGATATCTGTGAGTTGAAGGCCACACTGGAAACAGCCAGGCATGATGATGAACACCTTTAAACCCGGGAGAGATGGCAGGAAACAGGAAGGTATATAAGGTGTGAAGACCAGGAACTACAAGCTTTCAAGCTTTTAGACTTCTAGCAGTAGTTCAGCTGAGATCCATTCAGATGAGGACTCAGAGGCTTTCAGTTTGAGGAACCAGGATCAGCTGAGAAGTTGGCAAGGTGAAGTTAGCTGTGGCTTGTTCTTTCTCCCTGATCTTTTAGAACTTACCTCAATAGCTGGCACTGAGGGTTTATTTATTTAATTTTATTAATAAGACCATTTAAGATTTGTGTTACAGCTAACTGGCTAAGTAGTGAGGCTCCATGACTCTGCTGTCTTCTCCTAATGTAGGTTAAAGATCTTGGCTCCTCCGCCCATCTTTAAAGTGAGTAGTGAGTATCAAAATGCAAGGCCTCATGCTCACACAATAAGCAATTTATTCAGGGAGGTGTCTCCAGAGCCTCCTTCCCCTAGACTTTAATTTTAACTTGGTGGTGAAACGCTCCTTTTGAAGGAAGATAACATAACGCCAAATACTGCCTGATTGTATCCAGCAGGGTCGAGAATCTTGCTTTGGGACATGTTACATAGAAAAAAAAATGACCACCCAGGGTATAATAAGGGTTAATTTTGTGTGCTTTCTTCAGTGAGGTACACATGCGAGATAAGAGGCAATAAACTCCCCACATCAGACGTCTCTCTCTTTTAACATACATCAAGGGCTTGTATTTTCAACACCTTTATTCATTCCATAGTGCTATGAGATATAAATGATCAAAACAAGAGCCCAGGATGTGAGTGAAATGCACAGGCTAAATGTCTTCTTAGTCTTCTGTCTTGTTCCCTAGTCCTGTCTCCAAAGACCCAGAACTGACATGACAAGGAATATTAATAGAAGATTTTTCTCTGAGCCTGCTCTCTTACACACAACACAGGTTCAGATCAATTACAATCCAGGAGGTTGGGGTGCAATAAACAGACATCAGCTTGCTCATCTTCTTAGTATTCTAACGAGAGGAGCCAGGGCCTGTATTATATTTCCGATCCTTTCTGCCTCCAAATGCTCTATCAAGAAAAAAATGAAGTTGGAGGAAGCCCTACATTTGTCACTCACTATAAACTTAATTAAATGATTTTATTCATTAAATCTAAGTTGTAGACCATTCTGATCAAATAAAATAACTATAGCCAGAAATCTTTATATATGATGTTATGTATTCATATAGAAAGTTATTCTGCCAATGGACTTAAGCTCCAAGTTTCATTTGTATACCCACAAGTCTTAGGAGGAAATATATTATCACCTTGTATTTGATATTACAAGAGAGATATAACATTGTAGTTCCTTGTTTCATATGTGGAGTATCTAAAAAGAAAATCATCTTTAAAAGCAAATTCAATTTCTGGGGGAAAATCGTATTGAGTGACACAAAAATCTCTTTATTTCCCTTAAAGTTGTAAAAATAAGGGAAGAAAATCGCTTTAGGGCTTAGGCCCCTGTTATGTGTCATAGGAGTGAAAGGATTTGATATTGATGCTTGTTTTAGGAGCTCTGACAATATGAGAAATTTCAACTCTATCCTGTAATAAGTAGTATATGAAGTAATTTGGATATGCCTGTGGCAATAGCCCTAGGCATATATTCACATTGTGTGAGTAAACACAGCCAGGGTAAATTTCTAGCAGGGAGAAATTTGTATCATCATAGAGTTTTGTGAAATTACTGGAGGTTATAGAACACATGTCATATGCGAATGCATATGTATAGATTTTAATACTCTGCAACTGTTTCATTATGCCTGTAACTTAGAACATTTAAAATACAGCCATGTATGCATGGTTTCATATACAAATACGAGAATATGAAACAATTAAATTTACACATAGTTTGCCTTCACTGATTTAATTTTAAATACTAGAATGATATTGAACTAGCAATATTTTTCCTTGTTGGAATTTCTAAGCATTATTTCTTTCTTTGTCATTTTTGAGACAGTGTCATCAAATGTCAACACATGGTCAACAACGACCTTTTTTATTAGAATTGCATGTTAGCAAAATATTTTTAAATAAATGAAGATACATATATTCCTATTCTTACTGATGTAGCAAGTCAATCAAAAGTGTCTAAAGCTCATCTAAAAGAGAAAAGAGAGTAAAAATGCACAAGGATTCAGGCAGCCCAGAATGCTCTGACCTTGTAAAATCAGGAGAGGATCCACAGACAACACACCCTGTGTAGGATGGCAGGAGAACTCTGTCTCCAATGAAAGTTTTCACCCTTGCACCTTGTGAAACATATGATGCAGACAAGGACAAGTGTGTCTGGTCTTCATTTGGATCTTGATTAAACTTTATCAAGCAACTAACTTGTAAATCTATGTTCAAGTTTTTTGGGTTTTTTTGTTTGTTTGTTTTATATTGTATTTGGAGGTGGGGGCTGTGATTGAAAAAGAAAAAGAACTCTACTAATGTTAGATGACACCAGGTTAGACCTCCAAGTTTTCTCTAGATGAACTCTGATTAGGTTTACTAGTGAGAAAAACAGCAACGAAACTTAAAAAAAAAAGATTACAATTAACTAGAAATCTTTGAAATTAGTAAAATATAAAAATAAAAAACAAAAGCAACAACTAATGAAATATAAAAAGAGTAACAAAAATTCCTCTTATGTGGTAAAACAAGTAATTTCTTAGAATTGTAACTCTTAAGGGAAAAGGGTCTGTAAATCCCTTTCTTTGTGGGGTCTTTATATGGTTTTGATATCAGAGTAACTGATACCAAATGAATTGGACCACATTCCTTCTGTTTCTATTTTTTTTGTGTGTGTGTGTGTGTGTGTGTTTGAAATTATTTGAGGAGTGTTGGCTTTAACTTTCTTTGAAAATCTGCTCTAAAACTATCTGGCCTTCACTGGCTTTTTTGCTTGTTTGTTTATTTTTGATTGGGAAACTTTTGATGGCTGCTTCTATTTCAATAGAGGCCTGTTTAAACTGCTTATTTAATCTAGAATTGATTTGGTCAGTGGTACCTATAGAGATTATTTTCCATTTCTTTTATATTTTCCAGTTTGGTGGAGTGCGGGTTTTTAAAGTATGTCCTTAGGATTCTCTGATATCCTCAGTGTCAGTTATGCCCCCCTTTTGTTTCTGATTTTCTTAATCTCTGCCTTTTACTTTGTTTGGATAAGGGTTTCTCTATCATGCTCACTTTGTCAAAAACTGACTCCTCATTTCATTGAAACTTATGTTGTTCTCTTTGTCTTTTTTTTTTTTTTATGGATTTCAGCCCTGGATTTGGTTATTTCTTGTTGTCTTCTCCTTCTAGGTATGACGGCTTCCTTCCTTCCTTCCTTCCTTCCTTCCTTCCTTCCTTCCTTCCTTCCTTCCTTCCTTCCTTCCTTCCTTCCTCCCTCCCTCCCTCCCTCCCTCCCTCCCTCCCTCCCTCTTTCTTTCTTTCTTTCTTTCTTTCTTTCTTTCTTTCTTTCTTTCTTTCTTTCTTTCTTTCTTTCTTCTTGTTCTTCTTGTTCTCCTCCTCCTCCTCCTTCTCATTCTTCTTCTTTTCTAAAGCTATCAGATTTGCTGTTGATAGTATGAGATCCCTCCAGGGTTTTTTTTTCTTTAGTTGTTTTTTTTTCTTTTGTTTGTTTGTAAATACTTAATGCTGTAAACTTACCTCTTTGAACCATTTTCATTATGCCTTATTAATTTGAGCATGCTAGAAAGTTGTTAATTTCATTCTTTTTTAAATTTTATTTTATAATTAATTTAATTTTACATATCAGCCAAGGATTCCCCTGTTCTCCCTCCTCCCACCCCACCCCCAGCCTTTCCTCCCAATCCACCCCCCATTGCCACCTCCTCCACGGCAAGGTCTCCCTTGGGGATTCAGCCTAGCCTGGTAGATTCAGTTGAGGTAGGTCCAGTACCCTCCTCCCTACACCAAAGCTGAGCAAAGTGTCTCAGTATAGGCCCTGGGTTCCAAAAAGCCAGCTCATGCACCAAGGACAGGTCCTGGTTCCACTGCCTGGGGGCTCTCCTAAATGGTTCAAGCTAATCAACTGTCTCATTTATCCAGAGGGCCTGGTCCAGTTATTTCTGTTTTCACTCATTTTTCATTCAGTAGAGAGTTTTGCAGTTTCCATGAGTTTGCAAGCTTCCTGTTGTTTCTGTTGTTGAAGATATCTAGCTTTAATCCATAGTGGTCTTATAGGATGCAGTGAATTATTTCTGTCTTCTTGTGTCTGTTGAGACTTGCTTTGTATCCAGATATGGGGTAAATTTTGGAGTCATTCCAGGAGTTGCAGAGAAGATGGTATATTTTTTTGTGACTGGATTAATTGTTCTGTAAATACCTGTTAGGTCCATTAGGTCTATAATATCTGTTAGCTCCAGCGTTTCTCTGTTGAGGTTTTATCTGGATGGCCTGTCCATTCAGAGTGAGGCACTGAAGTCTCCCACTTTGAGTGTGTAAGGGTCAATATGTTATTTAAGCTCTAATAGTCTTTGTTTTACAAACATTAGTGTTCTTGTGTTTGAGGCATAGATGTTAATAATTTAAATGTCCTCTTGGTGGAATTTTTTCCTTTAATGGATATGTAGTGTCCTTCCCTATCTCTTTTGATTAGTTTTAGTTTGAAGTCTATTTTGTTAGATCTTAAAATGGCTATACCAGCTTGCTTTGTGGAATATCTTTTCCAACCCTTTATTCTGAGGTAAGGTCTATCCTTGATGTTGAAGTGTGTTTCTTGGATACAGCATATGGGTAATTCCTGTTTTCCCATACATTAGGATAGCCTGTAACTTTTTATTGGGGAATTGAGACCATTGATATTGAGAGAGATCAATGAGCACTGATTGTTTATTTGGAGTTGGTGTTTGTATTGGTGTGTGTGTGTACGTGTTCCTGTGTCTCAGAGAGGAGAGAGAGAGAGAGAGAGAGAGAGAGAGAGAGAGAGAGAGAGAGAGAGAGGGAGAGGGAGAGGGAGAGGGAGAGGGAGAGGGAGAGGGAGAGGGAGAGGGAGAGGGAGAGGGAGAGGGAGAGGGAGAGGGAGAGGGAGAGGGAGAGGGAGAGGGAGAGGGAGAGGGAGAGGGAGAGGGAGAGGGAGAGGGAGAGGGAGAGGGAGAGGGAGAGAGAGAGAGGTGATTGTAGATATAAATTGTCTAAATTTGGCTTTAAGATGAAATATCTTATTTTTTCCACCTATGGTGACTGAAATTTTTGCTGCTTATAGTATTCTGGGATGACATCCTTGGTCTCTTAGAGTCTGCAACACATCTGTCATGGCCATTCTGATTTTAGAATCTTATTTGAAAAGTCAGATACAATTTTAGTTAATCTTCCTGTATTTGTTACTTGGTCTTTTCCCCATGCAGCTTTTAATATTCTTTCTTTGCTCTACATGTTTAGTATTTTGCAACGTATGTCAAGGTGATTTTCTTTTCTGGTCCAATTGACATTTTGTATACATATACTTTGATAGACATCTCCTTCTTTAGGTTGAGAATATTTTGTTCTATCATTTTGTTAAAAACATTTTCTGGGCCCCTGAGCTGGGAATTTTCTCCCTCCTTTATTCCTATTATTCTTAGGTTTAAATTTTTCATACTGTTCCAGATTTTCAGCAGTTTCTTAGATTTAACATTTTATTTGATTGATGTATCCATTTCCTCTATTGCAACTTCAGTGCCTGAGATTCTCTCTTCCATCTCTGTGCTCTGTTGGTGAAATTTGCCTCTAGCTCATGTGTGAGTTCCTAAATATTTCATTTCCAAAATTCTCCCAGTTTGGGTTTCCTTTATTGATTCTATTTTCATTTTCTAGTCTTGAACAGTTTTATTCATTCCCATCCACTTTTTTTGCGATTTACTGGATATATTTAAGGGAAATTAAGAATATATATTTAGTATATATTAAATAAAATATAAAATATGTAAAATATAAATAAAATATATTTAAGAAACAAATATAATTTCTTCTTTAAATATCTGTAACATCTTCACATTGGTCTTTCTCTTGTGTATCAGCCATGTTGGAATAATCAGGGTCTGCTTTTTTAGGATAGCTGGACTCCAGTGGAGACATATTACCCTGGCCGTTACTGATTGTGTGCTCTTATGCTGGCATCAAGCCTTCTGGTGTTGGGATCATTAGAAGTCTAGGTGCTCATGTCTGTATTGGTCTTTGTTGGTTGGGTGTTTTCTTCCTTGGTTTCTGTTTCTTTTCTGGATTTTCTTTGTGATCCAATCGGAATGGCAGTCAGAGAGGAGAGGGAAACCACAGCAGGTGCTACAGAGTGGGGATGAGACTGGGGGAACTGGGACTGGAGGAGCAGAAGCAGGGGTGAAGATTTGCCTTTGTGCTACCTGCTTCCCTGGCTGGGTTAACATTTAAATGAGTATTTTCCAGATTTCCTGGCATTTATGTGTTTATAGAACAGCGTCTATATAGAAAAGAATATACCATGTCTACTAAGTTGATACAGAAAATTCACCCCTAAGTACATGGTGAATAGTACACCAACTTCATATGTTTGCAAATAAAAGTTAATGAAAAAATAATTAGCCATACTTGGTGGTTGGTATTCTCTCATTATCTATTACAGTTTTCTAAAAGGGTATTCATAGCTCACTGATGACGTTTTATCATCAAAAGATGTTATATCTGAAATTTGAGACACATTGCTAGAAAGTAGCTTTATATTATATGATAACAAAAGTTCACGCCTCACAACAACACTTTAGTAATCTATGAGGATGAGTAAGGACTTCTGGTATACAGTCTATGAGGATCTTTAACAGTGGTTCTCAACCTTCCTATTGTTGTGACCCTTGAATATAGTTACTCATGTTGTGGTGACTCCCAACCATAAAATTATTTTGTTCCTACTTCATAATTGTAATTTTGCTACTGTTATGAATTATAATATAAATATCTGATATGCAGGATATTTGATAGGTATCCCCCAAAGATGTCTCAGCCTATAGGTTGAAAACCACAGGTCTATAATGTAGCATTAAAAGCAAATGAGGTTTAGCTCACAAAAACATATTGCATGTTAAGAAAATGCTATAATTAATTTTCAATGATGTGAGGGCATTTAATTTATATAATGTTTTGAAATCTGAAAATTTAAATTTGGGAAATATGCAAGACAAAGGAATAGAGAGTATATATATAATGCATATGACATATATTATGTCTATATGTGTGTACACATGTAACTGAAACAATCTTTAAACACAAGTGCATTCTTATCAATAGTCCCCTCCAGCTGACTCAAGAGGCTAGGAAACAGATGTTGAAGGGGGAAATAGAAGTTTGTGAATAAGAATGTTCATTCCCTAAGCTTGGACAGGGTAGATTAATGAGTTTTACCATCACTGTGACTAACTAACTGAATAAACACTTAAGAGATTAAAAATTTATTAAGCACATAGTTTCACAGACTTCATTGCAGAGTTTGAGGTTCTGCTTATTCTGGATTCATGGCGATAGGAGCTATTATCTGTCTTAAACATTTTTTCATTAAGATATCTGTTCTACAATAATTAATAAAAAAGAAACAATAAATTTATAAGAGAGCAAGAAGGGTATGTGGAAGGGTTTGGAGTGAAGAAATGGAAAAGAGAAATGATGAAATTATATTGTAATCTAAAAAATAAAATTGAAAGTTATCTGTTCTCCATATACTAACTTCCTATTTCCCTAACAATATAGTTCAATATTTAACCTTATATAATTAAATAAAAGTATATATTATATCTTATTATCTTCAAATTATCTTTTGGTTTTAAACTTAATATATTTGTGTTTGTTATTTAATACTTCAAAATATTTTTTACATGATACAGTGAGAGACCCTTCCAGAGTTATATCTTTGTGAAATTATCCAGTTATTTCCTCAGTTATTTCCTGAGAATAATTGATTAAATTAATGAGAACTTATCTGGGGTTTTATAGTAACACGATTCTTCTATTTTTTTTTTTAGGTTTTGGTTTTTGGAGACAGGGTTTCTCTGTGTAGCTTTGTGCCTTTCCTGGAACTCACTTGGTAGCCCAGGCTGCCCTCGAACTCACAGAGATCCGCCTGGCTCTGCCTCCTGAGTGCTTGGATTAAAGGCATGTGCCACCACCGCCCAGAAGTAACATGATTCTTTACCATACATATCTTCAAGATTATGTAGGAGCAATTGTGGAGAATTATGCTAATATGAGAACTAAAATCAGTTCAGATTGACTTAACTGTTGTTTTCCTTACTAATAGCCTAATTTCTTCATTTGTAAAAATTTACTAATAATATTAATCTTTTATATTGATAAGTTATATTTTTCAGAAAATGAAAAAAAAACTCTCAACACTTTTTAAAAGTATATAAAGACCTTGTTGCTGATTTTTAGTGCCAAGTTTCTCAAGACCCTCTGTTCTTCAATCCCCTTATGCATTTATCTCAATCTGTTGCTTGAAGCATTAGTTTTCTTTCTCAGTTTCCTGTAAAAATGTCACCATTGTGTCCACATTCATCTCTAATACTATATCTTAAAGCAAAAATTATTATTTATTTCAAAATTCTTAGAAATCGATCAATTTGAATGATATATTTCTTACCTTCTTGTCTCTAGAAAATCGACCTTTTTGTGCTCTTGGCTGTTTGCATAGTATCTACAGTGGTTATTAAAGTGCAGTAGTTAGGGAACACATGCTGAAGGGAGACTGTACATGTTCCATTGATAGTATAAGCATTAAATGAGAGCCAGTTCTATCTAATAATAAAAACACAATTGTATTATTTTTATTGTCACTTTTATAGTCTGTGCATTGTAGTACAGAAATGAGGGTCTAGGTGACAGGGAGATGATGTATATATCTGTGTCATTATGACAGATTCTGGATTAGATGAGAAAGTGGTATAAAATACTAGTCACCTAGGACAATTTTATAAATTTATTAAATATACAATTTTGTATTAAGTTCTAAAATCCTTAAATATTTGAATGTGAATTCTAGACTTTGGAGCTCGAATATTTTTCAGCTGAATATTTTTTAGCTTATATTTTGGAGCTCCAATATTTTTCTCCTCCTCCTTCTCTTTCTCCTCCTCATCTTCATTTTCCTCTTACTCCATCTCTTCCTTTCCTACTCCTGCTTCTGTTTGACAGTGGTAAGTACGGAGCACTGTTGGAAGCATGTACTTGTGAATCTAACAACTATCCTTTCAGGTAAATAATGAGCACATGCTTCAGATAATTCAGAATTTGATCACTGTGGAGTGAATGTGTTGTTGTCATGATTTCTCCTTTCCACCTACTTATTTACCATTGTGTGCGTGCATGTGTGTGTGTGTGTGTGTGTGTGTGTGTGTGTGTGTATACATTAGTGTGTGTGTGCTTACACATTTGTAGACATACATATGTGTGTGGGTATGCAAGCAGCATATATGTGCATATGGATGCCTGAAGTTGATGTCAGGTATCTTCTTGAATATTTCTCAACTTTATTAATTCAGAGCCTGATGCTGAAATCACAGCTTGCCAATTCAGCTAGTTTTGCTAGCCAGATTGCCCTGAGGATTCCTTGCCATTACCTGCTTCGTGGTGATATTGCAGATGGTCACAATGCATGCTCTGTTTTAAAGTGAGTCTGAGGATCTGAACTGCAGTCTAATCCGCAGGCTTGCATGGCAAGCCTTTGTCTACTCAGCTGTCTCCCCAGCTCCTACAATGAATTTAAGAAGGCACTAAGTAAAGAAGAACAATCAGTAGAATCCTGCCTGATCTCAGATGACACAATTTCCATATAAAACAAAACAAAATAGCAACAACAGGGAAAAGGGCAAACAAACAAAAACAAGCAAACAAAACTCTGCCTGTTTCTGTCCAAAGCCCAAGATTGATCTGCATCCAGGAAACAGCCCTGATTTGGGAAGCCATGTCTATGCAGTCAGTGTCTGAGTTATGCTTCTCATGTCTGCCACTGACGCTGTTAGCTTCTCATTAGAATTTTGTTTCATTTCTGCATGAATCAGCGAGATTGAATGTCTATGGCTTGCAAATAAAAACCATGTCGTGCATCACTCTGACATCGTCATTAACATCTATAGTCCGCCAATCATCCAATCCTGCCTCACACCTTCAGTGTGTGTCTTGAAATTTTGCTCTCATCTACACTCAGAGATGAGACTTTGACATAGGCTTTGGCTCTCTGGTCCTCATCCTTTGATTTTTTGAAGTACTCAAGGTTGAACCTACAGCCTTGTCTATGCCAGAGAGCGCTCACTCTATAACTGAGCTGCAAGTGGCAACCATTCTTCTATTGCTTCCAATCAAGTCCTTCACAATAGTGCCAGGGATTCCCAGGGACTGACTACACTTACCATTGTATAATGTTTACTTTCTCATTAGACTGAATTCCCTGACCATTGTATTGACCTACTTGTCAACCCTCACGTTTGATCTTTTCTTCAGTACTGATTATCTTTAACCACTCTGGCTTTTCTGAAGTCTTTGCACACAGTAGGTTTCTCACAGTTTCTTCAGGTGATGGACACCTGCCGAAAATATTCTGCTTATTTTGTCATTTTTTTTTACCCCTGCTCACTCTACAGGTGCTTGTGAGAATCCATCAATGAAACAAACAGATTTTTAAAGACAGTTTTCTCTGGCTTAAACAAATGAAATGTGCCCTTTAATAATTTCCACTTACAGATCTTAATACAACAACAGATCTGTAGGAACTTGATGAACATTTGATAAAGTAATAAATGAGTAGACAGTAAAATAAATTTCTGCTTTAATTATGTGGGTGTTTGTGTAAGCAATTTTACTCAGACTTATTGCTATAAGCATGTATATGCGGGTGACAGTCTATACTTCAGTTTTTGAAGCTTTTAAACCCAAGGAAACATTATTCACCTCAGTCCGTGTCAGAGACTGTGTTCTGTGTTTTAGTAACTAAAATTTATTGACAGTCAGTCAACCTTGCTAGTGACAACTGTGGAAAAGGAAGCAGCCACAACATGAGCAGAGACTGTCATCGTGATTGAACATGTGGAGGGGCACGTGTTTATTTTCTACTTCCTACATTGCTAGCCAGAGAACTACGGGCTGATCGTCAAGAGCACTCTAGGTTTCTTTTAAAATTAGTCAGGGATGCTAATGCTTTAGACTTGTGTTTGCATTCATCTTAACCTTCACGAGCTAAGGCTGAAATAACTGTTCTGTGGCATGGGAAATTACAGCTGAACATCAAGTCTGCAATACTGTCCTTTTGTAAATAGGAAACAACTGATGAAGAATGTCACTGACGGACTTGTTTAGATGTCCTTGTCAGCACTGAACATAATTGGGCAAATTAATGGTGTTTTATAGTGGGAATCTTGGCCTTTAGAATGCCTTCATATATAAGAAATTGAGCATAATTCCACCAAGAGAAAGGGAGTGGGGCAGTTTCAATGAACACCTGTTATCACTACCCTCTTGTTGTACCCATTCCCCAATCTTGAAGGATTTGTCACGTTATGGGTCATCTATGGCTTTATTGGAGAGTCTATCTAAGGAACCTTAAACATATAAGCAAAGTGGCAATGTAATGTTGTATGCCTATAATTGAAAGAACAATTATGGTCAGAATACAAATAGAAGCCAAAACTGGGAAACAAACTGACAATTTTAACCAGCAGGCTAGTGAATATGCACATAAATCTTGTAGAGGATCTTGTTGTCTCTAGTTGATATTTTTCAGATTTCTTTGTTTTTCTTTAATAAAATTTTAATGAAAATAGAAATACATCTCTTTCTCTCTTCCCCTCCCCTGTTCCAGTCACAATAGAACATTCTGATCTTGGCAATTTGTCCTGTTGTCTTGAAAGGATAGTTGTCTCATAAATAGTGGATAATTGCTCACTCTCTGCTTTGGTCTTCCTTCGGTTCTGTATGAGTCAATTTAACATTGGTGGTCACTCTCATAACAAGTACAGGAAAAATACAGAGTTTTTTTAAAAAAGCAAAATCTGAACAATAACAAAAGAGATGGACTTTCTGTTAAAATGATAGCCTCTTAGAACAGGAGTTGTGCCTCTTGCACAGTTTTAATAAGTCATAGCTCCAATACAAAAACCAATTTGTCTATAAATCAAGCTTAGTCCTGTTGGAAATACAGCATTTTGGGACAGCCCATTAAATTACCATCCAGGTAGAAAGTTTTTTCCTTTCTTTGTTCTTACTTTAACAAATTGTGAAAATGATCAGAAAAGTATTTTAGGGATAATTTCAACAATTCCAAGCTTATTGTTTCTTATAATTTAATTTAACAAGAGATTAGAATCCTGCAGAATACCAAGAACTAAATTTTAACAAGCATATTTTTCTTTATTTTGTTTGTGGCAATAACACCTTTAGAATTCCTGAGGCACAAAACATAGTATTGCAAATACTTCAAATATATTATATAAGAATTACAGTTTATTTACCTACTGAGAAAACACATCTCTAAATCTTAAAACTAATTTTCAGTATGACTTAGCATTCAGGCATCTTCAGATAATAGTGAGTAAAACATCTATAAAAAGTAAGTTTTGTGCATATTTTACATTAAAAACTTAATTTTCAATTATTTTGAAATGTGGGGGAATAAGGTAAGATTACCATTCTATTGGCTTACTAAAACACACATCTTACCTAAAATGATTGGAATAACACAGAGACAAAGCTTAATAACCTACTAACTCAATATTTGTATTTTTTAAAGATTTATTTGTTTATAGTTTATACAAGTGAGCACTTTGTCTGATTGTGTGTATGTACTCCATATGCATGTCTGGTGAACAGAAACCAGTAGGGGGTATTGAACCTCATAAAACAGGAGTTAAAAACATTTGTGACCCATCTATGGGTGCAGATCTCAAGTTAATCACAATTGAATCTTCAGGCACAGCTGTCCAGAACCATGGTCAAAATACCAAATGAATGGCTCCCATAGAGTCTGTGAGGAACTCTAAGACTTCCTTCCTAAGACACCACAGCAAGACCTCTATTGTTCACTGTCCTCTCAGCCTATCTTTCAGGTTCCTGAAATAGTTTATTAATCTGGGAGTCTTTTCTAGCTACTCTGATTTCATGTGTGTAACAACCCTGATATATCCAAAGGACAGGATTTCACAGCACACTTTCCCATTTCCTGGCTCTTACATCCTTTCTCCTCTACTTCTCTGATGACTATTTACTGAACCTTGGCCCACTGAGAGATGGATAAATACAGATGTCTCACCTTTAGCTGGTCATTCAGAGATACTTATTCTCAGCACTCTGACAAGTTATGTGTCTCTGCTATAATCTCTATCCACTGAAATATTAGATTTCACTAATCAAAGTTGGGAGCATCTCAAATCTACAGTTATAAACTTAGGGACATAGAAGGCAGTTTGAGGATATGGCCATTTAATAAGAAAATACCACTAAGTTCTCATGTAGAGTCTGTGACTTCACTAGCCTTGGTGTTTGGTCATGTTTACAGTACAAGTCATGAATTCTTTACTGAGGAGCAGGCCTCAAGTCCAATCAAAAGGATGGCTCATTATCACTATAAACAGTCTTGGTACTGTTACACCAGAGGGCCCACCTGCTTGGATGGATGGAGAAAGATGCAGGGTCCAGTGCTTCATATGTGATACTTTTAATGGATCTATCAATTATATATGTATGTGTGTGTATGTATATATATATATATATATATATATATATATATATATATATATATGTATATATATGCATATTTTTTGCTTTTATTTATTGACAGTGGTTCAAACCTCCATTTAAACTGAATTTCTATTGGTATTTACAGCTTATTAATTACAGGATAATTTATTTATAAAAATATCTTTTATTAGTGTATTATTATATCCTAGATTGTATGATATAGTTTGAATTACTCCTTTTTCAACTATTATTGACCACATAGGTAAAAATCAACCCACAATTTGTAAAAAGGAAAAATAATGTCAGAGAACAAGAGAGAAAAAAAACAATGCATTTGTAAACATCAGATTTTATTATGAAGCCACTGTCTTTTAAGCATATTTCCATTTGTCAATAAAATCACACGCTGCACAATGGCTCTTCAGTGAATAGATAGGCTACACATAGGATCTTTTAAGTATGAACTCTCTTATTTGTCTTAGCTATGTGTTAAGCTTACCATGTAGGCTGCTGTGAATGCCTTCCCAATGTTTGTGAAAAATGAAATTGCTAATCATGCATTTTAATGTCTCCCAGTAAATGATACATGGCTATATATATATATTATAGTTTGATATTTTTAAAGAAAACTACTCCAGCATTTTACTAAGGGAACCATATTTATTAAGTGAAATATCAAAATATGTTTTATAGAAATGTGTAGTTTTGCTCTTTCATTAAGGGAACTTAAAAGGTTGATCAATAAACTCCTGAGAGTGAATATTGCAACATATTCCTTAGTCCAGGAAATATACATAACTAAGCTGATTTTAAAATTCTAGGTTAACTCAATAAATAGAAGAAATTATATTTGAAACAAGGTCATAAAATTATAATTGATGTTACAGTAGGTACAACAGATTTTATAAAGCCTCATCACAAAATATGCTCTTTGAAGTCATAATACAAGAACTTTATTCTTTCAGAGAAAATTATAATTCATAGTCATTTCATCTGTAAAATAATATTTATATAATTAGAATTTCACTCACTTTGGTGAATGTAATTTCCATTATATTTAATAATGAACATGTTTTGTGTGAATTTTCACTATTTTCTCTTTCTATATCTATTTATAATAATGAATCGATCATATGAAGCAATTGGCTGTGTTAATTCAGAGTATCTGCCTTAAGTGACAGTTATTAAACACAATGAAAAAAGTGACTGTGTTTGCACCTTCACAAGAAAAGCAACATTTCTGGTAAAAACAACAACAACAACAACAAAACAATAATACAAAGAAAAAATGCTAAAATCGAGGAACAAATGTCATTTTGTGAAGAGTTTAAAACTGGTCATTTCCTTATTTGAAGCCTACCACAAAAATAATCTTATTTCTTTTCCAGAGAGGTCATTACCTGAAGGCTATTTTTTGTCCTGTTTTCTTATCCTTTCATAATCTTCCTGATAAAGATTCAACAAGAAACATGGGGAGTTTATTACTGTACATGCAAAGAAGGTCTACAACAGCAGATTTTGTGTAGGTGTATTTCTTAAGCTGTCTTAGCCATCTAGTCTGGAGCCTCTATTTTTAAACATGGTTACTCTGCCCACAACATCAAGGAAACAAAATTAGAATAAAATTTAAAATAAAAATGTTGCTGCAGACGATGGTTTGGCAAAATAGAATTGTTGCAATGAGTGATTTGTAAGTCAACTGTCTCTGTTTGAAAACAAATAAAATTTATGAACTAAAAATCAAAAACTCTGAGAAATGTGTATTTTTGTGTTCTCAAATGGAAGAAGGCAATGTTGTATGCCAGCAGGATTTTTAGAATCTCACTGAGAAAGTAAATAACAGATCATCTATGAAAAATGGGACATCTGGTGTTGAAGTATTACAAGTAATGAGCACCTAAGGTCTTTATACATTAAATTGGCTTTTATAATTGAGTGGCTTTTGTCTCTTCCATTGTCAGAAGAGAAACAATATAATCTAAGATAAGCGATGCTTTTAATGCTGTGACCTACTTCATAAAAACATCTATGCTACATTTGCAAAAGATGCCAGACAATCAAAGAGAGCAAGACTGTCATTTTATTCACGCTATAAAAGTTCAATATGTGCAACAGTGTATGAAAAATTCAGTCTGCAGTAAATTCAGGCCAAAGGCTTCTGGTGTATTATTCTGATAGGTACTAACTTACATAGTCCATATATTTGTTCTGAAATTATAAGGTCTGAAAGTTTCTAATTTATAATTCCAGAAAAAGGAAAGCTTTTTTTTTTTTAAAATTTTTTGTTTTTTTATTTTTTTAGTGATTTAAATAGATACAGTCTGCTTAATCCCAAAGAAATGTTTGGGAAAAAATTTATGAAGGGAATACACGTGTGTGTGGTTTATCTATGTTAATTTTGTGGTTTAATCTTTCAACTAATTATTCACTTGTCTCCATAAAGTATAAATTTGAAGGTACTACTTCATTAACTTTAAGGAATAATGACCTCCTGACTTGATAGGTTTTTCCTAATGTGAATAGAGGGTGTGTCTCTCTCACTAAGTCAACCGTCACCTACAGTCCTAAACACTCCATGCTGATATAACACATAAAATCTTCATGTATCATTCTGCCTATTTAATCTGTAACTAAACAACGGAAGAGGAAACAGAAATAGGTTGGTCTTTTGTTATGTAAATCTTCCCACATTTTTAAATATTACTGTATACCTTGAAAATAGATGTACTAACCACTCTTTTTCTGATATATCCTTTCCAAGAAGTTGAATACCAAAAAACTTTTAAAGATAAAAATAGTATCTTGCACTGGTGTAATAGTAGTCTTTTACTAAGGCAAAAGAAAACAAGCTTATGCCTGTTAATATATAATAAAATATTTAGTTTTTTCCTAAGTGAGTGTTTACCTTCTTATACTTGATTGGATTTTCTAGTTTTATTTGGTTCTACACTCAATGTCCAGGGGGAAATTGAGCTCATATCTATGGTGTAAATTTCTTCCAAAAATAGTAGATACTGTTAATATAGATAATACAGTTTCTGATAGACATTCCCCACCCCCAGTTGGAAGTCTCATATCATCTGCCAGCTTCTATGCAATACTAACAGACTTAGCTTACTTTACAAGTAAGTTTGAACCACACAGTTTCGATAGCTAGTGTTTTTAATAATCTTTTTATTACTCTGAAGTTTACTCTATATAATTTGATTAGATTCACATTTCTCTAGGGACCTTCAGTCTGGGGGAGACAGCTCTGAGGGTAAAGTGCTTGCTGCTCAATTGTGCACATCTGAAATCAGATTCTCAGAATTCACATCAAGCCACATGCAGTGTTTTCCTTCTGGAATCATGGTCAGAGGCAGAGACCTCTGAATCCCAGGAAGCTCACAAGCCTTGTATACACAGCATAGAAAGAAAGACTGCTTCCAATGAACAAAAAACAGTAGAAAGTGAGGATCCATTCCTGTGATTGTGCATGCACAATGCATGCACCTGCAGTCACATGAACACACACATACAATACACAACCAAACACAATACACGCAGAGATACACACACACACACACACACACACACACACACACACACACACACATACAGAGAGAGAAAAAGACAGAGAGAGAGAGACAGAGAGAGAAACAGAGACAGAGACAGAGAGACAGAGAAAATGAAAATGGGAGGGAAGCGAATGGGGAAGGGAGGGGAGGGAAGAGCAGATGATAGCAGAGCAGAGGAGAGGAAAGGCAAGGAGACAGACAAGGTTTTCCAGTGAGGAATAAATATATATGAAGAAATCAGAAGTTCTGGTTGCATGATTTCCTTATCCACCTAAGTACCCATTTTTATAATCCAAACAAGTCTAGAATCTCACCAAGATTAGAGCTATCCACTATATGTTTCCAGCTTAGTTCTACACATTCCACTTCTAATAACAGGAATACACTTCATTTTCTCATGCCTGTGGTCTGTCACCTGATTTTTCCTATCTTATAGCCTATTACATTTTGTGTCATTTAGTTTTTCTCTAAGAACTCTTAAATACACTGTTTCTCACCCTTTCCAATGCTGTGACCCCTTAATGCAGGCCCTCATGTTGTGGGGACCCCAATCATAAAATTATTTTCATTGCTTCTACATAACTATAATATTTTCACTGTTATGAATGGTAATGTAAATATCTGATTTGCAGGATATCTGTTTGGGACCCCTATAAAAGGATCATTAGATTCCCAAAGGGTCACCATCCACAGATTAAGAACTGCCGCTCTAATGCAACATGCATCAATGTTCTGGAGGTGACAGTGGGACAGGACTCTGATCTTCCTTTAGGAATTCTATCCACAGAGAGCATGTAGCACTTAATACCGCCTAGAATTGTCCTTGGACTTTCCTCAAGAACTTAGCTGCCCTATACTTCTTTGTATATCCTTGCCCATTTCACTAGAAATAGTTATCAATTACTTTTTTTTTTAAACAAATTGAACTCTATGTAGTAGAGGAGCAAAACTGGCAGTTGGATAATCATCCCCCACCCCAATATGGATGTGGTACTTGACAGCATCATTGAACTCAGCAGCACATTTGAAATAAGACTTTCTAGGAATCCATAGCCCAAGAAGAATGGTCACTGCTGTATTAATACATGAATTGCCTCAAGAAAAATGTAGTTAATTAACAGATCACTTTTTTTTAAAATCTGAAAACAAACATTTGAGGAAGCTGCTGCACAGACATATTTACTGAGTGAGCAACAGTATCCAGTCACTATTGCAATTGCTTTTTTGACTACACTAATGGTACAAACAGCAAACTTTGTGTGAAAAAAAAACAAACACCAATGAGTAGAGTTGTCATTCCGACTCATTGTTTAAGGTTATTATCAGCTTCCTTTCAAAAGCATTCTTGAAAATATGGTTTTGAAAAGTTGAATTAATTTTAGCATAATACTCCCAAATACCCCAAGCAAGTATATGTGTGTGTGTGTGTGTGTGTGTGTGTGTGTGTGTGTGTGTGTCAATAATTTGCGAGGAAGAGCATTGTTAAAAGCTAAGATAAACCAGGTCACATTATCAGAAATTCTAAGTATATCTCAACAATAGCCATCACCCATGTACAGACTTTCCCATTATCTTTACAAGCACCAGGAATCTTTCCATAACTGATGCCATTTGGTTAAATGTGTTTCCAATTTGACAAAATTGCTCCCAGATTATGAACAAATGTTTGCTCCTGGGCATGTAAAATGCAGAGTGGAATGCAAACAGGTGTACTTGTTTATTGTTTGGCTTTGAAATGAACACTAGATCATGGACTTCCATTAAGATAAAATCTTTAATCTTACAGCTTATATTTCATCCATTTTTCCAGATGAAACTTTAAGCCTTTGGCTTTCAACAACCAAAATAATAACTTTGTGATTCAGCTTGTCATTTCCCCCCTGAGTATATATATTTTTTCCAGAAATAGTTCTTCTACTTAAAATGTCATCCCTAGAAAAAATTGTGTTGAAATGATAAAATAGAATGGTTTGCTGATATGTCTATTATTTTATTATTATCTCTCATAGTTCGTATCTAATTTATAGTTTTCAGCATTCATTTATTATTTGGCAATACCTTGAAATCTTCATCATATTTTCATTACAATTATATCATGTATAGCAAATAATATGCTAATAAAATTTTTTACTCTCTCCCTTCAATACTTTTTTTGTGTCTTTCTTTTTAATCTATTTGCACATTTTTTCTGTTAAAAATAACAAAAGTTGTGTCTGTCTCCATAAACAGCTTAGTAGTGAATAATACTTCCTGCATTTTCAGAGGATCAGAGTTGGGTTCCCAGAACCCACACCAGTAGCTCTAAAACACCTGCCAGCTTTAGTTCCAGGAAATCTAATGCCCACTTCTTGCCTCTAAGAGCATCTGCACATACATGTATATTCACACAGCAATAAATAGACAGTAAAATATTCTTAAAGGGAATGTGCTGCATAAAGACACGATGACAAAAATTCAGTGAGAGCTTTTAAAGTACCAACAGATAGAAAACACATTTCTCCTGTCCCCCAGGGGAATGGCCCGGCATTTTCTCCTTCCTTAGACTTTGATTCTAATGTTTGTCATTGCTTACATCCAGGGTCACCACAGCAATCTCCTACCTGTCATGAGCTTCTCTACTTCTTCTTCATCATTCTACCAGCTCCTTTTATGACAGATTTCCCAGCTCAAAGAACTTTAAAGCTTCTGTAGCACTTCCCTACATCTGACAAAAAAATATCAAGGCTTCAAACAACAACAAACATGTCTAATTAGATATTAGATAAATACATCCATAGATGATAGATAGATATAAATAGATAGGTGATAGATAGATGATAGATAGATAGATGATAGAGAGATAGAGAGATAGATGATAGATTTAAAGTATGTTTTGTTGGTTCTAGAGATTTTAGCAAGGTCATACTCTAAAGAAGAAATTGCTCATGCATCTACACTAGCTCCTAGAGATTGCCAGCAACACATGACATTCAAATTTTCACCATTCTAGTCTCTATCTGCAAGTACATCATACGTTCTTTGAATTCACCTTTTCTGTCTTTTAAAAGGACAGTCTTATTTTATTAAGGGTTCATTCTTACATAACATAATCTCCTATATTTCTAAACCTTGATTATATCTGCAAAGAAGTTATAGGAAGATGTGACTTTTGGAGAGTTACTGCTAGATGACAGTATCCATAGTTAGTTTTTAAGTTGAATCATACAATTGCACAGTTCTCCTGAGATTAAGAAGGCCCACCTACAATCCGAAACTCATTTGTTTTTCCATCCTCTTGTCTTACATTCTTGGTCAGTGAACTCTGGACTATAGTTGAAATCTTTCACTTAGGATTTCAGAGGTGCTAATGAACTACTACTGTAGTTCACACAATTTCTCACTCCTTCTTCCTACAATTCTGTACAAACCTGATCTTAGAGAGAAAATCTGAGGCTTTCTATTAGATTGTGTTTGGAACAATTGTCCCCTATGGACTTTTACAATTAATAATCTATAAACCATTAATGCCAGAATTATTCTGAAATGTGGGACATTTCTACAGTGCCCATGGTAAATATTGTATCTATGTTTCTAAAGATAAGATAGTTGCAAATATTACATATACAGGTTTGATTAATTCATTAATTGATGCTTTTGAATTTTAGTTACTTTTTATTCATAGTATAAATTTTTTCTCTAATTTTTTTCAGGCATTGGTAAAATTTTGTTACTTTATTTTTTCTGCTTTTATATATTAATAATTGCTTTGTCTTTGCTCTTAATTGGCTTTGTTTTTCAGAAAACCTTTTCTAGCAAGATATTATAACCACAACTTGATATGCTATGCATTGTTGATACTCATGGAAAGCTTGTCCCTTTCTGAACAGAAAGAGAAGAGGAGTGGATGGAGGTGTGGATGGAGAGGAGGGAAGGGGGAGGAAAAGAGGGAGGGGAATCTGCTGTTTGGATGTAAAATAAATAAATTAATTAAATTAAAATTACTTAAAATATCTATACTAAGTTAGCCTATCATAGGAAGCTTTATCTTTGCCTTATGCTATTAATATTCATTAGCCTGAACCCAACTTACCAAAATAAATGAAGGTAAACATGGGTTGTGTATATTCTTCATCTCACGCCTTCTCTAAAATGCTAGTAGAAACTGTACATTCAACTTGAATCTGCATATAAAGCTGACGGAAAGTAATTTGTTTGCATAAAATATTTAATGTTCCTGCAGAACGACCTCAAATCAAAAGGTCAACTTTGGATTGACAGCACATTTGAGGATCCTACAAACTAAGGAGAAAGGCCAAGGTTCAGCACTTCCCAGTGCAAAGAGTTGGGTGGTTTTATCCATCACAATGTTCATCTTTGAGCAAACACATGATGAAAATTTGAAAATTTCACCCTAGCCAGATATCAGGAGTGATAGCTTTCCAATCGGTTGAGGACAACATGGAAATTGTGAGAGCTACTTGCATTAATTCTAGGAGTTGATTAAATTTTCAATAGAGGACCATACATAACAAGTATGGATAGGGTGGAAATAAGGTACTCTTTTCCAAATATATTTGATTAAGTAAATTATAATATTCAACATAAAATGTTTTTTAAAAAGTTTACAGTGAAAGCAGTAAAAATGACTGATTTCATAGTTTTTTTATTTTTTGAGAACACATTATAATTTTTGTATTCAAAAACTTATCACATATACATCTTTCACATTTAATTATTATATAAGTAAACCTGTTAAAAAGCTCCAGGATATTTTGCTTAAATACAACCCTCAACTTTTGTAAAATTAATGGGATTTAGTAGATGGTAGAGCCTGAACAAAATGTGCAAAATTACTTTTATATTTAAAATTCTGTCAAGCTGTGATCAAGAAATTGGCTGCTCTCTGAAGTCAATAAATTTGTTGGAATTGACTAATTCAGGTGATAGAAATGGATGGTGAAATCTGTTTTGTATTTCTACACCGCAATTATTAGAAAAATCAGAATAGCTGTGGTGAAGGTAGCCAGATTAGCATTGACTCCTACAAGGAAGGTGATATAGGTTTTACTCTTACTTTTAATTATCAAAATAATGGGGTAATTAACATCTCATTTATCAGAGATTTGACCTGTTCATGGAACATGGGCTGAGGTTGTTTAACCTTTTTGGGGAAAATGAGAATGCCATGCTCAGTAAGATTCAACCCTTTTGGTCCTCAAAGTCTCAAGACTGTTTCTTTTGAGTGGATTATGTCTGAAGGGAGACCTATAAATACTGTTTTCCTGATTATACTTCATATTCTCTTAGGATGTTCTATAGACTTTCAGAGAAGGTAACTAACACAGTGAATTTTATTTTCTGTGTGACACAGGATTATTAAGTATACTTTAAACTTATTAATAGGTCATTTAGGGCAAGAACATGATTCTTCATATATTTTCAAATAATGGATATACAAAATTTTCTATTTATCTAGTCCCAAGAAGGACATTCTTACTAATTAGTAAAGATTTATTGAGCATGCTTTCCTGAACTGTATCATTTTAATGTGGCCTTTCATAACAGGATTTCCCAAACAACACAAAATCAGTTGGAATCATCTGAATGTTTTTGTAAATTAGTTCCATGAAATGAGATGAATATAATCTTTTCTGAAAATTCTACCTTAGTATATTATAAAAACATAGAAATTTGAACTCTATCGAAACTTCTTTATTTGGTAACAGATCATGAAAACATCTTAAGCATCAATTGTATTTGTTTTCACAACTACGTGCTTGGCTTTTTTCTGTTTTTCTTCTTCTACTTTTTTTTCTTTTGTGGGCTAGGAGGGTTCAGCCAAGTTGCCAAAGGTCCCTTATGTAACAAGTCTGTGAACATGAGCCTTTCACCCTGTTCTCTTCTCCTTCAGGAAAGCAGAGGTTAAGGAGTACTTGTAAAAGGACTTTCAGCAGGAGAAATTATGTGACTTTTTTTAAAAAACTTTTATTGTACTTGGTTTAAAGTTCACTGTTGAAAGATATTCACAGTTCCAGGTTCAAGGGAACATTTTGGTTTGTGTGTAAAACTATTCACATGAGAATTATAAATAAAATTTTCTTTTACCACATGAGATTTTGTGACACATACATCCCACAAATAATATGTAAATATTCCCAATTACGACTACTTTTTATGTTGGAGTATACTGTATTTTGCATTATTTCATAAAAATGTAATATTTGGTAGCTACATGACTAAATTTCACTACATAATCATTCCCTAACTAGTTAGTGTCGACTTTTGGCCAACCTTTGCAGATCTTGTCTGCTGGAACTGGGATCTGAGGACCTATTAGAATGGGGTAGACTACAGTCTAATGCTGTAGACAGAGTTACTTGAGTTTCAGTGTCTATTTACCCATGAATAAAACAAAGAAAGCAATGATCTAAAGAAGGTTGTTTGAGTTCTGGCAAATATGATCAGAAAAACATGTAAATACACACTGGTAAGCTCATCCATACTAAATATTAACAGAGTAGCACTTTCCTCGAAATTTCTCAGCACAGACCAATTTAAATACAATTGCCTTGCACATCCTATAGTTTATATCTGAGAAAGCAAGGCAGAAAGCCATATCCAGATTCAGGGGACACTGAGGACAGCACTCAGCATATCCTTTCACTGGATTGGGTTCTACAGCTATGTTCTAACATCCAACAAGAATAAAAATGTCTTATAAAGTGAATGTAAATGTTTGTCACAGGAGGCACAAAATCAGATTCAAGGCAAATCTAGGGAAGAAAATGCCCAGGAGGTAAAGGCTCCCTGCCTTTCTTTTCTGGGAGGAGCCTCTCTCACAGGCATAGACCACCATGTATCATTCTTCTGACCATGTTCCAACAGCTGGGATTGTTAATACCATTAAATATAACCTATGTCTCTCAGTTCTGAAAACTTGTTGTTCAAACACCCATTTTTATATCGAGTTTTCTTTTAGGAAATTTTAAATGATTCACTCATATTCTGTTATTTTAGTATACTGTTTTTTTTATTAACCTCTATACTCCAAAGTTTTCAAAGTCTGTGAAATTTTGACTCAAAAAGCATGCTGGTAAGTGAGAGGGATTTCTCTGTAGGTTTGTTCAACTTTTTTATTTCGTCATTATGGAGGATTGAACGTGTTCCAGACACCATTACCAGTGAAACCAGGCCCGCCATTACAGCTGAAGGCAACCATTTATTACACACACTTCATTTGAGTCTCTTATTAATGCTGACATCTGTGCAGGCTTTAATTACCACATTACCACAACTGGTCCCTTGTCACATTTCTCCTCATCCACTGTAGCATGAACACAAAGGGGGAGAAAACACAATCTCAGGTAATGATAAAGTTCTTTAAAGAGAATGTGAATTTAGAATTGGTTTGCTGCATGTTGGACACATGTTTCTCTCTGAATTTTACTTCTTCTTTAACAAAAAAAAAAAACAATTAATGCTACACCATTTAAAAGTTTTGTTTTTACTCATAAAGTAAAACCTATATCACTGTTCAATTGTATGAACCAATAATTGAAAAATGCTTTCCAATAGTATGCCCACTTATATTTCTTCATTAAGTTTGCTTCATATTCAGTCACTTTTCTCTTTATTTATTTGCATTTCTATTTGAAGCAGGGTCTCTCTATGCAGATGAGCCAAGCCTGAAATTTCCTAGACATTCAAATTCTTTAAAATTTTGCAGTGTATTATATTATATAATTTTTGCAACAATCTTTTATGCATTCTTTTTACTAGCAACACAATTCTCTCATATATTAAGTTTGTAATAATTATGTTTTCTTGTTGATGCTTAAAAATATATGCCTACCATCTCTTCTTGCAAAGTCAAATGTGTGTATTTCTTTTTAGCCTCAGAGTATTCTGTGAGTCTACTCTCAAAACAGATCTTCCCCTAGTGACAGAAAAGCCTGTTTCAATTGAAGAAAGAGCTCCAGAAAGCAAAGGTTCCACCTCTAACAAGTGCTGATCATAACAGTCGGAAAGGACTTGTAGAGTATGGTGTTTCAGTCATTAGGTCCTGACATTATGGATGTCAGAACATTAGTCATTTGGTTTTCTGGATTCTAATAAAAATTCAAAATCTATATTCCAATAACACAGACTGTTCTGTTGATTTCTTTTTTAATATGTTTATTGGCCTTTATAATACATATAATTTTTCAAGGTTATAATAAAACCATAGAAGCTCTATTGCTGATATATTATTTTCAGAGCAAAATATGCATCTAAAATTATCCCATCTAGAAATGGAACACTTAAATATTGTAATGAAGCATTGAAAAATAATGACATGTTCATCATTTTAAAAGATCCCAGAAATGTGGTTAGCAATGTACAGCTGTCCCTCCAAATCCATGTGTTCCTTATAACAAATTCAACTCCCCATGTATATTCTGAAATTTATCATGTGTTTTGGAAGTATAAAGGCATTCTTCTCACTCTAAATAATATAGCACAGCAACTTTTTACATATAATTTATATCATATTAGTTATTATAAGTAACACATTTATGACTTAAAGTAAGTGAGAAAACACATGTATTCTAACTGTGCTCTAGACCCGAGCATCCTCAGTATATGGCCTCCACAGAGAATTCTTGAATCCTAGCACAACTGCAGCTACCTGGGAAAGGAAATATAATAATTCCCAATCTTCTACCATAGCATCTTTAACATCATCAGAGCTTAAAATGTTCCCTTATGACCTTAACAGATTCAATCAATGTTCCAGTTGATTGAGTTCCTTTGAGGCTTTCTTTGAATAACTGACTTCAAGACCCATGTTCCACTCAAGCTTCCACCATGTTGTCATCAATGAGGCAGAAGGCAGGAAAGGAGAGTCTGGGGGAAAGTATAACTTCTCTACACTGCTCCCTCAGTGACTCATCTGCTCTCCACTACTACTGGGCATCCAAGAGAAAGAGCACATTCCATGGATACTTAGTCACTCTTAGACTCAGGGGGTACACTGTTAAATTTTAGCCAGACTCTAAAATATCTCCATTACAAATATTCTGAATTATTCCTGGCTAAGTGGGGGGGGGGAGGACATGATGTCCCTAGAGTCATCCCCTCAATGGAAAACAATTTCAATTGAGTTTATTTTAATAATAATGATTGTTTCCCCATAGACACAAATGAAAGATCTTAGAATAAAGAACATTCCCCACTTAAAACATGCAACAAAATCATAGGAAATTTTCTACCTTAAAAACAAAACAAAACAAAACAACAGCAATAAAAGTCTCTGTTTAAAACCAAGTTTAGTTAAGGAAAAAAGAGTCTATGGATTTGAAAGAGAACAAAGAAGGATTAAGGGAGAGCTTCTAGGGAAGGAGGCACGGGAAGTCGGGGGAAGATGCAATTATATAATAATGTAAAAAATGTAATAGATTCTTCTGTTAAAATAGTTAAAATGTACTTTTTAAAAATGTTTGCATCATATAAGATAAAAATGGAAAATGTAAGAAGAAAATACATCACTTTTGTTTGCTTTTGTTTTTCATGACAGGGTTTCCCTATAATAGCTTGGTTGTTATGGAACTAGCTTTGCAGGCCAGGCTAGCCTCAAACTCACAGAGGTCCACTTGCCTCTGCCTTTGCCTGCCTCTGCCTCCTAAGTGCTGGGCTCAAAGGTGTGCACAGCCACACCTGGGTCAATATATTACTCTTAAGGTAAAATAAAACTCCAATTTTCTGCTTCGTCACTTCCTGGAAATTTGATAGTCACATCAATCATTCAAGCTTACTTTGCTCATACAATGGAAATAAGCACATCAACATTACAAGTGTCATAGTGTACAAGTCAGCCCCAAAGAAACTAGTACCAATTAGTTTCTTAGTTGGGGTTTCTATGTTGCACTAAAGCACTGACCAAAAGTAACTTAGGGAGGAAAGGGTTTATTCCAGTTTACACCTCCACAGTGCAGGGCAGCCCTGATCAAAGAAAATCGGAGCAGGAAGGAGAGGCCATGAGGTTGTGATGTTTACAGGGTTGCTCAACCTGGCTTGATCAGCCTGCCTTCTGAAACAAACAGGACTGCCAGCTGAGGGTAGCAACACCCATAAAACCTGACCTTCTCACATCAACCTTCAAACAAGACAATACACCACAGGCTTTCCCATTAGCCAGTCTAGTGCAGCATTTTCTTAATTTAGGCTTTCTCTTTCCAGATGATTCTATCTTGTCACACACACACACACACACACACACACACACACACACACACACACACCAACAACGAACAATTAAAATACGGTACTCATAACTGACACTACAGCAGAGAAATGAACTTATATTAAAAAATAATATCTCTGTAAAATCTGTAGCATGGCCAGGAGTGTATATATGGGGACTGAATTTATAAGTTAACATTTACATTATGTAATTCCTGGGTGGGGTAACATTATGTGATTAGAGAGTCTCTTGGATAGTCTTCAGTACATTTTTCTGTGGTTTTCTCTTTTAAGTTAGCAATTAATTCATACTGAATTGAGATTATTTATTTCTAATAAATTATTTCAATTCTTAAAGCCTGTTTTTCTTCTTCTTTATTTCTAGTCAAAAAAAGTTTTTTGTTTTTTTTTAAATAATTGTACTCTCTTTTGTACTGTGGTAAGTTCCTGACAGATTAAGATAACTGTTTTTCCAAAGTCAAATTTAACTTTAAATTCACTAAAACAGATGATAAATTTATACCATCTGATAAGCAATGTTTTGAGAAATAAATTCTACTTACATTTTTGTTGATTGATATGCTGGTTTTGATTTCCCCATGTAAATATATTTGTACTCATTTTTTACTGTTAATAATCTGATATTAACAATGTTTCAATCTGTTGTAATGATTTTTAATTTTAAGCATAGGCTACTACTTTTACATTACCTACCAAATTCTTAAGTAAAATTTAACTTCAGAAGATGAATAAAAATAACCAATAATCATCAAATAAATGAAAGACCTTTTGTGAGGAGCTTTGCCTCATCATAATGATCTCATTTTTGATACTCCACTCACTGTCTCTGCATAACTTCAGTAAATCAAAGAAAATTGAGATAAGTGTCAACATTCACCTTCCAGAACTTTGAGTAAGTCCTACAACTAATTAACATAAATCTGCCTTCAAAACTGGTTACAAAATCTGAAACATAATGAATATTTGGTCTTCGGTTTTAGTATACAATGCTCTTATTTTATGCATGGTTACTCCACAATAATTTTCATTCCTCAGTTCTAATGAATAAAAACATTTGTACACTGATTTTAGAGTTAGTGTGTTCTCTTCTACCACAGATGCTGCCATATCCAATTTTACTCAGAAGCCTAGTTTCTCCATATCCTGCTAGAGTTCTCTCAGAGCATGGTAGGATATTCAGTTCAGGGTCAACATCATGGGCTGGGTCAGGTACATGTGGACACTGTGTTAACTCAGAGTGTTAAAAGATGAATTCTCTCTGGCACCCATGAAAACGTTCTGAATGTGGCTGTTTTGAATTTAAGATCTGAAAGTGATGTCACTGTAATTATGCATTATGTTTTGCAGGAACTCGGAGTGTCAGTATGCTTAAGAATTATCTCAGGACACCCTTGTCTATACTCAATAGCTCCTTCACTGCCCTTCCTTCAGTTCTACCCTGTATCAGCAGTTGTCTTCCACAGGAACAGGGATGAGAATTCAAGGTTCCAGACGGAAAGGTGGGGAGGAGGGTGCAGTCAGGAGAAGTCAATACACATAATAATTTCTACAGGTAGACATGTGTTGAAAAGCATCTGGGGACAAAGTGGTCCAAACCTGCTCAGACTGTCATACTTTTGACTGCATGGTGCATTCATTCCCCTATCTCTCCAGCTGCTGAGTATGTCCCCAATGAGGTTATAGTTCTGTGACTCTGGACACTCCACAAGGGTGAGAGCAGCAGGCTTCTGGGAAACAGAGGCCGCCTTCCTTGCCCCTAGGCATTATGATCTGAGTCTCACAGGTTTTAAAGCTAACAATTCAAATAAGTGTGTGTGTGTGTGTGTGTGTGTGTGTGTGTGTGTGTGTGTGTGTGTGTGTTTAGGCTCTTTCCAGAATAAAGCTTATCATAGTAAGTGGTTTAGTAAGAATCTTCTACTTGGATTGAAGTCTCTGTTATAATGATATCCCATAGTTACTTCATGTAATGTCTCATCATGTGTCTCATGATCACAATTCTAAGGATTATTACATCATACAGTGGTTATAAGGCTTTTTTAAAAAACAAGGAGCAACATCACATTCTTAATTTCCAGAATATGTTAATGTCCTCAAGAGGGGGTATGAAGAAACTATTAAAAATTTGGGTTGTCACTGAGATTCTAGGAATGTAGCAAATATAGAACAATGAACATGTATTTCAAAGGTGTAAGCATCAAAGATTTTCAGCAAAATTGTGAATTAGTGTTTTTCTGTTTATGCACATGGTAAGTTCAGTCTGAATATATAATCCATAAACATTGAATATACTATAGAAATATTAAGTTTAACATAAATAGACATCAAATATATGTATATATTCTTATATATATATATATATATATATATATATATATATATTTAACTTTTCACCAAACCAGTGTCAAATTTTATAATAAACACCAGTTTATTGACACTTATAATAATTATAAGACTCCTAGTTACACTGAAACTTTTCTTATATATTAATTTACTAATTTACCATGGAACAATTAGAAACTGATTATGTGCTTTAAGACAAAGTTTCAACAAAGATGAGATTCTGGCTTTCAAATTATGCTAGGTTTCATTTGGCATTTAATCTTGAACATTTTAACATTAGCTAGAAGCAAATAAATGAGATAGAGAACAAATTAAGAGTTTTAAAATTTTTATCTCTGATAATGAAAGTATTATAATAAACACAACAACAATAATTATTCAATGACAGAGGTAATATAAATACACTTTTATCTTTTTTTACAATGAAGTAGATACAATTGTGTGATTCAACCAAGCATATTAATCATGGATTAATTTGTCTTCAGACAATTTGTCATCAGAAAGATTAATTTTCTAAATTGTAAATGTACAAGTAATGAACTACTCAGAAATTATTTCTTTAAGATATCCAAAAAAGTTTAATATCATCTGGGAATTTAGAGAAAATACTGTAGAGCCAATGGAATGTAACATAATTTCTAAATCTTATGCAGGCTCAGAACTTTAAATTACAGAAATAAAATGAAAGCATACTTATATTTAATTTCTACTATTTTCAAAACATTTTCTAATCAGTCACTAGGAGTCCCAAGTTTCCACAGAGACCATGTCCTGTTTGCTAAGTTGTTACAGAGAAGCTGATGATAAAGTATCTCCTCAGAAATGAATATAGCAGTACCTAAAAGGTCATTTATTCTCCATCCTAGCTAGGCTATCAGCAACAACTATATTCCATTGCTGTCTATAGAAGACACTTTGCTTTTTTTCTCCTTTAAATCTAATACATTAAATTTTTACACTATACCCACCCCAAATTTAATCTCTATACCAAAACTAAATGTATTATCTTTTGTCTATAATATACCTGTCTTTATTATCTAACATCTGTGAAAGAAATTACTTAAAATTCATTAGAGTATAGCAAGCCATGCACTGGGTTTTGCATCATAATTCATTAGTATCAAGTCAGTAACCATTGACAATTACCGCTTTTAGCGTCACTGTAGATGTTCAAATTAAATCAAGAGGAGTTGAATCTACTCAGACACTTAGCTAGAGCAGAAACAGAGTCTAAACTCAGTGAGTTTTAGATCTTCCCTCTGGGTCAACCATTGTACCACTTTGCAATCATTTAATTGCACAATACCAGAAAGTAGATAATTATAACCTAACTTTTCTTCCACATTTAAGTCAAGGTTCAATCCTTAATCAGACAAAGGTAGTAAAAAAAAATTAAAGAACCAATTCAATTGTGAAATGGAACAAAATGTCTAAATAAAAGTTTAGAGTGCAATTATACAGTCTTAAAACAATCAAGAGATATGCTTTAGAGGTAATATTAAAGAAGAAAATGGTGCATATTTAATAAATGTTTATTGTCACAAAATTTATGAAATTAAGAATGTGGCAAACAATTTCTACCAAGAATTTTAAAGCAAATATTATAATAAATGTTAACTTGAGAACATGACCTAAACAATTTCAGATCATCTAGAAAAGGATCCTAAGACTTTTCAAAACAATAAGGAAAAAACAATAAGGAATGAAAGGAGCAAGATTTTACATATTAACATTAGTGTTATCTCTGAAGAAAACCAGTGAAGCCTCAGCTGTCACCCAAGAACTCACAGGATTTCACCTATATTGCTAAATAAAATATTCAAACTAATATATATATATACATATATATAATTGTGTATGTATGTGTGGTATATGTATAGATATGTGTGTATAATATATAACTTACTTTCAATCATATATATACATATATGAGAGAGAGAAAGAGGAAAAAAAGGTTTCAATAAAAATATTACATGCTTATAGATATCAAAGTCAAGATGTCTAAGAGCTGTGTAGTTTACATGAAATTTTTACTGAAGAATCAATTGAAGGCTAAACCAAGACAATCTGAAAATTGAAATAAATAAACCAACAAATGTAAAGAATTTTTTGAGCCATTAATTAACAGTGTACTTTTGGTGTAAAAACAATCCACACACCATTTGATTATTCATTAAAAACTCATGCAGCAACCAAAAGACAGACGATGAGTTACCCTTAGAGGATTTGGTTATAATACTTAGTTATCTGCAATTTACTTCTGAATCAAAACATGGACTTAATCTTTCATATTTTATTTATTCAAATTACATTTCTCTGGTAAATAGAAATAGCAAGAAAAGCCCAGTCCTTTTTTTTTTTTTTGAAATATTTAAACCAACTTCATCAGGCACCAGGTGAACATATAACTTCAGCTCTCCCTCACTCCTGTTGAGGGTAATGATTTTTGCCATATCAGTGTCCTGAAACTTCTTCATAGCTAATGAATCTTCTGACTAATGGCCCTGACCTTCACATGAAGTTCTAATGTGTTAGGGACAGGAAGATGATGAATTTGAGGCTAGTGTGAGTTACATAAAATGAATGAATGAACGAATGAATGAACGAACAAACAAATAAATATCAATAACACCTAGTAACAGTGAAGGAATGAAGTCACAGAGGAAGTATGGCTAATCGAGTCATAGAACAAACTATTTTCCCTTTGTGGGAAGGAATTATTTTGCATTACAGCTATTTAGATCATATATTACTGGGCCTGGAAGAAAATTTCATGCTCATTGCAATTCACGACTTGAATATCTAATGAGAAGCAGTGAAGTGGCTGCCAGTTGCATTGGTTCTATTTCAGTCTGTCTGCATGTTCCTGAAATAACCCTTGAAGACTTCAGTTCAACTTGTTAACTAAAGACTCTAGTCCACCCTGTTGGCTTCATTGCTGTTTTTTTTCATGCAGCCTATATTTTGTTCCTGATCTCTAAAAAACAAAATATCTTATTGGATCTATTCTCTTTATTTTAAACACGAATCTTTTGCCTGCATGTATGTATGTGCACCACATGCTTGCTTGGTGTTCCCGAAGGTCACATGAAGGCATCAGAGCCCATGAACCTTGAATTGTGTTTGTTTTTCAACCATCATGTGGGTGCTAAGAATCAAACCCTCGTCCTCTGCAAAAGCTCTAAAGTGCCAAGTCATTGCTCCCAATATATAGTCCTGATCACAAGCAGCATTTGAGTAGACAAAGGAAAAGATCTTTTCATCCCAAATTAAACAGTCTGTAAAGCTCATTTTTTCATATCCATCTACTGTACCCTTTTATGAATGAAAGTAACTTTACAGTCTCAACTCAATAAACATCTTGGGAAACCAGAGTATAACAAATAATACAAAATACATTTTAATCTATTAATTATGAATTACTCCCCTTTCTTCAGAAAATACTCTGATTCTGTCTGTGATGGAGGGGGCATATTTTACAGTTACTTGGTGGAAAACTATAATTCTTATTTGGTTGATAATGTGGATTTATAGGTCAACAAAAGCATAAAAAATGTCTCCAAATACAATTAAATTTTCAAATACCCTACCTGCTTATCATAATCTTACTTTGCTTCCTGTTTTTTTTTTTCACATTTTGTTATTTACATTTTGCGTGTGTTTTTGAGCAGGCATTCATGGGCCACAGCCTATGTCTGAAGGTCAGAGAACAACCTGCCTTTGTCAGTTCTCTCCTCCAAACATTTGGGTCTCATCTACAAGGATGACTCCAGTTAAGACTCCCAGCAATAAATGGAGAAGGTGCCTGAACTTGCCTTCCCCTATAATCAGATTAGTGACTACCCTAATTGTCATCATAGAACCTACATCCAGTAACTGATGGAAGCAGATGCAGAGATCCCCAACAGAGCACTGGCCTTAGCTCCTCGACTTCAGTTGAAGAGAGGGAAGAGGGATCACAGGAACAAGTGAGGTCAAGATCATAATGGGGAAAAACCACAGAGACAGCTGACCCAAGCTGTAGGGAGCTCATGGACTCTGGCCTGTCAGCTAGTGTACTTGCAGGAAACCAAACTAGGCCCTCTGAATGTGGGTGACAGTTATGTGGCTAGATCTTTTTGGGAAGCTCCTGGCAGTGGGACCAGGACTTATCCATGGTGCATGAAATGGCTTTTTGGAACACATTCCCTAGGGTGGGACACCTTGCTCAGCCTTGACACAGCAGGGAGGGGCTTGGTCGTGCCTCAACTGAGCATGCCACACATTGTTGATACCATTGTATGGTGGTTTGGTGTCATTCGTAGTGTAAAATGAATAATTTTTTAAGTATGAAAATATTTTCTTTGTGCTATTTATTTCCTATTTTATTGAATGTTTCTTTGCTGAATAG
Source organism: Peromyscus maniculatus bairdii (assembly GCF_049852395.1). NCBI lineage: Eukaryota > Metazoa > Chordata > Mammalia > Rodentia > Cricetidae > Peromyscus > Peromyscus maniculatus. The sequence continues at coordinate 15,378,894 of NC_134868.1, forward strand.
AAAATTAAAAATGTATATTCTCTCCACTCAATCAATTTTTATGAAGCTATGATGATGGAAACTGCTTATGTCAATTAAGGTAGGCTAAGATATCAGATGGAAACACACACTGCCATGTATCAAATCTTCAACCACATCCCAGCAGCAAAGTGACCACTCAGACACTGCTCAGTACTGGAGTGCATTTGTGGCTCCCAATGGTCTTAATTGGCAGTGAAATGTACCAGCTTGGAAATAGCATGAGTCAATTCCTTTCGAATTTCATTGGCCAAATAGAGATTTAAAAGGCTGTTTGTCCCTAAGTAGCAAGGATGTTTCATTCTTTTACTGGCTCCATTAGAGCTGAGTCTTTATAAGCACACATACTCCATGAGCATTAAAAAAATACTTATTGTGGCCCAAGGACTCATTGAATAGAAGGAAAAACCAATAACTAGGCAGAACCCAAAAATATAGAATTAAAGTGAAGAAAATTCCAATGCAGAAAATAAGAGAAGAAACCCAACTGAAAATATGCTTGGAAAACATTTTCAGGATACCAATATGGATGTAGTGACAGACAGCTGAACAGTAGTATAATACAAAGTAACAAGCTTGAGAGCTGCTGAGATTAAAAAAATTAAAGCTAAGAAATTATTCTGATCAAATTAATCCATTTTAGAAAATGATAATCATTTTTCTCCAAAGAATGGCAGAATGATCCTTCTGATATGCTGAAAGAATTGTAATCAGGACACTTCCTACAAAAGCACTTTGTTTATAAGGATCAAAATATGTATAATGAGAAGGAATCTAACAGAATACCAAGCACAAGGAAAGAATGCATTTCTACTCATAGAAAATAAAACACCAGTGAGTTAGGCTGACGCTCAATTAGGTTCAATGAAGCATTTTATATATTACTAAAACCCGAAGAAAACCTAAAATAGTATATTCTGTAGGGCATTACCACATAAACTATAAACATATCCACACAATATGCTGTTGTGCAATAATTTCTTATTGTACTGATGTGGAGAGATGTCCAATTAAACCAGCATATAGACATCTTAGTAATGTACAAAGCATCCATGATTAATTCTGTCATTTAACGTATCCTTTGGACAGGTGCATTTTTGAAGAAATTTTATGTTATTCATTTTATATTATTTAATATTGACTATTATATGATCAGATAAAAATAAATTCACAATTAGTTGCTGATGCATTCATTTGAAGTATTTAAATTTATCTTAGTAAAAAGGAAATAGTCTGGGGTGTTCACATACTATGTGCTACTTGTATTATTTTTCAAATGATATCAATAATGTCTGTTAGAGTTTTATATATCAGAACAGAAAGCTAATACTACTAAAAAATCTAATCTGCAACTGGAGCATTTAAAAAATTTATTGATTCATTTTATATAGGTCCTTTAAATGGCCTCTTACAAACTCCTTCCTGCTGTCACACTGCCCAGCTTGCTTACATAAACACAAAATTAACAGCCCATAGACTTGAATCATTACTCTTCATGTTAAGTAGGTGTTTCTCTGAAATAGTGATATACAACTTTATTTGGAAGTGTGATGGTATTTATCCTTTAATGTTCTGCTTCATTTGGCATATGGAATATTCTATAAAGTGGAAGCAGTTTGTGCATATTTAAATTAATAAATAAAGTTTATTTTATAAAGGATAGATCCAGTTTTGGAGACTTGAACATGAGTAAGAACAATTTTGTCTGCCCTTGATGTACGTTTCTTTGTATTGATGTGGTGTTTTATGGACCATTATTTTATAAACCGGATTCCAATTATAATTAGGGCCTAAGTTATTTGCAATGTCTTCATCAACTACTTCTATGATTTTTTTCCTAAGATTTGAAACTGTAATAGTTTTTATAGTAAAGTTATGATTAAAAAGCAAATCTACATATAGATGCAAAGAAAATTTGAGATCTGTGGCTACTGTTAACATTTTTAATATTGCTATTTTGATGTGGTACTTTAAGAGTAGTGTACTATGAGGACATCTGGGTACATTTATCTTATAACATTACTAGTTTTGTTTATATAATTATGACAAAATTGAATGTCTCTTGCTAGACAAAAAAATCAAGACATACCATTGGGTGTGTATAAATACTTCTGTTACCTGATTATTCAAAGGTTGGAGTAGGTAGAACAAATATTGAGTTTGTCTGAAGACTATTCTGACTATCTCTATAATAAAAGAGGAATTTCAGTGCATTACCCATTATTTACACACACCTATTAGAAAACATATTTACAAGTAACTCTCAGAGTACTTGCAACTCCATGAGGGGAAATGTATTTTGCTAATGTGTGTCAAGAAGCCCTGGACGGGAGGCAGCAATCTCAGTTCATGTTTCCTATGACCTAGACTCTGGTTTTTAGTCGTTCTGTCAAATGTCCTCTGTGTACATTCTCTGTCTGTGGGATGGCTCCTAGGACAACTTAGCTGTATCCTCATACCTTGCAAAGATACTGTGCAGAAGAAAGCTAAATTTTATTCTTTAAGATTAAACTGTAAGCATATGAAAAATTTATGCTCAAGCCTTTAGAATGTGTCTCTTAGTTTTGTCTAAATTAAGTCATATTTCCATTCCTGAAAACCTTCATGATTACTAACATTTTTAAAAGAAATTTGTACATTATACAATATGAAAAGAAATGAATTATTTGTATTAATGTTACAGTGGAATATCTCTTTATCAGGCAAAGTTTCAAAACCCAACAAAAAATCAGGCAAAACATTTCAGGAATAACACAATATAACCTCTGTAGTTGCCTGTGGGAGGGAAATGTGATTCTCATTTGTAAACAGGAGCATAAGCATACATATCTAAATAAAGACTATATTTCACAGGAAAAATAACAAAGTTTCCAGGAAATGTTTCCTTTTCCTGGGGACTGAGGACACAAGCCTGGAAAGGCTAATATTTCTTTTACCATCTTTATTAAATTTTGGTCCAATGACTATAATTTCCTTGAGCAATAAGAAAATAAGTTTGTTGCATATTGGTTCCCTGGACACACACTGTGTTTACTAGATACAGTGTTGCCTTTAACTGAGCATAGTCTTTATTTCATTTCATTCCCCGTGTTTTGCAAGTAGCTGGAGCACTAATCTCCCTGCTAGTACTCTAAATCATGAATCCTTGACTCCCATCTCTGACAACATTTGTATCAACTTTGTTTTGCATTTACAGGTTCTTACAGGTCTGATAACACATGTCAGTTTCTGAGAACAGTAAAAATTATTTAGAAACCGTGACTAGGTCCTCTTTTTATTGTGCTGAATGATTTTGTAGTTTGTTGAAGAGAGCTATAGATCTTCATTATACATATGAACATTCAAATAATATTTTCCAACTCATGATAAATGGTAAAAATGATAGTGCTACTATGTGGTCAATTGTGTTTTCAAACAATGTAACTGTTGATGGAGCATGGTGGTAGAGAAGATACTTTCCTTTGGAGACTTCTACTAGTCATGGTGGTCTTGTACCCCTGGTTGCTCTAATGTCTACAGAAGTTAGATGGTTATGGCCTCAGAAAGATACATGAAAAAGAACTCATTTTGCTGGTTATATAGCTCCATTTACAGACTGCTTAATTAGCATGTAGGAAACTGTGGGGTTAATCACAATAGTGCAAAACTTAGGTGATGCAACCCTATAATACCAGCACTTAGAAGTAAAGGCAAAAGGATTAAAAAATTTAAGGTCATCCTTGGTTATCTAGCAAGACTTGGGGAAGCTTGAGATACAACAGACCCCATTTTTTTATTTTTTTTTTTTAAATAACAGTTAACTAACACAAACTCTTAGAGTTGTCAAATATCCTTTGGAGATCCATAGATCAAAATGTGCAAACAAACCCTCCCCCAAAATAACTATGCATGTTGGAGCTTTCCCATTTTCTTAAAAACCTCTTCACTGATAATGATATTGGAATTCATTTGCAGATTGAATCATGACACACATCTATGAAAGTTTTGTTTCCTTCATCAGATAATTGTTTAAGATTTTAGTTGGGCTCTTTATTTTTTTCACTTCTCTGAGTAATGGGTTTAGTTCTAAAAAGGTTACAGCAGTGCGTTAAGCAATCTCTCCAGCTTTGGATTTAGGTGACTTGTGTCATTTCTGTCATATTGATGTGTTTATATATGCTAATCAAGAAAACCAATAGTTCTTTTATTGAGATTGCCAAAAAAAATCTATGTGTGCGTGCGCGCGCATACACATACACACACTTAAACATCATGAGTAAGAATTAATGGTAAATATCTGGAATCTGAGTGCAGTGACTGCCAGTATTCTGAGGAATTGAATCAATTTAGTAAATTATTATTTCTTTAGGAAATTCAACCAGAGTTGATAGGATAAAAATAATAGTCTGCCTAGCTGCAAGTCACAATAATAACTGGATTACCTTTGTGCTCTAATTTCAATTGTTAGTATCATCATATTCAATATCATTTAATACCTGGTATCAAGATAAACACTTGTTTATAATTTCAGACAGCTACTAGGGATGCCAATTTGTCTTCACAGATAATTTTAGGTGAATTTGCTTCTTTTTTCAATCTTCCTTTTAAAAATTAGAATAAGGCAATATATTTAGAAGGAAGTTTTCAAAGAAAGAAAAAAATGAATCAGTTGCCGAATTAAAGTCAACAACAGCCCTTTGGATGTGATTCCAGTAAACAGCTTGAACATAATTCAGCCTAGGAACTTGGTCAGTTTGTCAATGGCTGTGTTCGTTCTTGAGAGATTTGAAATCGCTTGTTCTCCTTTCATTCCAGTTGATGCGATAAATATCTTGACAGAAAGCATCTTTGAGGAGGAAAGGGTTTATTTCACTTTCCAAATCTAGGTCACATTCCTTCCTTGAGTGAAGTCAAGGTAGGAACTTGAAGGCAGGTCTATTTGCTATTCCTCACAAGATTTTCTAGGACCAAGAAACTCACTTGATAGTCCCCAACAGCAGGAGCCATTGAAGATGCCGCTTGCTAGCTGGCTTGCAGGCCAGCTTGTATTCAGATGCCTACATGGGATTGGAGCTTCTCTGTCAATTAATGATCAGGACAATCCCTGATAGATATGCCCACAGGCCAACAGGATTCAGGAAATCTTCAACTGTGACTGTCCTCTCAGATGATGTCTAAATTATCTCATTTTCACTGTTAAAGCCAAGCAAGGTGCTTCTCTGTTACGTGCACAGATTTTTCCCAGTAATAGCAAAATACTTTCTATTAAATCTGACTCATATCACTTTATATTGTTAGACAAAAAACTGGATTTTTTTTAAGGAAATACATCACACATGGAATTATATATGGGAATATAAGAGTAATAATACATTTCCTTAGCTTTGGTTAAAAATACACTCTGATTACATTTCCTAAGAGAAAAACAAACTAAGCAAAACATCAGAAGTAGTCGAATGTTAAATCATTTGTGGAGATATGTAAAAATCAAATGTCCAATAGCAAACATCCCTACAACAGGCTTTTTCTCTTTTGAGACTAGCCCTTTCCTAGTATTTTTAAAATTTAATCTCATGCTCCCTTAGCATTTCCTTTAAAAATAACAGAAAAAGAAAAAAGTCTAGGTTTTATTCACTACAAGTTTATGTTTTCTTTTCATGAATGTTTCTCCTAAAACCTTGTACTTAGTTACATAGTACACATGATTTGGGTAGAGATTTCTGGAAGAATAATATTTCAAAATTGAAATAAACCATATCAGACATTTAGCCATAAGTGTGTCTATAGGAAACAAAATACAGATGGCCAGGATGATGTGAAATATTCACCCTGTGATGAGATCTGGTAAGAAAGCACAATTTGGTGAATCAAAGAGATTGCTGAATGCTGCAGACAGCCATGTCAGAGAAACTCATTTAAAGGTGTATGGTAAGAGGAGATCAGAGGAATACAATGAAAAAGGAGGGGCAGGCACTGCTCAGAAAACTAATAAGTATGACACAAAATAAGAATCCCATCTTCAAATGGTATTTTTATTTAATATTAATATTTAAGATGGTTTTCTTCTCTTAAGTACTTCAAAAAATGGCTTCTTGAAAATGCTGTTAAAGGATTCCTTTGACCAGTGCTATTGAAAAGTAAAGAATAAATGAAATCAAAGAGACCATTACAGTTTATTATTATTATGAACTTACATAATTTATAAAATGATGACACATATACACACCCTCAATGAACCCCTTCATTATGTATGCCATGATACATATGAATCATACACGCATACATATGTGTCATAGTTGCTTTAAAATTCTGCAACAATAAACATGATCTAAGTTAGATCTTAGTATTTAGTGAAAATCAAACGTTAAATTTCTAGGAAAAACAATATATGTTTTTAAGATATGCGATTAATATGGAGGGGAGAAAAGAATATATCAGTTCTAAGTCTGGCATTTCATCTGAATTCTTTCCAAAAGAATGAATGCTTTAGCTCATGACAGAATTGCACAAATGTTAATGCTGTAACTTTCATTCTTGTAGCTGTTATGAAATATGTGGATTCACTTACACAAATTATATAAACTGTCTAGTATCAGTACTTGTCTTTATCTGCAGAGAGAATTTTGTTTTTCCACTTGAAATTGCTTAAGACAAGACTGAGAAGCTTTCTGTAACAACATAAATTGAACAGTGTATCTGGTGGGTGCATCCTATCTCTGCTTACACTTTTAATTATGCAGTGTGAGAGCTTCCTTATCAAAGGCATTCTAAAGGGATTTAGATGCACTGAGAGTACCTCTGACAAATGTTTCTGGAGTCCTGACTCTGTGAGCCACCAATGCATTAGGGAAAATAAGTAATGTTTTCTCAATAACCATTCCTGTAAGGTATTACATGTTCTATGACTTCCACAGGCAACATTGTTGGTGATGATTTTATAAAATTGATATCTTTGAGGAAATATTAGGTCTTCCCAATTTTTAACAATGGTATGACATTTGTTCATCATTTTCAAACAGATGCATAACCAAGTTCTTCAGAGCCTGGTCAATCCTGGGCTTGCAAGCATCTGGGGGCATTTTAACTATAGTAGGATAAAATAATTTGCACCCATTTTTGACCTACAGTCATCAAGAAAAGTTTAAATTATGTTCAGTATTCCCTGGTTGAAAAAGCAAGAAAATGACTGAAATATATTATTTAAATGTCCAGTTAAAGTTATAAACTTTAAAGTTATTTTTAAAGTCATAACATTTAGCTTTTGGGAAAAACCCATCTATGTGTAAAAATTTTTATTAAGGGAAATCTTTCATTTCCCAATGATGGAGATTAAAAAATGGCCACTGTGGTTATTTTCAATTCCTTAAATACAGTCATATTTTGTGTCTGTTAGTCTGAAGATAAGAACACCCACAGAGGGAGTCTGGGGACATATAATTAACTCATTGATATCAACTATTATAATTTGCATTAAACTATTTTCAGAATATACATGTAGATTACATTTTTCATTACTAACAAGAATAACAAAAATACTTTATATTTTTCTGGAATTTGTTAAATTAAAAGCTCTATGGGATACAAGAAAATGATCATGTATAATTGACATATGTCCAGCAGTTAACAAGGAACAAGAAAAGGAGTCACATATATCATACAAACTTTCATTAAGGATGAAAATAAAAATGAGAGTAGAATAGATATAACAAAAGCTTTAAGGCATGGCAACTAGTATCAATCACAATAAATACATATTCTTGTCAAATATACTATAATCTATCATTTGAAGTTACAAAGACAATTAATTAACAACCTAATTAAAAATCATTGAATGCTCTCAGTAATTCTGTTTTAAAAGATAATCATTTTAGTACCCACTTTAGAGTTTATACTAATTATTCAATTAAAATTTCAGTGAAACATCGACCTTATAAAACATCTATTCTAGGCATTTACATGTACTCTATTAAATATTCTTAATGAACACATGGTCCATCTAACATGCCTTTGATAATTTTTGGATATCTCTCCTTTTCTACTCTGAAATTAAATTATACCCTCTTGCACAGGTGGATCACAGAGAGCTGCTTTTTAATAAAATAAGGTCAAGTTGTAACTCTGATCTTTTTATTAGATTCTTTTCAAATCCTGGAGCTTTGGACTCTTGCCATTTCCTTACATAAAACTAAAGATTTTTTTCTTTTTTTTTTTGTTCAGCTGTGTCTAGACATTTCTTAATTGTTCTTGTCTATGTGTTCATGAGATAAGATTTTGTAGTGTAGAATAATTCCATTTAGTAATGAATTGCCATCAATGTGAAAAAGCATCAGGGTGTATTTTCATTTGCTATTTTAAAGTGTGTTTTAGATGCACACACTAAGGCATACCCATACACAAATAGGTGCATACACTACAAGGGATGGCTTAAATTTTCTAATGTATCCAAAGTGTTTAAGTTTTAAATTGAATCAAAATGGAACTTACTGAGAACAGTCATACTGCCACAGTTTCAAACTGTTTTTGCACATGAGTGTGTTATGACAGCTGTGAACTAACTTATGATATGGCACCAGGCAAACATTTCTAAACTCTGGAGTGTAATTTAGGTGCAAAGTATTTTAAATATGTTTCCCTCTATTCCTGACCATGGCAACTGACATTTGTTTTAGGTTCTTTTGTACAAAACACTGCTTGCTTTGCATCTGTTAAATAAGTCTGAATCTTTGCACATGCTTTTCATTTATTTAACAAACCACTTTCTCTAAGAGAATAAGGGAAATGTCATTTTAATCTCTATATGCATTATTATAGATTCCAAGTAGATAATAAATGACGTGTGATTTGTGGTAGATTTGCTAATTACTTGCTTTTGTTATTGTTGTTTTACCATGATTTCTTTCAAAAACCTGCTCAAATGATAATAATTTGTGAGTCATATTTGTGAGTTTTGTTTTTGATCTAGGGTTCAAATAGGAAGTTAAACAATCATTGCAAAGTCTTTTATATATCACAAATAGGGTTCTCCTATAGCTATTGAAATTCCACAAGACACAAGGGGTTATAATTCTACTTTATAGCAAAAGAAATGTGTGCATTTGGCAGTGTTAAAGACTAGAAATGTGGTGAATTACGTTTTCATTCTGGAAGCTACACAAACCAATCAAGCAATTAAGGAGATAGTATATTTTTGCTTGTTTTAGGGGGCCCTGTAGACAAGATCAACTCCAGTTCTCGTACTACCTACATAGTGTATTTTATTAACTAGAAAGGATAGAGTTTACTGAACAGTACTTTTATTGCTCCCTTTTCCTAGGAAGAGAGCACTGGGATATTTAGCTCCTTTATTACAGAAGCAGTCAGATATTTTACACACTAATAAAAACAACAGCTGCCATTTGAGACACCTAAGGTGGACGACTAATACTGTGAGCACAGGGTTTGAGGAATATGAGCAAGGGTGTTCATTAAAATGTAGAGTTCTCACTATTCCCCAAATACTGCCAAGACTATGAATAGCTATTAACAAGCTACATTAAAGTAGTGAGAGGAAAACTAGTTTGTCTAGTACTTCTGAATACTTTCCCTGTTGGTTCATACATTAGACGAATGTAAAATAGAGGCAAACTGCAAAGAAACTGCTTTTATTCAAGAGTGCATCCTTATTTCACATATACTTCCAGTACACATTTTTATTGCACTATATGTATATAATATTGTATACACACACATACACATAAGGATAGAGAAATGCCTTTGGTATTAGTCACTATTTCTTGTCTGTGAGATGAGAATTTTCTACTTTGCAATACAATTTCTAGATTAAATGTAGACATCGAGTCTTTCAGAATGTCTGTCCAAACACTAGGCTGTTCTGTTAATACATTTTCTGTAAATAAAAGCCATACAGCATGACATTTGAGGAAATGGAAACAACATCAATATCTTACACTTTTAAAAATTATAGTTGAAAAGATAAGATCTGTGCATTTGAAAATGACACTTTAAAAAGGGCCAGTATTGGCTGCTGACACAGATAAAACTTAATCTTGGAATTCAGCATTGGTTTTACATGGGGATTAGGGGAATCAATTTTCAGAGAGGAAATGAGATTTAAGATGGTCCTTATAAGATGGGAACTAATTCCCAATATATTATGGAAACATTAATTAATATCAGTTTATCTATTTATGTATTTATTTATTTATTTTGGTTTTTCGAAACAGGATTTCTCTGTGTAGCTTTGGCACCTTTCCTGCAACTCACTCTGTAGCCCAGGCTGGCCTCGGACTCTCAGAGATCCACCTGGCTCTGCTTCCTGAGAATATCAGTATTGCAAATCAGTACCTGGCATGCTAAGAATTCAAATGTCTACTGAATAGATAACAGGAATGGAAATTTTATTCAATATAATAAACATGGGAGGTAAGTAGTAGTATTGATAATGAGGATTCCTTTTAGGGTTCTTAGTACTTAAGGAAGTTAAAAAGAGACTCACACCGAAGCTTGGGGACACGTTTACAAGCCTTTAAAATTAAAAACACAGGGCAGACAAGCTGGGAGATGAGAAAACACCAACACCATGCTGTTGAGGAGATGAGCCTCAAGGCCAAGAAGCAGCAGCATGACAAGGGGGGGTGGGTTGTGTGTGTACATGGGAGGGCTTTAAAGAATGAAGCCCGGAGTCTAAGACCAAAGTGTTCAAAACAGTATACTTGAAAAGTAGACAGACTTATCACCCTGCTCACTGATAACTGTTTAAGAAACTGCACTTAGGGCCGAAATTTAAGAAAGGAAAAGCTCATCACAGCATTAAAGAGATGATTATTCTCCCCGCCATTTTAGCATCACTTGAGATGGATCTGCTTTCTTTTTTTAAATTAATTTATTAATTCTTCTATCATACATTACACCCCAACCACAGTATCACCTCCCTCTTCTCCTCCCAGCCCCTCCCCCACACCCTTTCTCCCGGAGATCCACTCCTCCTCCTGTCCCTTCAGAAAAGAGATCTCCCAGGGATATCCACCAAACACAGCTTGACAAATCACAATAAGACTAGCACCGCTGGGCGGTGGTGGCACAGGCCTTTAATCCCAGCACTCAGGAGGCAGAGGCAGGCGGATCTTTGTGAGTTTGAGGCCAGCCTGGGCTACCAAGTGAGTTCCAGGAAAGGCGCAAAGCTACACAGAGAAACCCTGTCTCGAAAAACCAAAAAAAAAAAAAAAAAAAAAAAAAAGACTAGGCACAAACTCTCATACCCAAGCAAAGTTTCAATCACTGTAGATGGAGAAAACAAGATATTACATGGCAAAGTCAAATATAAATAGTATCTACCCTCAAACCTCAAATCCAGCTTTCTAGAAGGTGCTGGAAGGAAAATTCCAACCCAAGAAGGTTAATCACACCCATGAAAACTGAGGAAATAAATAATCTCACACCAGCAAAATCAGAAGAAAGGAAACAAACAAACACACACACACTCACACACATACACACACACACATATACACACATACACACACACACACACACACACACACACACACACACACACACACGCACGCACACACTCTCTCACTGTCAGAGGCTGCCAACAGTCAGCTGGGTAGCTGGGTAGAGGCATTTAGATTGAAGAGACAAGGAAGAAGACAGAAAAGAGTCAAGAAGTCTGCCGGTCAATGCCAGCCAGACCCGAATTTATTTCACAGCCAGCTTATATACAGTTTTGAAGGACAGAGGTAGAACAATGCACAGCGCAGGCGTTCAACCACTATCTACCCTGCCTTGCATCAAGGAACAGGCAGTTTCATTTTCTGTCTCAATGTACTTCTATCTAGATAGTGTGTTCCTTCCTGTGGGCTAATCAGGGCTTTCTCACAGCCCTTCGAGGAGGTTCTGTGGGCTAATCAGGACTTTCACACAGCCCTTCAAGGAGGTTCTGTGGGCTAATCAGGACTTTCACACAGCCCTTCAAGGAGGTTCTGTGGGCTAATCAGGACTTTCACACAGCCTTTCAAGGAGACTCTGCAGGCTAATCAGGACATTCTCATAGCCCCGGAGCAAGCAAGCTTGAACTCTATTGCCTCAGAATAGACTTCAGATTCAAACTGGGAAACTGAGTCAGTTGTGGGCTCCCACAACACATATTACCACCACCACAACAGCAAAATAACAGGATTAACAATCATTGGTCATTAATGTCTCTCAATATCAATAGACTCTTTTCCCCAACTGGGCCCAGGTTAACTGAATTGACGTGAAAAGAGGATCCATCCTTCTGCTGCATACAAGAAACACACCTCAACATCAAGGATAGACATTATCTCAGAGTAAAGGGTTGGAAAAAGATGCTCAATTGCTACTATTTATAATACTATGTAAATGTTTTTCTTAAAAATTTTCTTAAGAGCAAGAGCTCTGCTTTGTTTATCTACTTATGTTTAAATGGTTTCATATACATGCTTAATATATTTTTGTTGTGTTGATGTTATTCAGGATACCATTTTGCCATATTATTATATAATGTTCATAGCTTGTTTGAAATTCTTTAATTATTAAAAGGCTTTGACATTACATTTAATTTAACTAGTAAATCTTTCTATGATAGCTAAGTGACTCTATTTAGAACAATAATAGCTCAATACAAGTAGAAAGAGATAATGATAAACTTTTTCTTTTTAAATATGGTATTATCAATTAAATAAGAACTAGAAATATAGGCAAACTACATTTTCAGCTTTAGTATGAGACAGAAAATTAATTTGTCTTTATGTAAGTATTAAGAAAAATTCAACTTAATTTTAAATATGTTTTAAGAAACTTTATTAGTTAAGATTCTCTAAAGTAATAGAACTCATAAAAGAATATATATTTAAATGGTATGCATTACAGTGGATTTGGGCATATGGTCTGGACTGTCCAACAATGACTTTCTTACACTGGAAAGGTGAAGAATCCTGTAATTATTTACTTCATGAGCATGGATAGCATGGATGTCTCATCAGTTCCAGTTTCCCTCAACATCCTGGTCTTCAGTCTTGGTAGGAATCCTCTAGAAGTTGCTTCTGTGAAAGAATCCATCAACAAGATAGGTTAACCTTACCAGCAAGAATGAGATCAAGTAGATAAAAGACAGTGTTTCTTTCATCTATAGCCTTCCGCCTGGGCTGGCAGTTATCACCCACATTTAGGGTAAGTCTTGTCCTCCAAATAATCTAACCAAAAATAATCTCTCATAGGAGTGCCCAGTAGCTTGTTTATTTAGAGTTGATTCCAGATGCAGTCAAATAAATAACCAAGATTAACTATCATATAGACCTCTGAATAATTAGTATCAATTACTTTTTCACATTTAGAGTAACTTTTGCAATAGAATATAACCTAAGCTGTGAAGATTTGAATAAATTTGGAAATATTCAGAGAGACTGAAATGTAGGCTATAGTATAAAATGAGTACAAACTGTTTAGTGTCTTCATGATGAAGAACATATGCATGGAGCTCTCTCCTCTCTCTCTCTCTCTCTCTCTCTCTCTCTCTCTCTCTCTCTCTCTCTCTCTCTCTCTCTCTCCTTTCTTCCCTTCCTTGCTGTTATGGTTAAAAGTTTTTGCTCTGGTGGGATTAATGTTGATTTTGTTTTGTTTTTCCTTTTTCTTAGGATTCACCAACCCTCTCTTTACAAAAATCCAACAAGAAAATATTTCCAATTGTTTGTTTAGGGGTGGGACACAGTGAGATTTCCCTTTAACACAGTAGCTTGTTTACTGTCATTGACATTGTCTGGATCTTGTTTAGACAGCCTCGTTGTTATGGTCTTATGGACATAGCTTCCCTGCATTTCCAGGAGTCTCAGTCTCACAGCAGACTTCCTGCCGCTCTGGCTCTTAAAATCTTTCTAACTCTTCTTCCCTGAAGTTCCATGAGATTTAGATTGAGTTGTGTTGAGGATGTATCAACTGGGGCTGAGAAAGTTAGTATCTACCAGGGATACTGGCTCTCCAACACAAAAATGCTCACTTCTGAAACTGTATACACACTAACAGCACTGAACAGACTCAGCAGGTTGTTATTTATGTACTGGCTCTCCAACACAAAAATGCTCACTTCTAAAACTGTATACACACTAACAGCACTGAACAGACTCAGCAGGTTGTTATTTATGTAATTATGCCTTAAGTGTGTGCATATATGTAACAATAATAATGAAAAGGGGGTGGTAATTTGAGAGAGAGAGAGAGAGAGAGAGAGAGAGAGAGAGAGAGAGAGAGAGAGAGAGAAATATGGGAGGGTTTGGAGGAAGGAGACATGGGAGGAAAGGAAAGGAGGGAAGTGATTTAATTATATTTCATTAAAATATAATAATATTTAAAAAGGAAAGCAAAGTGAGCGAGCCATGAAGAGTCAGTTCCTGACTTCAGCTTCCTTTCTTGAGTTCCTGCCCTGACTTCCCTCACTGATGGGTCAGAAGCTGTGAGATGAAATAAAGCCTTCTCTCCCCAAAATGATTCCTAGTCCCGTCCACTTTGTTCTGATCAACCTGATCAACCTGGGATTGAAAAGGCACAGAAAGGATGATCCTGTATGCTCATCAGCTTGACTTCGGTTAGTTTGCCTCAGACAAAAAGCACTTCACTTAAGTAGATTGAGAGACTTCTGATTTTTATAGACATCCAAAATACGGGTCATCTAAACATCACTGGCTTATTTACCTCAGTCATTAAGACATTCTATTATCATCTGTAGTAGAATCTGATGTCAATTATTTATAGTGAACATTCCTTTGTATTTCTTTTCATTAAAACTGGCTGTCATAAAAACGAGTATTGCTTCTATCATAAAATCAGGTCATGTTTTATGAATATTTTACTTCCTTTGAACTTTTGGTGAAGAAATAATGACCTTGAAAACTCCTCGTAGCAGTACAACATTGTAACACAAAGACCGCTGCCTCTGTCATTAATCATGGCAGGTGACTGCCCGGAGCTACCATTGGCTTTTCGGAAGGAAAAAATAGAAGATAGAGAAATATGAAAATATTCCTTATAGGCTCCTCTGTCATAGTCAAACATGGAGATGGTGGAAACCTATCCAGCACACAGCATTTGTTTTAATTTTACCTTCAATATGCAGTTGACATGGTTTTTCTTTGAGCCTCTGTCAAATTGAAATCAATATACTAAGTCAGGCAATAGGAATTTAATAACCCAACTGCTAAATATTGCTTCAGTATATCACCTTTTTATTGAGCAATAGAGGTATAATTCATACAGAATCACAGCAGTACTGTCCTAAATAAGTGAGCATGTATCCCTGGTGTTTTAGGTTCATAAAACTATTTTTAGAAGTTTCAGGAAGACAGTCAAAACTTAGAGAAAAGTCAATAAAATAAAGAAAAATAGTCATCTGATAAATCTTTCTTCCTACTGCAGAATAAGAACTGGACCTGTAACACAATCGAAAATGTTCAGAATCAAAAATATAAATGGAGAAATCATTAGTTTTAATTTCAGATCAGAGTAATATATAGTATAGAGAATCTACAACCTCCATCTTCAGTAAACAAGTCATATTCAAAATTAAGGATGCAATGTGACTTTTCCAATTCTTTAAAAAAATTATAAATCAAATCATTTGCTCACTCACAGCATCTTGTCTAAATTATTTATGTATCCATGGGAGAGTACACATCCAGTGTTTTCCTTAATCATGTCTTTACTTCACTTTTTGACGCAGGCTGTCTCAGAGAAGCTTGAACACACTGATTTGTGAAAGATGATGAGCTTTGATCCTCAGTGATCTTCCAGTCTTCACTTCCCAATGTGTTTGCCAATGCAGTTGTCCTTTTACAATGGCAAAATTTCATGGCCAACAGGTTACCAAATGAGCCATGTACCTTTCTCCCAAATTGCTTCTAACAAATCACATTTCACTTGTAATTAAGCTTTTCATATTAGGATTTTTAAATTGAGATATTTTGTAATTTTTAATATTCTCATATCTTCAAAACAGCAAGTCTTCTGTGCCATTTCAACTTTCACCGTGAGTTTGATACCATCATTAGTGTCTGGGTCTGCTACTGATAGATGTCAAATATGGCATAGTAGGTTACAGATTGGGAACTCTGAAACATGTAGACTCCACTGATCTGCATTGACATTGTCCCTTTGATAGAAATGAACCATACACAACTACTTAAATAGATGAAATGTGCTTAGTTCAATTGAGGGAATAAAACTAATTTAAAACAAAATTTAAAAAAATCATATCCAATTTATTAGTGTTACTTAACAAAGCCAATATGGCAGGCTTTATTGCTGGCATAGAAGTTTAGAGATGACTGATTTCTTGGATGTCAGTGTATTGACTATTTGCATGCTGTTTTATGCACCAGTGTTGCAGTTAAGCATTAAAGAAAATACAACTGCGAGTTTGCATGCCTTTCTTTCTCCACATACCTTGTCATCTCTGCCATTCAATAGGCAGCCATGTTCTCTGGTATCTAAATCTCCTGCCTCTGTGTAAAGATGAATCTCATTTCCTTGAAATATCATTCTTGCTTCATCTCACGGAAATGAGGTTCTGTTAAAGCAAATAGAAATACTTGTTAATATTTTTTAAGATATTTTAATATTTATACTATAATTTCCTCATTCACTTCTCTTTCTCCTTCAACCCCCCCATAAATCTCCCTTGCTCCCTCTCAAATTCATTGCCTCTTGTAATTTCATTGTTGTTGCGCGCGCACACACACACACACACACACACACACACACACACGTACATATACACATTCCTAAATATATGCCTGCTCAGTTATATAATGGACTGACCACACTGGAGACAGATTCTTTATATAAAAATATATATGTATATATTATGTAGTTTACATGGTAATATATGATATTATACATAAAATTATGTAAAGAATATATAGATTTACAGACATGATTACATTGGCTATAACTTGAAGTCTTATTTTATCTGAAAATGAAAATGGATATTCTTAATGCCAGTAAACAGAGAAAAGTAATTAAATAATTTTGGGACATACTGCCATCTTTGCGGCCTGTGCACCATTTACCCACAGAGCATCTAAGTCAGCATTAGTCCTTACTCAAATTCAGTCATCTGAACACAGAGAGCAATGTAGTTAGACACCTGACATGGGCCTCAGTCCTCCAAGTGTTCCGCTACTCAAATGTATGTGTATCCTGAAACACACGTGCACACACACACAGACATTATTGATCATCTGCTTTCATATTTGTTCATCATATTTGTTTAAATAGAAACAACATAGAAGAATGCCATTCTGTTCAATAAAATGTCTAACTGCAAAGCTCTCTTTTATCAAAGACAAATATGTGCCATAACTGTCAATATGTGACTAAATTAAGACACTTAAAATACTGCTCATAATGAATTAAGAACAATTTATAGTTGTGTCATTGCACTTATGGGAGGGAAATAAAGGTATTGAAAAATAATAGCCATCCTCTACAAAGGATACTGTCATTGTAGGGGACGAGGACTAAACCAACATTTAATTCTTACCTATCCTATGGCATATAAAACTGTCTACATAATCACACAACAAGCAAAAATTTCCTGAACACATTTATATTGTTAAAGTCTTTTGGGGGTGCTTTTTGGGCATAAGCAGGAGGCTGAATTAACTCACATTACATTTTGATATTGAGGTAAACATACCATCTTCCTTCCTTAATGTAACTTTAGAAAATGTTACATTCTGAATAATTTAAATATTGATCCATAGGATATCAATAGTGGGCCAAGGAAGTAGAGTCTACTTCAGGCAGAAGTATAGACAGGGCTTTACATACACCCTTAGTCACTTTCATATTTTTAGATACTAATTAATTGTTATTAATTTTATATTTGAATGATAACTGAGGTGATTAAAAGTTACTATTACATTGAGCCAAGCAGACACTTTCTTATTTTACTTATACCTTACTAAGCCTGCCAACTCTATTAATAAGGATAAAAATTAAGTTATTATTTGAAAAACACAATTTAGTTTGCCTTCATCACCCAATACTGGTGCTAAGATCAGGTTCAAGTGATTTTTGAGAACTAAATCAGGATATTCTATCATAAAGAGCTGTTATTCTCCTTAACAGATTATTCTTAAGTGTTTATGTTTCATTTTAAATATATTGAGGACAGATAAAAGGAAATATTAAGTAAGATCATGTCCTTGAATTTATTTTTTTTTTGTACCAAGAACTGATACAGTCTCAAAGAACTTTTCAAAAACTTGAAGACTGGACCATGTATTTGATTTCCCGTATAATACAATATTTTTACAAACTCTTTCAGAATTTCCTGCAAAGCATCTTGATAATATTCAACTCCACTCCTTTCCAAAGCTCTTCCTTATGCCCCCTCACCAATTATGTCTACTTTCTTTAGAAGAGAAAGCTGCTCGGTCAGTAGATGTTCTGATCATCTGGTTCTTGAAATCGTCCAACCTCCTCTTCCAAGATATTTCCTAGAGCTTGTGGTAGGGGTTGAGCTATAGATGTATTAACTTGTGTCAAGCACTCCATGATCAGTTCATCTCTGTACTTTGACCTCTTATGGCTTTCTGTAATGATCTGTGTCTGCTGCAAAATATCTTTGAAGAGAATAAGTGCTACATTTGTCTATGAACATAAGTAATGGCACATGCCTTTATTCCTAGCACTCAGGAGCCAGAAGCAGTTGCATCTCTGAGTTCAAGGTCAGCCTGGTCTGCAGAGCAAGTTCTAGGACAGTCAGGGCTACACAAAGAAACCCTGCCTTGAAAAACAAACAAACAATAAAACAAAATGAACAAAAAAAGAATACAATGATGAATTACACTGTTATTTTAATACAAAAAAGAGCAAATCAACTACAATTCAGCGATTGTGTTTTAAAGGAAACTGAATGTGTGTGTGTGTGTGTGTGTTAGAGAGGGTCAGAGAGAAAGGGAGAGGAAAGAAATGTAAAGAGAGAGACAGAGACATAGAGAGAGAGCAAGTTTATATCCCACATGAGACTATCCTACATATAGTTAGAAACAGTGCATTTCTGGTTGAAAGTCAGACCTGATAATTCCAGGCATACTTTTATCCTGCTTATATTAGCTGATGGAATAAGAACATACAATTCTAAGGATTTACTACTAGCATAATATTTCTGTGCTACTTTCTTAAATTTATTTTTTGAAACTTCACACATGAGTACTGCATCTAAAACAGTTCTGTTCTCAGATTTCCTGTTCCAACTACCAACTTCTCCTGTGCATCTCCTTTCCCCTGACTTCTTCCCAAATTCAAGAACTCTTCTTCTTTAGTTATTATATACATACATACATACATACATACATACATACATACATACATATAAACACTTCATACCTTCTATATCTCTTCTATATTTCAATAGGTATGATTTTCTTTGAATTAAAAGGCAAATAACGTTGTGTCTCATCATGCAATTTGAAATGTTATAGACTATGTTGGAACAGAAACTATAAGGTAAATGTCATATGATTTTTATAAATATACATGTGTATAATTTATTAATATTTAGTATAATTTTTCACATTCACAAAACATCAAGATATTTAAATGTGGTATGTGTCTATTTGTCTTTTAGTATAAGAACTCTGTATTTAATATTTCAAAATAGTGTAAACTAAAGAGAAGAGAACGATTACATTGCTCCAACTGATTTGGATTTAAGATTTTTGTATGTTAAATGAAATTGTGTGCTTTCAAGCATAATCAACAAATACATAATATCACTAAGCTGGATGAAATGTTTCCTGACATTAGACTATAAAAGTAACAGTAATGAATTTAGACTTCTCAAACTAGCAGTGCAATGAAAACTTTCCACACATGGGGTGTCTAAGAATACACCTGACCCTTTTTGGTAGCTGGGATGGAAGGATTTTATAACCCATTAATGGCTACAGTACCAGTAAAAGCATGGTTCTGTGTTTAAAACATAAACATGAAAGTAACACAAGTCTTTCACATAAGCTTAGCTCTGGGGTCTCCTAAATCCACAAGAAGAGAAGGGCATAAACCAATGGTAACACTATCAGAGCAAGTAATACAGCTGATTGAAAATACAGTTGAGTGCTCCCAGCAGATGAAGGTGTGGATTTCTCCATACATCATCTTAATGGCAATATTTTCCACAAAGAGACGTGGCACACTTCTTTCATATTTCATGAGTTCTATTTGCCTGACTTCAAAATGCCAAATGTGCTGGTGAACAGTGCCTTAATATTCATGGGATTTGCAGATGGCTTTGACAGTTGTCAACTAGAGGAATGGCTTCATCAGCAAGGAATCTGACTTATGGTTTCCGGCACACATAAAATCACGTAGTAATTCACATATGCATTTTATCTGAAAGGTATTCTTTGCATAGTTATCTTTTATGAAAATTATATGGATATAAATCCTTTATGCAACAGAAAGATATTTCAAATGCTACTTGGCTTTATGTTGAATATTATAGGGAATTTTATTAGCTCCAGACATTTAAAAATTGTCCTACTTTTACAAATGCAGTTGGAAAGATACAGTCCAGTAAGTATCCTGAAACATCTCAAGAACGGACTCCATCCCAACACGAGCCGCACATCAATGGGGACAATTTTTACCACTTCTTTTTATATAGTTCAAACACATATTTAATTGTTTAGTTTAGGACAAAATATTAGGGCATCTCTGTTCATCTCAAAGGGTTTACAGTCTGTTTCTTAGGCATATTCTAATCATTTTGTCCACGGAACTATAAAACAAATTGAAATTTCCTCATGCAAATCATTGCTGTCAATCTTAAAAGTTTTATACATTTTTTTTCACACAATGGTGGTGATTAATTTTACATTGAATGTATTTTGTTCACACACATGTACTTTATGATAATTCACAATAGGTGTTAGTTCACTGTATGAGTAGGGAGAATCGGTGCTTTAATTATCAAGGGGTTTAGGCTAGACCTATGAGCTGTTTGGTCCCTTTCCAAACTTTGGTCATGCTTTAGCCTGAGCACCTTATGAGCATTATCTTGATTAACTAGGTGCCATCGTCAACCCATTCTGTAGATGGAGTAAATGAAATAATCCATTGAAGATTTCCGCACTGGCAAATGGTTGAAACCTGGTGAGGACCTGGGCCTTCTTACTCCACAGCCTGAGTTCCAACAATACTCTCAACTCTCAGAATGTGAACCTCAATGAGAACTGAGGTGACAGTCCCACCCCAGTTCTCTTCCCACACTTTGCAAGACACGAGTTATTTCTATATAGCAATAACTAAATTGTGCCTGGAAATACTGTCTGGAGATTTTATTCTTCCAACAATGGAACCCAGTGTACAGGTGATATGAAGTTTTGGAGTTCAGTGTGACATTTTTTTTTTTTTTTTTTTTTTTTTTTTTTTTTTTTTTTGGTTTTTCGAGACAGGGTTTCTCTGTGTAGTTTTGCGCCTTTCCTGGAACTCACTTGGTAGCCCAGGCTGGCCTCGAACTCACAGAGATCCGCCTGCCTCTGCCTCCCGAGTGCTGGGATTAAAGGCGTGCGCCACCACCGCCCGGCCCCAGTGTGACATTTTTTTTCTATTTTCTTAGTTTAAAAAATATCCTTTTAGTTTTAAGTAACAAAGGTATGGTGGCATCCCAAAGAATGGTGAGGGGAGCTGCAGTACTGATATCAATGAACTATACATCCTTATTTCCTGGAATTTCACTATTGGATTTACACTCATAAGAGTACAAAGTCCTAATGAGTATGTATAACAGATGATAATACTTCAGCACTGCAGAGGAAGAAGATTTCTTTATGAGTTTAATGTTCAGCATAGCCTACCTAAGGAATTCCACACTACCTAGAGATATACAGCAAGACCCATTCTGAAAACAGACAAACACAAATACAATATCAAAGAATGCTAATGTTTCCACTTCCCTGAGAAACATTATGGGTAGAGAAGGCTGGACTTTTTTCCAAGTGTCTTCGCTGTGATTTAGCATGAGCCAGATTATCCTATCTGTGTTTGTAGCTGGTTGTTTAAAAATATAAATAACTCAAATTCTGAGAGTCACCAAAACCTTGGATCTGGAGTCACCAAATTTGGAGTCACCAAAACCTTGAGTCACAAGAGGGCACAGTTGTCCTTCTCTCAGCATTTCCCTAGCTATCCCCTATCTCATCCATTTGGATATTCTTTCTAGAAACATCTAAATTCTCTCATTTCCATTCTCTACCCATTTCCTGTGTATTAACTCACAGGAAGTCTAGAGCAAGACCACAGTCTTCACCAGGAAACAAATGCCTTCCCAGGTCTTCTGTGAGTGATGGGAGATGGAGATAGGCTATTGCTAGAACCTCCTAGGACACCTAGGATGATGAAGGCAGTGGTGAGCAGGAGATGAGGACCAACACTGGAGGCTGTCTTCTGATGTCCACATAGTCTATGACAAGTGCCTACCCACTCACACACACACACACACACACACACACACACACACACACACATACACCAAAAATATCATACACACACACACACACATTCAGCAAACATCATTCTAAAGCAAATTTTTTTATTAATTGAGAATTTTCTATAATATATTTGATCATATTCACTGTCATCCCTCAACTCTTCCCAGATCCACCCCATTTCACACCCACACAATTTTCCATACTTGTTTAGTTTCTTTTTTATTTTTATTTTCAAGCCCTTTGTTCAATTTGTGCTGCCCACATCTTGGCTATGTGGGCATTCACTAAAATGTTGTTGACATACTAAAGGCAGTAGACAATAAATACTCACTTATGGGTAGGATTTCATGATCACTAACCTACTCTAAAGCTCGGGGATGTGTAGACCTTGTACAGGTTGTTAAAATGTCTGTCCATATGTGAAACTGCCTGTTGCACACAGAAAAGAACGTGTCCTTGTTGACATCTACTGCCTCTTATTTTTACCCCATCTGCCCCATCTTCTGCAATGACCCAAGGGGTCATGGGGATCAGCTTCCAAAGGAACACTAGGAAGAATGAAATGGAGTTTGGGGTGAGAGGGCATCATAGTGGAGCAAATACAGGAAGGATGACTAACATTAAAGACATTTTGAAAATGTAATATGAATACCTACTACTGTAGAAGCCTCCTAAAATATATACATAAACATATATACATATATATGCATATATAGTATGCATATTAGATGAGTCCAAATGAAGTTAACCTATAAAGAGTTGACGAACAAATAAAAAAGCACGGCACAAGGAATGAGTTATCTTTTTTTTAGATGGTGGCCAGTGATGGCCCATAGTCTCCCAAACATTATTAGCTATTGCCCATGTTCTGGGTTACCCTCAAGAACTTGACAGTAAGTTCTTACTCCTGAAGATGCTATGTATTTGAGTCTTAGGAAATGGAGAAATTAAGCTGGTGCTGGCATGGGAGCCTCACCAGTCCTGGTTAGCATTGATGGTGTTATGCTTAATGCTAGAGGAGAAATGTAATCATTAATCACACTCATCTGTGAGCATTGTGAGCTACAGTAATGACTGACTTGGTGGAAAATGCCCACTGGTGAATTACGATATGAATGTAATGGAAATAACCACCAATTTCTAATTGGTCTTAAGACTTGTTCTAGGAGACAAAACACAGACTCGGCATGGCTTTTGTGGCCACAATGAGTTTACTTTTTTGTCCGTAAACTTTGAACAATTTTTTATTCTGTCATGGTGATATAATTTTTTTTAAGGACATGAATCTGGGTATAGGAAAAAGGGACAAGAATTGTATGACTAATAACAGAACCTATAAGAACTCAAAGCTCCAGAAATAAATAAAAACAAAATACATATTATTTGTAAATTTACACAGACATATTAATACACATATATGTACGTCAGTCCCACACAAGAAACCAAGTAAAGTAAGAAGAGACTAAATTTCAGGCACATATGCATATATAGAACACTCTCTAAGCAACCCAATCCTCTGATATCCTCAATCTCTATCTCCCCATCCACTCAAGAAAGAAAAGGATAACCCTTAAGAAACTTACACAGTATTAAAGAACCGTGCTTACAAAACTGGGTTGAGCACACAGGATTACTTGCAACCCCTGCACTTGGGAGGTTGAGCCAGGGGAAAAAAGAGGTTAGGGCCAGCCTTAGCTACATACTAAGTTCCAGTTTAACCTGAGCTGAATGAGATACTCCCTTAAAGAGCCATTAAAATAATAATAAAGCTACACAGTCATTTTCTTTCATAACTAGGAGGAGGAGGGAAGTAAATTTTTAAAAGTCTAAGAATGCCTTTAAAGCTAAAAAAAAAAAAAAAAAAAGTCCATTTTAAAAATTGAGCCAGAAGGGACACCATCACTGGCCCTCAGAAATATAAGAAAATAGCCTTTAAGGTCATGTTGGATATATTTTTGTCTAGACCCGTGTGCTTTTTGGATTTTGGCTTTTGGTTTTTCATTTGTTTATTTGTCGTTTGATACACAGAAAGGTATAGGGAGAAAAGACATCCATCCATCTCTTGCTTCCTTCAGTATGGACTAGAGTAGCGGGTTTTTAGTAAGCCTGATAAAAATCGTTGAGCCATTTACAAGCCGCCTAGGAACTCTGGGTCTGTTCTCAAAGCCTCAAGCAGAATGCTGTAAATTATTGACTGCCAGAGGTTTTTTCTAGCTTAAAGGGGAAGTATTCGATGGACTGCCTACCCCCAAACCCTGCCGCCTTTAACACACGCGTAACTGCCTAAGACCCAGCTAGAGAGAACAGTAGGTATGCTTTGGCACTGAGGCGCTTTGAATGGCCCACGGCATGAGCAACTTCAGAAGCCACAGTCTGCAGACATATTCCGATCAGCCTTTTTCACAGGAGTGCGATTCAGTCTCTCTTCACAATCCAGGACTTTCTCTGCCAGTTTCTCGGCTTAAATGACAGCCATGCCGGTATCGGTGGTCCAGACCACCATCAAGACCAAGGTCTCGCCAGGCCTGGAGTCTTTGACGATCGTGGGGTCCCCTCGGGCGTTGTTCCGACCCCTGGGCCTTCTCCGCCTGCTGCAGCTGTTTTCGACCTGTTTGGCTTTCTCACTAGTGGCCTACAAGGGTGCCTGGATGGGCGCCATGGCCAACTGGTGCATGTTCTCCTGGTGCTTCTGTTTCTCCATGACCCTGCTGGTCCTCAGCCTGGAGTTGGGTGGATTCCAGAGCCGCTTCCCCCTGTCCTGGCTGGATTTCCCCATCACCTGCGCCTCCTACGGTGTCCTCTTCTGCCTGTCGTCTTCCATCATCTACCCTATCACCTGTGTGCGGTTCATGGCTCACGGGTCTGCCAGAAAATTCGCCGTCAGCGCCACAATCTTCTCCTGCATCGCCTGTGTGGCTTATATAACAGAAGTGGCCTGGACTCACACAAGGCCAGGTGAGATGACTGGCTATATGGCCACTGTGTCCGGGCAGCTCAAGGTCTTTGAGTCCTTTGTAGCCTGTGTTATCTTCGTCTTCATCAGCAACCCACAGCTGTACATGCACGAACTGGCTCTGGAGTGGTGCCTGGCCGTGTATGCCATATGCTTCGTCCTAACCATGGTGATCATCCTGCTGAACCTGGGGAATTGCAGCAACATCGTGCCCATGCCCCTCCCCACCTTCTTGACCGGCATGGCCTTCCTGTCTGTCCTCATGTACACTACCGCCGTCGTCCTCTGGCCCCTCTACCAGTTCAGTGAAGCATCTCCAGGCCAGTCCCAAAGGACCACGGATGCGACCTGTCAGTACACACGTCCCCACTCAGTGTGTTCCTGGGATCGCCACCTGGTGGTGGCGATCTTGACTGGTGTCAACCTGCTGACGTATATCGCTGATTTTATTCACTCTAGCTAGCTGGTGTTTGTCAAGGTCTAAGGTTTCCAAGGGGTCCTGTGGCATGTCCCTGGGGCAGTCTCCATTCTTCTTGCCCTGTTTTCTCCTGTCCCCTCTTCTTTATGCCTTCTATCAGATTCATTGTTCCTTTTCTGGTTTATTTTCTTGCCCACCATCCTGCTATGCCCCTGAGCTGTGTCTCCACAGCCCTCCGCTTTCACACTTTTGCTTGTCCAATGTACGTTTTTCAGTGAGTTTTCTATGAGTCTCTTTATTTCCTGGTCGTATCTTTCTCTTTCCTGAGAAGCCCTCAGACTCCTTACTGTGTCTACCCACTACTTCTGCCACTAAAGGAGTTGGCTGCACATATCCCAGACTCCTTTACAGCTCTTCATACCAGGTACCTGGGGGGCCTCTTGCCAAACCATGAGGAAATGCTGTTTTAAATTTTCAGGTTTCTTCTTTAAGCACTATTATTCTTACCTTATACGTGTCATGTTCCCTCAGTTAGTACTTAATTTTTATTTCTAACCCAAAACATTATCGCATGTCAGTCTCTGACTCTCTCTGTCTGGAATTCCTCTTTGCTTGATTAATTACTATTGTGAGGGTTTGATCTCAGATTTAATATCTCAAGTCTTACTGATCCCACATACACAATACCAAAAGCATATTTTATTTCATGTGCTCATCTGGACACCATTATCTACTACACAGAAAGTTGTTAATAAATACAAATCGAAATCAACGTACTTATTTTAAAAGTCCAACATATAACATCCATACAATTTATGTAAACATAAAGCTAATAGTAGCTTCTAATAAAAGCCAATATATTTTGACTTAAGATAAATTGAATGTTTTATTTTGTTGTTGAATACACAGTTTGCTTTGTATAAACACAACAATTCATATATATATATATATATATATATATATATATATATATCAGTGGATCTCAACTCCTGGGTCATAACCCCTTTGGGGATTTGAATGACTCTTTCACAGGGGTAGCCTAAGACCATTGGAAAACACAGATATTTACATTATGATTCATAATGGTAACAAAATTACAGGTTTGAAGTAGCAACTAAAATAATCTTATGGCTGGGGATCACCACAATATGAAGAGCTATTTTAAAGGGTTGCAACATTAGGAAGATTGAAAACCACTTGTATAAAGCATCACTATAAGTGGTTCTTTCATTGCATCATTTTCTACCTATATTAATATTTCCACTGATTGCTGTACTTCATTTTATCTAATTAATGAAGCCACAACTATGATACAACTTTAAGATGTTATATACAATAAACAGTTGGGTTTTTTTTCTATACCTAATCTTTTCTCACTTAAATTAGACAATAAAACTAAGGTGATTATCAGACTTTATTTTACAAGATTATATTGGAGCCGGGCAGTGGTGGCGCATGCCCTTAATATCATCACTCAGGAGGCAGAGGCACGTGGATCTCTGTGAGTTTGAGGCCAGCCTAGGCTACCGAGTGAGTTCCAGGAAAGGCGCAAGGCTACACAGAGAAACTCTTGTCTCGAAAAACAAACAAACAAAGAACAAGTTTATATTGGAAAACACAAAGAAGGACTTTCTTAAATATAAGAAGAGCATTTTCATAATTTTCACACAGAAGTTATCAGTATTGATTTTAACTGCCAACTGAGGCTCATTTCCCAAAAATAGCACAACAGTTTGTCACAGAATTGATTATATTTTCTCAGCTTTTAAGTTGGGGACAAAAATACAAAGCATTTAATTATTAACTAATCTTAACTAAGGAAAGCAAATGAAACTCTAACCTGGACATGCATGAGTATATCAAAAAACTTGCAAACAACTCTGGGGAAGATTTAAAAATACCTATGCATAACAACAAACTCTCTCCAAGGTTACTACAGATCTCTCTCCAAAAAAAGGGGGGATTTTGTGGATAACTTAAAACAGTTTTAAGTTAAGATGACAGACTATTATCTAATTTACATATTAAGACTTTTTGGCTTCAGTTTTATGTCCAAGAAAGGGAAAGAAAATTACCAGAGTATGCCCACTAGGGAATCTTGAAAAAATAGGGACAGAAATCTTATTTATGGGTGTTTAGGAGACAAATAGGGTATAAAACTAGGTTGCATATTTGTGTATTTAACTAGAAACATTGGGTACATTAACACCTGCGCAGTAGGATAACACCTATACCCAACATAACTTCTCCAATAGGATCACGCATGATGGGGCTGTACAGAAAACATGAGCTTGCCAAGGACAGCCCTTCACAGTACAGCTGAGAAAACACTTCAAGAGGAAAAGTGAGAGTGGAAAGGTGTAACAAGCTCCTGGAGACTCGCACAGAAAAATACAGAAGACAGACAGCGGTAGTGAAAACACTCCGGTATTAATAGTTTTAACATGTTTTATTCCAAAGCAATCTCACTGAGAAGTTGTTTTTTGCCTGTATAGACGCTATGAGAAAGTCACCACCAGAGCTGCAAAGCTAATCTTACTTTAGATTTTTAAATGACAAAAATAGGCTCATACCACATGCATTTGATTGGGTAAGAAAAAAAAAATTATGTCTTTAGCTATAATTTGTTCGTGAAATAGTAATTTATGAAATAGTAATCATAATGAGCAACATTCTGTGAAACACATGCAGACTTACCTTCATGATGGTCAGAATTCATGCTGCTTTTAGAGCAGTGCACCATGGATTTGGGGAATAAATGGGAGGTAGGGAACTCGGTATCCAGAGAGAAGTCACTCATCAAGTTTTATCTAGGAAAGACATATATTTTATTATAATACCTATAATCAATGCTTTACCAGGAAAATACCTTGAAAGATTATTTCAAAGGCATTTCCTAGAAAGATCCTTCTCAACCACTTTCATCTCCTCATACAGACTCTTCAACATGAGAAGATTGCTTCCACTTTACATTTTAGAAAGCACAGGCAGAGAGACTGAGCAATCGCCAAGGATAAGGTTCTATGGTGAGAGTTTAAAAGAGCTAGGTTTGCAACTACATTAGTCATGATCTTTTCACATGCAGTACTCACTTCCTCCAGTGATAATTAGAATAAACAAATTGCCCATGATTCATTATATTGATGCACAAGTATCATTATTCTATAAGAATGTGTTGTAATGTAACACCATCATTTGGCTGGATTGCCTGATAGTATTAGGTACTATCTTCCTCATTCCACTACAGTTATATTCTTTATAAATTAATTTAAAGAAACAAAAATATATAGTACAATACTTTTAAAAGTTCTTAGGAATTCAAGGAAAATTGCCACCAATATTTGATATTTTGGATTGTTAAACAGCCCCATTTATTCATCATACAGAATATAGATTACTGCATATTTAGGAACTTTTATTTACTTATTCATTTCTATGAGTCAAACCATTGTAAATCATGAGAATAGAGACTGGATTGGAACGGTGTTAGTTCTCCTATGGTGTTTACTCTGCCAAAGGCAACATTTAACCTTTTTAAAGAAGTCCTCTTGCTATTGAACTTCTTAAGATTAAATGTGAGATGAGCTATCTATTCCACTAAGGGAAAATTATTCACACACTATTCTCATACAATGAGTCAGAATATTTTCAAGAAAACAAAAAAATTGAAATTTTTGAGCATAAACTGAAAGATCTTTTGTTGTAAATCTGCTTTGGATAATTCATAAACATTTGCTAGTCACTACTGAAGAAATCTGCTGTTGATATCCAAAATGCCATAGTCCCTTTATGCAAACTGATCATCTAATACAACTTAAAGACATTTTAAAATATTTAATTTTATTTTATGTATGTGAATGTTTCCCATAATTATATATTTTTATCATGTGCATACTTGATGCTTGTGGAACCCGGAAGAGAGCATCAGGTCTCCTGGAACTGGAATTACAGACTATTGTAAGCCTCCTATGTGTGTGCTGGCAACCAAACTCATATCTTTGGGAAGAGCAACAGACTCACTTAAGTGCTGATCCATCTCTACAAGCTCAATTTTTTGATTGGCATGGCAATATGCTTTTAATTAGAATTATTTCATTGAGAAAAAACTTCTTGATGACTTATTACATGTCTGGTACATTGATACTGGTGCATTTTACAGATATTGACAATAGTTCAGAAGATATGGAAGGTATAGCTTATTAAAGATGGCCCCAAATGTATTGGCACTTCCATTGAGATGTAAGCAAACTCCCTTAAGTTTGGACATATTTCTGATTTTTTTGATCAGTATAATACTGGAGAAATAGTATTATAACATTTCTTAGTCTAAAGAGAACTTGCTATTTTTACCTCTTCTTTCTTTTAAAATTTTTGATCTTCAAGTAAGTAGTTTAATTGCATGAAATTGCTATACTGCAATGAAGCCAGGACCGGCCTACTAAAAGGTCGTTAGAAAGACTGTGGATATACCAAGTAAGACTAGGCCAAATCCTAGCAGGTCCCCTCTTCAAACATTCACATCATGGTGTAATATTATAGAAATTTTAATCAAGAATATATATTTCTGAAATGTTTACTTCTCAAATTCTTATCAATACAGTTAAGTATCATAAAAGTTTCCATTAGCATCCAAACACATGAATAATTATTTTTAATTAGTATCAAAGGATATTATAAAACTTAGGAACTCTTCACCTATTCTAATATGTGATGTTGGAACATCTGTTTAAACTATTTAAAAGTTATATTGTAAATAAATAAAGTGCTAATATCTGTCATAGTAATATAATTAATGAGACAATGACCTTAAAAGTTATGTATTGTATATGGCACACAAAAATAGTAACTTTCAACTTGATAATTTATATTTCTCATTTAGAATTTCTTATGATATATAGATGAAAGCATATACAGTAGTGTTTACTAAAAACCTTTGCCCATTTTTCGAAACATCAAAAACCAAGTATTCAAACATATCACATTCCATCACAAACTGTTTCCTTTCTCTTTTATCTTCATGTGGTGAATTTCCCTGGAAAATATTACACTTGTGTTACAAATTCGACAAAATCGTTTAGCTGATTTGAACATCAAGGATTGTGGAGTGCTAGAATGTTGTAGGTTTGGAGTGAAATCAGCTTAAACTGCCCTCAATAGTCACTTTTTGCCCACTTCTGTGTTTGATCTGGTCTTTTTGCTGTGTCACAATACTTACCTTTCCTTAACTCAAAAGATCAGGAATACAATTAGATACAATCTGATATTTATAGCATTTCCTTCTTTCATTATAAATAGCTAACATGGTGGTCTAACAATATATTTTAAAAGTATGTTGAGTCAGCCCACATGGTGGGTCCCAACAATGTTTGTTTTTTTTTTAATTTTTATTTATTTATTTATGTATACAGTGTTCTGTCTGCATATACACCTGCAGGCCAGAGGAGGGCACCAGATCTCATTACAGATGGTTGTGAGCCACCATGTGGTTGCTGGGAATTGAACTCAGGAGCTCTGGAAGAGCAGGCAGTGCTCTTAACCTCTGAGCCATCTCTCCAGCCCAACAATGGGTTTTAAAAGTATTTTAATTCTATGTACTCAATATAAAAATATTAAAAATCCTAACACAATCTAGAGGACTAAAGATGAGAGACATGTTTTGTTAATCAGCATATATTTAACTGTAAGCTTTCACTTATTTTTAAACACTTCCATGCTTTTCTTACTGTAGTTACTGTGTATATATACCATGTTGCCTCCTGTACACAGTTAGTTAACCAACAAAACCTTCTTTTCTTCAAGATAATGCTCATTAACAAATTAAGATAAAATCAAAATGCCTTAAAAGCAAACTCTTTAAGTATTTTCTTCATTATGAGTGTTATACAATTGTGATGGGTTCTGTATTTTATTGTTATTGTTATTATTATTATTATTATTAGTAGTAGTAGTAGTAGTAGTAGTAGTAGTCATTATAACTTGTTCTTTTTAAAGCTAAGGCATTGACAGAGTTATAGGAAGACACCTGTAACCAAGAGTTGAAATAATAATATTCTACAAGCTTGTAATTGAAAGCTAAATATTACAAAGGATTCTACTGTGTGTGCGACACATGCCACATGCATTGACGTGTTCACATTTATGTACTCATATATTTATATGCACAAAACCACATAAATACATTTATATAGCTATACATGGCTTTCATGTTTCAAGGTATCTGTATATGATTTTCATATTTTAAGGGTCTTCACAATGTGATTAAGACTGTTTTATAAATGTGTATTAAAGGGGGTGTGAACTAGCTATAGCAAACATTTGTGTACTGTCTTAGATTCTCAGCCAATTAACTGAGATTGGATACTACAGCTGCTTGCTACATTGTCCTCTCCCTATTTTTATGTTAAAATTATTTTCATTAAAAAATTATTTTCATAAATCCCAGTGAATAAAAAACTTAATAGTGATGATGCCTTCCATTTTGGAAACTGTATTCCCATCCCCAATAATAACCAGAGCCTCGCTTTACCTTAGGCTCTGTTTGAAGATGATAACTTCACTACTTGTATTAAAAATCAGTAAGTGAGTTACTTTTTCTACAGAAAGAATATCTTTTAAAGGAGTTTGTTAGCTAGGTTAAAACAGAATTATAATCACCATTTAAGCATATAGTATAATTTATTTCATAAATTAAGAGAGCTTGTGAGGCACATGAAGCATGATCCAAATTGAACCTCCCATCAGGCAGTAGGTATTTGACTAAAACCTGTGATTCTCCATGCATAAAACTCATGGTAATAAAATAAGTTACAATATTTTCCAGGTCAAATATATGGTAATGTTGTAGTCCTTTAAATGTCTACAATTTTCTTGGTCTTCTCCTACAAAAGTAAAGACATTATGTGTTTAAAATAGTTACATATCTAGCATCAATATAATTTGTTATATAAAGAACATTTAGAACTTTAAATTTGAGCTAAAAAATTTGGACTATTATGTAATCTCATTTTAGTGTTGTATTTTGAAGATAGAGTCAATATCAAGAAAAGAAATGACTGAATTAACCTGAAAATGAAATCTTACCTTCACATACGCTTTTCATACAAAAACAAATTCAACAGACTTTTGGAAATTTAAGTAAAAATGAAAGTATTCCAAGCCATCTATTTTAAATTAACTTTTTAAAATCTCTTACTATTTTTACTTTTTCAATTAATTACCCATTAAACCTGAAACTTTATAATTTTCTTCTCCCCATATTCAACACATTTTTGTTCTAAGTATATACTCATCAATGCCTACGACAATTATGATTATTTAATAGTGCTGAGGAATTGATGCATTTAGTTTTACTCTTTTTATACTAATTGATACTTTAGATTTGTAAAGCATTAGTGATACTGTGTAAGAGAATTTAAATAATTTTAAACTCAAATATTTGTCTTTGAAATCATGACAAAATAATTCATACTCCCAAACTTTATTTGAGTGACTAAGAAAATTACTTTAGTTACAAGATTAGATACATTCTTTTTTTTCTCTTTTCTTTTTTTTAATTTTATTTTATAATTTAATTTAATTTTACATATCAGCCACAGATTCCCCTGTCCTCCCTCCTCCCAACCCCGCTCCACCCTCCTCCCAGCCCACCCCCCATTCCCATCTCCTCCAGAGCAAGGACTCCCCTGGGGATTCAGCTCAACCTGGTAGATTCAGTTGAGGCAGGTCTAGTCCCCTCCTCCCTTCACCCAGGCTGAGCAAAGTGTCCCTGCATATGTCCCAGGTTCCAAACAGCCAGCTCATGCACTAAGGACAGGTCCTGGTCCCACTGCCTGGGGGCCTCCCAAACCTTTCAAGTTAATCAACTGTCTCACTTATCCAGAGGGCCTGATCCAGTTGGGAGCTCCTCAGCTATGGTTCATAGTTCATGTGTTTCCACTAGTTTGGCTATTTGTCCCTGTGCTTTTTCCAATCATGGTCTCAACAATTCTCGCTCATACAATCCCTCCTCTTTCTCACCGATTGGACCCCCGGAGCTCCACCTGGGGCCTGGCCATGGATCT
Source organism: Peromyscus maniculatus bairdii (assembly GCF_049852395.1). Lineage (NCBI taxonomy): Eukaryota > Metazoa > Chordata > Mammalia > Rodentia > Cricetidae > Peromyscus > Peromyscus maniculatus. Next base: position 15,412,830 of record NC_134868.1, read on the forward strand.
CTGCATCTGCTTCCCTCAGTCATTGGATGAGATTTCTAGCTCAATTACAGGATCTGTAAAATTATATTTTCAAATTATTTATAAAATATAACACAGTAGGTGAATGACAATATTTACTGAATGAAAATGTTTTAAAATGACCATAAAATGACAATTTTATCAGGTATATTACATGAAATCGTTTATATACTATATTGGTATACATATGTTTTCATAGTTTATAATGTAGAATATAAGCTTATCACTGTTCTAATAATGAACAATTGATTAAATTTGAAATATGAAATTTAGAATTAACATTTGTTATTCCTTTCTCAAAATACTAATTAGTACAAATTTTTGTATATTACTGTCTGAATATATTATACACTACCAATAGCATATGTTTAAATGTCTAAACCATTATGAATACTAAATTTTTATTTGCTTATTTATTTTACTTAAAAGTTTCTTAATGTTCTTAATTTGCCTATTTGACTTCAAATGCTGTTAATGTTAACCTTGCTATTTGTACAGCCACATTCTGTTCTTTACTTGTATGTAATTTCCTATATTTGCAAACTTACCTTAAAAAAAAAACTCAAGATGACATTTAAAGATAATAAGGATCCATTTCTATCTTAAAGGTATGGATAAGTTTGAAGAACTTGTTTCATAAATATAGTGAATATTGGTAAGATACAACTGAGGCTGAATAAATTTTGAACTGATCCCTTTGGCAAGGGCTTAAACATTCATGGTTTCATAGAGTTGGTAAACAAATGTATGGAGAAAAGAGGAAAGCTCATGATAATGTCTTCAAGGATAAATATTAATAAGAGCAGAAATAATAACAGTTGTTAGAACATGAAGTAGGAACTTCTATGGCCAGCTGGTGGGAACCCTGATAACTTGAGAAGAAAATGATTCAATCAATTAAATAATGATATTTAAATTTTGTGAAACTTTTCCCTCAAAAATACACATTAATGCTATGAATGGAAAACTTATGTATAATAAGAATATTATCAATTTTAATTTGGAAAATTTCATTGGCTTAAAATATACTTTCAAACTTTATTAAAAATTCTGTTATATACTGTTATATGTATGATCTTCAAAAAGTGTTATATGGCTGCTTGTATAGCTCAGAGAAACAGTAATTTTCAATGATTTGTAAAATCCTTTGTTCAATTCCTTGAAAAAAAATCAAAGAGAGAAAGAAAAAATTTATTTTAAAAAATGAGAATCTGAGTTAGATATGTTCTCCTAGCGTGGTCAATCTTTAGTCAGGCCAGGGTTAAGAAACACTTTCAAAGACCTGGCTGCCTCTACCCTCAAGGGATCTGTACATGGCCTTCATTTTCACACTTATCTACATTGTCACAGTAGAAAACTCACTTTAAGAAATGCTCATCGTGCTGCGGTGATGGTTCAGTTGTTAAGAGCAACGCCTGCTCTTTTTCAGTTGACTGGAATCACAGCACCTATTAGGGTGACTTAACTGCTTGTAATTCTAACCCCAGGGAATCTGACTTCCTCTTCTGGTCTCCTTAGACATTGCAAACAAATGTCCACCATTCCAACTGTCCACCATTCCACACATATACAATTACTTAAAATTATAAATAAAATCTTCTTTACAAGTCGTTTATACATTAAAGCAAGTAGCTGATACATTAGGAGCATTTAAAAGAGGAATACTTTATAGAAAACTTCCTAGAAGTTTATTGATTTTTTTAAAGTCTTTTAATGAAAGTTCCTGTTTATTGCCTGACTGAACCCTTTCTTTTATGGTATATATTTATTTACTTAACCAAATATGACTATTGTAATCTTGCTGCTATTCATATAGATCATGATGCCCCATATTCTAAAATATTCATAAGGTATCTTTTATTCAGTTCTTCCAAAATAAGAACTTTAACTACTGAAGCAATGACCCTAATCACCACAAAGAAAAGCCAGCTTCTCTTCAATTTCTTCTGCTCACTTCCTTTCTTTAATTGACCCAGCAACTGTCACTCACTCTTGCTGCACCACGCTCCCTGTAGCTCAGTATTGATTCTCTGAGCAAGCTACATTGAGGTAGCTGCTCCTGAATCTAATTTTTCCATCCAGCTTTACTTTGTATTAGTTTGAACAGACAACACCGTCTCTTTCTCTCACAAGATACATGCCATGGAAATACAAAAAGAAGTCTTGGAGCCTAGAGCATTCATTAAGGTAGAAATACAGTAAACATTTATTATATCAGAAATAGCAGACTGCACACCACTGACCGAACAACGGATGTGTCAAAATGATGCATTACTTGAATTTTGCCTCACTTTCCTCTCCCTTTTCTACCTGCAAATAAACATGGGAGTGGATTTTAAAAAGTAAAATAAAACTGGAGACAGACTAAATGATATCAGAGCTCCCTGAAGATGTAATAAAAGTAAACTGGAAGAGGTCATTATGTTTCCTGTTTATTGATTTTAGTAGTCAATATCATTAGCAGCCAGTAGAAAAACAAATTCATTGTGAAATTTCAGTTACAGTGTAAAATCAAATACAAAGTGAATGCAGTTTAATATTAGAAGAAACAACACATTCAACAATTAATATCAAAAAGAAAAAATTAATAGTCAAATTATTAAAGCATTTCCTATAGACATTAATAGATTTAGAATGTATAAAATGGAGCAAAAGATGATTTTTGTTGAGATTATATATACTATAAATAAATATTTGAATGAGGCAATGATGAGTAAAATGTTTTCTACATGAGCAAACAATTGATATTTTCTGATATTACTACTCTGGCGTTCACTCACAACATAGAAGTCATGGTATTAATAATAATGGAAACTCCTTTTATAGGCTTCACAAAGACAAGAACCTTGTTCCTCTTGCTCTTAATTACAGAATTCCAGTGTTTATAAAATTAAAGAAAGAAATATCTTGATTAGGCCAGTTTTAAAGATTAGTCAAAGATATTGAGCCATCAACTGGGAAGAATATTTGGAATTAAGAATAACATTATATTATTCTAATAATCTATCACTGTATTGCTGTATCATTCTAACACCATCAATTTCAAATATTACTCTATCACAAATGGTGATGATATAATCTAAATGTGAAAACCAAAAACTAACCCACCAACCTCTATGAGTGTTTTCAAGGAATGTATTTTTTCAAGGAAAATATACATATTGATACACACATATATGACATTTTATATATATATACATATATATATATAAATGTGTATGTATATGTATATATATGAAAATATTCTACTGGTTGGTATGTCTAGAGTCTTTTATGTCAAATTACATGCCTATTCCTGCAGCTCTTCAGCAATATTTGTAAGCCCAGCTTACTGACTGAAATGAATGCTAATCCAAGTCACTATCACTCTGTAGTCACAGAAGACTATAATCATAGGTGCTATCATGATTCAGTGATTCCTTTAGGTGTTGTAGATATCAGCTACATCATCAAGTACACATTCCCCACATGATTAGAGTAAATGTATTGTATAGATTGTAGTATAGAATGTGAAGTGAAATACTTTTTTTTTTTTCACGAACTGAAACCTAACTTTAAAACTTAAAAAATGTCCAATTTGGAATACTAAACCATCCAAATGAAATTTCTCCTTTAAAATCTTTGGGTTTTGTCCCAATACCAGAAAGCATTCATACAGGCCCCTGCCAAACACACTCTGCATGCAGAGCAGAAAGCTCCAATTTACATTCTTCGAAAAAGAACAGCTCAACCAAATGGAATGTATTTTGGCTGACGATGTGTGTGCTTAGTCTCTGTCCAACGTCCTTTACTCTGAAAGAGCCAAGCTATAAAGCCTAGAATTATAGTTTATAATGGGAAGTTTGATAGAGTTGTTTGCACTGATATTGCACCCACTGTAGCAGCAATGTAATTTGTATTTTAAAGAGATGGGAGTGTTCCTTGTGGCCAAAAAAAGGATAGGAGACTTTACAATAATTATTTCTGAGAACTCGTCTTTTCTACCTCTCTGCATAAGCTAGAGTATTTTTAGACTATTTCATCATTTATATATAATCATAAATTATATATTTCTTTGTGAACCTAATTTAATTTTTTTTTAAGTACTGAGGCTTTATAAAGCAAGCCTTTAAAAAAGTTAAGCATTTAGAAGAAGATTATTTAAGGAACTCGGCTCTTTTTCCTTCCACACTTGACTACAGTGAAAAGTTCCATGTGGAAAGAGTTGGGGTAGAGGGAGCTTTGACCCATTTCTTACCTTCGGTAAAAATTATTCACATGAAAACACATTTATATTTTTATTTTCTACATTAATGTTTTATTTATATCAGTCCTTTTACATTCCATTTTCTATTTGTCTCTCTTTGACAGTTTCATTAATGTGATTAAAAATAATTCAGACTTTGTTCACAATAAGCCATTCAATTATAAAATGGTACATGCAATGTATAGTAGTTACAATATAATGATAGGAAAATGGTCAATTATGTTTTCTCTGTTTTTCAAGGCCACATTTCTTCACAAATTGACAAGGTTTAATTATGCCACATCAAGAAATCATTAGTATTTCCAATTAAAAACACACAATCTCTTGAGTAAAGACTTTACTGTTCTTGCCCTGATCCATCGTTTTGGATGGCAGCCTGTGATGGGGTCTGCTCCTCAAACAATCCATTAGATGGTGATGCCATGTAGTCTTCAGGGAAATTAGAATAAGTTTTAGAAATAAGTGTTAGAAACAAGGATAGCAAAGAGGAAGTGAGGTAGAAAGGAAAAAAATAGGCAATAGATTATGGGTACATGCAAGCCACGCCTGTGGGCAGTGAGTTATTTTTGCATGGGAAATCTGAACATTTGCAGAGGTGCACTTCAGACATTTTCTCCTAAAGTGTAGGTAGGTGTAATTCATGTTGTGTCAATCATCCAATCATTGTCTGGAGTGATATTTTATTTGTGCTCTAATAAATAAAGTTTGCCTGGAGATCAGAGGAAATAGCAAGCCATTTTAAGTAAACAAAGAAGTCGGGCAGTGGTAGCACACACCCTTAATCCTATCACTTAGCAGGAAGGATCTCTGTGTGTTCAGGGAACCAGGGAACAGAGCCGAGTGTGGTAACACACACGTTTAATCCCAGTACCAACCATGGAGTTCTGGTGGCCTGTACAGACAGGAAGTGACAGAGATGGCCAGGAAAAGGAAGTGATGTAGTTAGACAGGGAGGAAATCAGATGACAGGACAGCAAGGCATATTGGTGTGGGTAGACAGGTAGTAACTCCCATTAGGAAACTGCAGAGTTGGTGAGGTAAGGTTGGCTGGTGGCTTTCTCTATTTCCCTGACTTTCACCCCTATATTTGCCTCCGTGTTTTTTATTTAATAAGACCATTTAAAAATTTGTCTACAATTGTCCATCTTTGGCTGAGACTGCAAGGATAAGGAGGACCCTACGACCTAGGACCTCAGACACAAAATGCACAGGGAAACCAAGCCTCGGTACTACTCAATCCCAGATGCCTACAGGTCTATACCGTCATCATTTCCTTCCAGCATTGTAACAACAGACAGTCTTATAGTCCTGACTCTTTTACAGGAATCCATGAGATGAAAAATGCCTTTTAGAACTATATTTATGAGTAACTTCCTTTTATCTTATTAATGTTCTCATCTGAGCCTGTTTGAATATTAACCCACAGAAAACTAATAATGTGATTCTCACGGATACTTTAAGAAATCCCTGATAGCACTTCTAACACAGGTCTTTACTCTCAGTCAGGAAAACATACCATTCAAAGGTTAAATTTAAGACAGCCACAAAGAAGAGAAAATGAAAAATCATGTGACCCATCTTCATACGGAAGAATCAAAGATCATGTGAGCTAATTTAGATATGAAATTCGGTATATCCTTGAAGATGAAGGCATAAAATGTGGGCATGCTTTCCCTGAGAAACAAGACAGACTCCCATTTTTTAAGACATCAAGGACAAACTAAAGTACATAGGTATATAGACAGAGTGCCCTTTCGCTTAGCATTCGAGAGTCTACATACTCTATGACCTTCAGAAACCACAAATCTATGTGGAGTAGGAGAAGAAATACATACAATTTACAGAAGCTATAAGAGGGAACAAGGCAGAATCTCAGGTGAGGGTGAACCCTCTCCATTACCACCTTATATAAAACATATCATCGGCTCATCAAAAGGCCCAATCTCAGGGGCCTCTTACAGTCACACCTGCTCTGATAAAAATGGGGAATCTTACACTCAGAAGACAGTGCTCTATAATCGTTTAATAGAAACAAAAGGCTCCAGATAAACTACTCACCCAAGTCCACTCACTAGCCAGAGGAAACAGGTCAGGCAGAGAGAAATGGGGAGAGGGGCTGGGGGTGTTATTGCTGGCCAATAGAAAATCAATGCTGGAGAACACAGAACCATGGAGTATTTTTTACCGGATCATCTGTAAGAAGCACATAGCAGCAACGATGGTGAGAACCTCAAAGTCTGCCTTGTCTTGTCAACACTCGCTGATGAGCCAGGTCTGCAGCATGAGAACATTGTGCCCAGTATTGCCACAGACCATTTTCACCCAGGGTACAGAAGGCTAACTTCACCCTGACTGCTCTGAAGGATCCATAAACCATGAATTCATGCAAGACTTTCAATTCTTGGTGTTCACAGGCAAACTTTCACTGTTTAGGAAATAGTTTGTCTTCCTTACAAAGTTTTTCCATAAAGCTCTCACAGCTTGTAAAGCTATGCACATACACACGTATACCTAGTGATAATAATCTTGTCTGTGCTTACCTTGCATCAAGCTAATATCACTGTGTGAATGTTGGGGGAAGGGGAATGAAAATCAGAAAAGAGTTTCCAAATTGGTTATTCAGTACCAATAGGTCAACCCTAAAATCATATACATTTAAGAAACATTATATGGACTGAGCAAGTTATATTTATAAAATTGGTAATATATAGTAATTTATTGTTTGCATATATGTAGAACATGCACACACACTCACTCATACACACATACATATACATACATACACACACACACACACACATATATATATATATATATATATATATATATATATATATCTCACAACAGTAAAAGAAATAGAGAACATGAATTTAAGAGAGAGCAAGGGGTACATGGGAAGGATTGAGGGAGGAAGTGTAACAAGGAAAATATAAGCTCAAAAATTAAAAATATATTTTAAAAGCACAAAGGGAAAATTTCACTGTATAAAATAACTAAAGACTCTAGGCAGTAACATATTGACTATTCAGGCAAAAATAAAACTATATTAAAATGAGACTAGTTTTTAAGATAGCTTTGTATCCATCTAATTGACATTTGATAAAAAAACAAATTTATAACTAGAATGATAATCTTGATATTAAATTTTAATGGTTTTAGTTTGGAAATTTGCTGACTATAATTTATATTAAGAGCTGTCTCAGGATCTTTGTGAACACAGATGCAATATTTCTTAACATGTTCAGGTGATGCTCAGATCAAACAAATGCTGTGTCTGGCCATTACAGTCTGCACACAGATATCCAAAACTTAAGAGCATTGATTGGAAAGAAAATTCATTAAGGTGAAACAGAGACAGCCACTCTTTTTAAAACAGTTCCTTTTGTGCCTGTAGTACTGACATGAATAGCTGGGGGATGCCTGGAACTAATTCTTTCAAAAGGGGCTGCTGAAAAAGACAGGAACACATGTTCTTGGCAGAGAGAAAAGGCTTTATAGTACCTGAGCACTTACCCACTCCAAGCCAACTTAATGATGTCTATTAATATCAAAGTTCTCCCTTGAGATTTAGGGACAAGACAATAGCTACTGAAAAAATTCTCCATATACATCAATCAAAATGTACTAGTGGGTTTTCTGTGTGTATATGCGTGTGTGTGTGTGTGTGTGTGTGTGTGTGTGTGTGTGTGTGTTGTGTAGGTAATGCACATGTAATCACATTTGTAATTTCACATAACCAAACATGTACAGAGACTTTCCCCCCTGTGGAACTGGCACTCCAGCAAACAGAGGGAAGACCTGTTTAAATCTTATATTTTGAAGTTCTTTAAACCTTTATAAATAATGCATGAAATTTATCCAAATAAAAACCGATATAACCACAAAATGATTTTTAAAAATCACACATACTCATAAAATAATGGCCCAAGTTAAGAATGTTATTCTAAGAACATTATAAAATATATGAGGGCAAATATCATAATATTTGTTCTTGCTGAGAAATATAGACAAGCTACAAGAATATAGCTTGCTAATTTTAGCATTTATCTAACTCTGATGTGTGATATACTCCTATGATTCTTCATGAGAAATCTGACATCTTATTCACAACAAGTACACAGGAATAGTTTTATATTATGACTATCCTCATCACACACATGTTATTATGGATGTTTTGAGTCAAGAAGCTGAACATTTTATCTCAGAAAGACTTATTTTAAGAAAAACATTTTATTTTTTACCTGATTGAACAAAACATAAAAAGCATTTCATTCTATGCAAGTAATGATAAAACAGCATAAATTGGGTGGCATATGCATAGTAGAAAATTTTTAGAAACCGAGAAGCTGAAATTTGAAGCCATTATCAGGGTCAGTCTTTGGTAAGGACCTGCTTTCTAGTTCATAGATAGGAGATTTTCATTTTCATAGGAGCAAAGTACTATCATATTGTCTTCACTAGTATTTCATCCTCCTTACTTAATCATCTTCTAAATATTCCACCTCTAAAAATAATCCCCATTGCAGAAAAAATTTCAATGAATAACAGGGGAATTAATTTTAGTCCCTAGCACAAAAATAATCAGGAAAAAAAATGAAACAAATAAACCAAATAATTATTCTGGACTGACTCATATTGATTAACCTATGGAATTTCAAACCAAGTAGGACTTATTTACTAACTAAGCAAATGGAGCTCTTATGATCTCAGCACTTGTAGGCACATGAATCAAGTGGACAAGTAGTAACGTGATATATAATCAACTCTTACATCAACTTGGCATTAAAATGAGAAATAGAGCACAACCAAATTTTGTAGATAATCTTCTTGTGGGCCCAAAATATTAGTTCTATATGCATTGATATGTATCCAGATGGAAGTGGTAGAATGTTATTTTGTTTTTGGCTAGACTAGTGGTTGTTTATGTAGGGCTTTCTAGAACAGACAAAGCAAACACGACAACTAGGTAGAAAAAGAAACAGTCCTTGCTATCACATGCATTGACGGGGCCAAACTCCATTGTAGTTGGAGCTCTCTTTCAGGTGTAGGTAAGAACTGAAGAGACAGAGGAAGTGAGATGACAGCTTTTCTAAAGCAAGTTGGGTCTTCTGTATGGACTATATAATGCCTCCCATAGGCACAGATTTGCAGGGCTCAATCCTCAGCTCTAGGATCTGCAGCCTCACTTGCAGAAGCAAGAAATCCAGGGTAGGCTTTTGTCAGTTCTACCTGCTGTCTTTGGCCAGCTTTCCCCGCTTCTACTTGGTGAGGATGCGAACCAGTCATTGCCATCTTGCATCCCAGGCCAGAGGCATTCCACAATGCCTTCTCTGCCATGATAGACTGAGACTCATAGAAACCAGAGCCCAAACTGAATCCTCCTCTGATGTTGCCTTTGTCAGCCACCTGTCCCAGGTACTCTAATGTTCCCCTTGTTGCTCCCCCTCTTTCTGAAAATTTTTATTAGAGTAAATGGAGCTTCTTTCCAAACAATTATAGGACATTATGTGGAGGAAGGACAGATAAGCTTCAATGTACTTGACACATTATAAAAAAAACCCATCAGGATAAGATGTTATTTCTGTCTAGAAATCATATTATGAATGGTTTTGTCTCCTACATTACTCCTAATTAAAATAAAGGGATGCCTGATGAGCAATTGACTGTTGACTTAGTCAACCTGAAAATGAAAGTAAAGAAGCTATGTGTTGGCTGCTGCATGTGAGCAGCAGTCACAGCCAGAGTGCTCCTCTAAGTAATTCTTCCCTAACAGACTTTGGCTTTGATAGACTGAGTGAATTCAGGATCATCGTCAAATGTGTCTTTTCCAGGTTGTTTTTGGTTTTAGATTTTTCATGAGCAGATCTCAAATTGAATTCTAGCCCACCCAGATTTCATTAAACCTAGAGGAAAATAGACACAATGAAATTGAATTCATCAATGTCAACTCCTACACAAAATGTCAATTTATTATAATGAAATAGGAACTAAGCAAGTTCGGTACTGTTTTCTGAATAAAGCACTTGCTTCTTATACAGCAGCATTTAGGAAATCAAGCAATATATCTTGTAGAAACATTGCTTAGTGATGACAGCTCTAAACAAAATGATTTTTGAAAATATTTTGATGATAAGATTTAACTAAAAAAATTGCTCTTAAAACAAGAGTACTAAATGTCACTTTTCACAGAATATTTTTCTCTATAAATTATTTACATATTTCAAATTACATTTTATGTACAATATTGGCTTATGCCATCATGTAACAAAGTAAGGAAATTTCATGAAAAAGATGTGTCCTTTGCAGGCAATATTTTACAATTCTATAGTATTTTTGATGTATGCCATAGAAGCAATACTTCATAATTCTATACTTTTTTCTATATACTACTCCCATGATAATATTTAATATATAGGTCATTTATATTATTAATCTTATATATGTATAGTTTTTTTACTAATATAAAACTGTCACCCTTTTCAATTTCAGTTATTTCTTAGGGTCTCCATGAGAATTTGAAATTACTTTCAATAGAATGTGTGAGCATTTTAAAAAGTAACTGCATAAAACAAACTGATTTTAGAAAGGTTGCATTGATATTTACTTCATTATGTTATCTTATAGTTTTTAACTTCATACATGAGCACTACATCTACATCACTCCTACCTTCTCCCTTTCCTTTGTGCCTCACAACTTCCCTTTCAAAACTCTTTGTCTTTAATTATTATAGTTTTGCATACACATATCTATATTTAGACAGACATACAGACAGATAGATACGATATAGATGAGTACAGCTTGCTGAGTTAATAGTTCTGCTCATATGCACATGTTTTTATAGCTGACCACCTGGAATAGGTAACCAATTAGGGGTCATCCTTGATTGATGACTGCTGATCCAGGTACACTAACTCTTCCTGGATCAGTAGTCACTAATTGCCTGTAGCGCTTCATCTAGTGCTGGGAACCAATGGTATATTCCCTATGCTTACTGGATTGTTAACTGGTGTAGTCATTGTTCAGCTTTGCTTATACCACCTTATTGTTGAAATATCATGGATGCAGTTTCTCTGCCATACATACAAATAAGCAGTCTCTCAGAAGGTGTTCTAGTCTTCTGGCTCTTACATTCTTTCCACCATTCTTCTCCAGTGATCTCCAAGCTTCAATGTAGCAGCTTTGTTGTGGATCTATCAACCAGTCTTGGGCATTTCATGTCTACTTGTTCTTGGAATTTTGATCAGTTTTTCTTTCATGATCTTTGTCTGCTGAAAATAGAAGCCTCTTTGATAATAGGTAGAAGCTACACTAATCTGTGAATATTAGGAAGGTTATTTACAATGTGTTTGAAAATTATACTGGTTTAAGAAAGTATCAGTCATAGGTTCTCCTCCAAGACCTGTGACCTCATTAATGTTAAGTAGTTGGCTAGGTTTATTTTTTACTCTTTCAGTCCTGTTGGGCAGGCTTAATTACAATTAGACAACTGTTGGTATTGCTAAGAACTGTCACTTTTTTACCTGTGGGTATATTTTGCCGTGTTGGTCATATGGGATTTGCTTAAATACTGTGTATTCACATCCATGCATAGATGCATAGATAAATTGATTATAGATAGATAGATAGATAGATAGATAGATAGATAGATAGATAGATGGATAGATAGATAGATAGACAGAAAGATAGATAGATAGATAGATAGATAGATAGATAGATAGATAGATAGATAGGGATTGTATTGCATTTTATATATTCTAGTAGGTTTTCCTAGTCCCCCTCCCCCCAGATATTTTTATATAGTTTCTTAGTAATGATCACCTTACTTACACAGTTGCTGCTGCCTCTATTTGAGTTAACAAATTTTTTGATCAAATAGTTATTTTGCTTAATAAGAAATGATAATCACATATAGAAGCTTCACCTTAAGTTTTCCTAGATTATTCTTTCTCTGATGCATGCTTCTACATCTTATAGAGAATTTGGAGAAGGTGGTGCTTAGCATTTGTTTCTCTTCCATTCTCCATTGTGCATGTGTATATGGTGTGTGTGTGTGTGTGTGTGTGTGTGTGTGTGTGTGTGTGTACACATTGAACTGCATTTGCAGGTTAATTTTTTTTTAATGTAGCTGTCTCTCTAGACATTGTTTTGCGACTAGTACATTTCAAATCTGCCTGGAAAAAGAGGCAGATGAATAGCTTGGGGAAAAAGTCCTTTGAGGGAAGGAAGGAGTTGGTCCCTCCTCACCAATTGCTCTTCTATAGAAAACCCCTGGTAATTGAAGAGGAAGCAGGTTGAATCCCATCTTTTCTTGTTTGCTTCTGGTAGTAGAGGGATTATTGGGAACATCCTTTAGTAAGAGGTCTTGAGCTTTTATTAACAAGGAAAAAAAACCCATCTTACATTCTTCCAACAGTGATCCTCTAACACAATGGCTTGACTTAAAAAAAAATCCTCAGTATGATGGATGGACCACCACAATAGATGAAATAGAAAAAGAAAATAGCTTCTTTCAAAGAGAGTGCAGATTGGAAGATGTATTTGAAACTGATATTAAAATAAATAATAATACCTAAATTAAAAAATACAGTCTGAACTAGCTAGAATAAACACAAATGAGGATATATTTAGGTTAGATACATACAGTGATTTTATTGATGCTGTGATGCTCATTTCAAATTGTAGTCAAAAGTCAAACCATTGTTCGGAGATAGATGTGACTACATCCATGCTGTTACTGTCACAATTCTGCTCTTATCTATTACATTATGTCTCCTAGACACAATTTCTGAAGTGTAGAAGACAGAAACATGAAAAATGGGACTCAGTAAACCTACAAGAAGAGAAGGGCTTCACAGAAGACAATTTATTCAGAACTTTAATTCTCTTTATGTATTGGGTCAAGCTAGAAGTCCAGTTCTTTTCCTAAATTTGGAAAGATTCTGTTACAAATAAAGAGTTTTCTGCCAAGGTTCTCTAAGAACAGAAGAGGAAAAAGGTATTGACTTATCCAAGTCACATAGGTACAATATCTAAAAGTAAGGTACCAAGCCGGGACTAACTCAAAGAAGTGATTATGTATTGTATGCAGAAAAAAAGCCAATAGAACATATGTGCATATTCATGAGTAAATATTTGTATGTGCATACATACTGTAAATATATGCATGTGTGTGCTGGTAAGTGCATATTCATGAGTAAATATTTAAATACGTATGCTTTAAAATAACTAAACTGTGTTTCCTACTCAGTGATTCATATGTTTTCTGAAACAGACTGAGAAAGTAAAAATTATATTCTTTTAAAAGGGAAGAAACTTTTTATTAGAAATTAATGAAGTATCTATTTTAATCAAAATGCTTATGCCTTATCTCACCATATTTTGAACAAGTACATGTGACAGATTCAAGAGGTAAGAAGCACTCAGCATTCTGTTTTGTTTGACTTTGTAGAGACTTTTTATTGCACTATTCTGATGTCTTGAAAATGTGGGCAGAAGTAATTTATTTTGCAAAATTTCTCAATCTTTTAAGTTAATTGAGCAGAATTTGCTCCTTTATTCAAATAAAAATTAGTATCTAATCACTTGGACTCTAAGACTAAAGACAAATGCAAATTAGTATGTAACCTATAGGATTATTTTTTTGGTACACAAGCAGAGAAATTTAACATTCCTAGTTAACTGGAAAGTAAATGTACATATATGCATGGAGATAGTGATTACCTGGAGCCAAGAATTAAATCATTTCACAAATTTGTAATGAAATACTTATTTCTACTTGAAATAGTCATTTATTTATTTACTTGTTATTTGGTGTGTGCATACACACACGTTTATGTATATACATATGTGGCATATGTGTACGTATGTGTATGTATGTGTACTATGTGTATATGTATACATGTATGCTAGCATGTGTGTAGTGAACATAGACCAGGGCACAGAAGAGGACTACTTCCTGGATTTGACTCATTCTTTCCACATTGTGGGTCCATGGGATTGAAATCAGGTCCACAGACTTGGCAGCAAGCACATATACTTTCTGGATCATCTCATAGGCCCAGTTTCTTACACACACACACACACACACACACACACACACACACACACACACAAACACACACATACTCCTATTTCTCAGAAATGTATGAACATGTCTATATTGTTCATTTATCTTTTAATTAAGTTAGAATTAATTTTCCTCATGCTCTCTGTACCTTTTGTACTTTAACTCTGCTACTTATGAATTGAATATGAAGTTCACCTTATTAATGAATCTATTCCGTATTTTAAAAATTTTATTTATTTTTTAATTGATAACTTTGTCCTTTTATTTGTAAGACTGCAATATAATTACATCATTCCCCGCTTCCCTTTCCTTTTTCCAAATCCTTCCTTATAGCCCTCCCTGCGGTCTTTCAAATCCATGGCCCTTTTTTCCCAATAATTCTTGTTACATTTATGTATATGTATATACATAAACTTTAAAATACACAAATACAACCTACTAAGTCCATATAATGTTACCTATATGTATGTTTTCAGGACTTACCATTTGTTATTGAATAACTAGTTTGTGTGTTCTGTCCTAAGGGAGACTATTTCTCTAGATAGCACCATAATTTATTTTAAACCACAAAAAGCAAGCATCTACAGACTTTCTACTTCTGGATGCATTGACCCTGACTCCTTTTGTTGTGCATATTAACAATGTTAGACAGGATGGGGAAAGGTTGATTAATGCCTATTAAGTTGAGGTTAAAAATGACCAAAATGACTTCTTGTACTATTGCACAGTAGAGGGACTATGGATAACAGGGAAAGGTTACACACTTTGAAAAGCTGGAAAAAAATGGCTTGTGAATGTTTTTAACACCATGATGAATGAGGAAGTGCTCTGTTGAACCTATTTAAACATCACCCAATGCATACGTGGGTTGAAACATCTTGGTGTATATGCATATCATTTATTTTAAATAATAAAGAAGACCTCTACACTACTTTGAAATGTCTATTTGCCACTCATTGTCAGCGTGGGAGACTGCTGACTCTGTAACCTTTCATATAGGTTAGAACACTTTAACAATTTATCGATGCCACAGGACCAGCGAAGAAGCCCAGACATGATTCAAACTCATTGTCTCTCTCCTCTCAAGTACTACAAGGTACTGACTTACCAAACACATGTCTTTTACCATGATATGAAATAAATTCTTGTTGTACTCATAGTTTTAAAAAAAATAGTGAGGGCTTTATTTTGACTCATTCTCAAACACAAATGTTTGTTTATCTCACTTGGTTAAAAAGTCACATAAAAAAACAAACACTAAAAAAATGTCATGATGTCATGAGGCAAGGTTGGCTATGAATTAAACACTAGAAAGAAACAGAAATGTTGGTAGCAATAACTAACTTATTATGGTTACATTCAGCCAGCCATCTAAAGTATGTCTCAAATAAGAATGCTACCCATTTTTTTAAAATGCAATTCTAGGAGATAGCCACATTTTTTTTTCCTTAGAGTGAAATCAGTTGGCCTTTTGCCCTGCTCTACATGAGGCAGCAGAGATGTATATGGAGAGGGGAAAATACAAGCCAGTCTGGGCTCTAGAGTCCCCTGCCAAGTCCCAATATCAGAGGCAGCATGAATCACCCCTCCCTGCCAGAGCTCATAATTCATCACTCCATCTCCTTTCAGCTTCCATTGCTGCCAGGGAGAAGCCATGTTGAATTTAATACATTGAATAAAAGTTATTTTCCCTGTCTGTATAGATTTTGGCAAAGTGCCTCACTAGGGGTTTCCTAATACTGGGAGCCCTGTAATATCACAAGCTTGGCCACTAGTTGTAGGCCCAGGAATAAACAAGTCCTTCAGCTGACAGGCCTTCATCTTGTACCCACAGATGAGAAGTCTTTATATGAATCTAGGCACCTTCAGCCCCAGGGACCTCTCCAGCATGATGATTATGGAGTTGAGTAGCTATGAACATTAGGACAAACACAAGTATTTCATTTCACTTTCTTCAGTGAGTTTTCTGAAGTTCAGAGGAAAAACTGATTTCCCAAAACCATCTTTTATATTGTTTACATAGAGCATGTTTCACTGGCCTTGTGAAATTACAGGAAATCAAAATTAGCTAAATTATCTATGAGGGGTTTGGTTTTTTTATTTAAAATTCTTTATTTATTATAATTTTCTTGCTTCTTTAATAATTCTTCATTTGTAATGCTAAGGATTGAACTTGGGAACTTGCAGAAGCTTATGCAGGCACTCCATCACTGAACTTCACTCCCGGGCTGCTATGGTGTATACACACACACACACACACACACACACACACACACACACACACACTGCTGATAGAATAATACAAATTATTTTCTCTCCAAATAACTTAAAGTTCACGTTGCTTGTCTTGTAACGAACAGTTTTGTTTTGGCTTCTAAATGTATCTGTTTCAGAAGAAGGTAATTTGAAAACCCCTTTGCACCAATTAAGCAAGGCAGGCTTCTTGTTTTGTCATTAGAGAGAACTGTTTATTGACCCAAAATGGTTACTTAAAGTGCATCCCTTGCTCCAATTTATTCTGTGCTTTTGAAAGCGATAGGCAGTCCATGAATCCCCTCTGGATGTCTCCAGGGAGGCCCAGGAGGCAGGACTATAGCTGTGTTAGTTTTACTGTTAAGCTAGAAATCTAACCTGCATAATATTTTTATTATCTTAATTTGGACTCTCTCTAGTTTAACAAAAAGCATTTGTAAATGTTTAAACTTGTGGCTGCAAATCACACATTATTAGAGCTCTTCTGAAAAAATAACTGGAAATATTTGATTTCTCTGTATAGGTTTGCACCTTTCCTGGATCTCCCTCTGTACCTCCCGAGTGCTGGGGTTAAGGGCATGTGCCACCACCGCCCGGCCTACAAGACTGATCTATAGTCACTGCAAGCAAATCATTCAGTAACACCTTGAGCTAACTTTATTGCCATGAGTCAGCCCCTACCCTCTACTTGCTTATCTGCCTTCAGAGACCCAGGACCACCAGCCACGTCATCATCCACTGCCAGATGGGACACATTTAACCTTTAAAATGTCTCGGACATTATACACAGTCTCCGTCTCCTGGTAGTCCCTCTGACTCTCACTTTCTGTCTCTCTGTCTTTTTCTTTTTCTTCTCCACCCTCTCTCAGACACAGCCCTTGTATCTCTCGCTCTTGCAAGGGAGATCTGCTGTGCGGTGTGAACTCAGGGTGTTCATTACCCACAAACTCCCTTGGATATGTCAAAGTACTCACTCCTGCAATTAGGCAATGACAGTGATACTTGAATGATTTGACCTTTGCTGCCTACACATGTTGAAGGAATTTTGGTGTGAATTGTAACTAATGACTGATTAGTGTAAGCTTGAGGTCATACATCTAAATCCTGAGACAAATTTGTTAAAGTGTACCTTAGGTTATAGGCAGTGGGAACAATATTTATCCAGTGTACAATGACTTCTTGTTTTATACTTTTGCCTCATGTGAAGGTGTGAACAGTTACTGATGAACAGGTTTATAAATCCCAAGAGCAATTTGCATTCCCATGATGATACAATGTTTGAACTTAAAAGAGGTGGAAAAAAGAGAATTAGGACAACTTGAATGGGAAAGTATATAAAATTCAGCTATAACCTTGTCTCCTTCATATCAATTTCAGATGAAACTGACATCACTATGTATCCAAATTTTAAATTCTGTTAGAAATCAAAAAGTTTAGTTTCCCTTTCTGGCAATTGTGATAAATTAAATATCCAGTATAAAAAACAAGATAATTCCAAATTGCCCTCATGTCAAGGTGATAGTTTCAGTATCTTATCAGATCTGTTGATTTTGATCATGTCAAAAACCAAAAGGAGAAAAAAAATGTTTCAAGATAAGCATGTCATATGATTATATATGGACTATGACTTTTGTAAGGCTTTATATGATTCCCTGAAAAAATTTTATATTAATATTTTATAGTCATAAACATCCAAAAATATAATTTGTGTTTCTCTTGTCAGGACATTGACAATACAATCTGATTTGAAGTCTTATGGCTAAAAGTCTTTATAGTCATAGTGCATTTATGTGACCTGAAAACCAGCTAACATTCTGAACTCAAGCATCGGCATATAGAGGAAGAATGCTTTGCTTGTAGTTTGATAGATTTGTACTTTTGAGGCTAAACTTTAAAAATTTTCAGACATCTAAGAAGGTCTTGCTTATAACAAAACAGAGTGCAAAGGGCATAGATACTTCCTCTTATATACTCATAGACTCATTACCAAGATCTATCCGTAATAGTGCTCTATTTATTATGATTGATTAAGTTATACTGATACAGCATTGTTTCCTAAGTTCATATATTTCCAGGATTGTAAACTTTTTACTGATTGTTCTATGACTTTGGGCAACTATATCATGCCATGCATTCACCTGTACAATATTGTACATAATATTTTGACAACTATAATGATTTCCTTTGTTGCGATTATTCACATATCTCCAATCACTGCCTATTATAGTTTCCTTTCTTTGCTGTGATAAAATGGCCTAAAAAAAGAAAGCTAGAAGACAAAAAGTTCATTTTAGCTCACAATTCCAGGTTACAGTCCATTGTTGCAGAAGTTCATAGCAGGGGAACTCAAAGGCAGCTAGTCACATCACATCGAGGGCAAGGAAGTACAGATGCATGTATGCTAGCTTGATTTCTCTACTCATGTGCAATTCAAGGCCCTCTGCAAAGGGAATGGTGTTGATTACAGTGGGCTGGGTCTTTCCACATCAATTCATAAATTTAAGATAATCCCCACAGGCATGACTGCAAACCCAAATGTGAACATTCCTTCAGTGAGACTCTCTTCCAAGTTGACTCCAGGCTGTGTGATGTTGACAATTAAAGCCAACAATCACACTGCTCACTACTGATATTTTATGCTGTGTAATATGGCCTTTTCCAGAATCTCATATCATTGAATTAATACAATACGTAGCCCTTTCAGGCTGGCTCTGGCTTTTCCGATTTGACAGCCCATTTATATCCATCCTTTGTCTGCCTATCACGTAGGCTACTGATCAATTCACTGACTGGAGGTGATCTCAGTTACTTCCAAGGCCCAGCAATTAAGAGTGGAGTTCTGTAAATGTGTATGCATGGAGTGTGCTGTCAACATCAGTTTTCCATCCTCTTGGTAAATATAAAAAAAAATGATGTCTGGGGTTAGGGCAAAATATTTAGCTAGTGACAGAAAGCCAACCTGCTTCACAGAGTGGGTGTCATAGAGGCCCCAACAGTGGTAACTGGGTCTCTTGCTGCTTTCCTCTCTGTGATCACGTGTCCTTTTCTGCAAGCAAGTGTGTACTGGGACTTCATGAAAATAAGCAAAAGGTAGCATTTAATACAACTTCAGGGTTTCTTTCAGACAGAATTATTTCCCCCAATCTCTAATGTTATATTCTCCCAAGGCAACAGTTAGTAAGAATGGAAAGTACTTTACTTGCCTTTTTCTAACAAAATATGTTTACTGTCTTCATCATTTATCTCTTTCTTTTCTGAGTACACTCCTTAGAATAATGTTAAGTTTTCAACTCAAGGCTTTCCTTTTGGCCATGACATCAAACCATTTTGAAACAAACATGAAGAGAAGGTTTCTTGTAAGATGTCCCTAACATCACAAATTAAGTGATGTTCTCTATTCTGGATAGAACCCTACATCCCTCCTTAGATTCATTTTCAAAATGCTACTGCCCATTTGAGGACTATTTAATATTGAGGTGCTAGTTAACCAAAGTTCCTTTGCAATTATCTTCCTAGACTGGAGCAATTCTATGACTGACATAATTTTCACAGTGATATTTCAACTATAAAAAGTCAAGGTGTGTAATGCATATTAAATTCTGAAAATCATCTTACCCCACACTCAGGTGAAAGACATCACATAAAAACAGTTTCTCTATTCACTCAAGTAAAATATATAAGCTTATTTTAGTTAGTTTTTTTCCCTCAAAATCCAACTTCCTTTATCAAGTGTCAGAGAATAATCTATCTAAGGGTAATTGAAGCTGTATGTTTTCTTAGCTATTACATAGTTCTCTGCATAGTGTTTGTGAACTGACTATACCATCATACCTGTATAACTGATGCACAAACAGAGAAGGATTTTTTTTTAAAAAGCAAAGAACTATTTCATTTTTATTATTGTTTATTTTCTCTCTGTGTGTGTGTGTGCATGTTCATGTGTGTGTTTGCCTGTGTGCATTTATGTATGTGCGTGTGTACCTGTATGTATGTGTGTGAACATATATATATATATATGTATATATATCTATATATACATATATGTATGTGTGTACCTGTGTGCATTTATGTATGTGCATACGTACCTATATGTATGTGTCTGTACCTGTGTGTATGCATGTGTGCACAAATATATATGTGCATGTATGTATGCATGTGAGCCTGTGTGTGTGTGCATGTGTGTGTGTGTGAAGAGAGAGATGCATATCTTCTAAAATGCATACTGCTATCATACACTTATCACCAAAATTTATGTCGGCAATTACCTTGGTTTTTAAGGTCATGTACTTAACAGAGTAATTTGAATGACAGCAACTACAGTACTAATGGTAGCGATGATATTAGTTTATTGTTGAGTGCTTTCACTGAGTCTGATAACACAGGGGTTTTCAATCACATTTTCTCACTTAGTGCCACCTTGTTCACATTACCAATCTTCAGGTGTCCATAAGAAATAAGGAACTGTATATTGCTTATCAAGAGGAACCATCCTATTAATTGATATAATTTGACTTTTGCTCAAAGTCAGGGTCTCCCTGGATTTAAAAATCTATCCATTCCCACTCCATTACGAATGATGGTACAGGACATTTAGAAAACTGCTTGGAGGGTCTGGACCTCAGCTAGGGCAGTATTATGGTTTAAAATGTCATCACTCTAAAGGGTCTTTATTTAGGAAAATATAATAGAGTGGGTATATTTGAAATATCCCTGGCTCCCCTTGCTGGTATCAATTATCAAGAAGAGTTCCTTTTTTTGTTGCTGGTTGTTGGTTTGTTTTGTAGAGTAAAGCTTTCCTCACTACCATTGCCACCCTGGAGTTCTGCCCTGGATTTCTTTCCTTTGTTTTCTTGACCCCTTGCTGTGAGGTGAAAGAGCTGCTGTTTGGCCCCAGAACTTTCAGTCGGATGTTCTGAACTGTGTTGAGAAGCGAACATACCCCAGACAGCTCCTCTGTTGAATGGCATAGCTTCCGCTCTTGGAGCTGTTTGTAACAAGAATCGCCCTGTCACAGCTGAAGCCTGTGCTTAGGAGTGGGAAAGAACTTCACCTTGGGCCATCACCACTGTGTGGTCAGGCTCCAGGCTTCCACTACCTTTCCACAGGACCTTCCACTGCCTTTGCTTCCTTGCCTTATATCCTGACGTGCACTCCTTTGCAAATCAAAGCATTCCACTGCAGATCTTTCTACATTTTACCTGATGCGTTGAAAGAAAGAGAATGAGGTGAAAATACTTTTGTCTCCCAACTACCAGATCTATCCATGCAGATGAGTATGTACTTATTTCTGCCCTTGGGACTGTACTGCAAAAGAAATTATTGTCAGATTTTATCAGTGGCTCATCCCTCCCCTCTCGGCATGATTTCATCCCATGACCATCACTTGAGGAATAAAATAATTTCTCTTGAAATTCTTGAAATTATTTTAGTTCTTCCTCCTCCACTTCACCAATTAGAGCCTCCCTTCTAGTCATTCCCATCTCTGCTGTTCTTTTCTTTAAAATACTCAATAAAACAAACAAAGCCAATGATAGCATCCACGATTATACGTTTCCAGTTTCCCTCACTGGTTCAGTCTTCTCTTTCAGCCTTCTAAATGCTGGACATTCAATAGCATCTTCAGCTCCACCCTATCCCTTGTCGCCCTGTTTTTTTGTTTTGTTTTGTTTTGTTTTTTGTCTTTTCTTTTTGCTGCTGCATTCTTGACCAGCTTTTCTGGGCTATTGCTTTGCTGTGTGTGTTTAGGAGCTGATGCACATATGCCATGATATACATCATGGGTTTAGAGGATAACATAAGAATTGGTTTTTCTCTTCCCTCCAAGTCTGTCCTAGATTTGAACTACATAGTCCCAGGCTCAGCCAAAAGCACTCTTATCTGATGAGCCTCTCTCTCTGCTCCTATTCTATTGTATTCTTTATCCTAATATGTATAAATATACATACATACAGAATACACATATGTCGATCTATACCGAATCATTCTTAACTTGGATTTGTAGCTCTGATTTCTCAGCAAAACTCTTTACCTACTTACCCAGTGCGTCCTCTTGACACCTTCAGTTAATATCTATTGGGTATTTCAAACTTAGAACATAAAAGCAGATTATTTGATGTTTACCCGTGTTTTCAGGAAAATAGTTAGGGATAATTTATTCCCATATTCCACGTATCACTTACCAAAATGACATCAAGCCTTCCCACTATCTCTGATACATTATCTAAAACTGTCTCCATTTTTCCTAACATTATCTCTAAAATTTAAGTACCACCATTACTTAGTTATCTCTAAAAGGCTATTAACACATTCTATCAGTATTCCTGTTTCAGATATTCAGATATATTCTCTCAGTCTCTAAATGAAATCTAGACAGCCTTACTTTGCTACATGATTTTTTTTTCTGTCTATACACCAACATTATTTCATATTATCTAAAGTGCTATCTCTCTAGTAGTTACCATTTTTAGGGCATATGGAACCAGTACTGAATTTTGGGTCAATATTAACTATTTTTTGTCTCACCATATTAGAATCTTCCTTTATGTCCTTTGGTTCCCATGAAAAGTCCATCTCCTCTGATGGAAGACTTTTACCCACTCTAATTTTCAGGAAATTTTCTTCCATTCATTTTTACAACCTGTAATTCCATTTACTTTTACTTCATTATTAGAAAGAGTGCATTTGGTCAAGACCTTGGCCTTTTTTTTTTTTTTTTTTTTTTTTTTTTAACCACACAAACTCCATGCTATCAGAAGTTTTGCATGTCTGTTTACTGTTGCAGGTAGTTAGCCCAGGTCCTTCTGTAAAAATGATGAATGGAATTGCTTTACCCTGCGAGCACAAAGACCTTGCAGAAGGTCTCTAACTTTACTTTCTCCTGTGCGTTTTATCAAAAGCATCTCCTAGCAGGATATGTAAGCAATTGGC
Source organism: Peromyscus maniculatus bairdii (assembly GCF_049852395.1). NCBI lineage: Eukaryota > Metazoa > Chordata > Mammalia > Rodentia > Cricetidae > Peromyscus > Peromyscus maniculatus. The sequence goes on from NC_134868.1 coordinate 15,436,341, forward strand.
AGAGGCACTTATTCTGACTTTGTTCAGTCATCCCCACTAGCAGCACAAGCCAGGGACAAGGGCTCCCTAGCCGCCTCCTGCCCAAATGTCAGGTTTGGTTTGATTGCCATCCACTCATTCCTATTTATGCCAGCACACACAGATGGGCTAATGGGCCTCCTAAAGAGACTCAGCAGGAATTTCCCTTTCCAGCTGGAGACGGAAGGATGCTGGCCTAAGTACGAGAAGAAACCCACCGCAAACATAATTATTACATAGTTGGACTTGTATTTTGAAGATGCAGAAGTTTTTCCTCTGTGGTTTATTAACTAGGTCAGGAAACAGGATTAATGTCGGTCACATCCCATCAGCATTGTAAAACAAATTTTAAAACTTCTATTGTAAGTGGCACTAGACTTCAGTTGGCCCCTGTTCAACACAAAGCAGATTCTTCAAAATTAACAAGTTAATTTGTGTAAATGCATTCCATACATGTACTTTTTCAGAAATTCCTTCATCTCTGCCAACACGTGCCTATCTACTGCAGGGACAAGTTCCCCATGAGTATGCTTTTTTGGAACAGGCAACCTACAAAAAAACCCTTGTGGCAGGGAATTTGATATTTGCCTTGACTAATTTAATCACTCCAGAAATATTACTTGAAAATCTGCTCAGAGCCAGGCATGTGTGCCAGACATGATTCTTCCTGCTGTAATATAACAGGAGCAAAACAGAAAATTCACCTGCTTGCAAGAAATTTTGTGGGCAAAAGATAGCATAGAAATAATCAGATTTATAATTGTATTGTGAGGGTATCCTAACAAAAAAATCACTCCATAAGGAGCAAAAAGAAAAAAAATACAGTGGAGATTATTTTCTCAATTGTTGCTTCTCTGAATTTTTCAATAGTGTGATGTTGGAAAAGGCTTAAAGATGTGGAATGTGGAGCCATCTAGTGAAATATGTTCCTGATAGGGGAAGAGAAATGTCACTATCTCAGTATTCTAAAGGTTGTTTGCTCTAAAAGAAGAAAAAGTGAGGTTGTGACTGGGGCCACAGGAGGACATATCAGTAAGTTGTCAGATCATAGTATGGTTCACAATTGCTGAATGGTACTTTAGATTGGGTATTATGAAGTAACTTGGTTATAAAGAAATGGACAGTCAAGGAAGGAAGATAAACAGAATAAAACAAAATGAAACAGTGAAAGATTTTTTAGATAGTAGTAATTTATAAATCCTAGAGAACAGAAAACTACCTTATTCTTAAAAGTGCTCATCCTATGATGATGCTGTTGTGAAATTATTTGGTGGAATATCAGGGTGATATACGGTTTGTCTTGGAGGTTGTAGAATCATATTATTTTATATTACATGAACATACATAAGAAAATCATAACACTCTATCACCTGTGGTGATCCCAGCATCTCAAAAAACTATGCACAGGGGATCTAATATATTGAGGTAAAAAACTGTAGTGAAGATGAGTATTATACTGTAGATTAAAAATATCTTTAAATGCAGTGGCTTACAGGTAATCTGTAGGCATATTCTGCTGTATGAAATGACCCATGGAGCAAGGCCAAATTGGAAGGCTGAAGATGTTTGTGGAAGGATGGTAGTGTAGGGTGGATATTGGTCGCATGTTCCTTAACTCCTTGCACCGGGGACTCATTGACTTTGGAGATAGAGGAAATTATCTTTATTGTGCTTTGGAAAATGTCATTAATAATGGTTCATTTCTACACTAATGAAGAAATTATGCCATTTTTCTTAAACTGTGATTGTATTAGAATTATTTTCCAAATGAACTTTATTGGTCCCATGCTCCTTTTAACATAAAATGTCACGAGAAATAAAGCTCAAATTCAAGCTGGTGATTTGTTTCTAGGTGGAAGAACCACTTGTTCCGCTTACCTCTCTGTTCCATAATTTAGTATAATGACATTTTTTGGTTCACCTTTCAACAGCCAATGAGTATATTTAACACAGTATTTGCTGTATGGAAATGAACCCAAATGAATACCAAAATAGCTATTTCTTGACAGATTACTAAGACAAGGAAGTCTGCATTCATCACTTTGTTTTGTTAGAGATGGAATGGTGGGAAGACAAATAAGCTTTCTAGTGGGGAAGTCAGTAGTCTTCAGGCATGCTCTGATGGGCATGACAAATCTGTAGGTGATTAACAAGAAGTAGAATGTGCCATCCTTGGCTTTCTGTGACTGTCCTGAAGATGAAAGCAAACGTAAAAGTACAGAAAAGCCTTCACCTATTGATCATATCTTGATGATTTGGGGCCATTTTCTACAGAAGTTATTATTTGGCTTCCTGGAGAGTTACTAGAGATAGCTTTGTGGCTTTAGGTGAGTATGATTTATAGCAATCTGACTTTGGTCTGCTTATTATAGGCAGGGGTTTTCTGGAGAGGATGCTGCAGCTCATAATTCCCTGGCATCCTATTGAACATTGTAAAATACAGCTTTTCAAAAATTCTTTGGGGTCCTACATGGTTTTATTGTTGCCAAATGTTATTAGGTATAGTCTGCTCATTCACTTAAGCTTCGATCAATTTAGTGATTCATTAATTCTTTTATTCTTGTTCCTCCAATCAATATTATTTGCCACATTAGATAGATTGCTGGTGGAATCAACAACACTTTTTTTTGTTTAATCACAAAATGGACAACTTTTTTCTGGGCTTCAGTGATAACATAGTTAAAACATTTGTTTCCTGTACAGTTGGTTACATTTTCTTAGCTTTTGTTTCTGATCTATGGTCTATCTTCTGCAAATCTAAATATTTAGACTTGTCTTCAGAGTTTTCTTTCGCTTTAGTTCTTCCTAAAGTTATGATCCTCGTGATTTAATTTAGTTATGATCCTCGTGATTTAATTTAGTTCCACAAATTCACATGTTTCCCATGAAGCAGTGACTTTCAAAGTTGTCTTTAATACCTATCTTAAATTAAGATATCATAGTTACTTGACATCATCTTTTGACTACCAAGAAAGCATAAACTTAACTTCTTAAACTTCTAGAACACCACACAACTATGTAGATCTATCCAATAACCTACTGCCTACCCTCTAACCTTTCACATCTCCAAAATGAAATATCTGCTCATTTATTTTCTCAGGCTAGTGTATAGGTGGCTTAATTTACTTTTTGACCCTTTATCCAATATGACACTAAGTCCTGCCAGATGTAATCCCCAAACACATGATATCAAAATACATCATAGCCTTTATACCACTAAAATCTCAGCCCACAGTACCATAATTTCTTGACTACAAACACCATTCTAGCTATCTTTATTTCTCCATTCTGTTCCCTGGATAGTTTAGCTTTTATGCACTTATCCAGAACATCTGCTTCTTCCTCAAATGATAAATTATCATAATTCCTCCGATTCCAAATTAATGTGATTGAAAACAAAAGTCTTCTGAGGTCCTTTTCTGGTTTTATTTTGTCCAGTTCTTACTAGTCATCAACTCACTGTTTTCACTGACTTCAGTTCTGTGATGACGGATTCCCATCGCAGGAACTCGGCGATTGCTGCTCTCTGTGCATCAAGTCATTGGCTTTTAGAATTTCACAGATGCAACTCTCCTTTCTGTTCGTTTTGTTTTGTTGAAAATGAGTATTAATGTGTTTCTAAGACTGGTCTAGAATATATGATGTAGCCAAGGCTGGCTTCACCTTCACCTTTTCTGTCAAACCCTTCCTGTCTCTGCCTCTGCCAGCACACAGGCTTCAGCTTGAGGTCTGACCAAATATCATTGTTTTTAAGAGAAGACTCCCTCGACATTAGATTATTGATCACAGTATTTTGGGGGTAAGCAAAGTCAACATCGACCTTGAGATTTCTCTGCCTTAGTCTTCCATATGCTGGGGTGACAGGTAAGTACCACCATTCTCAAAAATATGGTTCCTTGTAAAATAATGCTTTGCGTACATCATGTTTACATTTAGAAAATTAAACACATATTCTGCCGAAGTTTTCAAACCTAACTCTTATTTTATGACGTGAAAATGTTCTCTTAAATTTTCATACTCGTTGTAATAACCCTTACAGATCTCTTCTGCTTGAATGCAAAACTTGAAAAGACAAAGGGAGGGGCGACAGGAGAGGCATCACATTGTGGGATGTCACAGGAGTTAGTAAATAATTATCTCTAAATTTTACTTAGATTGGTGAGTTAACAAACTCTTAGAATATCCTGTGTCTTCCTAAATTTCTACAGAGTTGAAATCATAACATATCACACGAAGCTGTTTAGTCCCTTCGCACAAATCATTTGACTCCAGCTTGACTAACCATCCAGGCACTTTTTAAACAGATGTAGAGTTGTTGGAGGAAAAGCTTCCTTTAGGCAGAAACGAACCTTTGTAAGCTCCATGTGTCAGGTTGTGTGTTTTACTCTAATATCACCACTATTGTGGGAATTGACCTAGATGTACAAGAAAGTCTTCGTTACTGAGAATTCATGTTTCTCCAGTGGCTTTCATTTGCTAAATGAGCTTCTGTTGCATATTAAACATTGATAGCTAATGCTACTTTATTGCTGCTGGTCCTTTTCAGCATCTCTTTTTACAGAGCACAATCTACATAATTAGACAATAGCATGGCTTCTGCATCTAGCACATCAGGAGAGTAAAGATGCTGTGCTTCAGCTCTCGTTTCATATGCCAGCCTTCATAACACTGATGGGATAATAACATTCTTTCAATTTTATGACCATAATAGGTGCACTGAATTGTCTTACTGAAAAAAAAATGAAACAAGAAAAGATGTGAATGTACTAAGACAAAGAAACATCACATTTAACAGAGACGTCAAATTAAATTTTTGAAAATATTAGTACCGAAGGAAATTGGTATTTCTCTTGTCAACAAAAAAAAATTGCAGGATAAATTAGGTGAGCAACATGCTTCTACTTTACTAGTCCGCAAACTACTAAAAGTACTGCTGTTTGTTTCTATTCATATGCTTTCCCATTTCTCATTTGCATCCCGTTTAACTGAAACTCATAATCATAAGTAAAGGTGTATCTCAGTTACTTCAAATATGTCACTAAACATTGTGTAGTACTGAAGGAGTATGAAAGAATTTAAAGTCAGTATTTAATTTACAAATACCCTACGCACTTTGATAATAGTAAATTTGAGAAGGTTTATTAACTATTAGTGGCATGCATAAAAAATGTCTTCATATTGGACAGTGAAATGAAAATATATATGATATTACAAGTTGTTTACATTTCAGAGGCCAGGTTGGTATAGAAATAGTATTCATTTATTTACTCATGCCTTATGTAGCCATGTCTGGCCTCATTCTGAGAGTAACCTTGTCCCTGATCCTCTTTTCAATACCTAACAAGTCCTGGGATATAGGCACGTGCCACCAAACTTTGATTAAAACAAATAATTTAGATATGTTAATATGTTGATACAGTAAATACTAGGCAATATTGACATGTAGTAATTTCCTTGTCAATTCAAATGTTTAGTATATATTCTTACCAGTTTTCTAGTAACCTAACTTAAATACCTCTAATTTTCAAGATGCTTTAAGTTGTACCATAGAATATGTTGGTAATATAAATTAAAAAACATTTTAGAATTCATTGGGGTTTTATTTAATGAAACATTTGTGAAAGGTGTATCAGGAGTTCTTTTATCACCACGAGGCAAGGGTACTCATAATTTGATTGTTAGCTTTGGGATACTTATGACATGTAACTTAAAGATTGGGAAGGATGATTTTGGCTCACAGTTTTAAGTTCAGTCCATGATTAATTTTCTCTGTTATTTATGGTATGTGTGACATGGTAAGTATTGTCAGAGCACACAGCACAACAAAGATGTTCACCTGGTAATGGGACCTCATTTACCAGGGCCTTAATATTTCCAAGGGTGTGGCTTCACTTCCTCAGGTTAGGCTCCAACTCAATGATTTTACTCTCTTTTAACACTGTTTAACTGAAGAAAAGAACTGCCTTTAACATATGGGCCTTTGAGGGATATTTCAAATCAAACTATATCACTATTTCAAAACTATTACTAATTTGGAGTTCTTACCTGAAAATTCATTATTATGTATGCACACTTACATGCATTTATAGAATGCACAGATATTTTTTAGTCTGACTTTTTACTTTGATCCAGTTCTACCATGAACATCAATATCTGCACAATCAAATACATTTAATTATATAACTATCTAAAGTGAGATTCTGGGACTATTAAAGTCCATCCTCTGACTTTTTTACTGAAGAATGTGACGTGTTTGTGTCAGTCATGGTACCAGTAAAACAAAAATGTATCTAGAGGGAGAATGTAGTTGCATATAATGATTTTGGCAACTGCCTTGTAGTCCTTGTGACAACCTCTAATTTTTAGACAAACATGTCCTATTTACTATATAAATGACTGTCTCATTTATTACTCTAAAACTCCATTATTGCACACCTTTGATGACATGCTTATTATATTAATTTTTGTTCCTTATTTTTTATTAGCTGATCATAAAATATGCACATTAAGGTATTTCCCACATTACCCACTGACATTCAGAATTATTGTAACAGTTTATATCCCTACCTATTTCTTGTAGAATATTATCATCCTAACTTACATTGTGTTGTTCTAATGAGTGTAATCTTGATTTCCTCCTGATATCGATCGAACTCACATCTTTATTTATGTTTTTTTTTCTCAAATTTTTATCCATCAGTGAGTCATTGCTAGAAATATTTCCAAAATTACAAAGCTTGCCTCTTCTTTAACTCCATATGGTTGTAATCTCTCTTTTCTCTAGTATATGTATTACTTTTAGTTTATCAATATATTTGTCCATATTTTAATTTATTCTATTGTTTGAGAATTTCTTTTAATATATTTTTATTTATTTTTTAAGAATTTCATACAATATATGTAGCATGAATCTTAAAAGGTCTTATTAATTAAATCAAACCTGAGGCCAGTTATTGGGGTGAATGCTTGAAGATCAGAGAAGCAGAACAAGCCACAGCTACATCACCTCGCCAGTTCCTCAGCTGATCCTGTTTCCTCAAACTGGAAGTTTCTCAGTCCTCCTCCAGAATGGGTCTCAGCTGAACTGTTGCTCAGAGCCTAAAAGCTTAACCAGGCCAAAAGCTTCTAGTTTCTGGTCTTCACATCTTATATATCTTTCTGCTTTCTGCCATCACTCCCTGGGATTAAAGGCTCACTTTCTGGGATTAAAGTCCTGAGTCACCATGCCAGGCTGTTTCCAATATGGCCTTGAACTCACAGAGATCCAGAGTGATTTCTGCTCTGGAATGTTGGATTAAAGGAGTGTGCTACCACTGCCTATGCTCTATGTTTAATATTGTGGCTGTCCTGTTCTCTGATCCCAGATAAGTTTATTAGCATGCACAATATTTTGGGGAACACAATACCACCACAAATACATACATACATACACATACACACACACACACACGTGTATATGTATATATATATACACGTGTGTGTGTGTGTGTGTGTATGTGTATGTTTATCCTTTTATTTCCCCTCCACAACTTCTCTCACATCCTCATTCACTCCCCAATCCCACCCAGCTTTGTGTTCTTTTTTGTTATTATAAACAAAATGACATCAACAAAACCATACAGTTCAACTTGTGTAGCCAACTACTCCTAAGCACTGGAGTGTGGCTCACACTGAATAATATTCTACTGGAAACTAGTGATTGCCTCTCTCCCAGTAGCTATCAACTGTGAATAGCTTCTTGGCTAGGAGAGTTTTCATGTTTACTTCTCCATGTTTGGACTTTGAATTGCTTGAACTTATGTAATTCTTGTGCATGCTGTCACAATCTCCTGTGGTTTCACTTGTGTATCAACCTTGTGCATGAAAAGTTCTGGCTTGGGAATTTATTGCATAGTTTTGAGCCGGGGTGCCACCACATTAATCGGTTTAGTCTTGCACTCCTGGGATCCTTCTTCAGCCTCTTGAGTGCAGATTGCTGTAGCTGGAGAGTTTTCCCACCAGGTCCCGCCACCCCCGGCAGTCCGACAGCCCACTTATAAAATAAACACACAGACGCTTATATTATTTAAACTGTTTGGCCTAATGGCTCAGGCTTCTAGCTATCTAGTTCTTACATCTTAAATTCATCCATTTCCATAAATCTATACCTTGCCACGTGGCTCATAGCTTACAGGCATCTTCACATGCGGCTTGTCATGGCATGGCGGCGGCTGGCAATGTCTCTCTCTGCCTTCCTGTTCTCTCAGTTCTCCTCTCTGTTAGTCCTGCCTATACTTCCTGCCTGGCCACTGGCCAATCAGTGTTTTATTTATTGACCAACCAGAGCAACACATTTGACATACAGACCATCCCACAGCAGATTGCCCTCAGTCTCTTTCTAGCATTTACCTTTTTCTTCAGTATAGAACAGTGCCTACTTTGAAACGGCACTGAGACTATTCAGGGGTCTCTCATTAGAACAAAACCAAAATTGGCTAGAGTTACTTTCTTTCTGTTATTTTTTTTTACTTCCTCAATATCCAGTGATTTGGTGCCCAGGTTAAGTCCTGCAATATTTATTAAACTTTCTTTTCATTTATTCGTTATGTTTTATGTGATGCAAATAAATCCCATTCACTTCCCTCTTCTTCAGTGTCCACCCTCTGCCCTTGTAACCTCCTTCCAAAATATAAAATAAAATTTAAGAGAAAAAAGGAACAAAAAATGGACAACCAATCTCATTAAGGAAGCTGTAGTGTGACACAGTGAGTCATGCAGTGAACTCTTTCATCCATATATCTTTATATGCAAGTGTTCATTACAAAGAATCACTGGTCTACTTTCAGTCCTTTGTTTTTTGCTACACTATTGATGCTGAGCCCTCACTGGAACTCTTCTTGGATCTCCTTTGTTGCCTTGTGTCATGGAGATCCTGCAGCTTTTAGTCTGTAGGCCCAGCTTCTTCACATGCTCCAGCAGATCATAGGTGGGGTGGATGTTGGAGTGGGCCAGCCAACTCATGACACATGTTCTGGTAGTTGTAGGGGTAGTAAGCCTGCCAGCTCTCCCTTGTCCGCAACATAAGGATAAGCTCTTCAGCATTGCCCTGGCTATGTTACCCCTTGCAGAGATAAGCAAGGGGGCAGGCCAGTTCTCCTGCTTACAGGCCCTCAAGGTTGGCTCTCCACCACCTACATCGTCAGAGCCAGCTCTACTGTGTTGCCCAGGGGAGGTACAGTGTCCACTCTCCTGAGTGCTGCAGTTGGTGAGGGACAGGAACAGCTGTCGCACTCTTATGACCTCAGGGCCAGCTCTCTCACCTGCCACGGGCAGCAAGGAGTGGGGAGGGGGAGCATCTCTTCCCTGCCCAAACCACTATATGGCAAATGAGGGGCAGGGCCAGATCTCTCAGGTTCTCAGACTGGCTTACTTCCATCCCTGTCCACAGGGACAGCTCTGTTGTGCTGTCCAGACCAGGTTCAGGGCCCACTTTCCTGAGTGCTTTAGCTGGAAAGAGGGAGGATCAGCTCCCTTGCCCACCACAGGTGGTAGGGGCAAGGGAGGAGGCCGTGATTCCCCAACACAGAGTAGACAGAGGTAGGCGTGGCTATCTATCCCGCTCTTAGATCCTCAGAGCCAGTTCGCCTGTGCCTTCACCAACATGGTCATCTCTATTGTGCTGTGTAGCTGGAAGGTTCTCCGAACCTACCAGGCCGAACAGTCCCACAGCCACTGATAAAATAATCACGCAGAGGCTTAATATTAATTACAAACTATGGTCTACGGCTCAGGCTTCTTGCTAGCTAGCTCAGATAACTTCACTCGATCCATTACTAGTAATCTATGTATCGCCACGTGTTCCATGTGTCCCATTACATGTTGTTCCTTGCATGGCAGGATTGGAAACTCCCACAACTCCACCCTTCTTCTTTTCTGTATCTCTGCTTGGGTTTCCTGCTGTCCTCTAAGCTGCCTTGCCACGGGCCAAAACTACTCTGTTTATTAGCCAATGAGAGTAACACATATATTCACAGCATACAGAAAGACATCCCACAGCAGTGTTGCCCAGGTGAGGCACAGAACCACTTTTTCTGAGTGCTGCAGCTGGTAATGGGGAGAGTCAACTCCCTCGTGTTGCAGGCCATTAAAGATTAGGGGTAAGGGGGGCATCTCTACTAAGCCTACACGGCCACATGGCAGATGAGGGGTGGGTCCAGATCTCTCAGGTTCTCAGGTAGCTCATCCCTCTCCCCATCATCAGGGTCAGCTCTGCTGTGCTGTCAAGATAAGGTGCAGGGCCCACTTTCCTGAGTATTGCAGCTGGTGAAGGGGAGGGTCAGTTTACCAGCTGGAGGCAGTAGGGGCGAGTGGGGAAGGTATCTTTTCCTAGGCCCCACCACTATACCACAGACCTTGTACACGAATAGTTAAATAAAATTCTTGTTTAGGTGGCAGTCATTGGTTGTTTTTTACTATTTTTTGTGGGGGCCCACCACCCAACTCCCAAATAAATCACACATGAATGTTTATTCTTAATTATAAATGTCTGACCTTAGCTCGGCTTGTTTCTAGCCAGCTCTTCTTATCTTAGATTATCTTTTATCTTTCTCTGTTTTGTATACCTTTCTTTCTTACTCCATGTTTGGTTCTGTAGCTGGGTGGCTGGCCTCTAGTGTTCCCCTTTCCTTGTATTTGCTTTGCGATCATCTCCTTCTCCTCCCAGAGTTCTCCTCCTATTTATCTCTCTGACTGCCAGCCCCCCCCCTCCTTTCTTCTGCCTCCTATTGGCATTTCAGTTCTTTATTAGACCATCAGGTGTTTTAGACAGGCACAGTAACACAGCCTTACAGAGTTAAAGAAATGCAACATAAAAGAATGCGACACATCTTTGCATCATTAAACAAATGTTCCACAACATAAACACATTTAACACATCTTAAAAATAATATTCTACAACTGTTGGCCACTTAGATGCAGCAATGACATCATTTTAGGATTTACTCTGATCATCCATGTCCATGTACATTTTCTGAAGAATATTTGTCCATACTATTTTGCCTTCAGATAGATGGTGTCAGGTATTCTATAAAGATTCCTGGTGCATTTGAGAATTACCCATCTATAATATCAAGGACAGAGATGTCAGAAGTGGCTAAAGTAGACATCTATCTCACCAGCCTGATCTCGATGGGCTAGTCATTTAAAGCAGGGAAGAGGTAAAATGGAAATAGCATAGATCAATATAATCAGAGGTTAAAGATAAAGTGCTGATTCTCTCTGCTTCTTTTATCTCAGGGACGGATGGTCCCCTAGAAAATTAGACAGATTATGTATGCAAAGTTCTCTTCCCTGCTGAGGAGTTCCTAAACACAAATATATGCAATTTAGTGAAAATCTGGCTGGAGGAGAGAAAAATTATGGATTACAGTGGAAACAATGATTACTGAGCTTGAGTGGGGAATATCCTCAGCTCTCCTCCTCTGATCCCACAGTAAGGAGCCCTGTTGCTCAAGATACCTATGAGGAATGGTGCTGCAGTAGAAATCCAGACATTACAAAAATGCCTTACCTTTCCAGAGACAGGAACTGCTCATCAGCTGATGGCCAGATGTGCTACAATTACCATCATAGTCGTCTGTCTACAAATTCTTTCAGAAGCTTTTGCTAGTGATAAAAACTTTACACATCATGCTGTATATTTGTTGCATAGTTATAGGTGTTGAATTTCTCTTTTATTTCTTGAGGTCACACCAAAATGTACATGTTTATACACAGTTCCTCTAAAAGAATGACTCGATATATGTCAATTCGCTCAATTCTCATGAACCAAATTTGGTGCAGGCGGGGTAGCTACGTCCATGTAGACTCATAGAGCCACTTTAGTTAACTATAAACAAGAATGAAAAATGACACCAAGGGTTTTAACTGGATGTCAGAATCCTTAGGATGCAAATACTGTTTTCCATGGCAGAAACAGAATATCATATACTCTATTAATCTAAGGTTAATTTAAATTCCTGTACTTGTGTGCTGAATAAAATGAGATAATACCACATACTGTGCAGGTCTGAAGACATAAACCATAGCTCATTAAGATCAATGTTATGATAATGGAATTTCATATGTGGTTATATTAGCCTATATCCTTATTAACTGCCTTCTTACTTGTGACAGATGCATAGTAGAACAATAGCAACTATACTTTTCTCTCACTGATTCCAATCCTATCTCCGCTTGCCTTGAGATCCAGGAGTTTCTAGGCACACTTTGTGTAGCATTAGATAGGTAAGGTTGTCTCTGCAGTGCTAGGTTTAGGCTGACTGTTCAAAGGTGATATTTCTATAACAAAGACATTATTGACATTCCTAGCCAGATATTCTCAACTGGATACTCTCTGAGGTCTCCTTACTCCACTTATCCAAAGGAGATGCTGTGAGAGTAGAAAAAGAATCTGGGGCAAGATTTTTATGAAATTCAACTAAAGCTCTTGTTTACAAAAGTTCTTGAAGATATTTCCTGATACAGAGTTTGACACAAGGGTTAACCAAAGCAGGGAAGGTAAATATTTGATATTTGACACAAGGAGCATTGACCTAAATTAAAGAACAAAAATTGTATTCTTCAAGGTGAGCAGAGATATTAGAAGTAGAAGATCTGGGATCCAAATGAAATAAGATTGCAGATACTGGAATCTGAGAAATAAAGAGATTAGATAAGGAATAAAGATTCAGTCATAAGGAGCAGAGAATGACCTCATAACCATCAAAGGAAGACGTGGTCCTAGTTGGCTCACAATGAGATCAGTTCAGGTGTCCATGGCCTTGTGCTATTCCTTTAGATAATTCCCAAACAAGTTACTTTTGAATGCTCTGTATGTGCACCTGCTCTTTTCATCACTGCTCTTCTGTGTTACATACACTTAAATCTATGCTTCTCAACTGGATGTGGTTTGGAAACTTAGTTCACAGATGATATGCACAGAAGTGGATTAACAGCTACGATGAACAGTTGGAAACTTCCTCCACGTGAAATCAGAGTGCTTGCTTAGTTGATGCATGCTTTTGGCAAAGAAACTCATCTCAAGGTAGAATGCCTTGAGATACAGAGAATTCATGATGAAAACTTAATGTAAACAAGGCTCAAATAGAAGAGCCCCAAGGATCCTGATGAACACTGATGGAAAACTGTGCCGCAGAGTACCTCTACAACTGATGGACTCCTTCAATAAAGCAAACAAACAAACAAAGCTTCTACTGTCTGCAATCCAAATTTTCAAAACTCACATGGGAATAAGTGGATCTAATAAACTCAGCCATTGCAAGAAGCAAGACGCTTGCCGTATGTGTATGGTGTAACAGAAGAAATGTACATGAACCCCCAACTATGTGAGATTAAAATGTTAAAAAGAAATAAAATAGAATGAAAAATAAAGGGGGAAGAAAGAAATACTCCACATTCCTCTTACAAGACAGAAGTAAACAGAGCAATAAGACAAAAGAAAAATTAAACACCTATTATTATAATCCTCATGTTAAATGGCTCTTTACCTTTAAAAAACACACCTGAAATAAATAGCCAGAAAAAGACAATAACTATGCACAAATATTATGATCAGTTGATAAGATGCCCGCATCTCAGAGAATGTAATGCCAAATTGTTGTCTGTTTCAAGGCTGGCTTTAGACAATAGTGTTTTAAAACTTGCTTTAAATTTTGCTGGATATTCTGGAATTCAAGTCTTATAAGAATATTTTTTGTTTATGTTAAGATATTTTGGGTTCTTTCGCATACTCTGGATATTCTGGTTAAACATATCATCCCCATGCTAAAGGCAGCCTCTTTGTTTGAGTGATGATGTCTTTTGGTGCTCAGAAACTTTTAAGCTTCATGAGGTCTGATTTTTAATTGTTTGTCTAAAGGCCTGTGTTCTTGGGAAATGTTCAAAAATCCTCTAGTTTGCCAATTGAGTTCAAACATATTCCCTACTTCTTCTTCAGTTAGATTCAGAGTATCAGGCCTTTTCTTGTAGCCCTTGATTCAATTGGAGTTGTTTGTTTGTTTTTGTGTGTAGGTTGATAGATATTAACCCTTTATCATTCTTAAATATGCGGCTATCCAGTTTGAGCAGTACTTTCCCTGAAAATCCTGTCTTTTCTCCAGTGTTCATTTTTTGCTTCTTTGTTAAAAATCATGTGTCCAGAGGTCTGTGAACTTACACAAGGTTTTCAGCTCTATTTGGTCAATATGTCTGTTTTTATATTAATGTTATATATTTTTTTTTTACTAAAACTCAGCAGAATAGCTTAAAATCAGGAATGGTGACAACTACAGAAGTTTTATTTTAATTTTTTATTGTTCAGTATTGTTTTAAATATTCTGGTTTCTTTGCATTTCCATATAAGTTTTAATATTTTTTCAGTTTCTATGAAGAATTCTGTTAGAATTGATAAATATTGTATTGCTTCTCTTGATTGCTCTTAGTAGGATGGTTACTTTTGCAATATTAGTCTTACCAGTCCATGAGAATGGGAAGTGCTCCTCTGACATCTTGTACATTTCAACTATGCATCTTCAACTATGAGATGTACTAATGATACATAAAACTATAGATTTTTGTACTAGAAATAATATCTTGAAGAAGTGTCATGAGTTCAAAACTTAATCAGATGAGATATGGCAGCAAAATGTGAGTAGAAATATGATTGAAGGTCAACAGTATATCTCTCAGACTTGATATACCAAAAGCCTTTAGAAGAAGACAGATGGACTGGGAGAAAATGTTTGAAGAAAGCAGTGATTGCACTTTCAAAATATTTAGTCACCAGCATTTCTAAAATAGCAAAGACAAAAGTGCATCTATTTCAGGATGTGCTAGATGAGTCAACCATCATTTTCTTCCTAGAAACTTCCTAGAAAGTTGTCAGAGCAATCCCACACGAACACTGCCAACCATTTGGAAGGATTGGCTTAATGTGAAAGAGTACCTTTAATTGCACAAAATTGAAATGGAATCATGATGTGTATTCTGTGCTAAATTTCATATTTAAAATGTTGAAGACCCATTTTTTTTCTGATTGCTCATATGTAAAAAGTAGTATCTTTTCATACAACTTTGTTAATTCAGATGGTACCCATCAGTCTGAATAAACAGCATCCTTCACTACCAAAGATAACAGAAGTGTTTATCATGATGTAGCTAATGTACTCTGGCCACATTGTAGCCAAGACAACAGGAAGAATGGAAAATAATACATTTTTATTTTTAAAATTCCATTTTAAGGATCACATTTAAGATGTTTATATTGGAAATAATTTCATTTAATTGTGAGCAAAATAAATTTTTGGGTTATTTATTTTAGGTAGTAACTGAATTTGTGAGCTTCGAAGAGTGTTTTTTTGTCATGGATAAATCATGGTATAATCACTCAGTCCAAGTTTGTTATAAGAGCAAAACATAATTTCCAAAGAAAATAACTTTGGATAATTCTAGAACTAATATCTCAAACTACATTTCAATATGCTTACATACATATTTATAATCTTGAACTTGCAATTCTCCTTTTAGCCTTCTGCATATGATAAAGGTCTGTTCTACCAGGTCATGTCATGGAGAAGACAATTTCAAATGTGTTAGACGTCTCTCCTCTCCCAATTCACATTTAGGTCATAAGTCAAAGTGCACTAAATCATTTTGGTTAATATTTTGCCATCTCACAACATGGAGATGTTTCATACACATTTTCATGCCAAGACCACATGCTTAAAATACACATTGACCATCAGACATTATTTTCTTCCAGATTTTTTACAAAACATGCTTATTTTTCATTTATTTTGAATTTTTATAGAAAAGAATGCATTAAAATCCTTACGGTATTTTTCTATTTAGTATGAAAAATTTGGTACTTTCCCCTCTTCTGGTTCTAGATTTTATTATATTATAATCTAAGATTTTTAGGCTCATAATATTAAAAAACATTCAGCATAAACTTTGGAATTTCATTTTAATAGTTATGGTTCTGAAATTGCATGTTTACAATTATGTGATAATTTAGGGGCCATTTTGTATTTTAGGCTTGCTATCATTTATTTTTAGCACTGTTACATTATTTTTATTGGAAATAATTATAGCAGCTTTACATTTACAACAAAATTGAGATGAAGGCACAGAGTTAGCTCAGATAAACTCTCATAAAGGCACATTCTGTCTTGTGTTGATCATCCCACACCACGGGGGTGCATTTGCTTCAATGGTTGAGCCTGGGTTGACCCATCATAATTAAGCTCCTAGATTACATTAGGCTTTCATGTGGCTGCTGCATGCTGCATGGTTTTGGATAAACATGTTCCCACCACTACAGTTCTATACAAAGGCTTTATTTAACCTTTATGTTTTGAGGTGCTAGGGATTGGATATAAGGGCCTTGTGAATGCTAAGCATGTATTCAAACACATCTGTATTCTCAGAACACTTTTGTTTTACTTTTCAAACAGAATCTCACTAAGTTGTCCAGAGCAGACTTGAACTAGCCTAGATTTCATCTGTCACCTAGACTAATCTTGAACTTGCAATTCTCCTGTGTTAGCCTTCTAACAGACCTGTGTTAAAGGTGTATTCTAGACCCTGACATGGAGAAGACAATATCAAATGCATTAGACAACCTCTTTATGGTTCATTCATCTCCTCACCCAAATCTTGACAACTACTATTTTGTACTGTCTCTATAATTTTTCCTTTCTTAAAAGTAATTTCATTGGAATCACATACTACATAGCCTTTGAAATGGTTTCTGTCACAAAAATTTATTTAAGATTCATCTATATCTTTTCATGCCTTGATAGTTCATATCATTTTATCACTGAATAATATTACATTAGCTGAATATACCAGAGATTATTCATTTCCCTATCCATGACTATCTTGCTTGAATATAATTTGTAAAACTTATGAATAAAACTCCTATGCATGTGTGGGTTGCTTTTGGTATGGATATAATTTTTAACCCTTGTATCAATTACTTTCACATTACTGCAACAAAAAATACTTGACAGAAACTACTTAAAGAATAAGATTTTATTTTGTGGCATAATTTCAGTCCATTATGAAGCAGGTTCTGCCTTTGGTGGCTGAAATGTTAGGCAGATATTGTTAGGCAGATATTGCTCACTCACATCATGAACAAAGCCTTCTGCTAAAGGCTTCACAGCCACCACAAATAGCCTTAAACATTAGGTAATAAGTGTTCAAAACATGAATCTGTGGGGGAAATTTTCAGATTAAAATCATAACTCTAGATAAATACCAACGAGCACTATCACTAGGTTATTTGGTTAAAATATCGCTAATTTTGAAAGAAACTAATGTAGGCCTAGTGGGTCATGCCTATAGTCTTGTCTCATGGGACGTTGAGGCAGTAGGACCACAGGTCTGAGGTCTGTTCTTCCTAGTAAGTTTGAAACAATCCTGGAATATATGGTGAATACATTTCACTTCAGCAAAACAAAACAAAATAGAAACAAAAATACTAATTTTATAAGAAATTTCCATCTTCTCTTCCATTGTGTGTTACCATTTGTGTTTCTGCCAGCAATGAATGAGAGTTCCTGCTGTTCAGATCTTTTCCTGTACTTAAGCTGTCCAGTGTTTTAGGTTTTCACCATTCCAACAGATAAGTAGAAATATCCTATTGCTATTTAGTTTGTGACTGTATAATGACATATGATGTGGCCTATTATCCAATAAACTGGTTTAATTAAGTGAATGCTAGTAACAATATCTGTGATCCCCCTTTAAAATATCTCTACTGGATGAGATCTAACCTCCAAGGTAATGTTTTCTGGACCTTTGAAAAGTGGCTAAGTGACTGAGATGTAACCGCCATGAGAGGGTATCAGAGAGGTGGCTTGCCTCTCGGATATATATGTATATATCCACTTGCTAGGTCGCACCCATCATACAGCAGCTGTGCCTCAGGAGTTGGGCCTTCACAGAACACAAAGTCTGTGGGCTGCTTTGACCTTTGACTCTTTACCTTCAGAACTGTCAGCAATAAATTTTTGTTGTTTACAAACCTTTGTCTGTGGAATTCTATTATAGCAGGCCAAACAGAACAGGACATCCCTGAGCTTTTTATTTTGGTTTATCTTCGAATGTGAATATTTATGCTTTTTCATGAATCTGACTTACTCAAGACAAGCATATAGTCAAAGCAGAGAGGATGCTTTAGGACACTGTTTGGATTTGTTTTTCAAACGTTTCCTTTTGTAATTAGAAGTTCTATGTGACAGTATTACTATTTTTGGTAAATAGCTCAAATTATTTATTTATTTATTTATTTATTTATTTATATATTATTTATTTATTATGAACACTTAATCTTCTCATCACTGAAGCAAAACAAACCAAATGGCAAGGTTATAATTGGATATCAGCAAGAGACAAATATATTTATATTTAAGTTGAAGTAATGATAGTATGAACAAATATTTTGCTTGATTTATAATAACTAAGAGATTGTAGAAAATATTTAAGACTGTCTAGAAGTTGTGAAAAAGTGGGGCCAAGGGGATGCTTCTGAGGACAGGGCTGTTTGTCACCAAGCCTGAGGCCCTGAGTTCGATCAAGATCACTCAGGAAGGAAGGAGAGAACCAGTTCCTACCATGAGGATTCCTTCCATTTTTCATCTGCAAGTGAGCTCCCCGGCATGGATACAAAACAAATGAAAAGCACAGACAAAACAAGTAAATATAAAAGTGCTTTTAATAAGAACTTACACAAAAGCATTGTTACTTTTACTATTAAGCTTATTTTTGAATAAAAGCTAGCTCCAAGAATGAGCAGGCATGCTTGGTAGAGAATGAAGCTATTTAAAGAAGGGTACCAAACCACCAGTTTTCATGATCAGGTTTCTGAAGATGATAAATTGTGTTATATTTTTTTAAATGCACATGTATCCTTGGCTTTCCCCATCGTCAACTGTCCTTCTAATACTGAGTCACTAGCAACATAGCCTCCTATGTCGCATGCTTTACTTTACCTACACCACAACAGCAGTTGTGCATCACTAGCAACTATGAAGGGACTTGAAAAATTTGAAAAAGTACAGCTGTGACAATGATGCTAAAATGCTCAACGAGGTTCCTTATAGCAAGATTCTCATACTTGAGGAACAAAGATCCCATGTGGCCTTGATAGGTTTGCCATGTCCCAGTGGAAGATCACACAACCAAGAGTTTATGGGGGGCATAAATTGTGACTCATGTTCTTTTTGTGCTTTTCGTGGGGGGCAGGCAAAGAGTTTTGTGGTAGGCTTGTAGGTAGATAGAACTGGGGAAAATTAGGGGAGATGAGCAAAAGTGGTAAAAATACATTGCATGAAATTGTCAAAGAATAAATCTTAGAAAAAAATTAAGGAAAGTTACATTTCAACAATATGAAGATACAGAGATTGGTAATTTAACCAGTATTAATCATATTTGTTTCATGAAAAAATGTAGTAAGTTCCTTGTCAGGTAATTAAAGTCAGAAGCAAGAGGATGGCCTCTCTGTTTAGATTCTTTAGTATTTTTTTCCTCTATCAACACATAACATAGATATACAAAACCATGCTCTTGGATAGCAGAGTAAATATTGTTTATACCATTTTATTTAGATGCATATGACAGATTAGGGAATCTATATACCTCTTTAGGATTTACAGTTTACTGAGAATATAATTCTTTCTGCCAAAGTGGTTCAGTTTCAACAAACCCCAACCAAACAATGGCCACAGACATTTTGCCAATTTAAAAACTGTACTAATAATTTGCAGATTCATGTGGCTTACTCAGTAATTTTGACTTGTGAAATGCACTCTGTACCATGTATGTGTATCTGAATCCTAATCTGTTGGGTATTAATACATTTATAATGTTACATGGCATAAAGCATTTGAAGGTCTACATAGGATCTCTGAAGACTTGTTAGTATTCACAGCCCTTATTAGAGTTTTCTTCCCATGGCCAGAATTTCAGCTCACATTTTAGGTACAACTCTTTTGATTAACAATAGTATTATGGAACAAAATGTCTATAAAAAACACCATTGAGTTCACTTGGGGTTGGTCACATACTGCAGGGAATTATCCTTATGTGTGGCCAATATACCCAGTGAGACTCCATTGGATAAAACTATTTTTTTCCTTTGCAAACATATATCAATCAGATATAACTTCTTGGTTAGGGATGGAAGCACATGTCTAATTCCTTGCCTCAATGCTGGGACCTTATTGGCTTGAACTTGTACAGATCTTGTGCATTCTGCCAGTCTAGGGGAGTTCATATGTGTGTTGGTCTAATTGGATCAGGAACTGGTGGAGGGGAAACCATGATCAGAATACTTTCTATAAATATATATATATATTATATTTATATAAATATTATACAATATTTTATGTATAATATATAAATATATTTTATTCATACATATCTTGAAAATAATTATATATATAGTAGTATAGTAGATGATTGAGTACTCTGAAAACAAAAACAACCTTTCAGAATTACTGCCATGAAATATTAAAATAGTATTTATTTCAGAAGCTATTTCCAATTCAAAATGTATATAGAAGAGCTTAAGGATAATAGCAAGTTACAAAATTGATAGATCAAATAATGAACAAAAAGGGTATATACTTATCAATCACATTCTTAAATGGCAAGTACTAAATCAAACATATTTAAAAACCCTTCACCACTGGGTTAATGAGGAGATACTATTGATATCTATAACTAGGAACAAGCTTCCAGATCTTGATGATTTCTATTTCATCATTCAAAGTAATTTTTTAGAACAGATCCACTAGTTTTAATTTTAGGAATGATATTACTTTCCAGATGTATTATTTTCTTATTTTTATTAATTTATTTTTTCATTCATTTTACATGCTAACCACAGTTCCCTCTCCCTCCCCTCCTCTTGCTCTGCCCCCACATTCCCCCCAACCCCATCCACTCCTCAGAAAGGTTAAGGCCTCCCATGGAGAGTCAACAAGACCTGGAAAGACCAAGCTTCCCCTTCCCTGCATCAAGGTTGAGCAAGGTATTCCACCATATGGAATGGGCTTCAAAAAGCCAGCTCACGTACCAGGGATAGATTCTGGTCCCACTGCAGAGAATTCTCAACAGAAGAATCTCAAATGGCCAAAAGACAATTTAAGGAATTCCTCAACATCCTTAGTCATCAGGGAAATGCAAATCAAAAGGACTGTGAGATACCACCTTACACCTGTCAGAATGGTTAAGGTCAAAAACACTGATAACAGCTTATTTTGGAGAGGATATGGAGTGAGGGAAATAATCCCCCACTGCTGGTGAGAGTGAAAACTTGTATAGCCAGTTTGGAAATGAATGGCAGTTTCTCAGAAAATTGGGAATCAATCTTCCTCAAGACCCAGCACTACCACTCTTGGGCATATACCCAAAGGATGCTCAATCATACCACAAGGACACTTGCTCAACTACGTTCACAGCAGCATTATTCATAATAGCCAGAACCCGGAAACAATCTAGATGCCCCTAGGCAGAAGAATGGATAAAGAAAATGTGGTACATTTACATAAAGGAGTATTATTCAGCTGTAAAAAAAGAAAAAAATGACATCATGAAATTCGCAGGCAAATGGGTGGAACTAGAAAATATCATCCTGAGTGAGGTAACCTAGTCCCAGAAAGACAAACATGAAACTTCATCCATAACTGATAGAAGCAGATGCAGAAACCCATATCCAAGTCCAGTTGAAGAGAGGAAAGAGGGATTATAGGAGCAAGTGGGGTCATGATCATGACAAGGAAACCCACAGAGACAGATAACCTGAACTTTTGGGAACTCACGGACTAGATAGATCAACAGCTAGGGAGCCTGTATGGGACCGAACTAGGACCTTTGCACATGGACGAGTGTTTTGTGGCATTATTTTCAAGATGGTGGAAAGAATGAACAATGGGCTGTACAACAATAAGCTTGGTTTAAGGCCTAGAAAATGAATGTTTCAACTAAGGTTTATATTCTGGAGTCTTGATTCCCATGCAGGCATTATTGGGTGTTGGAAACCTTTAAGAGGTGAGGTCTATTTTAGTGTCCTTAGGTCACTGGGGACATGCCCTCCAAGAGGAATAGGTGGCCCCAGTCTTTTGCTCTCCCTCTTTGCTTCCTGGTTCAAGATACAAACTGATTTGCTTCTCCAAACATTTTCAACATTGTTATCCAGCACAGCGAACAGAGGCCCAAAGAAACTCCCAAACCACCAGCTGGCAGATCATTTCTCTCAGAAGCTGTTTGCCTTGGATGTTTTGAATTTTTCTGAAAACTAACACTCTTTAAGAATATGTTAGATTACTAACAAAGGAAGAAATCACAGTGGGAAATAAAAACGGTTTATAAAATTGAAAATTCTTGATTTGTTTCCTTTACCCTTTAAAAATAATTCTTCATAGCAATGCCAAAAAGAGAAACACATATGTAGTTTCAGCTAAGCCTCTATATATTTAACTCTTAAGACTCAACAGAATATATGAATAATATAAGAGTAGCAATTAAACTATTGAAATGATTTAAGAAGATTATTTTAAGAGCTGATACTTAAACTTTGTTATTCTGTCATTTAAGTATCCTGTAACTATTTTGATTACTATATAAAATGTATGTACTGTTTTTCATACAAGAAAAATGTGAGAAGTAGTTAATTAAATTGATTACTTTCTATATCAAAACTGTGCTAAAAATTGAGTCATTATCAAGAAATTAAAAAAAGTAGTTATTACAATATTAAATAAATTAGTATATATCATTACCTAAAGAAATGTGGCAAAACAGCAGGCCACTTGTGAACAGCTGAGGTTTGCAGATGATTATTATGCCAGATTAATATGAAGGCAAGTAAAAAATAAGTGTTAAAATATGTATCTAGGATATTCAAGACAGCAGGCCACTATATTCTGCAGCTGACCAACAAGGCATCATATGTCCCATACACATAAGAGCACTTCTAGAATAGTACTAATATAGAAGATCAAAAATTAAAATTATTTATTTCTCTCATATGCTTAGATATATACAAAAAAGCAATAGAATTGAATGTTTAGAAAACAGATGAGTGCAATTCAAAATGTTCCTGTACATGAACCAGGTGCTTTGATCACCTGGCTTGGATTTGTACTTGTACTACTGAGGAAATAGGACCACAACGTTTCATACCAGCCTGACTAAAAAGAGAAATCCTGCCTCAAAATAAATGAAATAAATTCAAGTTCCACACACAAATGATGATAAACATGAAAGGAACCTACATCTTTCTCCAGAGTTTAGAAAGATCTAAATAATCTAAAAACAGTAAACATTCCAAAACAGGAATATTTTGAACGCTCTTAAGTTGAGAAAGAAATTTTGAACATTACATTTGAAATCAAAATAAAATTATTATAGTTTCACATTAAACCAGTGTATGTTTTAAACAGTTTTCTGTCCAATGTGGCTGCTTCTGACCACATGGTTCTGTGCAGAATGTAAAGTATGACAATCACGATTTGAGATATGATGGGCATCCATCCATGTAATTTTAACATTGTTTAGATCATAAGTTCAATTAAAAATTATTTCATGTTACATTTTTGCATTTTGTGCATGGCAACTAGAAAGTTTTAAATGACATACATGACTGTTTGCAACAACACAATCTACTTGAGAAACAGAGGCAAGATTATGAGTTTGGAGCTAATCTGAACTTCACAGTTATATTTTCTTTTCTCAGACCATTTAGCAAACAAATTGATGCCATCTGAGATAAAATATGTTCATTTAATTATACCGATGTGCAACTATTTCTTGTTTGGTTATCAATTAATTTCATCATGGAATTGAGGAAATTATTCCCTAGAAAACACATACTATGCTTTTTTAAAGATCTCCCTCTCCATATATAAGCAGACAGGCACAGGATGGAGGGGATTTTTGCAGAACCTATCATGCTCTAAGATAAAGTGGAGGCTAAGAATCGTTTTTTGAGTGTGTTTCCAAGTGCCTTATCATTCCTGTTGTATTCTTCCTCATCTTTATATCTTCCTGTATTGTGGGAGAAAATCCCCATTTGCCCCATATTGGAGGTTAATAAAACTTCAGTGAAATTTTATACAATATGATTCATGTTGCCGCTGAAATGTAAATCATGAGATTGTGTCAGAACATACAATGAAGCAATTGTGTTAGGACTATGCCACAACGCTTTCTTTAGGTTGATCTATGCACAGATATTATGTTGACTTGCAAAGTGGATTTTGGCATGAGCTGATTATCATTAAACTGACAATCACATTGTCTAAGAGAGAGACACGTGACTTCCTAACCATTCCCAACATACACACTTCAGAAGCTTCCATCTGCTTGTGTATGTCCCTGTCTATGAGCTCCTGCTGGCTGGAGACCCATCTTATCTGTCCCTCAGGAAAATTTCCATGGACATATGAGATTTTGGAGATTACTGGCCATGCTTTTAACTCCTTGCTCCCTGAAATTTAATTTCACAGTTTCTTAAATATTACTGATCCCAGTGTTAAAAGAGAGTTAAAAACACAGATAATACTTATATGATTACCCTAAGAGTGTACACTTTATAAGGATGGGGAAGGAAGTAAAATGAAAAGCCCTAATGTAGATACAAAATTTTATTTGAAAATAATTTTTCAGTTACAATGGTATTTCAAAGAAAAATGCCATTTTAATTACAAAGTAAATTAAAATCTGAATGCTACAAAATTCAAGAGTAAATATTATTTAGAAATTTAATAAGACTTTTCTATCCTGATCTATGCTTTTGACTAATGAAACAAATACAGGCTTTTGTTTAGTTTTGAGAAAATGATTTTAAAAGGGAAAATATATGCAATAT
This sequence comes from Peromyscus maniculatus bairdii, assembly GCF_049852395.1. Classification (NCBI taxonomy): domain Eukaryota; kingdom Metazoa; phylum Chordata; class Mammalia; order Rodentia; family Cricetidae; genus Peromyscus; species Peromyscus maniculatus. The sequence continues at coordinate 15,461,257 of NC_134868.1, forward strand.
TTTTAAAATGGCATATTGATATGATTTTTAGCACCAAGCAAAGCATTAAATTACTTAAAGTAAACTTAAATTGAGATGATTATTTTTCCCTGGGGATTGTTTTCTTTACACTATTCTACTTTAAGGTACCATGCATGTATATATGTAAACTACTTATATAATTTATTTATTATTAAAACAATATTGAACCAATTCAATTCTATTGGTTGCCACCCAAACATAATTTAGAAGAACTAATAAAAATTTGAGTTAACCTATAATTCTAAAATAATATTTAAGAGCACAAAAGAAAAATCAATGCAATAAAATATTACATCATTGTAGTTCAAATTTTTTCTTAATTTCACACCTTAGATGCACACACATATCTAAGCAGCAACCCTTAGTTTCAGGCATGATTTTCTGTCTGGTCAAACAAAATTTTAAATGGTCATATTATGTTTCAAGGTTATAACCTAGTGTCTAAAATTATATAACAACTGAGTCACTGTATATGATTTTTACAATAGTTTTCATTATATTTTTTCTACTATTAATATCAGAAACAATAAAAACTGAGGTTCGAACCCTTAATAGACAATAGTCTAGACTGAGCTTCAGAACATCTTAGTTATTTTGTGCTATATTGTGATTCAGCATATCATTAATATATTTCATCACTGTCCCTTACTTTGTAAAATACGCAGAATAATCCTTGAATCAACATTATTATTTGGTTTTAAAATTATTGTTTGTAATAATTTAAAATGTCTATCAAGAGGAGAATGGAAACAAATTGTGGGATAATCACACATTATAAGAGAACTGAGCAATAAATTTATGTAAATTAAATATTAGTGCAGAATGGTATGAGTAACATGATCTATATCAGAGCTGAGTATTGTAGTAAGTCCCTGTAATGGCAGCTTTCTAGAACTGCCATAAGAGGATCCCAAGTTTGAGGCCCACCTGAGCTATACATAGAGTGCATTTCCATTCTGGACAACTTACATTTTGTGTTAAAAATAAACATTAAGGGAATGGCTTGCCAGATACAACACACACAAGTGTGTGTGTGTGTGTGTGTGTGTGTGTGTGTGTGTGTGTGTGTGTGTGTGTGTGTGTTTGCAAGAGAGACAGGGAGTGTCATAGCTTTAGAGGTGGTAGGATCTGAGAAAATGGGACAGATAAATGAGGCAGGCTAAAGTCTAATGCTGTAGACTACTTTATTAAGAGTATCAGATGATTTATACTCTGATGGTTAAGAAGAGTCACATGGGTAAAGTGTATAGTCACAAGGACACCCACATATGGGAAACATGTTTTTCTGTAGAGGCATATAGACAAATAACAGTAGCCCGTTGTAATGAATTATCTGAAGTAACCTCCCTCTTATCTACTACATCTGTGAAGGCAGGAAAGAAAGCATAATCCAAGACCAATTCCATGTTTTTGAAGAAACCAAGGTCACAAGACTCTTCTCTGTTTTTTTCTGAAATTCTCTCACAGGCCCTCAGAAATCACCTCACATGACACTTTTCTTGGACTGTGTTCCAACAATAAAAAATAAGTATTTTACATATTTTTAAAATTAAAATATTAAAAGCATCTGATGATAGTTCACTGAAAACATGTTTGCCTTATACACAGAAGGACCTGAGTTGAAGGCAAGACTTGTTGTAGGTGTATGATCAGAAGAATGATTGCCTTTAGAGGATGATAGAAGCTTAGCAAGAAAATTCTTTGAATGCAAATTTTCAATCTGATGCAAGTTACCTAGGTGTAACTAGTGTCAAAATTGTACATCTAAATTTTGTGCATTCCAATGATACTTTACAAAAGAAAAGAAATTAATTAGATTTTTAGGAGCATTAGTAATATTGATGGTTCATAATTAATACTGTTGAGGTTCAAGTTAGGCTGTACTTTACTACGTTTTATTTTTACTTGTTAACATTTTTCATAATTTAAACTTCTAAAAAGACTGTATGAATCAGTCTCTCTGACATGAGACATTGACATAACAGCTTGGATAAAATGAAAATAAAGCTTGATGCTATTTGTAAGCCTGAAGTCTTTAGTTCTTACAGGAAATCCCAAAAGGAAACATTTTAATTTAAATCTGGTGCTAAGGATGTAGCTTAGTGGTAAAGCATCTATCTATGGCAACAACATTTGTGCCCTAGCACATAAAATACAAGGAAAAAAAAGAAAGCCCTGGCTATACAGGTATTTTTACAAGGAAAATGGAGAAGTGTTATCAATTTCTAATGGCTGTGATATTCATTTTCAAAGTTCTGAAATGAGAAATAAACAATGTTTCCAGCATCATTTTCAACTTTTAGAATTACTTGAATAGCAATTTCCTCTGTATATTGGATACATAGATAAAACTATTTTTGTAATAATTTTTGTAATAATTCAATCAAATCTCCTATCATAATACAGTTATTTCCAGACTGGGTGCATGGCCTTAATAAGAACTGTCAGAAAAGCACAGTGTAGGTTATGTAAGCAGGGTGTGAACATTGATTTCAATATCAAGCTATTGTGTTGCTGATAATGCTTCAGAAAGTGTAATTTGCAATATATTCATATAAGGGCTAAAATAATGTGTGAGGTCATTTTTATTGTTCATTCATGGCTTATAACAGTTTAAATCTATAAAGGCTTATTTCATCCCAACATCACATTTCAGGTTTATTTCTGTGCACTATTTGGAGTAACAGAATTGCTATTTTATTTTAACACATTTTAGAAAGCTAAATGGATTCATTACCTGGTTGTTACCCAGTTCTAATTCTCAATTTTGATGGTTTTTCATGCAATGTGCTATAATGCTTTCAGAAACATGGGAGAGAGGGACATATTTGGAAAGAAGTAGTCTCCATAACATATTGGGTGTTTTATATCTGTTTTCATGGTCAGTTGTTATAACAGCCTGAAAATTTTCACAGTATCACTTAACACCCAATTTTAGACTGTGCAATAGTCTGACCAAGGGTCAGCAAACTGTAGCTGGCACAGTCAGTCAACATTTAAACTCTTAAGACCATAAAATCTCTATTATGTACAAATCAACTTCGTAATTGTAACAAAGCAATCACAAGTAATTAAATGGAAAGACATAACTGTGTTCCAATAACCCTTTCTTAGAAAATCAGCAGACAGGTTTTGCTTTGACAAGCTCCACTTTCAAGAAATAATTCTCAACTTCAGTGTGGATGAGAATTTCCTGTAGAGATATTCTCAGCAACTCTGGAATATAGCAGAAGAATTGTGGTTTACTGAGCACGTGAGTAAATATAAAGGTTTTTTAGTAATTAATATTGACTGATCTTCTCCTTTGTGATTATGGCAACCAAGGCTAAAACAAGAGTCAGAAATCTGATATTCTAAAAATGAAATAAAGCTATGAAAATGTAAATTATGCAGGGGCTGAATAACTGAAACAGTAAGAAAACTAAGAGACTGTGGAAGTAGGGAGAGCAGGAAGCTGCTGCTATGACCGGCTGTGGTTGGAGGACAAGCAGTGGGTTTGGATTACAACTTTGAGGCTCACCAGGGGGATCCTGTGAACCTCAAACTGTGATGTGAGAGATGCAGATGGTTGGCTGGGTATGGCATCACGAAGCTCAGATGAATTCAAGCATATGAAGACAGACTTCTGTTAAGGGGGTTTTTAATGCGGGGAGCAGATGAAGTCCTAAGTAAATGTATGTTGTTGACATGGGCACAGACATATACAAGACCCATGTGCTTCAGATTCATGGGAACTGTCTAAATCTTCCCACGTGACTGCAATTGGAAACTGCACCCCAACAAAACCTCCAACCAATATTAGCCAACTCTACCCCCTTTGCTAATGATAATAAAAGAGCTGAGGTGCCAGGTTGTTGCATAGTAGGTATCACTCCATAGGAACAAGTACTGTATACTGATATATATTCAAGATTATTGTCATATTGCATATTGCACTATACATTCCTACCTCTGTTATAAATATCTTGTGTATTGTCACATTTTGAAGTCATTGTCCTTTACTATACATTTGCTTATAGACTGTTTGCCTTGTTTACATGAAGCCTTAGTCCTTAGGTTATTTCGGTAGATAAGACTTATAGATTTATAGTCGCCTATGCTTGTCATCTCTATAGTTACATTAGTTAGGTTATCCAGATTTACAGATACATAGGTCAGATGGACAGATAATCTTCAAACACTTCATGGACCTAGAAAATATGGCATTTAAATAAGTTAGAATTCTGTTGACATGAGACACAATTGCTCCTGGCAGCACCAATTTGATCCCAAGAGAACATTGGGCTTCTAAAACATTTCCATTTGGAAGTTTGTCTTCTTGGCACAAAATGGCCTATTGGACAAAGAACTGCCCTTGCCTCAACTGCTGACAGTACGAGTGCTGTCCTTCTGGACAAGCGGGACACAAGGAAAAGTGACTTCTAAATTTTGCCAAGACAGGGTATGATGGTCTTTCAGAATTCTTGCTTCTGAAAATGGCCTGTCAAATGCTCTAGGCCTGTAGCCAATTTGAATGCACCAACAATGCTCAGAAACATTAGGTGACTGTCCAGGCTGCCAGCTGTCTCTGTCTACTCTTGCAAGATTCCTGAAAGTTGCTTACATCCATTTTCCATTTTTCAGGTACCATTATATCCCTTCTCAGGTCTTTGATGGGATTGAAGACTAACAGTTACAGATACAACATATATATAATCTTAGATAGAACATATTAAGTATTAGATTCAGGTTCTTTAGGATAGGACACCTTTTGGAATGATCTTTGTAACATGTCATTTACCTATGCTCTAGACTTCTCTGGATATTAGTGTGTTTCTTGCTTGATATTGTTTGCATTGGTTGTAGTTCCATCTTATCTAGGTCATTATCCCTCATTACTCCTGGACAATATTTGATAACCATTCCTTTGTATATAGTCTTGTATTAGGTTAGAACCTTCTTATTTAGATAAAAGAGGGAGATATAGTGGGTAGCCATTCCAGCTTTGATCTGGAAGTTCCAACCCCCATTGAGGCTTTGGTAACTGTCACACCTACAAAGCAGGGCCAAGAGAGGACCCTGAAAACCCAAGATCTGGATGAACCAGCTCTCTTGGTCCCTGGACCCTGAATGCTAGAGGTAGACTGAGCAGAGTTCTCCAGAGAACACTGCTGGACTGTGCTACACCTTTCCCAGACCCTGTTACCTATCCCTTCATTTGTAAGTTACCCCACAAAATAAACCTCCCTTTTAACTATGTGGAGTGGCCTTCATAATTTCACCAATAATGGACGAAGATTCCATAATGTCTTTCTTCTGTCCTTGACTCTAAAGCCAGAATCATGTTGTCAAAGCTGCCAAGCTCTGTTGCTTTTTGGGGTGGGAACATGGCTCCCTTATTCAATTACGTCTTCATCAGCACTCTGATTTTCATAGTTTCCTTCACTGCCTACGCTTTACTGTCCTGGAACTTACTCTGTTAGACCAGAATGGGCTCAAAATGAGATATCTGCTAGCGTCTGTCTTCCAAGTGTACCACCACACCTGGCTCTAAGACTTTCTTTAATTCCTTTTCACAAATTGGAGACTTGGCTGGGTGGGATCTTGCCCTGAGGTGACCACTTCTTTTATGCCATTTCTTAATCTGTTTATCTCCTTGAATACAAGACTTAGCTCCAACCTACTTTCTGGTGTTCCTTTTCTCCTCAAACATTTTTCCTTGCCAAGCTTTGTCTTTTTTTTCATTATATAATCTTCATTCGAGTTAACACTAGTAACCACAAAACAGAGTTTTTGTAGAACTAAGACACACAAGACAGAGGAGTTTACTTTGCTCATTCTGGTCATACAAATGTGATATGAGGTGATTAAGAAAGCCATAAACTAATAGCTGCTGTTATTGAAACATACATAAAATGCCTTAAGGAAGCATTTACCATCAATAAAAGGATATAATGAAACATGTTGTAAAAAATATGAGATGCAGGGTTAGAAATCACAGGCAAATAAGAGGGTAGCATGGTGATAAAAAATAATGTTGGTACAAATTAAAGTCCATGTTTTCAGAATGGTGACTTTTTGGGGCTGTTGACATGGTATTTTCTCTCCTTTTCCTATTACTGACAGTAGATTTTTTCTCATGTAATTTATCTTGATTATGGTTTCCTGTTCTCTCTCTTCTCCTCTCAGTTCCTTCCAACCCCACTTCCCATCCTGATTCACTCCCGTTCTGACTATCATTAGAAATCAAACAAGTTTATAAGGGATAATGACAAAATAAAATAAAACAAAATAAAAACTAGCAGATCTGAATTGGACAAAACAAACAAACAGAAAGAAGAGAGTCCCAGAGAAGGGACTAGAATCAGAAACCCACTCGTTTACACACTCAGGAATCCCATACAAACAGCAAACTGGAAGCCATAATACATGCTCAGAGGACCTGACACAGACTCATGCAGATGTAGCTGAAGGTTTTCCTGTGTCCTGCCTAGTCCTGCAACTGCTCAGACCCAAGTAAGCACCCAGAGACTCATTAATTGAAACTGCTTGGCCATTAGCTCAGGCTAGCTACTGACTAGCTCTTACACTTAAACTCAGCCCATTACTGGTGTCTCCTGACTCAGCCTTCCTCTCCCAGAATTCTCCTCGTCTGCTTATCCCACCTATACTTCTTGCCTAGTTACTGGCCAATCAGCATTTTATTTATCAACCAATCAGAGCAACACATTCACAGCATACAGAGCACCATCACCCATCATGCAGACCCCTCACATGATGCTTCAGTCTCTGTGACTTCATAGGAGCATTGATCATGTTGACTTAGAGGACCTTGTTCTCCTGCCATCCTCTCTCTGGCTCTCAAAATCTTCCTACCTGCTCTCCTATGGAGTTCTCTGAGCCTTGAAGGAAGGGATTTGATGGAGACATCCCATTTAGACCTGGCTGTTCCAAGATCTATAACTCTGCATAATCTCAGGCTGTGGGTCTCTTTATTTGTTTCCATCTGTTGCAAGAGGAAGCTTCTCTAATGTATCATTAGAGCTGAGCAAGGCATTGATCCATGAATATAGCAGGATGTCATTTGGATTCATGTTATCACTGTGGGTCGTTTTGTTTGTTTGGTTTTGTTTGTTTGTTTTTTTAGAACATAGTATACAGTTTTTTCACCCTAGATCCCTGGGTGATCTAGTTTCATGTTTTTGGTCATCTAAGTATTGTTGGGTGTAGGTTCTATCCTGTGGAGTGGGCCGAAATCAAATCAGGTGTTGGTTGGTTACTCCCAAAGTTTTATGCCACAAGGAGGGAGAATTAGTGAATTGGAAGATGAATATGATAACACTGCTCAATTTAACAGATGTATAATACATATTTGAAATTAAAGAACAGACTTCTATGATCTAATATGTATTTCCATGGCTTGTATAAAGAAATATTAGTGATAATTGGGAAGAAAATATAAGTGTAAATGGCTGATAGTAAATTGCAATGCACCAGTTTAGAAAGCATAATGCTTGTTGAATTTGATAAATAATGGGACTATCCATATGTCTTAGTGAGGAAAAAAACAAGAATCCCAAATTATAAGAGAACAAGTAGGAAGGCATGCTTCCAGATACTGCTGTACCATTTCAAAGAGAGCTTATGAATCAGGAATCCTTTACCCGTCGTTAAGGTCCAGCATTGGTATTTTAATACTAGACTTTAATAATAATCTAGTTCAAGAACCAATTTTAGTTTTCTAGTTTATCTTATGTAAGATATTTTTACATTTACAATTTTCCAAGTGGTTTTGTTTATAAAAATTTATAGTTGAAAATAATTTTAATTGTTAACTGTATAGTAAGGAATTAAGTGAGGAAACAAGACCCATGAGCAATGGTCTCTGGTTGAAAACATTCCTTCACCCTGTTAAAGTTTTAATATTATTAAAAGTATAATTGAATGGGTATTTCAAAAGTCCGCACATGAAAATAACAACCTAGTGTTTCAATATAGGAAGTGTCAGCAAAAATGTGAATTACACAGCATGCTTCTTAGAAATGGGTAGATTTTAGATTATACTTGATCATGCACTATTGTTAATACAAAATCACTGTATTAGAGTAATTGAAAATGAAATGTATGCTTAATTTTCTAACACAAGTCATTCCTAAACAAAAAGATCATATAATTCATAAAACTACTAAAGACATTGAAGTTTTATCGAAACTTGTTTTGCATATTTCACATAAATTTAGTAGAAGTGAATACCCCACCACTGCATTCAGAAATTTTTATACTCTCTACTTACTTCCTACTATGTGGAATCTCTACTTAATATTTTAACATGAAACTACATTGCTTATTTAAACTTAACATCTTGAAAATGAATACATAGTTTATTCTACTAATGTTATGTTTAACTTAGGGTAATGTATATTTTTGTACCTTGGTTCTTTATAAAAGTTATAATTTTCATAAAATTTACTGATGTAAAGGCTTAAATTTTATTTGTTTCTTTTTTGTATACATATATATGTGGTTTGCCTGATTTTCTGTATTTGCACCAAGGTCATGCAGTTGCCCATAGATGCTCAATGAGGGCATTTGATCCCTTGGAAGTTGAGTTACAGGCAATTGTTAACTGTCTAATTTGAATGCTAAGATCTCAACTGCAAAAGCAGCAAGTGCTATTAACCGCTGAGTTGTCTCTCCACCTTCCTTGACTATCACCTTCAAACAAATTTTGTGTGAAAAGTTAGATCTCCTAGAGTAAAGGAGTCAGCCAATGTACAGAGACGAGGAGGATCACACTGACAGAAAGCTGAGGATCACTTGCAATTCCTTTTGATTAAAAGAATTCCAAGTTTTGCTCTCACCTTGCCTTTCTTAAGGTAACCATTGTGAATTGCAAGGACAGTTTTTGGCTTTTTCAAAGTCACGTGAAACTTGTTTTCCTTTTCAATGTTAAGGGACAGTTCATTATTTTGTTCAATTTGAGGTAAAAATTATCCTAAATAATTTTTACAGAGTGAAAACACTGCATATCTAATCATCGTTAATATCTTTTTGGGATCAGCATTGTCATGCATAATTTACATATGTTCTTGATAACTGACTTGAATCGTCATGCTCACTCCAGAGCCACATCCCCAGGAATCTGTTCACATTCATGGTACTGGTTACATCAGATTATCCACTTTAAGATACTGATTGCTTGTGAGATCCCTGTCCTGTTTTTGTTTGGTTTTGTTTTTATCAACTTGACACATGCTAGACTTATCTGGGAAGAAGAACCTCAGTTGAGAAAATGCCTCCAAAGAATTGCCTGTAGTGCATTTGTTTGACACATGAATCGTGTGAGAAGGTCCAGCTCACTGAAGATGGTACTAACCCTAGCTGGGTGATATAAGCCAGCTTCCCAAGCAAGTCATTATTAACAAGCCAGTAAACAGTGTTCCACATGGCCTCTGCTTCAATTCTTGCTTCTAGTTCCTGCCTGACTTTCCTCAGTGATGGAGTTTTACCTGAGTTGTAAGAATGAGTAAACCATTTCTTTCCCAAGTTGTTTTTAGTCATGGTGCATTATCATAGCCATAGAAACCTCAAAACAATTTCAATCTTGCTATTTTTTTTATAATGCTTCTCAGAGTCAAGGTGACTGGTACTGCTGTCTGTTTTATAGCAGAAATTCATTAAATGAGGTACTTCACTGAGGTGACTCTTCAGACATCTGTAAATATCACCATCTAGTGTGTTTACTTCTTAAATCTCATCATATCAGATCCCTCATTCCAATTCTTCAGTAACAACTGATCTGATGGTGTTACAACTTTCCTATGAAAGTACATCAAGTCAGCTATTCTGCTGGATATTATAATTACTATTTTCCAAATCTAAGCATCTCTATGGATTTAAGCATCTAATCATTTCTTTCATTTATATTATTATATTATATTTTATAAATATATTAAATAATATAAAATATAATATATATATACTATATTAAATGCCTCTCTGTTCCTCTACTCTGTTATTTACATTGTCCTGACTCTTAGAAAAAGAACTTTCTCTTAATCATTTTAAAAACCACCCCTTTCATTTTGTGCTATTGAAGTGCAGCTATCATCTAGGTAGTATTATTTTTAACTTTATTTGTAGAATCTTTTGTTCCTTTTTCCTATATTGTCTCCAAAATAGATCATAAGTTTAAAAGCTGATTTATGGTTATTTAATGCAGGTCAAATGTGGGAAACCAGCATCAAGTGCCATTATTTAATGTAAGTACAGTTTAACCTATGACCAAGAGTCACTGATCCATGTGCCAGTGTTCATGAACTGTAGAACAATTTTCTTATAAAATAATAAAATATTCTTGAGAGTATTAATTGAACAATTTATTTTTGTTCTGATATTTGTAGGGAAAGAAAACAAAGATATGCCTTTAAAGAGAAACTACAAGTCTAGGAACAGAGATTTTTCTTTTGATCCTAATGCATACAACATTAATTTGGCCCATCTGGTTATAGACAAACACAAACCATTTCTTCATTAACTTTGAAAATTTTGATGTAACCAGAATTTGCTTTATTCCTGGCAGTCTGTGCAATAACCAATGCTGCTCTTTGCCTTGATTGCAATGACTTTATATCATGGAGAAAGTTTCTCGAACATTCAACTCAACATCTTTGCCCTATGTTTCTATTTTTTGAATATGTCCATTTTTATTTCCAAAACCATTGAAAAGTTCTGTTTGCACTCTCTAAAATCTTAGAATTGAACTCCAAGATAAAGATTATAATTGTCAATCTGGGCTATTTCTGGTGCCCTACAGTAGATTTTAAGGCTTGGTAATTTCAGAGAGGTTGAATTCCTGTATGAGGTTCATTAACATACATGCTTATTTTTTCATGAATGTTTTTCAGTTCTTCCGTATCCATTGCTAAAATGTATGTTATTTCTTTATATGGGCTTATCTGATACACAAAGCTAAAAGCTGCACCATCACTTTTACTACACATAACTTACATGTGTTTTTATGAAATTACTATTTAAAGAAGCCAAACATCTTGTCTTGATTAGGGGGGTTTCTGTTCCTGCAATGAAACACCAAGGCCTTAAAAGCAACTTAGGGAAGAGAGAGCTTGTTTGGCTTATGCTTCAAAATCACTGTTCATTATCAAAGGAAGTCAGGATAGCAACTCAAATAGGGCATAAACCTGGAGGCAGGCGCTGATGCAGAGGCCATGGAGAGGTGCTCCTTATGGAGTTGCTTCCCACGGCTTGCCCAACATGTTTTTCTTTGGAACCCAGGACCACCAGCTTGGGCCTTCCTCTATAAATCATTAATTAAGTAAATGCCCTACAGGCTTGCCTGCAACTTGGTCTTATGGGAGCGCCTTTTCAACTAAGACTCCCCTCTATCTTGTGTCAAGTTGACATAAAACTAGCCAGCACACATCTGACCAATCTGGTTATGCTTGACACTGTAAATGGCAAGCTTCCATTGACTAATCTGTCACTTAAGATGATGCAGTATAATTCTCCAAGTATATTCTTTATTTTTAACCAATTTAAAATATTGTTTAACATCTATCACTATAAAAACCATAACACTTCTTGCATTTATGTGTAAGCAATAATATGTCAGTATTAGTTATTGGATATTTTAACTTATCCACTTCTGTACACTCATGATAGAAACTGTATATGGTTTTTCACTGAAAATTACAAATGAATAACTCAGCTGAAAAATGTAGTTTCAAATGAGTAATGAACTAAGCAAATAAATAGCAGGAAGAACATTAATGTACATTTCCTCTTAAACCTCCAGCAATTCTTGGCTGCCCACTAGATTATTAGTTTAGCACAGCCACACACAAGATATATTAATCAACCTTGGCTCCAGCTTCTCTCCCTTAAGTATGTTGCCAGCTTGGTAGCTGAGGTAACATAATGAGGTCAGAGTTAATGATTTGTGAATGGAGGCTTCATAGACCTGTGTCTATGTACATTGGTACAAAACAGCTGTGACAATTCTACTTTTCAAGTTGTCCTATTATCGTAGACTATTGCATTATTATTATTATTATGGTATAATAAGTAGATTGTTTATTGTATATTACTTTACTTATGTATGTGTTTCTGTGTATATGTGTGCATATCTATGTGTGTATAAGTGATTTCATGGTGTGTGTGTGGATATACTCCTGTATATTTGTATATATGTACATGCAGATATGTGCAGACACGTGTGCATGTAGAGACCAGAGTTAGGGTGTGTTTTATCAATCACTATACACCTTATTTTCTGAGGCAGGAACTCTGACTAAACCAGGATTTCCTCACTTTGGATAGACATCCTCCAGGGACCTGCTTTTATCCATTTCTACAGCACTGGGTCTACATATACCTGCCACAGTGGTCATTTTTTTCTGTGAGTGCTGGAGATGTGAACTCAGGTCTTCATGCTTGAATAGCACTCTGTGAACTCAGCTTTATCTCCAACTCTTCCCTTTCTACACATTTGTTGAGAATGTATTTAAAGGGAGGGATATGACTTAAGGTCGAGCTGGCTGTCAAGTGTTCTACTGTCTTGTGGGAAATGAAATGAAGGAGACACTAATCTGACACATGCCAAGTATCTTATTATGTGTAATGTAAACTCAGTTAATATAAAAACATCACACTTCTTCCAGCTTGATGTGTTTAGTGTTGGAATCAGCATGAAATTTTCTTTCAGGGGTAGGTAGCCACTTAATAGTATTTCAAACGGCCAGCTCTTCTTTATTCTAGAAGAAACCAGGGTTGTCTACCCAACAGAGTGAACTTGTTAAGAGTTAGTACGTACAGAGAAGCATGTATGAATTAAGTGAAAACTACAAAAGGGCCACACTGGCAATTACTGACAAGTAGAGGGTAAAACACTTGGAAAAATATCAAAGATCACACCAGAATTTTTCTGACTCTCTAATAAGAGTTTCACAAGTTGCTAAGAACTGTAGAGACGGCATTTTAAAGAAGATAGCAGCATACTCAATTTCATTTGTAAGAAAAATATTGATAATGCTTTAGAAAATTGGTTAATGAAAAAATGCAGTTAAAAACAGGCACTGTGCCTCTATTCCCAGCACTGTTATTTGAAAAAGAAAGATCCTGAGCTTAACGCCATCTTGAGCTACATAGTGAGTTCCAGGCCATCCTCAGTTACATAGTTAGACCTTGTCTTCTTAAATAAATGGGGGATGCCTGAGATGACATTACCTCAATTCTTATAAATGCACCAATTAAGACAAAGACAATAATCACAAGAAAATAAGCTGGGATAAACAATCATGTAGGGCTTATCATCTTGATTATCTATTTAATAAAGAACATGAAGGGAGTCAGACAGATGGCTCAGTGGGTGAAAGCATGTTCTATGCAAACCCTGGGACCTGAGATCAGAACTCATATAAATACACAGTTCTGATACTGTGTATATTCACATTTGTAATCTCAGATCTCCTGGGAAAGAGGATATGTGGAGAGAGGAGAATTAGCCAGAAGTTCTTGGGAGCTAGGCTAGAGTTTTCTGTGCACTAAACAACAATGAAGACACACTGTCCCAACATGCCAACATGGTAGAGGTTGAGAACCAACTTTTGAATGCTGTCCTTTGAGCTAAACACACACACACACACACACACACACACACACACACACACACACACACACACAAACCACATAGACAAAAATAATAAAATAGAAAACAAAAGCAAAACAGCATAACTTCAACATTTATGTCAGGCTTGAGGGGAAAATTATTCTCTGTTAAACTAAGTTTGACTTAAACCTGTGTCTATAACAGTTTGTCCACAAAAGATCATAACATTTTGGCTCACAGCAGTCACTGTACATTGTGAACTCTTTGCTAGCTGAATATGTTCCTTAAAACCATACTTAGGGGTTTTCCATATAACAGAGAAATTGAATTTTAGCCTGTCATAGGCATTGAATTCTCTGTCAGTCTGAGGCTGAAAGCTACCAATGTTACAACACACAGTAAACAGTGATTTGCAGCAATCAGGTTATTTCCAAATGTCCCTTTGCATTCCTCTGGCTACAACTGCAAGAAGCAAAAGTGGATAATGGGCAATGCATATGAACCATTTTCAGTACTCCCTAACTTTAATTCCTTTTTGTTGCTCAAATATAAGTTAAAATTCAACTCTTCTAATGCATTTTGTTACTCTTAAAATGAGAAATTATAATCATGGGCAGATTTGCAAGCAATGATGGATTAGAGTTGGAATGCACTGAGTATTATTTAATAAATTGAAGAAAAGTTATAATTCTAAGTGTGAGTTAATATGGTCAGATAGAGACTCAACAACTTTAGTTAGGTAAGATGTACTATAATGAGAAATGATGTCAATATTCAAAGGTAATAGCACAACAAAATATATTTGTCATGTATGCAAATGTACAACATAGGATATCATATTCAATCATCCTCAAAACATTAAGTAGCATACCTACTTTTTCTACATTACCCTAGCATTCCTGGGTCTTGGAATCTTCTTTTTTAATTTAATTTAATTTTATTTTACAATATAATTTAATTCTACATATCAGTCATGGATTCCCTTGTTCTCCCCCTTACCCTTCCCCCTTGCCTGAGTCTTGGACTCTTCTTAATGAAAGCAAGGAATTGAGGAAAATACGCCATAAACAGCATGACAGAGGTCTACTTATACACATAACTCATGTTTGCATCTCAAGCAGTATCACACACTCAAGCATAAGAGGGTTAGGAAAAAAGCCAGCAAGTGTGATTATCTGTGGTCTGCACTCTGTGGACTGTCCTATTTTATCATCTGATAATTCTCTGTAGACTCACAGTGAAAAGAAAGTACAAATGTTTGGAAGCTTGAAAAGATTAAATGAAAGGGGAGCAGGAAGAGGGATGGTAGTGGGAACTGTGGTTGATTTGTAAAATGAAAAATAATTAAATAAAAAATAAACTAAAATAACTTAAATATTCTATTATATCCTATAATTTTTTCAAAAAAATGTGTTTTAATTTTTGAACTACATATTTTGAACACCGCAAAGTCTTCCCAAGCACTTACATATTCTTTAAAGCAATTAATTGAGGAAACATGAAAATTTCTGCAATCCAGTGTTCAGCATGATAAAGGTTGGATTGAATTAATCCTCTTGACACTGATATATAACGAAGAGCCAAAAAAGAGTGTTTTGCACTGGATGAAATAAAACAAACAAAAAAAGAGTCTCACGAAACCTCTGCTTGTATGTTTAAATTAAATCATTAACAAATTCTGTTCTACTAATTGAGGTCAACAAGCTCCTGGCTAATAACAACTAGCATCCTTCAGCAATTTAGTCAACTTCTTCAGTTACTCTAAGATTATAGACATGTAATTCCTTTCTAACAAAGAGGATGTATATGAAGTTTCTCTTGAACAGTGAGTCACGTAGAAAATATAGTGATAATCGCATGGGTCATTATAGAATAAACTTACTGTACCATTTCTTTCATATGCATGTATTTCTTGTACAATTGCAATGGTCAGCCCTTTCCACATAGAAAGAGCTACTAGATGAGCTCATTGCTACTGGAGTATTGTTGCTTTAAAACCTCTCAACTGGTTAATCCAAGAATTATGTGACTATGTTCGCAAATATTTATATACACATGATTATATTGTCTATATGCGACCATCACTATCTGTTTTTCATACAGAACAATTTCTAAACTCAAGCAATTTGTTTGGAGTAGAGGTAAAATAATACAAAACAAAAATATATTAACCGCATATGAGAAAATTTTGATCAAGCTGACTACAAACTTAATAAACATACTTTCCTGATATAAAGACCTCCTCTATCTATAGTACTACAGTAATGACATTTAATTCTTTCTATTTGTAAATATTTATTTAAAATAATTTTTATACAATATATTTTGATCATATTTCCCCTTCCTCTAATTTTTTTTTCCAAATCCAACCAACTACCATTTGTCCCCAAATGGATACAATAAAGATCACAGGCTATTGCCTAGGCTACTAATCACTGTACATAACATGATTATAAGCCTTAATTGGTGAAGATACAATGTAGCTATGTCATCAAACATGCAAAAAATGAACTGGTGAAGAACTAGAAGCCAAATTCCTTCTGAATAATAGTCATGCTGCCACAAGTTACTTCACACACTAGCAGAGGAGAAAAGAAGTCACCAACATCAACCAGCTACAAAACCTGCCAATAACAACAGTGACCTGCCTGCAAGATACACTGGTACAATGTGATCACAAATGTTATAAGAATAAACAATTATTTTATTATATTTAAAAGCCACACCTTGAAAGGGAAACCATAGTTTACACTAAAACATCCAAGAGCTTGAGACTAGATAGATCTTCGGTTCTAGAGGAAAAAAAATCTACAACTGTTTTGTGGTAAAAGACCATAGCAATGAAATGGCTTCCGATGACATAGTAGCTTTAACTTATTTTAAACTATAAATATAAAAGATTCAATGAGATCAATTTCTTATTCTTTTTATAAAATACATAAGCTTTTGATCGCGTTTTGGGTAGGTATAGCACAACTTAAATATCACATTACCAGAAATGGGGGAAGAATCAGAATCATTTGCAAAAAAAAAAAAATGATCAAATTATAGTATTAATGAAAAATGTGTTAATTTATGATCAGCATAGGTAAATATATGAAAATAAGAGTGAACATATTTTTCTTACCTTGAGCACAAATCCAATGCCTGCTTAAGTAGGCAATTCATTGCTGAGACAATTTGGCCTCTATCCAGATCACCTAATTTCTAGTCAAGGGTATCTTGCCCTTTTGAATTTCTCAGCAGAATCAACCCTATATAGGAGTAAATTCTTTATATGGAATGGAATTATTTTTGGTATTGGCCATGTTGGGTTTTAGAAAAGATAAGAGGAGATGAAACATATGCATATGTGTGTGCATACCCACATTGCAAAGGAAATTGCAGTGGTAATAGATGTTATTAACACCCACGGGATAAACTGAGGCTTGATCAGAACCCTAAAAATTGAGCTTTGGTAAAGGTATTGACAAAATGCATAAAAGAGGGTAAGGACGCAATAATTATAATTGTAGCTAAAAAAAATAAGTTATATGACAATTAAAAGATTTAGGCTTCGCAATGATTAGACCACAAAATATCATTGTTAATGGAGTATTGATAGACTAAACGTACACATAAATTTGATTGGTGACTGAGTTAAATTTACTCATTAAATTGATCATTTTATCATTTTAAATTAAATTATAATTACACTGAAAGTCCCCTTAAATGAGCTTACTTGGTTAAAACTACGTATGTCCAGCTTATTTTCTCTATGCCATTCTTTGAACCAGTTGACTCACAAACACATCCACATTCCAGCTGTCTTTTCCCACCCACCCTGAGAACACACACATATCAGAAGTTGAAACACTCATTTTAGTTATGCAAGTTAAGGGATCAAAACTGTAAAGTTAATTTTCAGCCATTAAAAGGTGCAAAGTCTATCATTTGCAGTCTAGCACATGGAACTGAAGAACATTACACTGAGTGAAATAAGCCAAACAGACAAACACCAGAGAGTCTCACTTAAACAAGGTTTAAAAAAAAAGCTTATCTCATAGAGAACAGTGATTACTAGAGTCTGTGAAGAATGTGAGTGGGCAGAGAGATAGCGCCTAGAAGGTTAATGGACATGCTTGTAATATAGCAGTGTAATGGAGTAGCAAGAAAACCATGGCTGGGATAATTAAGGGAATAGTTTCAATAGCTAATAGGGAGGAATTCAAGTGTTCCCAACTCACACAATATATTTTTAAGATGAGAGACCTATAAATTACACAGACATGTTAAATATATATTGAAATGTTACCCTACATCCTGTCAATATATGCCACTACTATATGAAAGCAAATATGTATATTAAAAGAAAAATATATTTTGAATTTTCAATTTCCTTTATCCTTGAGTACGAGTTAATCCCAGCAGGTAAACATTTTTGGGCATTAGTCTCATCATATGCAAAATTATAAATTTTGACCTATATATTTTCAATAAATAAACTCATTAGCATTTAATTTCATCATGAACTTGAAAATTACTTAAAGAGTGTAAAATATTAATATATGTTTATTCCCTAAAGTCACAGGATAATGCCATTGGAATTTATGCAGATATACCCAGCAAATATTAAAGAGGTTAACTTAGATCACCTTTTTTTGTAAATATAGATAAGTATGATCACGGGAAATACTTGAATATAATTATGTATAGAAATGTATAAATGTATTAGGTAAATGATTCTAGAACGAGTAAAATAATGCTCAGTTCAGTTTGTTCACTTCTACGCAATCGAATATGCATAAAAGCAACAGCTACAAAGAGGGTGGAGTTGATGGCTTGTAGAACAAGGAATCCAAGGCAATGAGAGATCACAAATCTCTGTCCTTGAAAAGGGGCTTACTGTGTTCCTACTTTCCCCTTCGAGCCAGTAACTGCCTCCCTTATTTTCTTCCCAGATTACTCAATCAATGTTCCATCGGCAACACACATGACATTTTAGTGTGAGTATGGCAGCAAAAGACTTCATAGAATCCACTTAGAATCTCATCTGTAGACAGTGTGTAAGCTGAGACACCAGGAAAATTGAATTGAGACTAATAACTACATATATGTATAAACACACACACATATATATATATATATATATACATATATATACTACCATATATAATTATCTGAAATGTAATAATTTTATTGTTAACTCTTACTAGGAATAATTAATTCTTACATGTTATGCAAGACTTGATTGTTTTTAATTTTTTTGTTATTGCTATGTAAAATCAAGATAATCTGAAAGAAGAAAAATAATGTGGCTTATTTACACTAAAAAAATTCAGGCAAAATTTTATTTAAAAGTATCAACAACACTTCCAATAAGTTTAATCCCACAAAGTGCTAAAAATTTAATATTAGTCTCTGTGACACTCATGACTCATAAAAACTGTATCAAATTTTTTTCAGATCATTTTTCTGACCCATAAAATGGCAGTACTTATGAAAGAAATTAGAGTAACAAAATCCAGTGGACTAAAAGGAGAGGATGCATAGAATTCAAGGCATATGATTGCTGGGTTAATCAGTGGTTAGACGATGAAATTAACACACACACACACACACACACACACACACACACACACACACACACAGAGCCATAAGAAGCAAGAAGGAAAAGTAGGAAGTCAAGAAAGCACCCTGTTGTTCTTTCTAATTATTCTATGTTATTTTAGACTCAACCTCTGGTCTGCATCTGATACTCTGGTGCAGCTGGAGACTTTTTCTCTAGGTCCCACAGCCCACTTATAAAATAAATACACAGACTCTTATATTATTTAAAATGTTTGGTCTAATGACTCAGGCATCTACCTATCTAGTTTTTACATCTTAAATTAACCCATTTCTATAAATCTATACCTTGCCACATGGCTCATGGCTTACCAATATCTTACAGGTTGGTACTCATGGCAGTGGCTAGCAGTGTCTCCTGACTCAGCCTTTCTGTTCCCAGAATTCTCTTCTCTGCTTGTCCCACCTATACTTCAGGCCTGGCTACTGGCCAATCAGCATTTTATTTATACAGAGCGATATCCACAGCATTCTTGCAATAAACAACTTTTGCCAATTATTTCTTATTTTACTTAAGTGTTAATTTAAATTCTCATAATTTGACCAGTGAGGTTGCAGGTCAGGTAAAGGTCCCTGATGGCAAGTCTCAAGACTTGAGTTCAGTCCCTGGGATCTACACACACTAACTCAAACACATACACACACACAAACACACACACACACACACACACACACACACACACACACAAAGTAATAATTTAAATCCTGAAAACTATGCTATTTCTATCATACATTTTTAAAGACATTATCTCATTATCTCATATGAATGGAGAAATACTTGAAAACTCAAGAGCATCAATTCTGAATTTAAAGGTGATTGTAGAAAACCAAAGGAACTGAAATAAATTTTGCTTAATGAATATAAGGTTGGTGTGATCTAGGAATATAGAAACACAAGTGAGATGAGAGCCAAGCCCTCATCAAGAGCAGAGGGAAAATGCCAGTACTGAAGGGAAGGGATGAAGCAAGGCCATATAGATCCTTGAAATCAGGATGATTTGAAATTCATCAAATTATTTTTACCCTTTATTTCTCCAAAGACTTTAGAATACTCCTCTTCTAAAGGAGATGAATGTTTAATAGTTACTTTCTTTGATTGGTTGCTAAAAATATAAAATACATTTCCACTAAAGGCACATAACTCAAATGTAAATTGCTTTAACAAACAGGAACTTACAAAATTCTATAATGCTAACTATGTTTATTGAAAAACTTAAAGAGAACACCAATGAATGCAAAAATAAAATAGCATTAGAACAGCTGGAAGACATAAGACAAGCCAGGACACTCCTCATACAGCTTCAGTTAGTTGAGATGTAGTTAGTGAGAACAAACCCACGCCTCCCTCTTCCTGGGCATATTTGTTCTGTTTAAAAGCTGTAGAATTGTTGTTGTTTGTTCAATCTTTTGGCTCTTTTCTCTTTCAGGAGCCTGCAACCCAGATCCCAAATAAACCACACATGGAAGCTTATTATTATTTATAAATGCCTGACCTTAGCTTGGCTTGTTTCTAGCCAGCTTTTCTCAACTTAAATTATCCCATCTAACTTGTGCCTCTGGGCTTTTACCTTTCTCTATTTCTGCATGTCTTTTCTTTCCATCTCATTCTGTGTCTTGCTCTGTGACTGGGTGGCTGGCCCATTCTTTTATCACTCCTTCATTTGCTCCTTCCTCTTGCTCTTTTTCTCTTTCTATGTATTCTATATGTTTGCCAGCCCTGCCTATAATCTCTTGCCTGGCTATTCGCCATTCAGCTCTTTATTAAACTATCAGGTGTTTTAGACAGGCATAGTAACACAGCTTCACAGAGTTAAACACATGCAACATAAAAGAATGTAACACATCTTTGCACATTAAACAAATGTTCCATAGCATAAAAAATGCATCTTAAAATAATATTCTACAACACAGAATGTATACACTAAAAATTGAATGATCTGTAGCATCACATTCTCCAACATCCTCAAGAGCATGTCATACTTCCCTAGCTAATTATGGAAGTTAATAACATGTTTCTTCATTGATTCAAAACCGTGGGGAATTCCTTTGCTGTTTGTTTGTTTTTATAATTATATTCTGATATCATCAGATAAGTAAATACAATATTTCACATTAAATATATTTTTGTATATTTTTTTCAGAAGGTATTTCCAAGGCCCAGATTTTAAAGCCATAGCTATGATTTGTTGACTTAAGTACATAATCCTTTACCAGGGTATAACACTTTATTAACTGATTGAGCTTTTTTAAATTTTTCATATTTACAAATATTGTTTGTTCACTGAATAATTATTGATATTTCTCAACTGCTTGTTTTATTTAATTACTTGGACTTTCTACTCACATTATAAACAATGATAGTAAGATGTTGGTTTTAGTTAGTTAGTAAGGGCAGTTAATTTAGATTACTAAACTCATAATTCCCAAAAGATTTATCCCAGTGTGTTAAGTCAAAAATAAGTACAATCTTAGAAAACTGATACATTTCATTATTCTTGATAATTTGCACATTTAATATTTAGGAAATTGTGGGAAGTTCCCTAACTTTGGGAAGTTGTGGTTCAGGAAAAGGAGTCATGTTTTAACTTTTGGATCACATGAGTTCATTAAATTTTGTGATCTAGGAATACATGTATTCTATTTTCTAAAATAATCAGGAACTTAAAAACGTATTATACTATTCTCATAGAAACTTACCAGGACTTTACAAAGTCATATATATTTCCTTTAATGAACATTTATATGGACACACTTAAAGGGAAAATACACAGTCAGTTCCAGATTATTACCATAAGGCTGGCATTAAAATAGTGACCCACATACATTTTGTTACATAGTTCTTGTAAAAATTAGATTAATACTAGACAGAACTTATTAACCATATAAGGTATATCTACAATACATGAGATACTTTTGCTTAAAAATTTTATCTCCTGAGTACTGAAGGGGTACTGGCAGGCTTATTTAGCATAGCATTGCTACAAACCTTCACTTGATTAAAAAACTATCTATGAAGCACAGTATAACACTGAATGATAAAATGTCAAGTCCACAGCCTTGTATGAAATCCACTGTATAACAGATATTATAATGTCTTTATAGATATCAGCTAAGTGAATTCTGATAATTCTTTGTGATATAGATATCATTATTTTTCTATTTTCAGATGAGAATACTGAGCCTAACAGAGGTTAAATATATGGTCAAAACATGACAATTAGCATTAGCATGCACAGGAAACCTTCTCCAAATTGTTCACTCTCTCTGTTATGTTCCACTCACAAAGTCTGATTTTTGAATCAACAACTTGTTCTAAAATCTTGTATCCATTCAGTAGTTTGATATTTAATGGATAAGAACAGAAAATTAAATTGGGAACTACAATGTTAGAAGGTTAAAATACAAAATGACTTTGGTTTATCTGGAAAGACATTTAGTTGGTTTTGTTGTCTATCATGCATCACTGACATTAAAATTATAATGAAGATAAAGATAACAGTGAACTGTGGTAGGAATTATCTTTCTTTATCAAAACTATAATAGAATTCTGACCATGTCCTTTTAAAATTCTGAAAGGACAAATGTACAGCAAATGCCTCCGGTTTCTGTATTAATTAGGTACCATTTATTACAAACCTGCTCACAAGTGTGATGTGATTAATCTTTGCCCCTTATGTAAATTAAGTTAGCTTTAGGGAACCAAAGAAAAATGGTCGACAATGTGTAGCTTTTAGACCCTAAGGCCAAGACAAAGTCTGGGTGGAACAGCAGCAAGAAGAGGAAAGTGTGTCTGAGTGTCTGAGTGGAAAGGGCTTAGGTGCAAGCAAAACCACATCCTCTTCCTCAGACTTTTCAACTAGCTGCTGGGAGACAGAAATAAATTCCACACTACTCGTTTCTTTTGAGAATCCCTCAATCTATTGAAAAAGGCGAGTTCAATGTATAGGCAACAGAGCAATGTGATCTACCTTCAGTGAGCACACCTATCAGATGGCCCGGTGACAAAATCCAAATAACTCAGCTTGATCCTATTAAATTCAAATCAAACTGATTATTTTAAGCATATAGTATAAAATTAGTTTAAATAAAATAAGCATATGTCAAAGTATGAAGCAAGACTATCTTTCTTTTAATATTCCAAACTCGTTAAAATTTCAAACATTGACTGAAAGGCTACAACACAAAATGACTGCCAGTTTGATTTTACAGCCAAAAGTAGTAGAGAAATTAGAGCTCTAAAGGTAAAGTTATGTCAGCTGAGACTGAAAAATAAATAAATAAATATATAAATAAATAAATAAAGCAATTAAGTTGAAGCCAAGATGTGTGGTATTATATTCCCCCAAATATTGTGCATGCTAATAAACTTATCTGGGGTCAGAGACAGAACAGCCACAATATTAAACATAAAGGACAGGCAGTGGTAGCACACGCCTTTAATCCTAGCATTCCAGAGGCAGAAATCCATGTGTTCAAGGATACAGCCAGGTATGGTGACTCATCACGCCTTTAATCCCAGAAAGCAAGCCTTTAATCCCAGGGAGTGGTGGTAGAAAGCAGAAAGGTATATAAGGTTGGGGACCAGAAACAAGAAGCATTTAGGCTGTTTAAGCATTTGGCTGGTTAAGCATTCAGGCTTTTGAGGAGCAGTTCAGCTGAGACCCATTCTGAATGAGGACTCAGAGGACTCCAGTCTGAGGAAACAAGACCAGCTGAGGATCAGGCGAGGTGAGGTAGCTGTGGCTTGTTCTATATCTCTGATCTTCCAGCTTCACCCCAATACCTGACTCACAGGTTTGATCTTATTAATAAGAACTGTTAATATTTATGCTACACAGATGTCTAAACAAAGATTGAGGGACATGAAGTTTATAGTAAGTGTTGCTACTTAACATTTCTACTGGATGCCTGAGAATAAACCATGGCTGACTGGACTAATGATAGTATTATACATACACAGCTTTGAAATAAACACGGGATAAACAAAGCTGAGCTGTGTGAAACAAAACATCACAAGTGTGCACAAGGAATCTATGTAAGTTGGACAAATCATTTTATTATGTATTTCATATAGGTACTCTTTAGATTTATTCCTCAGAAAAGAGATATTTTCTACAATATATATTTATATGTTTTATTTATTATATACTATATACCTTTTTGTTTATATGCTATATTATGGGGTATTATAACATGAAACAGTTCCTTTTTATGACGTGAAGAGCATGATTGCCAAAACAATGCACATAAATAAGCAAAGCAGAAACAAAGAAAGCATGTAAGATCCACGTGTACACTCATGCTGTTATAATTTGATATTCTGTGCAATTGTACATTCAGACTTTATTTTTGCAAAGGTTACATGCATGCCATAGAATATGATGAAAGACCAAATAAACCTAAAAAATATTGCTTCCTCCACTATATTGCTCTTGATTGCAATCAGCATGTTACATCCACAGTATAATTACAAAATCTCAAATCTTTCATCAGATTCTCTAGAATATCTTTGTGTAGTTTGTGTGCACCCACCCGTTGAATGTAAATTGTATCTCCATTTATGATCCGTTGGAATCTGAATCACACAGTTGGTGCTAAACTACACCAGAATTAAACTCCCCCCAGTATAAGTTGTCTTGTGAACTATTTTCAGGGACACAATTACCCAAATATCTCTTATATTACTCATGCAAATGAGGCATTCATTTGAAAAGTTCATTCTGGATGCATATGTAGAATACTAACATACAAGCCAACACAATGAAGTTAGTGAATTCTGGTTTAACATTTCTTCTGAGTTTCAATGCTTTGTTTTATCTCTATCTATCTATCTATCTATCTATCTATCTATCTATCTATCTATCATCTACCTACTTATCTATCTGTTTAATTTTTACATCCAGGCTGCAGTTGCACCTCCCTCCTCTCCTCCCAGTCTCTTCCCATGACACCCCTCTGTTTCACCCCACCCCTAGTCCACTCCCTCTGTTTCTGTTTAGGAAAGGGCAAGTCTCCCATGAATATCAACTCTCCATGTATTAAGGCTAGACAAAGTGACCCAGTATGAGCAACAGGTTCCCAAAAACAAGTAAAGGAGTCTGAGACAGATGTTGTCCCTACTGTTAGGAGTCCCACAAAAGGACCAAGCTACACAACTGTAACATATATGCAGAGTGCCAAAGTCAGACTCTCTTTTTTTCAGTTCAGTCTCCGTGAGTCTCTAAGAGCCCAGGTTAGTTGATTCTGTGAGGTTTTTGTTGATGGTGGTGGTTTTTTTTTTTTTTTTTTTTTTTTTTGTGGTGTCTTTGACTCCCCTGGCTGCTACAATTCTTTCTCTCCCTCTTCTGCAGGATTCCTTGAGCTTCCCCCTAATGGTTGACTGTGGGTCTCTTCATCTGCTTCCATCAGTTTCTCGATGAATCCTCTTTGATGATAATTGGCCTAGGCACCAGTCTATGAGTATAGCAAAATATCATTAAGCATCACTACATTGACATTTTTTCCTCTAACCTGTTTTGTTCTATCCTAGGTCTCTGGGTCTGGTTTACCCTCTTTCTAACAATTATTTTAACAGATAAGAAAAGGGAGAGGGGATGAAATACAGGGAGATAGTCAAAATTTAGGAAAAAATGAGGCATAATATGGAAACTTAATATGTTAGAAAATTCCTAAAATATATGCGTATATGAAGGCAATCTAAATAAAATCACCAAAAGATGTAGGAGACAGAGTTCCAACTGAACTTCTCTTGTCAGCAAAGTAAGCTTTCAATGCCAGCATTGAGTTCAATCTAATTGAGTTGTTGGCCAAAGGGGTCCCATGGGAATCCCCAAACAATCTAGGTTATTGCCAAGACAACAATTGGTCTTCACAAAGTGAAAACAAGGCCCCACTGCTGAAGACAACCCCTATACAACTCACCACACATGGAGAGGTTGAGCTAGTGCCTATATAGAGCCTTCACCCCTTTGTTCTAGCATCTTTGGTACAGAAAGGAACTCTGCATGTTACCAAAAGAGAAACATAAATACCAAGCCAGTCACAAACCCTTTGACCTACAATGGTGTCCTGTCTGTAAGAAATGCTAGGGCAATAGTGGCAAAAAGCTCCTAGGTGTAACCAAACAATAACAGATTGGATTTAAGGGCCACTCCAAGACATGGAGCCCATTGGGTGACCAAGAACCACTGACTAGATAGCTGAGTGAAATAGAGTAAAAATAAATAACATGATATTTTGGTCTGAGTCCCCCAAATTTAAAAAAGAAAAGCACATTGATTATTGTTTACTAACTGATTATTGTCCCTTCCTTATAATTTTTGTTTGTTTGGATTTTTGTTTTTCGAGACAGGGTTTTTCCATGTAGTTTTTGTGCTTGTCCTGGATCTTGCACTGTAGACCAGGCTGGCCTCAAACCAGAGATCTGCCTGGCTCTGCCTCCAGAGTGCTGTAATTAAAGTTGTGTACCACCATCCGGCCCTTACAATTGTTTTTTATTTTTTTTTTTTTTTGGTTTTTCGAGACAGGGTTTCTCTGTGTTGCTTTGCGCCTTTCCTGGGACTCACTTGGTAGCCCAGGCTGGCCTCGAACTCACCGAGATCCGCCTGCCTCTGCCTCCCGAGTGCTGGGATTAAAGGCGTGCGCCACCACTGCCCGGCTCAGTTGTTTTATTTTCTATTATATTCTTCTTGTCTCCTATCACTATGACAAATCATAATTTCTGTGAATACCCATTTAGATAATGTATTTTCTAAAGTTCTCCATAGCATCAATGCAATATTATTCTTTCAAGCATTTTATCTTTAATAAATAATTACACACTATCATAAAGATCAAACTATCATTTTCATATCATAGTTTTTTTAGCTTTTATTGAAATTTGATTTTTTTCTTATGCAATATATCCTGATTATAGTTTCTTCTCCCTCTACTCCAAGTTTCTCCCCAGCTCTCCATCCATCTGGATACACCCCCTTTCTGTATCTAATGGAAAACAAACAAGCTTCTAAGGAATAAAAATAAGATAAAATGAAACATATCAGAATATGACAAAACAAATAGAATAAATGAAGACCAAGAAAAGGTAAAAGAAACAGATATAAATGAAGAGACTCAGTCATTCACATACTCAGAAATTCCATATATACACAAAGGGCTTGTCAGGTAAAGGTGAAAGGAGATAAATAATAAATAAATGAAATAAAAAATAAAATATAAGAAATGATAAAACATTTTTCAAAGGCCTTGACATGACATTGTGAGACACAAACCTCCAAAGATGCCATGAGTTTTTTTTCTGTTGGCCATCTACTACTGAGCATGCAGCCTGCCTTAAGAGTAGTTTGTTTCCCCTGTGAGGGAGAACACTAAATTTTCATTTTCAAATAGTGATCAGTTAGTTGGTCATTCCTTCTGAGTTAGCGGTGGGAGTGCATTTATCCTCTTTCCGGTTCTGGGACCCCATCTGGGGCAGAGACACGTAGGTTCTGTGCCCATTGCTTCAGTCTCTGAATTCATATGTACTCAGAGCCTGTTAATTTTGGGGACCTCGTTTCCTTGGCATCTTCAATCCTCCCTGACTCATGCACTCTTCCTGCAGCTTCTTCCCCTGGGTTCCTTGAGCCCAGAAAGGAAGGGATGTAATGGACTCATCCCTTTAGGACTGTCTGTTCTGGTCTCTCATTCTCTGCATTGTCTGACTATGGGTCACTGTATTTGTTCCCATCTGTGGCAAGAGAAAACTTCTCTAATGTGGTTGAAATTCCTTTTTCATCACTCTCCAAGTGACTAATGTTTAGGATTGATCCATAGTAATATAATTGAAGTCTATCAGATGAACATGCTGATGAAGCCTAACTAATAGAGTTTAGTCTTTTTTTCCCTTTTATTTTATTTTACAATACCATTCAGTTCTACATATCAGCCATGGATTCCCTTGTTCTCCCCCATCCTGCCCCCTCCCCTTCCCCCCAGTGAACCCCCCATTCCCACCTCCTCCAGGGCAAAGCCTCCCCCTCCCCCAGGACTGAGATCAACCTGGTAGACTCAGTCCAGGCAGGTCCAGTCCCCTCCTCCCAGACTGAGCCAAGCGTCCCTACATAAGCCCCAGGTTTCAAACAGCCAACTCATGCAATGAACACAGGATCTGGTACAACTGCCTAGATGCCTCCCAAACAGATCAAGCCAATCAACTGTCTCACCTGTTCAGAGGGCCTGATCCAGTTGGCGGCCCCTCAGCCTTTGGTTCACAGTTCATGTGTTTCCATTCGTTTGGCTATTGGATAAAGCACAGAGTTTAGTCTTTATTACCTAACTCAAAACTCATTTGAGATTTCAATAGTTAATAACACACAAGTGTCTTTGTCTATAATCTAGTCTACACAACATAAAATTGTATCAATTTTATATGCAAACTATTAAAATTATAGTATAACTTTTTATCAAAAATTTATGAAATAATGAAGTATTTTCTCAGTCTGGTACAATGACATGGAAAGAATCACACCATTATAGTAATTCACATTGGAATTGCTATGGATTATTCTGGCTATGGTTTCTCTGTTATATATGAATAGAGAGATGTTCTATGAAGTGATCTCTTCAAATGACATTAGTGCAAGTCAGGATTAAAATCTTGTTATTATACTACAATAGTAATCCTTCTTGGAGGTCCTTGTTTCTCAGTTTGTCGTCAATTCACCTAGTTGTCTAGATAACTAAAATGCTAATATTTCCTTTGACACCAGTTACCCTTCTGATGATAAAACCTAAATTTTTCAATAAACGCATATATGCTAAGGCTTCTGGTATGCAGAGTATAAAGTTTTCATTTGATGAGAAAAATCAAGTGTATAATTTCTAATATTGGTTAAACTTGGAATGTTGTATTACATTAGGCATTTCTTTTTTGTTATGTAGTTGGTTTTGTCTTTTGAGGTTATAAGGTAATTTCATCATTTCCTCCTTTCCTTTCTTCCCTCTAAACCATTTAATACATCTCTCTTGCTCTTTCTTGGATTCTTACACATGTTATATATATATATATATATATATATATATATATATATATATATATATCTCAAATATAATACACATATATTAAATACATATGTTTTATATATAATATAATAAATATATATCAAACATATTACATACATTTCTTAGTATATAGACTCAACCAGTCCACCCCTATAAC
Source organism: Peromyscus maniculatus bairdii (assembly GCF_049852395.1). Taxonomy (NCBI): domain Eukaryota; kingdom Metazoa; phylum Chordata; class Mammalia; order Rodentia; family Cricetidae; genus Peromyscus; species Peromyscus maniculatus. The sequence goes on from NC_134868.1 coordinate 15,490,686, forward strand.
GCTATCTGTATGTATGATTTCAGGGCTAGCTATTTGGTATAGTAAAACAAGTCACTTTACTCTGGTGGAGACAATGTCTCTCAGTATCCTTAGTTGCCTGCAGTTCTTTGTGTGTGGCTATAACCTAGGAGGCCTTTCTTTAGTGGATTTAGGATGTACAGGAATACTTACATTTTAATGGATGTTGAATAAATATTTCTGAACATAGTGCCTCAACTTTCACATATTTCAGATCCAACTTTTCCTTGAAAGGTTAATTTTACTTTTACTTGAATCAGCTTAGAATCACAAAAAAGGCTAAAATCATTTATCATTACTCTCTTTCTGCTAAAAAATTGTTGCAACTGTGGATCTTAATAGTAAAAAATATTTCGATGATAAAAGATAATAATTCTGCAGATGAGGTAAAGCTTCACCGCTGCCCACTTAGGGTCTTGACTGGCCATGAAAATTGCATTGACGTAAGGTAGGGTAACAGGAAAAAGGCAGAAAATCCTGTCTTACGTGACAAAGGAGCCTTCCAAAAGTAATAAATTCTTAAAAATGGCGATATATAATTTTTTTACCATTAAGCTGAACAAGTGTGAACAAATAGTAAGTTATGTGGGATGACTAAAAGGAGGTATGTTGGTTTTTTTTAACCTAACATGTTTATGCAGAGTTCTCTTTAATACAAATCCTGGTTGAAAAATATTTGTGTCCCAGTGCAGGAAGGACATTTTTCACATGAAAGAGTTTTTTAAATTTATTTATTTTTATTTTTGATAATTTCACATATAGTTACTATTCTGACATCACCCCTACCTTTCCTCCCTCCTCCAATAACTCCTCTCCTGCTCCATGCTCCCTTTCAAATTCATGTGCCATTATTGTCACACACACTCACGTGTGTTTTTGTATATGTGTGAGTATGTATGTATATATTTGTGTATATGTGTGTTCCTGTGTCTGTGTAAGACCTACTGAATCTATTTAGTACTGCCATTATGTACTGATGTTTAGGGATGATCCTTCGGGATTGGTTAATCTATCAAGGCACTCATCCTTGGAGAAAAGTCCCTCCTTCAATTTTGATTCATTGCCCTTGGGAACAAAGTTGTGAAATTTCCCCACAGACACGTGTGTCTGTCATCTTTTATCAAAGACTCTTTGTTGGTGTTATTATTGTTGTTGTAGCACAAGTAGGCTATCATGAAGATCCAATACTGGTTGAATACAAATAATAAAGTGTTTTCAAATGTTCAGTCCCAATAGCTCAACACAGCCTCTACACCAAAGCCTGAGAGAACATCACAGGAAATGGAGAGGAAAGATTATAAGGGCCAAGTGACCATTATGCCTACTGTTACATTGTGTTATCTTGACATGATGGGGAAGCTGTATTATGAAATATCAACAATGAAGTTGCCTAAACAAGGCATGCATAATGATAAAGCTAGTCACATGAAATTTTTTAATCCTCTGTTTAGAAAAAGAGAGGCAGTTTCCAGGGTGCCTTTAATGAAAATCGCACATGCTAAAGCAACACCTTTTGGGATAAAGATTCTGTCATCCTTTAATGCCATATTGATATCTAATGCAAGCTTCTGCATTCTTTGTGACAACAAGAGTGTGACTTTTTTTCATTTTTAAAATTTATTTATTAAATTTAATTTTACATATCAGTCACGGATTCCCTTGTTCTCCCCCCTCCCACGCCCCACCCCCACCCACGCCTTCCCCCCAGCCCACCCCCCATTCCCATCTCCTCCAGGGCAAAGACTCCCCCCGAGGATTGAGTTCAACCTGGTAGATTCAGTCCAGGCAGGTTCAGTGCCCTCCTTCCAGGCTGAGCCAAGTGTCCCTGTATAAGGCCCAGGTTCCAAACTGCCAGTTCATGCACTGAGGACAGGACCCAGTTCCACTGTCTGGATGCCTCCCAAGTAGATCAAGCTAATCAACTGTCTTATTTATCCAGAGGGCCTGATCCAGTTGGGGGCTCCTCAGCTATTGGTTCATAGTTCATGTGTTTCCTTTCGTTTGTATATTTGTCCCTGTGCTTTTTCCAACCTTGGTCTCAACAATTCTCGCTCATACAAACCCTCCTCTTTTTCACCAATTGGACTCCTGGAGCTCCACCTGGGGCCTGACTGTGGATCTCTGCATCCGGTTCCCTCAGTCATTGGAAGGGGTTTCTAGCATGACAATTAGGATGTTTGGCCAGGTGGCCTTCGAAAACCACATGAGAAAAGGAAGAAACAAAGTGCTAGAGAGGCCCACAGAAATCCACAAATATACCCCCACAATAGACGGCTGGCAATGGTCGAGAGACAGCCGGAACTGACCTGCTCTGGTGATGGGATGGCCAAACACCCTAATAGTCATACCAGAAACCCCATCCAAGGACTGAGGAATCTGGATGCAGAGACCCAGGCTAGGCCCCATATGAGATTGATGTTTCTGTTAGCTTTTTTATGTTAACTTTCATGAATGAAAGTGCAGTGAATGCATAGTTTTTAGGTGATTTTCATATTTTAATAATACTCTTAAAATGGTTTGTATTTCTACATACTTACTTTCCTATATACTCTAATATAATTTGTGATGATATACTGTGTACCCTAATAAACTTGCCTGAGGATCAGAGGACAGAGCCAGCCCTTAGATTAAACACAGAGTTCAGGCAGTGTGGCACACACCTTTAATCCCAGCACTTGATATCATGCCTTTGCTTGGGAAGCACACATGTCCTTAATCCCAGGAAGTAATATGGCAAGGTAGACAAAGGAATATAAGGCATGAGCAAACAGAAACTCACTCTCTTTAGAAAGAGGATTTCATAGAGGTAAGAACTAGTGGCTGGCTACTCTGCTTCTCTGATCCTTCAGCTTTCACCCTGATATCTGGCTCTGAGTTTTTTTTTTTTTTTTTTTTTGTTAAAAAACCATCTAGATTCAAACAACAATAATTCATAATGATTTTTGCCTTTAATGAATTTTTTGTCCTTATTTGTCTTATCTGTAATCATGGACATCTTTCAAGTCAGGGGTACATTTTATGTTTCTAATTCAGTTAGTTGTAAGTGTCAAAATAATTTCTGTTTATATAAGTGATATAGTAAGACTATTTAAGATTCAAACAATCTCTGCAGGATTAGAATATAGTTATATATAATATATAATTACATATTAACTATAACCTATCCTCATCAAAAAATATTAATTTCTGTTGTAAATAATTTTGTTAACACATTTAAATAAAACTAATTTAAACACATATTTTTAGGCAATGAGACTTTTAAAAATATACTGTTGAAACTGTTATAGGTAATAACTAATTCAACATCTGTAGTATGGGACATGTATTTTCATATTATTACTTATTGCATAGAATATACATTTTGTTAGTTGTCATGTTATATATTTTCACTTTTTTTTATCACGATCTTCCTATTTCCTTTCTCTTAAAAACTTCATTAAACCATTAACCTATCCTTTGGAATATAAATCTTAGGTACTTTTCTACTGCCATAATATATTTGCTTCATTATGCAGATTTAGGTTTCTAATCATAAACATATTTACAATTAAATGGCCATCAGAGAGGAATAACATGCAGTCATGCACAATTTCTAATATGCTTGGTATCTTTTCAGAGGAAGAATACCATTGTGCTGAAAACATGATCATGAGCTTGGCTGCAGAATTTGTTCATGGTAATTTATTCAATTGACTGTTTTATTTGTAAGCTTATCCCCGGTGGGCATCGGTGTACATAAATTCTGAAAGGCTGTGTAAAGTACATAATGTGTGTCGCTACTTTTCAGAAGGCCAGTTTACACTACAGGAAATTGTGTTTTCATCCCACTCCGGGAGATGCCAATTCCATCACTTGCTGCTGTTAGTCATAAACACTTTATGTTTCCTAAAAAGATGTGTTGTATAAACTTTGAGCAATAATTTATGGAGAAATGAACATCTCCAGCTTGTTTTGAAAATAGATTGTAAAGCACAGTATTTGCCTGTCAACTAAGTCCATAAAGATTGCACTGGGTGGGTCTAGAGGAAGCAATGCTGATCCCTAGGGTGATGTCAGACAATAACTACTACAAGAGATGATTTTGCAGACTAGCCAGAAAACAACCATGAAAACTGTCCTCAAACACCTGAATCAGCAGCATTTTTTCTCTATGCCTCAATAACTTAAAAAGAGACTTTTAATAGCACTGTGAATCTACTTTAAGGTCAGTTCATCATTCCACTGGCTGAAGGTCAAACTTTGATCTTTATGAGTTATAAAAACCATAAATTTGTGTATTTTGTGAATAGCTTTTATATGATGAGCATACTGTTAAATAAAGGCATAATTTCAAATCAAGATTATAATGAATTAACTCCTAAAATCATAATCTATACTTTTAAAACAATTTTGATACATAAGAGTATAAATCAAGCAGGCAATTTATATTGTTTTGAAAGTTATTATTTTATCAATATCCTAAATAAAATTAGTTCAAGATATTTCTTAAAACATATTTTAATTAGCTATTAAGATTATTTTCTTATTTTATGACATAATAGAATATAATCTTTTCTCATTTTATTTTGGCTAATTACTATAAATTTATGGAATGTCAAGCTTTCCATGTCCATTATGTCTTTTTGGTCCATCTGTCTCCAGTACAATAAAAAAGTTGACAAATTATATTACTCAGAAAATTTCAGACTCTGACCAAGGAATCAGATTTAGAAATTAACAGAAGCCAATAATTTAATGATAACTAAAATTAACAGTTTCTATTTAGTAAGGAAATATTTTAGCAATTAAAAAAATGTTGTTGAACAAATGAGCCATGGAAATCTTACACGAATCTCTTGGTTTGAGTTTTAAAAACATTATGACAGAGTCTATTACCTGCTTACACTTTTTGTTGACATAATGATTCATTTAATTTGTTATAGGCTTCTCCTTCTAATTCCAAATGCATAAATTGTAGATTGTCATTGTTTGAATGCTTTGCTGTTACCAATAAGTATTCTTGGATTTTACAAAACACTATTAATTCACCGAAATATAAATCTGATGATTTCTGTTCTTGATTAACCAATCTTTTTGAGGAATATTGCTAACTATTTCTTACCATGTCTTGAAACTACTTTATAGTAATTATATTATATGACAAACACTGTTGCTAGGGATTGTTGCAGCAAGTGACTTTTAGGTATTTTTTAAAATCTGTACATAGTATGATTATTAATTAATTCACTGGTGTCTACTGCTCAGCCTGTTCATCACTGGTATGCATCTCTACCTTTATGTCTAATGTATTCTTTCAGTTCCTGAATACCTTATAGAGATTTTATCTTACAATTCATGACATGTCAAGTATCTGTATCCTGGATTCCTTTACCCACAGGTGGTTATAAACAAATGAAATGGAGATATAATATAAGCATTCTGTTTTCACTAATCCAAATAATTAAATTCAAGCTTTGGGCAAGGCTCTTTTCTATATAAGGCTACCTTCTCTAGTTTCTTGGGGGCCCTTCAGCAGTATACCATAGTCCTCCAATCTATTCCCGAATACATCTTCACATCTGCTCTTTTGCATTGCTATCCTCCATTCTCAACACCTTTTAACTGCACTGACATTTCTACGCCATGGTTATCATCCATGAAAGCTTTGGATCAGCACCTCAATTCTTTCTTAGATTGCCAATGAGATCAATAATCTGTTGAACATGCTCCCATCTCTTAATTTTATCTGTATCATTTCACAGCTGCTGCTTGCCTAGAGGGCCATGAACAGTCTTACCGGTCCAGGGAATTCAGTGAACATTTCCATAAATCTGACATGTTCCATCAACCTTATTTTTTCTAAAGTTGCCTTTTACATGTCACACCATTGAAATTTAAAATTCATGAACATATTTTTTAATCTATAATATTTTCATAGTACACTGGTAATTGAGGGAGAACAATGCAAATAGCTTCCATACACAATCCCACAGCTTCTTGCACAAGGCTGCCATATTTGGTCCCGTGGTTAGCTTTTTTTGGAAGAATTTTTTCTTGTCTTGTCATAGTGTTACTATCACTGTGATGAAATACCATGACCAAAAGCAGCTTGAGGAGAAATGGCTTTATTTTACTCACAGTTCCATTAACAGTTCAGCATCAAAAGCAATGGGGATGTAACTCAAACAGGGCAAAACCTAGAGGCAGGGGCTGATGCAGAGGCCAAGGAGGGAGGGTGCCAGTTACTGATTTGCTCATCATGGCTTGCTCAGCCTGCTTTCTTATAGTACCCAGGACCACCAGCCTATGGTGGCAACATCCACATGGGCCAGGCTCTCCTCCATCAATCACTAATTTTAAAAATGCCCTACAGACAGATCTTATGGAGGCATTTTCTCTATTAAGACTCTCTCCTTTCAAATAACCCTAGCTTGTGTCAAGTTTGTATAAATTAAGCCAGCACACTTAGTTATTTTTACTATATCATATGTATATAATGCAAAGTGATTGCATTCTCCCCAATTATTTTCTCACATCTGCTTCTCACTACTGCCAACCTCTTTTTAGTCCAAACTATGCTCTTTTCTACTGTTATATACCTCTATCCCTTCCTTCCTTCCTTGGCTTGCTCTAGAAATTAATCTAATAGATAAAAGAGTAAAGTAAACTGAGGGAAAGAGCAGAGTGGTACATGACAACTAGATTCAGGGGCATTCTAATAAGAGCATCAGGCCCTCTGAATGTGGGTAAAAGTTGTGTGGCTTGATGTGTTTGTGGGTCCCCTGGCAATGGGGCCAGAACTTACCCCGGGTACACAACCTGGCTTTTTAGACCCCATTTCCTATGGTGCAATGCCTTACTCAACCTTGATGCAGGAGGGAGGGGCTAGGTCCATCCCCAACATGGTATAACAGCCTGTGTTGACTACCTAAGGGAGGCCTTACCCTCTATGAGAAGGGGATAGGAGCAGGATGGGGGTAGGGGATGGGAGCAGGAGAAGGGCAGGGAGGGGGAACAGAGGTTGATATGTAAAAGGAAAGAAAAATTTTAATATATATATATATATACATATATATATATAAGATCATCAGTCAAAAGTTGTCATGTTGAAAAGATAGCTAACAAGCAAACAATATACAAATATTTTACTCTTCTTTGTCAAATGATTCTAGTGTAAAGCCACACTGTAGTATAATTAAGGAAATTATAGCTAAGTGGAAAAGGTGCCTTTTTTTTAGGCATTCTTGAGCAACCTTTAAAAGTATAGCCACTTCTCATTATCTATTTCTTTTCATTTATTTTCTGCCTATTATCTACATATATTACTGATAACTGAGACCTATATTAGATGGGCCTCTTATTTTATTTGAGAATTACCCAAAGAATGCATAAAGACTGAAACATGGCATGCCTTTGATTGCAAGTTTTAGTTGATTAGGTCAGACAAATTTGATCATTTAGTTACATGTTATTGTAATGCTTCAGGATTAGCTATCTGCATCTGAGTAGAAGGGTTTTTGCATTGGTCAACAGTTAGGGAACAAAGCGATGTGAATCCAGTAATGAACTGGAGTAACTAGCCTCTGACAGAGTGTCCTTTAAAATGTAGTGATTTTGTCTCAGAAGTTTTAGAATACTGTTTATCAAATGTTAACTTGTCTAAAAATCCCATTGGATTGTGTTAAAGCACATATGAACTCAGTCTGGGTGGGGCTTCATAGTATGTTTCTCCAACCAGTTTCCAGGCATGCTTTCCCTTCAGTATTCGGTATTTCAGTAGAAATATTCAGAACATAACTAGCGAGGGAAAACTGTGAGGCTCTCTCTGAACCTACAAGTCACATCTTTATTTTGTTAAAAACCTGTCATTAAGTATTATTTTTGTTGTCAGACTTGGGGAGTCAAGGGTTTTAATATTCTTATCCCTGTCATCATCATCTTCCTCCTAACATTCTATCCCCATTTTCTCCTCCTCCATTTCTTCATACTCCTCTTCCTCATCCCTTTGTCTTCCTCTTATTCTCCTCCTTCCTCTTCTAGTTCTTATTCTCTTGAGTGCTAGGGATTAAACATGCAACTGTTACTGAAACACTGAACTTGCACCCATTCTTTTTTAGCAACAAAATAACAAAATCACATAATCCATGAATTTGTGCTAAGCTTTGAAAGGATATCCTCTTTGATGATTCTATAAGTGATTTTTCCTCACACTCACATGTAAGCTCCCACTTGCAAATACCTGGACTTGTGGATGATAAGACATTCACCACTCAAGAGTTGACTGTTATGGTTATTTGGATCAATATGAGTGAAAATAAAAGCTTTGAAAAGAGGTCTCCAATAATGCAACTCGTTTTAAGTCACAATGGAGAAGGAATGTAATAAAAAGGACTAGGCTACTAGATATTAAAATGAAATGTATTATAATGAGTGTCATGTTCAAAACACTGTAACTTGACTATTTAAAATGTTTTTTAAATAATACATGAAAAGCAGTTTCTTCAATTTACATGTGTATCTCATTCCTTTTTTACTAAGACCTCAACCCATCAACGCTGTGCTGACCACTTCTGCTATTGTGAGGGACTGTATTATAAAATAATGAAGAAGGAAGTACATTGACATCTTGCAAAGTTCTTGGAAAAAACTAAAATCCTCTACCCATTATTGACTATTTAATTATTTATTTATGTATTATTTAATTGCTCAAAGAAATAAGTCTAGGTAGATGATCCCATGGAAAATGGCCATTATTAAAATGATGAAATTAGCTCATATTATATAAAAAAGCTCTATTAAGATTCCACTGATAATGACATGTGTATTCTAGATTATTGTGCCACTTTACCAAGGTGCTGTTGATTGTTTGCTAGATACTGTTCCCACGGAAAGAGAGGATGATCTATTTGCGAATTTAATCATCTTGGTCAATATAAAACATATGGTAATACATTTGCAGTAAGTGAATTTAGATGCAGCAAATGCTGATAGAAAAGCTCCGGCGAATACTTCACAACCCAGGAATTAAATATAATCATCCAACAAGGCTTGCAGACTCATCAAAGAACAATGCTCTGCCACCAGGCCTCTCGACCTTCCGAGGCAGCTTTGCCAACATAGCTGAGGCTGCCAGCTACATGCAAATGAAATTTCTAAAAAAAAAATTAGACTGAACCTGATTTTATGAGATCACTGTTATTGTCTTTTTTTCTTTGCAATTTGTTATTGCATTGTGAATTCTTTGTTTGTTTGCTTGCTTGCTTTATTTTATCTTGTTTTGCGTTCACTTCAGAGCATTTTATCACCATTGGGGAACCATTTGTTGTATTTAATTATTATATAAAACATTCTTATTTCATATGGAAAGTTAAGGAGATTAAGATTTATTTATTTGCCACTGGAAAAAAAATGAACTTCTTTAAAGGTGCTAACCTTTACTACATTTAATATCATCTTCAGAATCATAATTTGTTTATTGGAAAGAAGTTTTCTCTTCAAAATACATCTTATTGTCACATACATGAAATAAATGTATTTTCTCTAATATGTTTAGTATTGATAACTGACATGCATGTTTCTACTTATAAAACAAAGAGGACAGACCTCTGCATGTGCTACAATAAATGTTTAATGTATTTTTGAGTATATATAAACGTTTGAATATCTATGTTTTCCCAAACATCATATACTTAATATTCCTCAACATTATGATATTAGGTGGTGATGTTTCAGAGCAGGGTAACTAGATCATGAAGAGGTAATATCCTTAGAAAACAAACTCAAGGGGGTATGCTTGCACTTTGCACTGTGAAGAACATATGAGAAGGAACAAGCTGTGGGCCAAGAATGGGACTTCACCAGACATCAAGTCTCTTCTGCTGAAGTCTCCCACTCCCAGGCTCCAGAACTAGGAAAAAGAATTCTTTATATATATAATCTACATTACTTAGGGCATTTTATTGAAGTAGTTTTCTACACTACTGTAAACATTCTATCATACTAAACAGACAAAAACAACACATGAGCCATTATTTTCTACAATATATTTTTTTTTCAGATTTTAACACCATGGATTTGAGAAAATAACAACATTTTTAAATGTTAGCCAGTATTAATAATCATGGTTTTTATGGAAAGATACATTTAATTTCTTCCAATCTCTATCATGCTCTCCTCAACTGATAACTGATTATTTAAAGATATGGGAAAATAAGTGACTATCTCTGTTGATAGAAAATACCAAGAGACAGGAAAAGGAAAGGTGGAGTCTGGGGAGATGCCACCCAAGGAGCAACATGTCAGCAGACCAGTAAAGCCACAGAACGTAATTAATAGAAATGGGTTAGCAAGAGGCTTACCATAGGTCAAGAGTTTGTAAGTTTAAAAAGAAAGAAAATACCAGCATGTTTGTGGCTTGTCAGACAAATAACCATTTGATTTGTTACTGAAAAGACAAAGAGGGGAGAAAGGGTAGGGAGGGAAGGATATATATATATATATATATATATATATATATATATATATATATAGAGAGAGAGAGAGAGAGAGAGAGAGAGAGAATATCACAATAGTCTAAACAGTCACTGAAGCAATTGGGCAGAAAACCATCAGAAATCCTTCTTGGAAAGACTGTGGTTAAAAAGGAGAATAGGAAAACCTTAAGGTAACATTACAGCTCATTAGACTGATGACTGTTTCCCATAATACTACTTTCCAGCCTGTGGCTTCTCATTTTGTTACGATCTTGAAATTTCCATCCACTAAAATGTTTCTCGGCTAAATTGCAATTTTGAAAGATAAAAAGAGAATAGACACACTTCAACTTTTATCTTCAGGTGATGTACCTATCAGAAGGTAGGAAATTATTTAGGTCCAGGAAGCATAGTGTAGTACATCTGAGACAAATAGTTGCCAGGAATTTCAGGGTTCCCATTAGCGACACTGAACTATGACCTCCTCCTCTTTCCATTACTTTCTCTGAACATGTCGTCTTTCCTGAGTATTTAATTCCATTTTGACTTCTTGAATCTGCCTTTTCCCTTTGAAAGGCAGCCTAGAAGAATTGTGCCATTTTTTTTAGTGTGTCATGGTGCATCAAGAGTAGCAATTTAATGTTACTGGAATACTGCTTCTGAATGCAAAGTGGAAATTATATTTTTTAAAAAAATATTACATCACCATATGTATTTTCCTATAATTAGTTGTGGGCAGTATATCTGTCTTTACAGTTATTAAATGTCACTATAACATAATATTTTGTGTTCAAATTGCTTTTGATTACTATGAACAATATTTATAAATATACAAAACAACATTCTGATTTATTTCTACCTGGAATTTATATTTTATCATTAAAAATTGTTGCTGGAAGTTTTCTAAATCTAGCTTATCTTTAGCACTGCTTCCTATCTCTGCAGAAGACATGTCGTAAGCTTTCAAATGTTTGATATGATCAAAGGGTTACATCAACATGCTACCAAATGCACAGCTCTGCTTGCTACATCTTCTCCTCAGGTACATTAAATTAATTGAGCGTATTGTGGCCTTTTCAGCATGATGTTTTGCTAGTAAACGATTCGTGGTGCATCCTGACCACAGAGAACAGCACACTTTCACCAGCAGCAGATGGAGCAATGATCTTGGCCATTTGTGGAAAGCTCGGCTCTATCCAGGAAAAACCGAAGTTCATTGAAAATTGACCTCAATGTGCTGCTGGCCAGATTAGATTCACCTCAGGAGCATGGTTGTGTAGAGAACGTAATCAGCACGAGCAGATGGCCCTCTGTGGGGCCATGTTCCTATACAATTAAAAATCTGTTGCTAAGACATATAACTATCGGATATTTTGATGTCTCTATGTGGCAGCACGTCCTTTCCATTGATTATTGGAAAGTTGAGCCTTTAGACTCTTACTTCGCTTAGACCATCAGAGCAGGCAGCTTTCTTGTTATGCAAGAGTGTTTGTTCTTTGTCTGTTAAAAATATATAGGAAAGTATTGGTTTAAAGTATAATCTAACTAATCCACCTTCCTTCTTTTGTGCTGAATAGCTTTCCTGTACTACATACTTTCCTGGGGATTCAGATTTAACTTATAGTGTTGTTGTTTTTTTTTTAAGTATTTTTATTTTGCTTTTACTTACTTTTTTTTTTAAGGAAATAGTGTTATCTCCAATATTTCTAGCACAAATCATTCTTGTGGTAGTGTATTATAATTTACTTAAATATGGCAATGTTGGAATTTTGTTCAGGAATAATATGTTATAAAATATAGACTTAATATATAGCTACTAATCCACTCACACACTACCTCTATTATCATGATGATGGTCAGAATTTTATGAGACAGATGTCCACACCAAGCAGTAAACTTAACAGGGACTATTTATGTCATACAATTTATGAAGTCCAATTTGTGCCATGAAGATAACTTCAGTAAATGACATATCAAATAGGCAATTCATTATTTTACAGGCACTTTTTTCAATAAAACATTTTCTCAAATGTTTTGAAGTATAATTAATTTTTAGATAGAGCATTTAGCTTTGTATATTTTCATAAACATGTCTATAACTGGGGAGGAAAACTTTTAGAATTATGAATGGTCATGTGATTACAAATGCAATTATTTGCCAATTTTCATATAAGGACTGGAATAGTAATTACAAGAAGTCATTACAAAAAGTTTATAATCCAGTTCACATTAATGCAGATACATTTGTGAGAGTACTTTCAGAAAAAATTGCATTAAACACTGTCAGGGACAGCTCAGCTGATATGGCATATTTGTGTTAATTAGATTATGGTATAGCTCCAAGAGGCTCATAGTCCTGTCTCGGAGAAGAATTGATCAAGATCACACAACCAAAATCAAATCATCACTCATGCCTATGAAGAGATATCCTTGTGTATGAAACAACCTATACAAATTGTATGGGACAGTTATGGCATTCACTCATTCTACTGTAGCTAGGCATTAATGTGCTAATGATAAAAATAACAACAAATAGATAAAAACAGAATAAACAAAATGTAGTGTCCCAGATATATATTTATGTTATGTGTGTGTGTGTGTGTGTGTGTGTGTGTGTGTGTGTGTTAAGTAAAAAGAAATACCCACATAGAAATACGCAATTACAAATGTATAAAGTGCTTTAGCTATATTTGGAGGATATTACTGGAGAAATTCTATTTCTGAGAGATGATAGTTAAGTTGACCTTGAAAACATGACTAATAGCTACATGGTAGAGTACAGGGGTGTTAATTTTCTAGAAAGAAGGAAGAACCTATTACAACCTTTAGGCGGAAATGTTTCCTCGCATTTCAGGAAGTAAAAGAGTACTTCAGTGCCTGAAACACAATAAAAATGACTTTTTTTTTCTGATTTTATTAAGCAGGGTCCAAATCAGGCTGGGTCATGTAAAAGCTGTTAACAATTTTAGATTTAATTCCAAATCCCTTGGGACAACACTGAAAGTCATTGAGGGAGAAAGTAATTGGATCATACATGCACTGAAATAAATTCATTCTGACTTTCATGTGGAAAATAGATTGGAAAAAATTCACGAGAAAGACAATGGTGTCTTGTTTTAATAGCGTAGATGGGGTCTGATGATGATTTGCTTAGCAAGTTTACATAGGTGAGTGGCAGATTTTAAGAATTTATTTAAGAGTTTTAAAATTGTGGGACCGGGACCTGTCCTTAATGCATGAGCTGGCTGTTTGGAACCTGGGGCTTATGCAGGGATACTTTGCTCAGCTTGGGAGGAGGGGACTGGACCTGCCTGGACTAAATCTACACCAGGCTGAGCTGAATCCTCAGGGGAGTCTTTGCTCTGGAGGAGATGGGAATGGGAGGTGGGCTGGGGGGAAGGTGGGGAGTGGGGAAACGGGATGGGGGAGGACAGGGGAATCCGTGGCTGGTATGTAAAATTAAATTAATTATAAAATTTAAAAAAAGAATTTTAAAACTATTAACCTTGGTAATGGACTGGAGATATCAAGGTGACTGTCCCCATTTTGGTTTGTCTGAAGAAGTAGGAGTAAAACAATCATTTAAAGAGAAAAGGATTTCTATATTTTAGAGAATATTTCATCAAAGCCATGTATCTAAGACTTTATAAGCTTAATAGTGTGTATTACCAATGTACAAATGGAAAAAAATGTATTTAAAATTTCAACTTTTTAATGGAAGAATAAGTTCCAGTATTAACTGGTCTTTTTGTGGATATTTTTGGAACTACATTCAAATATATATCAAATAAAGCATTACATATAGAGACCTGGTACTTGGTAGAGGGATCATATTGAAGATACAGTTTAAATGAATGTTCTTAATTTAGCTTATCAAATTTCAAGTTAAAGACATGGATCCGCAGTAGATCAAACCAGAATGAAAAGCCTAAAACGTAGTACTCTTAGAAGGCTTGGGAAAATATGGACAACTGGGGCAGGAAAGATGTCTCACTGAGTAGACACATTTGCTCTCCAGCTTTCTGAGTTTGATCCCTGGGTCATACAGGACAGAAGAAGAGAGGTGACTCTGAGAAGTTGTCCTCTAAATTCCCACTGTCAACACACACACATACTCACATACACATACATACACAAACACACAAACGCAAACATATGCATGAATAAATGAATGAATGAATTCCAAGGAAAACAAATGAAATAAAAAGGAAGTAGCGGCCAGTAAGAGGGCTCAGAGAGAAAGGATGCTTGGATCCAAATCTGATGATAGGACCAACTAGGTGGAATAAGAGAATCAACTCCCAGTAGTTGTCCTCTTAGCTCCACATATTTGTTAGGGCACACATGCACAAACACACGGGTAAACACATATAAAGACACATATACATAATCAATTAATGTAAGACATCATAATTTTATTATTTGACAATGACATACAATGTATCCAAATCATACTCACCCTCCCCTCCCCTGCACCTCCAGGATTGACTGCTGCTTCCCTACCTATCCAACTTCTTGTTTTCTTTCTTTTGTTTTAAATGTGTTGTGTCCAATTTGTGTTGCCATGATGCTCTTATGTGTTTGATTACCCTGGAGTGTGGTCAACTCACTAGGTGCAACATCCTTGAAGAAAACTGACTGTCCCATCCCAGGAGCTATCAAATTTGTGCCTGACCTGCCCTACACTTGTGCTAGAACTTTGTCAGACTTGAATTCATTCAGACTTTGTAGATGCTGTTACAATTGTGGTGACTCCACATATGCACCTGCCCTTCTGTGTCCAGAAAACATATTTTTTATTACCATCCATCATCTCTAGCTCTTCAGTCTGTCTGCTTTCTCTTCTGAGAAAATCTTGGAGATGTTGTGGGAAGGTTGCGATATTGACATCCATTTAGTGTTGAGCACACTGCAATTTCTTATTGTCTGAGCACTTAGCAGTTGTTGATCTCTGTGCAACATGCCATCTACTGCAAAAAGAAGTGTCAACAATTACAGTTGGGAGATGAAGTAATCTGTGGGTATAACAATAAGCCATTAGAAGTCTATTTTAAGCCTATCTACATTTAGCAAAATAATTCTAGTAGGTTCTCCTATAGTCCTGTGACATATATAGCTACAGATTCTCAGTTCCAATAAGAGTGTGAGGGGTGGATTCCATCTCCTAGAGCAGGCCTTAAATCCTATCATAAAGCAATTGGTTATTTCTATTACACCTGTGCCACTGTCACACAATGGGGATATCTTACCAGTAAAGTCATTAAAAACAAAAAGTGAAAAACAATAAGCTTACGGTAGCAGTTTTACATTGAACTATAGAAACCAAAGGCATAAACATATTATAACTCAACAGTTATATTAAATAGAGCTGTGAGACTTCAAAGCATTTGATTGCCTTATTAAGACAATAAAGTTTATAACAACTGTTCTTCAAAGAACTGTTGCTCTGAAAAGGATTTTAAAAACTAGTATAAAGTTATAGCAATTGTAGCTGGAAGATTTTTCTGTGCCCTGCCCAGTCCCACAGCCACTCAGACCCAAGTAAGCATCCAGAGGCTTGTGTTACTTATAAACTGTATGGCCTATTGGCTCAGACTTCTTGCTAGCCAGCTCTATCACCCCAAATCAACCCATTTCCATTAATCTATGTTTTGCCACATGGCCATGGCATTACCAATCTGTTGGCACGTTGCTCCTTGGGTAGCAGGCTGGCCTCTTCCTCTTCTCTCCTTTTTTCTTCCTGTTTCTCTCTTGGATTCCCTGCCTGGATATAACCTGACTCTCCATAGGCCAAAGCAGCTTCTTTAACCAGTTTAATCAATCATAGCAACATATATTCACAGGGAACAGAAAAAAAAATCCCACAGCACTTCCCCTTTTCTGTCTAATCAAAAAGAAAGGCTTTAACTTTAACATAGTAAAATTACACATACAAAAACAATTATCAAGCAAGAATTACAGTGACAATATCTAGTCTATTTGTATTTAGCAAAATCAAAGAAAATGCTCTATCATCTATCTTATTTTTGTGAGTCTAAAGTTTCATATCTAATTTATCTTTTATCTAAGGAAGACTATAGTTAGAACTTTCTATTCTTTAACTCTATCAAAGACACCAAAAGGATATAACATTACCTAAGTAAACAGGAAGTACATTGTAAGCAATTTCCAAAAAACCCAGAATGACAGGAACATCTGGCTGCCTGGATAGTCACCCAAAGTTCTGCAATGTTGGGGTATTCATCTTCAGCCTATAAGTCTAGAGTCTCTCAATCGCTTCTTCCTGTGTCCCAAAGAATGTCTGACAGTCTACTCTGTGAAGTAGGAACCTGAAAGACCTTCTCTCCCTATTTTGGCAAAATTTAGTGGCTATTTTTCCATGGGTCCTGCTCCACTCAATACAACATGTTATCAAGTAGTCCAGGCAAGAGCAGTTTCTTGACCAAATAGCTATTTTTGCCATAAAGAAAGCAAACCCCGGCCGGGCGGTGGTGGCGCATGCCTTTAATCCCAGCACTCAGGAGGCAGAGCCAGGCAGATCTCTGTGAGTTCGAGGCCAGCCTGGGCTACCAAGTGAGTTCCAGGAAAGGCACAAAGCTACACAGAGAAACCCTGTCTCCAAAAACAAAACAAAACAAAAAAGCAAACCCCATATGTAGTTTCTCTGAGGCCCATCATCTTCTTTGAAGTAAATCAGTGCTGCCAGGAACAGACCTGTTTCATTGTCCAGAAAGTCTAAGTTTTTAAAACATTCTCTTTTCAAGTTGACAATGGACTTCCAAATAATTCCATTTACTTATTCCTGCCAGAATGCAGGTCAAGTATGCATGCCACAAACCCGCCATAGAGTAGCTCAAGCATGCAGGCTGCAGCTAACTTGGGAGAGACAACTGGGAAGATGTTTTGGCTCCGTTTTGGAATCATCTTTCTCATGTTTTAGGTGGAAACTCGAGCCATTGGGAGCCATTTGTAGCTGAAGTTTTCTCCATTCCTGCCTGGCCCACGGTCAGGACAAATCCCTCTCAATTGCCAGTCCCACAGTTGCTTAGACCCAACTAAGTAAACACACAGAGACTTATATTGCTTACAAACTGTATGGCTGTGGCAGGCTTCTTGTTATCTAGGTAGTCTGTCTTAAATTAACCCATTTCTATTAATCTATAAGTTGCCACATGGCTGTGGCTTACCGGTATCTTTACATGTTGCTTGTCATGACTGGCAGCGTCTCTCTGCCTCAGCCTTCCACTTCCCAGAATTCTACTCTCTCCTTGTCCTGCCTATACTTCCTGCCTGGCTACTGGCCAATCAGTGTTTTATTTATTAACCAATCAGAGCAACACAATTAACATACAGAACATCCCACAGCAACCCTTGCTCAGAATAAGGATTTATCTAATGCCACTGCTCCTGATTGAATTAGTAATTCATAAAAGGACTGACAAATCAAGAATGTTCAACATAGAGCACAGGTAGAAAGATTCCAGGAATGTAATTAGATGGTTCAAATGAAAAATGGCAACCAAAGCTGAAAACCATCAAACTTATTCATGATTAACTGCTCTGCAGTGAATCTAGGAGATTTTTTTTTTATATTCTAGAGGTTTGCTTCTGTCTTGATTTGTGTTCTCTTTTGTGGACTTTGATAATGAATACCCTACAGCCACAATACCTTTAATTCATACAGTCGTCCCCTACACTAACTAATGCATCCTGATATTTTATAATAATATTTTTTTTTAAAAAATATATCTTAGACACCACTTAAAGATTTATTTTAATGAGTCTATTTAGCTTGACTCATTCCAATTTGAAGGACTTTGGGGAATGCCAGGATCCAGGGAAGGTGAAGGATCTATCAGCAACATTTTATCGGGAATATGGAAAAGGAACATAAACATATGACCAAGGAACTTCTTTTTATTAATTAAGGAACTTCTTTTTATTAATGCTTGTGAGTGTGTATGTGTGCCTATGAATGTGGAGGGAAAAGACATGTGTGTATACGCCTATGCACAAGGCAAGCAGAGGAAACTGACACATGTATTAATTCATAGTTCTCTGCCTTGTTCCTTCAGGACAGGGTTTCCCACTGGACCTCAATCTAATCATTTCTAATCATTTCATGATTAGATTGAGGTGTGGTGGCTGGCCAGTAAGTTCTCAGGATCTTCTTACCTTCTTTTCCATGATGCTGGGGTACTAATACTGTCATTCATATTCACCGTTTCTCGTGGATCTTTGGGATTTGAGCTCTGGTCCTTTTTTGTGTAGAGCTAACACTTCTATCCACTGATGCTCCTCTACAGCCCTAATACCATTTCAAATAGGACAGAGTACTGGTATTTTCACTAAAGTTCATGACTCTTGAGTTACCACCTCAAATTCTCTATAAGCCAAGCTGGAATTATGAAATGGGATGAATGCTTAAAAAAATTGGTGTTACATTTTGTGTTCTCCATTTAAATCATTTCTGAAATTGTATTTAAAAAATTGACAGTGTTAAGTAATATTGAAAGTATGTGCTTAGAAATAGTTAGGATTTATAATAAAAAAATTAAGCATCATTATACACAGTAGTGATATTTAAGTACTAACAATCTAAAATGTACAAGCCTATAAAAATCTCAATATTGAAAAAATGCTTTCCCAATAAAGTTTTCTTTACATTTCCCCATCTACCTTTTCAGGCTTATGATCAAAAGCTAGAAGCCAGAAGTAAATAGCCATACGAAGCATCTCTTGCTCTTTTAAATATTGTATTAATAATGATTTTAAATTTGATCCTTGTTGCCCTGACATGAGTTTAAAACTTCTATTTTAGACTTCACATCTCAAATGTCAACTCTGTTCAGGTACTTGGAGGAATCACTGGGACTATTTATAGATTTTTCCCAATGAGTGAAGTTTTATTCTTCTCACAATTACTGTATGTCTTCTTTAACCTGAAAAGTATTATGCAAATGTGCTACTATTATTAGTCTCTTCCAAAAGCCACCTTCTAAGAACAGAGGAGTTGCATAGACTTTAATGTCTATTGATACTCCAGCAAGGGAAATGGCTTGCATAAAGCCCTATGTAGGAAGCTCATTAATACTCACAGGCTAACTGCAATCACTAAAGCAAGGGCTGCAGCCCTTTCCAACAGGATTCCAAACAGGTCAAGGAACATCTGGACTATTTTGTTTTTATGGTCTCTCAAAATGCAGTCCTAAAGGACCATAACATTGGAAGACAACGTTTCCAATGTTTCTCTAATCATATCTAACTCTTTATTAAGTTGCCACATTTTGAAAATGATTTCTTTTACATGGTACAGGGCACAGTGTATTTTATATTATTTATTTTATATTTTATATGTGGCCTCTTTTTTTTTTTTTTTTTTTTTTTTTTTTTTTTTTTTTTTTTTTTTTTTTTTTTTTTTTTTTGGTTTTTTTTTCGAGACAGGGTTTCTCTGTGTAGCTTTGCGCCTTTCCTGGAACTCACTTGGTAGACCAGGCTGGCCTCGAACTCACAGAGATCCGCCTGCCTCTGCCTCCCGAGTGCTGGGATTAAAGGCGTGCGCCACCACCGCCCGGCTATATGTGGCCTCTTAATCTCTCCACAAACCAATACTATAGCATGAAGAAATATACTTAAAATCTTACAAAAGTGTCGAAGGAGCTCAGAAGAATGAATGGATGGTTGTCCATTTTCACTCAGTTAATATAATGGAGAACTGAATTAGGAGTTGAAGGTTTTGTAACTTGAAATCTTGTTTTGTTGTTGTTGTTGTTTTGTTTTTGTTTTTTTTGTTTTTTTCCATACCAATGGCAGCCTTTTTTGAGACTTCCTTTTGTCTTGAAAGTGTCTATAAATATGCTCAATGAAGCATGTTCTTTGCAATTTGGGGAATGAGAAAATGACTCTCATAACAGATAAATTTGCTTCACAAATGTAGGTTAAGTATATATTACTAGTTTGCTTTAATGTTTTCAGAGAAAGTAGCAGACATTAGAAACAGAATTCTGTTGCCTGAATATATGCCAAGTAAATCAGTTGTGACATTCATATCTAAAAGACATATTTCAAAGTCCACAGGTATAAAGAGTAACTTTTCAAGACTTATTTTTATCTTTTAAAATATGTGCATGTCTGTGTGCCTGACCAGGTGTGGGTGGGCTGATGGTGATATGCATATAAATGAAATTGCCTGTGGAGGCCATAAGAGGATTTGGGGATCCCTGCAGCTGAAGTTACAACCACCAAATGTGGTTTCTAGGACTCACACTCAGGTCCACTGAGAGAGTAGTGCTACAGGATAGAATCCAATGTAAAGCTTGCTTTCAATGTGTGTCCATCCACAAGGGTAGTCTATCCAATTACGGAAATAAGATTTTCCTCAACAAGGTATTGAGGGAAGATTGTACCACTCACTGTTTATCCATGAAAAGGCGATTTGCTCTCATGTGCTCACTCATATCAATCAGATTGCCAGTGCAATGTCCAGGTAGTTAAACACAACAACTCCCCTTGGAGGCTTCTGCAGGTACCACCAGGACTGTCTTTTTTCAGTGTGGCTGGTTACTCTCTTTTTCTGCTACTCACCTTCTTGGGACTTTCCTTCATCTCTTTCCTACTTTCTGGTCCTGTCTCTGAGATGAGGCCATTACCACTGTTAAAGTCATTCCCTTTTGGGAATCCTTTGTAAATTGGGGATTGGTGGGGTGTGGAACTCTAGTGTCGAAAATAGTCTCTGAAAAATGGACGACATCATGCCTCCTATTTTTATTGAAAGATCCCTGAAGAGTCTTGGTGCCATTCTGATTCTTGATTTTATGTAGAAGACTTTTCTTTCCATTCTGTGGGAGCTTTTAAAATGTTTTCTATTCTTTTCTCTTTTTTTGTGATGTAAAATTTCCCAATTATGGACTAAGAGTGAATGAGATCTTTTATTCATTTGTTGTGTTGGGAACTTAGGATAAGTAACAGCTGAGGAAAGAATTTCTGAAATGCTGGTAGGATGAGAGAAAAGTGAGTGTATGAGAAAGTAAGAGGATTCACATATTGACAAGACATTAGAAAAGTCTGTTTTCTATTCTTTTCACCTGCACCCCCTTTTATCTGATTATTGGTTTTTTGTCACACAATATATCCTGATTAAGCCCTACCCATACCTCCCCTCCCATTCAGATCCCTGACTCTCCTGCAATAAACTTTGTAGACCAGGGTAGCCTTGAACTAAAAATGTTATAAACATTTATGGTTCTCCAATTTTATCTCCTAGGAATTCTCAGACTAAGGAAATACAGTTTTCACACTCTAGGAAAGGCACCTGGAGAAATGTGAAACAAACAAAAACATACAACATAAATTGCAAAAATAAATGAATAAATAAATAAATAACCGGCCATAGTAGACTATAAGTAGGCATCCATGTGCAAGGTAACAGACAGTGAGACTAAATAGAAATCAAATATTTTAGCTCAGGGATTAGAGATTGCATAGGCACCTTATGGATCTGTGCAGTTATTAACAGAAAGAAGGTAAAGAACAGTCCAAAACAACTGAATAAGTTATAGTCCATATAATAGAAAATAAATGTTATGTTTCATGCAACTACATCTAAAACATGAAGCAGTTTTAAAAGCTGTTTTTAGTATGGAATATAGTAACAAAATGCTAAAGAATTTTGCCCTGTAACACATGTAATAAAGTCATTAAGGATTTATTCTGCATTTTAAACCATTGCATTACCATTTTCTGTTACTTTAAATATAATTTTCAACTTCTATTTTTAATTGATAAGCCCTTTGTGCTTGTTCACGCACCCTCTGTATTGTTTCTTCCACACATACATTTTTTATGCTAAAACTTTTACAGGTTATGGAAAAATCAATATAGTTGAATAATTACAGATGATATAAAAATCAATATGTGTAAATGATGGACTGACTTTTGCTTTAAAAAGATTAAGTATGAGACTCAAATCAGTTAATTCAATATGTAGAATATTAGAAAGGATAAACAAGAGTGTGTTCAGCATATTTATTGAATAATTAGAAATGAAAATGACATTTATAACTACCAAACATAGCATATGAATTATTTGGAAAATGAGTGAAGAGTTCAGATACTGTAAAGATAAAGGAGGCATAATGTTGTATTTGCCTCCATGCTATTTTGAAACCCATTGTGACACCATCTTTCTTCACCTCTCTGCTTTAATAATCTCCTCACATCATAATAAATCATACTCTTTGTTACATTATACTTCTTAGCAATATCTTGATGAGTTGACAATGTGATATTCTCATTTCCAAACTCAATCTCAAACTCTCAGGTGAAATATTATGAACTTTCGAAATGTATCAATGTGGAATCTATATATGGCTCAACATTTCCACATGAGATTCAATTTCTATTTGACCGTATCTATTGTTACAGAATATTTTCTAAGACAAAAATAGGCAAAAACCATATAAACAAGAGTTAATAAAGCCAGAGAATCAAAACACATCATGGTCTAAGATGCTCAATTATGACAAATAGGAGAGAAACTTACTTATTTATATTACTTTTATAATTCTTAAACACATATACCATTTAAATAAAAATTTAGTAAAAATTCAGTTATCGATATGGAAATTTTAATGAGGCATTTTCAGAATTTTTCTTAAGTAGCAGAAAGATACTACCTCCAGATAAAGAAATATTTTGAGTATGAATGCCTTATTCCTTTTGGAATACCATTATAGAAATTTATCTAAACATTTCATAGAATTATTTTATATTCCCAATCCACAGCTGTTTCTATGTCTCTACTTCCAAACTGACAGAAGATTACTACTAGAGAATGGAAGTATTTGTTTGTCTTTTTATTTGAATGACACATTTGATTTCTGTTCATTTATCTTGTCTGCTAGCTCCATTGACTACAGAATGAGCACAAATAGATGTAATTTTATATTCTCAACTAGGCAAAAATATTGTATAGCCACATAATACCAGACTGCATGCAGGCATACTCAATAGACTGCATGCAAATCATGTATCTGTTTGAGCCTATATATATATATATATATATATATATATATATATATCCCAACATATACATATATTACACATAAACATGCATGCATACACATGCCTGCTGTGAAGAAAATATTTCTTCAATTCTCACTTATGAATTTCACAATTTGTTAGAGAGTTCCTCGGGGAAACCTTTGGAAATAATCACAAGTAAGCCATTCAGTAGTATAAATTAAGTCGTGGCTGATTTTTTCTAGATGCATGTGATAGCTGGAAGTGCTGAATGGCATATTGGAAAGTAAATGCACATTGGCACTAAGAAACTTGACCTGGACTTTTGGCACTGTGAAGTAATAATGGCTTGTGTCTTCTGGCTTCTAACATCAGTTTCCTCATTTACAAATGGGAAAATACAGGGCAATTCAGAAACCTACTCTATGCAATGGGGAATAGCTGAGAACCCTTCCTGATAAGTCTATCAAGACATTAAATAAATGCCTATTCATGAACTGCTATGTAAGTTAGGAATGTCTGCATAATCAATGTGCCCCAAAGGTGCAGGACTGCTCTTGAACAGGGAAGAATTTAAAAATCCTGGTATGGAACAATTTGGGGGAAAAGGAAGGAGTTTACTTAAAGGTAAGAAGTGAAGAATGTGGTACGATTACTTGATAAGGTTCATAGAGTGTATAATCTTTGTTAAACACATATGTTAAAATACTAAGTTTGAATTCACTTATGAAAGACTGATAAATGTTAGCCAAATGTGTCGTCAGGCAAGAAGTTCCCCAGCACAGAACTATGTGAAGTGTTAAACAGAGTTGGCTGTTCAGACAGAACTACCCATACAAAGCAGACCGTCTATGTAGCGTTTGAGAGCAAGGGTTTGATCAGTATTTCTTTAAGGCACAGAAACCCAACAAAACTGATACCTGCTGATTTTTATACGTATGTTTTTTTCCATGTTAAATACTATTTTTTAACAAGCCACTACGTTTTCCATCTGGTTTTAAAGAAAAAACAATCCATTGTTACTTTATAAAATTAACCACGGTATCAGATCTCTCTTCATTCTTTCTTTATACTGCGTTTCCTAAGTAGAATAGATAGAACTTTTATGCACTGCACAGAAAATATTCTCATCAGTTTTTGGGTACTTGGTGTCTGGTTTCCTACCATAGTATTTTTACAGTAAAAGAGTATCCCATTTAAATGCTTTTCACCAATAAATCACTATTTGATTTGGTATGAAACCTAGACCTTTGACATCTAATATTCATTTAATACTCGTCTCTTACTTTGTTCAACTCTGTATGTTCCAACAAAATTTCCTTTTATTAAATCAATAAATATTTATCAAAAAAAAAAAACTAGGCCAGAACTAGAAAGTCTCCAATGTGTCTTTCGGTTTTAACTGTCACTTTTTTTTTTAACTTTCAAAGGCAGTCAGAATTCATAAAAAGTAATGAGTACCATTAGAGTTCCATCACACTCCTGTCTTTTCAACACCGTTCCTAAGGTATTATTTCTGGGTACACAGGTATCCCTAGGGAACGATGGTGAGAGGGAAGAGAAAGTAAATTTGGCTGCCAGGATCAATCAGTGAGGATATGCTCTTGTCACAATTAACTTAAACAGATTCACAAAATGTATAATTTATTATGTGGGTGCCAAGAGTGGAAATGAAGAATGGTTTCTGGATTGGTGGAGTCGGCTCATCTCTACATCTGTGTTCTGTGACCAGCAGGGTCAGCTTTATTCTGCCTTCTCTAATTGCGACACTTGACTTTGAAGAGGCTTCAAGGTGATACAGCTCTTTGCTTAAATCCCGTGATCTAGTGGGACACACTTTTCCTCTTAGTTTCTAGGGAGTAAATATCAGAAAGAAACAATTAATTCTCCATGAGTTCCTTCCACTCTTGTCTATTTTCTGAGCAAATCATTAACATATTATTACTGTGTTCTTTATTGTTTTATAGCAGACAGTCTGGGAAGACAGGCATTTTATACCTTTATGATCAGAGAAGTATGGTGTGCTTTCTGACCACAATAACAAAGACAATGTTTTCCAAAAGAGTAGTGTTGCTGGCAGATTAGTAGAAACAAGAGATTCCTTCAGATTAACATCTGTCCGCTGCTCCAGTAGACAGTGTGGGTAGCAACCATCGAGTACCTTCTGCATAGCCCTTGTGGTGATTTGAATAAAAATTACCCCCATAAGCTCATACAGTTGAGTTTACACTTGTGGTCATTAGTAAGTAGTACAATTTGAGAGGGATTGTGGCTTCATTGAAGTAGGTGTGGCTTTGTTGGAGGAACTGTGTCATTAGGGGTGGGCTTTGGGATTTCAAAAGCCCAAGCCAGTCCCAGTGTCTCTCTCTACCTTATGTCTGTGGATCGGGATGTACAGCTCTCAAACTTTCATGCAGCACCATGTCCTCAAGCATGCTGCCATACTTCCCACAAAGATGATAATGGACAAAACCTCTGAATCTGTAAGCAAGTCCCAACTAAATGTTTTCTTTTATAATAGTTGAAATAGTCATGGTGTTTCTTCACAGCAATAGAGTACTGACTAAGACAGCCCTCCAGAGATTTGGGGCATGGAAAGAACCGATATTAGCTTGAAAATCAGGTTCCTTCTGTGTTATAGTAACGTGCCATTATTTCTCAGACGTGTGTCCTGTCTTCAAGTGCCATCTCAAAAACAGTCTAGCAAATGATCTTTGATCTTAGATAAATAAGATATCATGGATTTAAAACAGTTGTTGTCAGCTTCTGAATATTTTTCAAGCAATCCTCTCCAACCATAAAATAAGAAAAGGCTGGACTTTCATTTGTTCTCTGAAATAAAAATGAATGGCAGTTCTACCAAAGGCAGCCCATTTTCTTCTCCTGAGGGCAGTTTCCATAAGTAGCATCATGCTATAGGTATGGAATGATGCACATATCCAAATAATTGTCACAACTCGGAGGATGGTATGGGAGGAAAATATGCAGGACCTAGCTTTTCATTGTAACATTAATATGGCTGGTGAGACCAAATTATCATAAGGACATTCTCCTGTGTATTCTGAGCTCAAGTCAGAAACAGCTACATTAAGTAAATATTCTAAACAGCCATTGAAACAATTTTCAAACTTGTTATTTTGATATCTATAACACATATAACCAGGACTCATGTCCAGTTCCATACAAATTCTTAATATTTCTATTCAAGGTTTAAGATCATTTTTCAACTTTCTCAGAATTGACAATAGATTGATAATGCTTTCTTTCATCTTTTAGACAAACCATGATCTTATGGAACTGCATCTGTAGTATTGCCCAATTATAAATTCAGATTGGCAGTTCCTTTGATTTTTAAATAAATTCTAAAATTTCTCACTTACCCATAACCTGATTTTTAAAATATTACTATTGCTTAAAATAATTGCTAGTTTTCCATCTCCACTGACTCCTACAATCTCTCCTCCTCTTTTGCCGGGTTCCTCTTCAGAGGGGAGGGACCCAATACAGACTTCCAGTTTATACTCTCTCCCTGCATAATGTCTGGCTGTGGGTCTCTGCACCCACTCCCATCTGATGCTAAAGGAGGAAGCTTCTCTAATGATGACTGGCCACCAGGAGAACATGGCCTATGGAATAAACCAAGTAGAAGGCTCACACGGGCTCACAGAGACTGAAGCCGTAAACATGGGCCCTGACTGGGTCTGCACCAGGTCCTCTGCATATTTGGCTGTTAGCCTCCTGTGTTTTCTGGGACTCCTAACAGTGTGAGCAGGTGTGTCTCTGACTCTTTTACCTGCTCTGGAGACTCTATTATTCCTATTGGGTTGCCTTGTCCAGCCTCAATATGAGGGCTATTGCCTGGTCTTTTTGTATCTTGTTTTGTTGTATTTGGTTGTTGTCTCTTGGAAGCCTGCTCCTAACCCAAGGGAAACAAAGAGGAAGTGGCTCTGGAAAGAGTGGAAGTGAGGTGAGTTGGGAAGAGTAGAGGGAGAGGACACTGTGTTGTCAGGATGTACTGTATGAGAGAATTTATTTTCAATAATAAAAAAAACAAATAAATAAAGAATAGAAAAAAACAATTGCTAGTTTATCTCCTTAGTTTTTTAAACTATTACCAAATGGCTTTAGTTTAACAAGAGAAACTTCCTTGGGAATATTGAAAATTAAGGTCATTTGACATAAAATTTATGACTTGAGCCAAGGAAGATAGTAAGTTGTTAACACATTGACCATAGTGTTACAGAAATAGCTTAACCACAATCATCAAAATAAACATGCTTAAAAAGCATTCTCAGAAAGAAAAACAAACTATATCAGCTATTATAAAAACAACAATGAAAGAAAGCTATCAATACTTTTATGTTATTATTTTCAAAATAGTGTAAGATATTTTAAATGATTTTTAATTGAAGCAGAATCTCATCAGGTTCCTGCTTCCAGCCTTCCAGTTATCCTCCCTTGAATCTCAAACATGACCAGCCTTTCAAGTGGATAGCATCTTTTTCTTTAGTTAGCACTGTTTTATATGTGCATGTGAATCTCTCTCTCTCTCTCTCTCTCTCTCTCTCTCTCTCTCTCTCTCTCTCTCTCTCCCACCCCACGCGCGCATGCCTCTCTCTCTGTGTATGTGTGTGTGTGAGCATGAATGTGTGTATGTGTGTGTTTTCATGTGAAACTTAAGATCATTTTTAAATTCTGTATATAACTGAGTTGGAATTATCCTGGGAGTGCATTGAATCTCTCTATTACTTTCAGTAGAATGGTTATTTGCATAATGTTAATCCCACCAAATCTACCAGTTCATGGGGGCCTTACATCTTCTGTATCTTCTTGATAGTCTTGATTTGGTGTATAAAAGTTTTTTTAATTTTATTTCTCTAAACAAGTAATGAGGGTGTTGACTCAGAAATTGAAAATACAGTATGTATTTGTAATCGCAATGACCAAAAAAAATATATTAGAAGTAACTCTAACACTAAACATTAGATACAACCCTAACACTATGCTGTAATTTTTTTTTATTATACAAGTCTTTCAGTTCCTTAGCTATATTTATTTCAAGGTATCTCTTTTAGGTCTTGTTAATGGGATCATTTAGCTGATTTCCTCCTGGGTATGTTTGTCATTTGTATATAGGAATGCTACTGATTTTTGTATGTTTTCTATCCTGATATTTTACTAAATATGTTATCAAAAGTATTATACAATAAAAGCCAATAAAATAATGTCATTTAATATATGAAATCTTCAGTATGTGTGAATTCATTGGTACAAGATTCAAACTGGAGGTGCCCTTTTGATTTGGGGATTAAAGGTTTTTCTATTCCAATTATAAAAATATTTCACAAATATATTAGTGTAACATTTTTTAAAAATATTTTTATTAATTTTTGACAATTTTCTGAGAAATAAATTTTCCCTTCTTAAAGGCAGTCATTAAAAATATGCTAATTTACAAAGGCCCAAATGCTTAGAAACATCTAACTATTTTGAAATATGTTGCTTCTACTTGACTAATTATATGAGACTGCGGAATGTCTGAAGCGCTTAAGGGAGAAAGCACCAAATGAGCAGCCAGGCAGACGCAAGGGTATTTGTCTCAGCCACTTACCTCATTTCCATCCACATCATATATACGTGTTTTTCAGAGCACTAACTAGAAGATTCTCTGTTCAAGAAACATGAAACAACCAAGACCCAACGTCATGTCTATATTGAGAGTACAATGGTTTCCACATCTGCCAGTCACTGTAAAATTAATTCTTCCAAAAACAAGTTGGAGGGCTTGGGGTGTGGTCAGTGGCAGTGTGGTTGTCTGGCTTACTCCAGGCCTCAAATTCAGTCCATAACACAAATGAAAACCTAAAAACCTAAAATAAAAAATATAAAAAGACACTTAAAATATGCTAATTTAAATATATTAAATATAGATGGAATGTTTGTTTTTTAATGAACTCCTATTTTGAGAGAAGAATCTAAAAGTTGTAAATCAACAAAATCACCACAACACATTTATAAAAGATACTTTATAAAAAATTATTTCATCCCATTATGATGCATTAATGGCCACAAAATTCTTAATTGTGCTATGAAATTTTTAGCACAATCAAAAAGTACTTTGATATTACTCTTTTTTAAAATGTCAGTATTTTTTAATGAAAGTGAATATTCAGTAGACAACACAAATAATGTAAAACTTGATTTAACATATTCTTTTCAAAATTCAAACTTAGTCGAATGTCTTTTCTGCCAGTATAAAGATCATAATTGCAAAAGTCCCACTCTAACTTCTAATTTATAATCTTTACACTAAGAAAAATATAGTAATGTGAAATTTACACATTCTCATATTTATATCATGTTACTAATGGAGGAAATTATTCCAGTGGAAAGCTGGAGACTTCTGTGTCTTTCTGGGTAGATGCTTACTTGTTTTGACAGGATATGTATCACAAACATGAAAATTTCAAATTCAAGACCATTCTGCTAATTCACTTGAAGTATTGCTTCGTGCCACTATTGGGCAAAATTATGTCATCTTTTTTCTGATCTTTCCAGACAAGTAATCAAAAGAATTCAATTCCATTGGTGTTGATACATTTTTAGTCCACACCAATTATATTCAAAATGATATAACTTTTTGATTTAAGGTTGTTTAGAGGCACTATCTTCTAACAAATGTTGCTTCTTGACAAGAGTTGCTATCTATGTTTGAAGATTCTGTCCCCTGTCACCTCTGCAGTAACAATTTGAAATGAAGAAAATAACCTTTATCTGTCATGTTCAGGCACATTTTTTTTAGGGGTTGAAAGTTCAATTTTGACATATTCACTGAGGTAATTAATTTCACCTATGGCCTTTGATAATTATGCAACATCACTATGAATGATGAACATTAAAAAAAACTGTTTATGCTATTTATTTAACTTTGATGAAAATGTCATTTTAGAAGTTAAAGATTTTATTTTGTCCTATTTTATTTCCAAATATGCATATGATCTGTTCAGACTAAACTGCTCATTGCATCGAGGTATGAAGCACTATTATCATTTATTAAAGTGTGTTATTTGAGTTTATATATTTTCTTCATAAATAAAGTCTTTATAAAAATGAGCTGTGGATTATAAGCAGATCTCTATTCACAACAAAAAAATCCTTTTATTTCTATATGATCAGGTTTAATGAGCTTGAGTTAATGTTGAAATACTTTAAATCATTGGCTTATTGTTGATGGGAAAGTTGCCTGAGTGCACTAGTATTAAGAAGTGTTCATATGAAGAAGTAAATCATATACATTTCCAATTTAATGTAGCATGAAGTCTAATAATCACAAGGTATCCCATGATTCCTGAAAGAACAACGAAAGGTCCCATGTTCCTTGGTTCCCCATGTTTTCCAAAGTTAAACAAGAAAAAAGATATTTGCCAAAGAAGTTCCAATAATAGTTTTCTCTCCTAAACAAGTATGCCCACGATAGAAAGCTTTATCTATCTGCTTATCCTCATAAACACCTATTTACTCATGAAGTGCCTTTACAACTAAGCCACATGTACATATTAAAGATGGAAGTAAGTACAGAATGAAATAGGCAAGACTTTTTCCCTATTGAAACCTGAGATAAAATAATGAGATGTTGTTTTCCAATAATAATGCTAATACACAATATAAAAATGTGTGTTATACTCTGAAAGCATATGGTGAGTAAACAGTACACAGGTACTTAGAACATTAGATGGTACAGGCAAAGACTTCAGGATGATGATCTTTAATTCCTATGTGTATATCCTTAAATCTCAATAAGAGTGTGACATCAGTGCACAGTTGGACTTTGTAGGATTCATCTCAAAACAGCATCTCACCACCAGTCTTGTTGACTATCTTTTCAGGATGACAGGTGGATTCCTCATTTAAAATATCATACAGTTTTGAAAAAAACTACTTAGGAAAGAATATCATAAAATTAATTTTTGAATGTCTTAGAGGTAAGGCACACTCAGTCCACCCAAAAACTATACCTTAAGAAAATGAAGGTCATACAATGAAAATTTCCTGTAATTGTTTTGCAGTCTTATTAAAATCAAATGAATAATAAGCAATAATTGTAAGGAAGGGAAGGTATTTAATATTTAGATGGCACTGGAAACCAAAAGGCACTGGAGATGAGTGAGGGCAGCTGCTTGAATTTATTGAATCTGTTTTGAGTCTGACAATCCCTTTTACTTCAGTCCTGAAGTCTGCTTCTGTAATAAAAGGAGGGGTTTGAGATCAGTGAAGTGTTTCTATTCTTAGAAATAAATGGTGATTATAAGCAGTGACAGGATTACCTTCATTGTGCAAGGGGACCGAAGGGCAAAGTGTTAAAAAGAATACATGTTGGAAGCTCTGTAGACTAATTTATTATTTTAAAATGGTTTCATTAGTCACAGACATGAGCATATTATTTACACTTGAATAAACTTGCCCTTTTAAAATTGAGAAGGGAATTGAATTCAAAGGACTTTATTATATAAAACAAAGTTTTATTTCCAGCAAAATTATTTTATCCACCTACAGACTTTATGCAGTTTTCCTGTGGCCTAATTTGGAATTCAGATAATTACAATGCTGATAATAATGATAATAATAATAATACTTTCTACACTTTCTAAGTTGAAACAGATGGAAACAGAAAACCCAAGCTGCTGTTCAGCATATAATCACTATGCAAATACCCCAACAGCTTGTATGATTTTTCAAACTATTATCTCAAGAGCAACAAACCATTATATTGAAAAGCTGAGAAAGACAGCACAATAAAAAGCTGTTATGCATAAGCCTGGGACCACTTATTGTCAATTCGATAGTGATAAAATAAATCCACTATTTTTAAAGGACGGAAATCAGGAAAAGGGAGACGTTCACGGCTTATGTTTATCAATGACTTCACAGTAAGAGTTGTGCGCACATCGTATTTATGTTGCATGTAGTATACTCTGACTTCTCCCTAATACCTGAAGATGTTGCACCACAATGACCTATTAAGAAGTCACTCGAATCCTGCAGCCTCTTTTCTGTCTTTATCTTCTCCATTAACTTCAGATTTCCAAAACAAGTTCATAGGCATTTCTATGTCTCTCTTAGCTTTATTTCTGCTGCATGCTAAAATTACCTGAAGAGGGGAACTTAGGGGGGAATTGTTGTTCACAGTCTGGTTCATTATTCATCATTGAAGGGAAGTCACAGAGGTCCAGGGAATGGTGGGACCCACAATGGCAGATCATCTCTCATCCATTAACATGACCAATGTAACTCCCCCACAGAGATGACCACAGGTAATCTGATCCACTCTCATTCTATACACCTATCCAAACAACTGGGTCATCCAGTGTAGTCTCTGCTTCCTTCCCAAACTATTTTGCTTCACATTCTTTCCTTCATCAGTGCCTTGTTTGATTTATCACCTCTATTTCATCTAATATAATTAGAGGGCATGCTGTCCTGAACAGCAGTGCCTCTAGGGACAGGTCACCACACACATCTGTGTAGAACGAAGAGATCTGGTGACTCTTCTCTAGGCACTACACAACTTCAGCTGTCCTAGAAGCCCTTCTCCATAATCCTTGCTGAGGTGGTCCCTGCAGATGTGAGACAGGAAAGTGAGCCCCACGAAGATGAGAAGAAAGCCTGTTACAGATTGACTCTGCCAACCTGGATCAGGCTCTGGGGAGTCTGGTGACAGGCCGTTCATTGTCAACATATTTAAAACACAGTACAATTTGGGAAAAGATTTTCAGGCAACAATCAGTGCAATTCCAGGTGTGTAATACAGCTTAAGTTGTGACTATATGGAAACTCCTTTACAAAGTACATGTGACCATGAAGGTGTGTTCTATAGTAAAAGGCCTAGACTCTAGTGTGGTCCCTGACCAAGATAGCATAGAGGTCAGAAGACCATAAAGTAATGGGACATCTCCCCTAATGATGTGTCTTTTAAGGGAAGAGTCTGGAATAATTATTCTGGGGAATTTAGGAGATGCCTGCCTCTATAGCAAGAGGTGGGTGAGGTCTGCCTCCATAGATAGCACAACAAAATTCACCCCCAGCCTTCTAGGTAGGAAAACAGGTATTTTAACTCCTAGAGGACCCTGTGAATTTAATATTCCTAGTTTCTCTAGTGATCTGTGGGTAACTTTGTGCCCCAACGTCTTATGACTACAGATTCATTTGAGATTTACTTTATTTCCCCAATTACATATCACTGTTTCAAATCACCAGGCCTGTACAAACATTGTTCTTTATCAGACTGCTAGGCAAATTTTTCATGACTCAGTGAAGATATTGCAATCCTTGCCCCAGAAATCAGAGTTTGATAATACTTCGAAGTACTTTTCTCAACATGAAGTCTTTTTTAGTCACTTAATATTAGCCTCCAAAAATCACAGGTTCCCAAGCTATGAAAGCTAGTACCATTCATCATTAAATCACTCTCGCATTTAGTAAATACTCAGCATATTTTGTATGTATGCAAGAGATATTTATTCAATTAATAAATGATTGTAATTATTATCAATTTCTGATTTAAAGAGATTTTATTATTAAATGGTGTGATTTTTATTTTTTTGGGTGTGTGTAAATCATTCTTATAGAGTTAAGCACATATTCAGCAAATATTTATTAAATTGAAAATGCTTATTTGCAGGTTTTAAAGCAAGGAGTTACTACTATTTGTTTTAATTATTAAAGAAGTCATGCTAAGGTTATTTATAATTGACTATGCATCATAATTATAAATTCAATAATTCTTTTGTGTAAACATCTCAATAATTAAACTCAGAAAAGTATATATATTATATATACATATGTATGTAATTTTTAAGCAAATAATGGAAGACAATGTAAAACTCCTCTAAAGGCCAAAAGAAACTAAAGTTTCAAACTAAACAAACTTCAGAAAATATACATTTAATTAGTTCTTGTCCTCGGCATCTACTGCATCCTTGAGATCCACAAACAGTGATAAAAAATGGTTTAAAAAATAAATTGCATCTATATTAAATGTGTATATGCATTTTCTTGTCTGTTGAGATATCTGCCTAGCATTTATGCTATTTTTAAATATTATAAATAATCTCTAGATGATTTTATATTATATATGATGTGTGTGGTGTGTTAGGTATCGTACCATATGGGATGGATATGTACAGATAATCTAGTCTTCTTACAACAGGTTTATTTTGAAACTAGGATATTTTTATATATACTTTATTTGACCAAAATTGACTATAAATTATGTCGTTACATGATTTTTACTCTCAAGTCTTTTGTTGTACTGCATTTCTTAGTGCATGGCACTTTATGCTTCTTAATTTTAAAAAGAATATTAAGAGTAAATATTTATTAGAAAACTATGTAAGTTAACTTTAAATGTATTTTGAGAGATGAAAAACTTCAGTAAAAAATACCAAACTGTCAAAAACTAAACATGCATAAAATATGAAATATTAAATAATTGAGCAACTGGAGGTGATCACTGGCTAAACATGCATCTAAGTATTACACAAAAACATGCTTTAGTCTTATCCAAAGCTTTAAATATCTAAAAGCCCTGAATATATGCAGAAGGAAAGTAAAAGACCAAACTCAGATTCAAATTAAGCCTTTGCTGTGAGACTTTCATTGTCAGGACATTCAGCTTTAACTATTCCATACAAAGCACAATGAGGGAACACATGGTTTATAAAACCATGAAAGGAAAATGCTTAAAGTAAAGATCTGTTGTAAAATCATCCTTTTCGGGCCAGGCGGTGGTGGTACACGCCTTTAATCCCAGCACTCGGGAGGCAGAGGCAGGCGGATCTCTGTGAGTTCGAGGCCAGCCTGGGCTACAGAGTGAGTTCCAGGAAAGGTGCAAAGCTACACAGAGAAACCCTGTCTCGAAAAATTTTAAAAAAAATCATCCTTTTCCTAATCTGTCTAAATGATCATTGGATTCCTAATTATTCCAGATTTTTATGTGAAAAAAATCAATTTCACCATCTATGAATTGAGGTGAGCCCCCAGAAGCTGTGTCTTTAAAAATATGCTTTTCTGGTGTTACATTGTTTATGTAACAAATGAATGGACTCGTGTAAGAGTAAGGAAAAGAAAACTTATTAGCTTTACAGCATTTGTTGAAGAAACTGCAGAAAGAACTCAAGTTTTTGGGCTATGGGTCAATGCTTAAAAAATACAAACTGTAAACATTGCCCTTTATAACAATTTGCTTTTTAACAGACCAATTATGCAGCAGAGAAGAATTAGCATAGTTTATTATAAAACAAATATCCTGAAAGCCAAATAGGAAGATGTTATAAATAAAAGGTCACACCAGAAGATATGCATACACCGTCTCTTAAATGTCCTGATGAGTAAAGCCGACATATTTCCTAAATGAGCTTTGTAGAAAGGCAGAAGAAAAATTATACCATGCCAAAAGCTCTCAAAGCTGTGACAAAAATAAGTAAAATAAAGAATATATTACATTAAACATCCACGCTAATAATGTTTCCAGAGTGCATTAAAATATGCATGCAAAAATACTCAGAAGAATAACAATTGTAGTTCTTAAGTTACACATAAGTATAGGGTAAGAAAACATAAGCAAATTCTTTAGCAAGTGATACTTCTGAATTCAATACCGAGGAGAATAGGCTAAGCACTCAGAATTTTGAAATATGTTCTGTGCACTATTGCTTAGAAATGGAGATGAAAGTTCAGTGGAAAAGCCTGAAATGAAATGAGCTCTTAAAGCTATTTCATACAATTTAAAAAAAGGAGCTATGGAGGCAGAGATGACTATAATACCCATCTCTTGGTTCACATGGTATAATTAACCAATAGCAATTGAGTCTGGATGGAAGAAAGGGATATTCAAACACTGTTCAGCATGGGTCATATTCATGTGTTTGGAAACAATTGCCGGGGGCAAAATTATATCCCTCTTAAAATATTGCATGTTTACTATTAACATCATTTCCCAAACATCATCAAAGTATTCTTTGGTGTTGGTTATCACTATCCTAATTATAAAACAAATAAACAAACTACACTTGGTTTCTAAAATTCCCTAAATCTATAGATCTTAAATACAAACAATACTTTTTTTTAAATTTTGTGTGTATATACTAAAACATGAGGAGAGGGAGATGAGGAGGGAAAGGATGACTTAAATATGTTCAAACATGTTGGCAGTATTGGACTGAGACATGTTGACATAGTATTTCAGTTGGATGGAGGTCTCAGATGAAAAGGGACAGCACTTTCATTTTGAAATAACAAACGGATACATTACTGAATACAGCTACAGAGTCCCTTGTACGTCTGTCGGCAGTAAGGTGACACTTTTATGAGAACCATTGTCTACTATGAGTGGAAGTGGGGATGGATATGTCACAGCCGAAGATGTCACAGGTTTATGGAGACTGAAAAGAGTGTATATGAGCATGCATATTGTGTCCCTGTGTGTGGGAACCAGAAGCATCCCTAATGTCATTCTTCAGATGAAGCTATTTTATTTTTATTTTTCGAGACAGGGTTTCTCACTTGCCTGGAATTTGTCGTTTAAGTTAGGCTGGTCAGGGGTCTAGTTTCATAGCACTGGAGTTTTACAAGTATCTGCCATATATGATGGTCCAAGTAGTTTTTGAAATGTGTTTCATAGATCCAACTTAAGTTCTCTGCCTCCCAAGGCACGTCAAGCAATATGCCAACTAACTAATCTCCCTCAAACGGAAAACAGTTTTTAACTATAAAAAACAAAAACAAACAAACAACAAAAACCGCATGAGTGACTAAGACATAAAAGAGGCATCTCCTGCTACTTGGTAGAGAAAATGATCTGTAAAAGAAACTTTATCTTGGGTGGTCTGATTCTAGGAATAGGCTCAGAGAAAATGAACAATCAGCCGGTTGTGGTGGCTCACACCAGTAGGATTTGCTGAAGGAGGCAGAGGCAGGAGGATCACGAGTTCGAGGCCAGCCTGGGAAATAAAATATATATATATATATATATATATATACATATATATATATATATATACACACAATATATATATATATACACACACATATATATACATACACACACACACACACACACATATATATATATATATATATATATATATATATATATATATATATAAAGAAAATGAACAATCAACAAATAGAAGCTTAAAATATATTAACTTGAGTTTGGCCTAAAAAAATGGAACAAAATAGATATGTTGAAAAGGACTTGAATATTCCATGGCATTGAAAGATTATCTAGTGACTTCACAAAGAAATGCTTAGCTGTGAAGTTCCTTTCTGATAAAAACTCTGCACACTAGAAATGCGCTAATAGCACAAAGCCTGGGATCTAGCCCTTTTAAGACACTTGCTCTGTTTCTTGTTGGGAATTTTTCTAAACCATTAATCCCATCATGCCAATTCTAAGGTGGAGGCCCTGCATTTGCCTCACAACACAGGATGAATTTTCTGTGTACATAATTATTTATCATACAGAAGGAAGATTTTCAGAGTTTAAAATGGTGCCATTAATTAATCTTGTTAGGGAAAAGAATGCTGTTAATTATTACATTTAGATTAATACAGGCAAATTAAGGGAACATATAATAATTCATTTTAATATGCTTTAAAATTCATAGCCTGCTTGTCTCAAAACCAACTCTAAAACATACATGTGATGACATTTTCTGTTCCTGTATCACACACCGGAGAAAACCATTTTCTATAAAGAAAACATTCATTTTTGCTCATAGATTTTCAGTTCACAAGCAGTCAGTTCTATTGCCTATGGAAGTTTGGCAAAGCACACGATGGTTGTCAATGTGCGGAGAAGCAAAGTGTTCAACTCCTGGCCTAAAGTCAAAGAGGAAAGAAGGAAAAAAACCCAGTTGTAGTCTTTTTTATAATTAATTAATTTTACATACCAACTGTAGTTTCCCCTCTCTCCTTCCTTCTCCTCCCAATCTCCTTCCCCATCCCACCCCCTCACTTCCCACCTCTTGCCCAATGCACTCCTCCATTTCTGTTGTAGATATTAACAAAACATGGCATATCACGTCACAGTATGACTAAGGGCCTCCCTCTGTATTAAGGCTGGGCGAGGCAACCCAGTATGAGCACTAGGATGCCAAAAAGCCAGTAAAAGAGTCAGAAATAGCCTCTGCTCCCATTGTTAGGAGTCCCACAAGAGGACCAAGCTCTACAACTGTAACACATATGCAGAGGGCTTAGGTCAGTCCCATACAGGTTCCCTGCTTCTTGTTTCAGTCTCTGTGAGTCCCTGTGAGACTAAGTTAGTCTGTGAGTTTTCTTGTGGCATCCTTGACCCCTCTGGCTTCTACAAAGGTTTCTCCTCCTCTTCTGCAGGATTCTTTGAGCTCCACCTAATGTTTGGCTATGGGTCTGCATCTATTCCATCAGTTGCTGCATGAAGTCTCTCTGATGACAACTGGGCTAGGCATCAATCTATAAGTATAGTAGAATATCATTAGACATCACTACATTGACATTTTTACCCCCTCCTCTCATGTTTGGTTCTGTCCTGGGTCTCTGGGTCACCCACTCTGTGGGTTCTGTTGCTGAAATAGCTAGAGTCTTAATACCACCCTCCAGGACATGTTTCTGATGACCAAAGCCCTCTCTCAAGACACCATCCTCCAAGGTTTTCAAGACAGTGACCTTGCTTCTAACACATGGATCTCTGTTTTATTTTACACGTGTCCTATCAAATACTATACTAATCCAGTGTACTCACTGGTCAGAATTTGTTTTTCATTTGGTAGTTTTAACTTCACACTTCCTTTTTTGTTTTTAAATCTGTGAGCCACTCACCTTCATTTTTGAAGTCGATAGATATGGTTTATCTGCTCCTAACCACATATTTTATCTTTTAGTTCCCCAATGAGTGTGTGTGTGTGTGATAATCAATAGTTTATCAAACTGAATTTAATCCTTTACCACCTTTTGGACTCCTTAAACATCAATGTAGGAGTAGCTGTTTCACCTTCAGTTTCTAGAAAAAGAATTAGCATAAAATCAACACTTGGCACGTATTTGTTGGGTAAATAAACAGATTTCTTTGTTCTTATTATGTCTATTTTAATATCTAGAATTTTTATTCTAAGAGCAAAATAAAAATTGGGTGTATTTAATTGAATTTTGAAGAGATTAACAGCTACAGTTTATTTGCAAAAAAAGAGTCTTGTGTGTTACCAGACAAAATTATAGTTGTAATAAGTTTTAGAATGCTCATGCTTAAATCAAATATGTAGTAATGTGTGACATACATTATCTACTGATACTTGCAATCCAAATTTATTTTCTTTAAGATTTTTGTTTTGCTGTACCTATTTTCTCTCATATTTTTGTGTTTCTATTTTAGACTATCATTTCACTGTGTTGGCTACATCATATTTCACTGTGAAGATCTATCAATTTTGGGAAATTGTGAGTCTCTTGAAACAATAGAGTAGTTGTAACTATCCAGTGACATGCACAGCATAGATATTTAATGAAACACCTGTTCAAAGTCTGATGCATAGAGGAATTTAAATACCGTGATGGTTAATATGCATTATCAAATTAATATGATCTGGAATGGCCTAGGAAATAAGCCATTTGTAATGCCTGTGAGTGGTTATATTAATTTAATTTTGGTAGAAAAAACCCACCCACTGGAAACAACATGGAGTGGAAACTCAAAATAAATAAAAAGGATAAAAGAAGCTGAACAAAAACATGTATCTTCCTCTGCTTCCTCACTGTGTATGAAGTGACAAGCTACCACATAACTCCACCATGATGGATGAGACCCCGAAACTGAACAAATTGAACTCTCTCTCCCTTAAGTTACCTTTGTCAGGGAATTTTATCAAAAGGAGACAAATAAATAGGAAAAGTACCAAGAAATTATGAAAGTGTTATTACTGTACTTTAGTAATAGAGTAAAGGAATCATATTTACTTTGAGTGTTCTTTAAATAGTAGGAGAATAGCAAAGCCCTTAAAATGAGATTTTAGAAGCCTTTGGCATATTCTGAAAGACTATTACTTCACTTTGAAATACTAGTCATATACACTTAAATACTTTTGTCTGTTAGTAAGATGATGGTAAATTTTAAGCATCCAAAAGACCCTTAAAATTTTGACCCTTGCAGTTTTATGTTTACACCTTCAATCTCAGTATTTGGGAGGCCCAGCATAAGCAGATCTCTGGGTTGGAGGCCAGCTTGGTATATAGAATGAGTTCCAGGACAGCCCAGACTAAATATTGAAATACTGTCTCAAAAAACAAACAAACAAACAATAGGAATAGAAAATAAAGGAAAGATAAACAACTTTGCAATTTTAGGGGGCACTAACGGATTTGGAGAATTGTAATCACTAGCTGTTTATCACAATGGTTTCTATCTCCAAAAACATCAGTAATTTAGATAAAACTGTCAATTCCACATAGTTGAAATGCAGTAGGGGTTTAATTGAATGTCTGCTTGAATTATATTCAATTATATTGATGTTTCACTAATATGTGTTGCAATGAACATAAGAAAATCTCCCCCAAACTTGAAATTTTTTCCCATGTTGTTAAAAGCCTCTAGTTTAATTATCTTTAATTTAAAGTTGGGTTTTAGGACCACTGCTCATGACTGCACATTGATTTTACTTGCATTAAGGAAATTCGATTACCTTGAATCATTTATATATATTTGTAAATCATGAATAGTGCTTTTTGATGTTTAAGACTAATTATTTCCATGAATGCAAATGTCAGCAATATGAAAAGCCAGTTGCAGAATGGAACTAACAAACCTGAGGTACCGTACCAGAAAATAGGTTCGAATTGCTGCATAGTCCTTTATGTCCTTTATAATCTAATGCCTTTGGAAGCTGGGCATTGATGCAGAGAGTAACTCAGAGTTTGTCTCTATGTACTAAGCAATGCAATTGGAGTCTGCTTCATTTTATTTCAAATACTGTATCCAACTAGACACATAAACACAAAAGTAAATGCTTGGCCACATCTATTTATGTGTTTGTTTTGATAGTCTCACACAGCAAGTTTGCAATTGTCCTTAATTATTCTCTTTTAATTAGAGGAGAATGGGTTCAATAATAACATCAGAATGGTTACAAAGTGAGGCAGACATTTCAAACACTTTTGTGATCAATAATCAGCTATTTATAATAACTCCTAGTGTTGCTGAGTCAAATAAGGTGGTATATACAAAAGTCTTAACATGTTACTCGATTCCTAGTGCATACGTGTGATATGCTAATTAACTTTTTCCTACCCCATAATGCACACATCAGGTGATTCTAAGCTGTAGCAAGTTGACATTTCAAACTAACCATCACACCAACGTTGATCTCTTTACTTTCCTTTCAAATTAATGTCTGTATATTGTCTTGTATAGAAATACCTTAATGCAGCTGAAACAATGAGGCAAAGAAAGAGGAATTAACAAAAATACCATGTCCTATAGACATGTCAATGATCCCCTGAAAGATCTCATAATTCTCACAATAGGCCCATACTGGTATCAAACCTTGGCATTATTAGCACCACACTCTAACCAATTGAGCTAACCAGCCAACTAGATCCCCAAAGTCTTAAGCTTGTATTTCCTTAAGGTATCATTATAACATGACCAATAGTTTGAGATTCTGAGTTTCTCGATATTAGGAGCAGATTACATCAACATTGCAATTTGAAATTAAGGCAAATAATAGTTTAATAGAAAAAACCAGAGACACGGCAAATGATTTTAAATGTCTTTTGAATTATATTTTTATTGGGTAAGCAATAAAATAATTAGATAAAACAATGGAAAATGAAGTATCTTAATATATTTAATATCTCTTCAGTTTCCATGTAATTTAATAATAAAACATTTGAAATACTACTGAATTGTAATTCCTAACAATCAGCTAAACGTGTATGTTTGTAAAGTGTAGATATAGATACTAATAGAAATGTAGATGCTTAGATGTACATGTGATTTACAACTTCAAAGGATAAATAGATGAACAAAGAGATAATTGTGTGGGGTGGGAAGCCGTAAAAGTGGTGTGGGGCATCATCCCCCAAATAGAGGTTAGGTATGAAATCAGTGTGGTCTATGATTCCCATCTAGTGGCAGTTCCCATGAATTGCAAATGCTCAGCTACCCATGTGTTATTGAAGGGACCTTTTGGGCCAATTCAACCCATTTCCTTGATATAGAAAATGTTACATAGCATAAGCAGTCAAACACAAATATACACATGTATAGTAAAACTTTTTCGTAAACCAATTCTTTCATAATTAGTATGATTGAAAAAGTGCAATTGGAAAGTACTTTCTGTTGGATAGGAAAAAGTAAAATTGAACTTACCTATTTTAAAGTTACTTTACGTTGAATTAAAAGAACTGGATCTGGTAACTAAAAGTGGCCAAGCTTAGATGTAGAATATAGTTTGTCAATATTAGAAGTGGTGTAGCTAATTGAGACATAGTCAATAGATCCATTTCAATAGCATAAATCACTGACTATGCAAATATGTCATTCATTTTCCATTTTTGTCAATTAAATCTGTACTTTAACTATTTCATTTGAGTGACTAATACATTCTGAATGCATCCCTCTAAGTGGAAGAATAATACCTGGAGAATAATT
Source organism: Peromyscus maniculatus bairdii (assembly GCF_049852395.1). Lineage (NCBI taxonomy): Eukaryota > Metazoa > Chordata > Mammalia > Rodentia > Cricetidae > Peromyscus > Peromyscus maniculatus. The sequence continues at coordinate 15,533,856 of NC_134868.1, forward strand.
CAGTACTCAAGAAGCTGTGGTGCTTCTAAAGAGACTCAAGTTCAATTCCTAGCAGCCATATCATTCACAACCAACTGATTCTTCAGCAGGGCTGCAGGAATTCTCGCTTGTCTTCGTTCCACACTGACACCCTTGTGCATAAACCCACCCACAGACACCCCACACACATACCTCAAAAATAACATTATCAGTGTCAATCAATATATAGGATGAGGACTTATGAATATGCAGTTATGGGTCCTGTACTTTAAAAAGAATAAAAATTGGATGGTGTTTGCAATAATTTGAGAGACATGAACAGTTGCATTTAAATGCTTGTGGAGAAAATAAAAGAAAGGGGGAATCTTTCAACTTTGTCGTTAAAGATAAAAACAATACTGACTTATGGATTTGATGAAACAAATAAAACTGAAGACATTTTCAAGATCTTGATCATGAAATAAAACCAATGAAGATGATTTTCAAAATATTGTAGAAATTAAAATAATTTTTAAACCCACTTTATGAGATATCAATTAAGAAGATCCAACACTCTGTTATAAATTATGAGGCATTTTATTACTAGAGTTTAAAAATTTGTGGTTTCTAGGTTACATTCTCAACAAAATGGGGAATGCTTCCTTTGGTATAAACATTGCAAACATCTAAATAGAAGAATGTAAAAAATGTATGTTTACATGATAGTTTTAAATGACATCTTTATAGTTTATTAGTTTCTAATGTATGATGGCCCGAACTTCTGGTTAACCACGAAGTGGTTAGTGTGACATGCTGGTCAAACTTGTCTATGTTTCTGACGATGTAGATGATGTGGAGGGAATATAATGATGGTCTTGCAATTTATGTGTTAGCACTGTTTCAGGCCATCTATATTCACTTAACATTTGTGTTTCCTATTATCTTAAATATATCCTAGTTTGTGTAATAGGTTATTTGCAACCTTCGACCAATTACTTTTAGACACAAATAATAGTAAGTATTTAAATCCCATGGGTCCTCTACAGACTAATTAATGCTTTAAAATATATGGAGTCATTCAAGTTACAAAGGTAAAATATAAAATAATATTAAAAGGTTTAAAAACTCTGTCTAATAATGCTGTTTCTTTATTAACTCATAGATGGAAAAGATGTCGTGATTGATTAGTACCTACCATAATTTAAGGAAAGGGCAATCTAACCAATATTCCGTACAGCCTGGGTATTAATATGAGATAAAATGTTTGCAAATTCTGCTGTTGAACAAATATCTCTGACTCTTTATGAATGTTGGTGAACTTCAGTTTCAACATTCATCTTGAAGAAATTTTTAGTTATAATTTGTCTAAATACTAATGAATAGTTATAAAAATCATACATTTCACTTATTAAGAACCCACAGATAACCTATATAGTAAAATCTATGCTTCCTCTACCATTAGAATTTGATTTTTTTTAATCTCAAAAGTTTATTGCAGAAATGATAAGGGAAATTTGACAGAATTGCATTAATTAAGAAATCAATGTGAACACCATTAGCTGTGGGGCAAATTCACATTGCATGTTCTAACACTGCAATGCATGGAGCACACAGTGACACCTCCAATGTGGCCATAATGCACTCCATAAATCTAAACACAAGCACTATCAGAATCTTTCTTCCTGAACTTCCCTCTGCTCTCTAGCTACCACAGGATGCATCAGAAGAATTCCGATGAGAGACACAGCATAGTGTGGAAAGTAAAGTTCATTGGAAAGTAAAGTGTCCACTCAAGGGATGAGTGGACAGTGGCCTGATGGGCCATTGAGGAGGCAAGAATTCAGGTGAGGAGGGCGAGATTGGACAAAGGGGCCAGTATACCAACTCACATTTTCAGACAGACTTCGAGAGGAGGATCTGTGGATGGAATGTAAAATGAATAAACAATTTCTTAATAAAGGAAAGAAAAGAATTTGATGTTCTTATGCACACACATATTATATCATCTTTGTATGAATACATTTCCTACAGTGTAGCTCTTTAATAGAGATAAATAAGTGCACAATGGTCTCCAAATTGCAGAAGGAAAAATACATAGAATGGTTTCCAGGAGAAGACTTAACTAGTGATGCATTACATAAGGATAAGGAAATACATGTGGATTTTGTGAAGACTGGAATGTACAGTGGGGCCACTTTGGTGGAGCAGTCACAGCCATTTGGTATCCTGGGTGACTTAAGAGGTGTCAGATGTATCAATCAAACAGCCCATGAGTCTTCTAACTAAGTCTTGGTGAGTCACATTGTGAAAATCATAAGCACTTAATATGCAGGAGGATGTTCCATTCTAAGGAAGAAATACATTCACTCTTCTGTTCTCTAATCTCCTCCTATGTCCATTGTCACTGCCAAAATCAGATATGCATCGTGAGCTGCTTGGGCAGTGTCAGCAGACAAGTCCCTCGGTCTCTGTCATGTTTGTTCTTTACTAGGAAGTCTTTGTTCTGGACAACCCTTCAATAATTCCTCTTTTCGGGGCTCCCGGCCATAGTTCTGCTCTTACCGTTTTTCAGCCTCCACCAAGTCTGACGTACATGCACTAAAACTGTAAGATAGGTAAGAATGTATTCTTGCTGTTCTATCTGGTGAATGTAGGGCTACACCTGATGGGCTGTCAAGTAAATGGAGATGTAGCTGTAGATGAAGGATGCACACACCTGGTAGACTAAGGAAGGAAAAGAAGTAATTCCCATTGAGAGAACATCAAAACATCCTTTGGCCTTTTAGCTGGCATTCAGATGTACCTTCTCATTATCCCTAAACTTCTCCATGTTTTCTCACTCCCACAGAAGTAGCTATATATTTTTTTTCAGGTCACAAACACTGAGTATCTGATAAAAAGCAGTTCCAAATGATTTTGGAACATGGTCAAAGGTAGGCGACCAGAGACTATAAACAAAGCAAATATGATCGGGGAAAGACAAGTGCAGATGTTCCACAAATGCCCATGGTGTTTAATGACATATCCCTTTATAATGAATTCTTGCAGCTCTGTTTGATGAATGACTACGTATATTCTATTTCTAACTGCCTTGGTAATTCGCACTGACACTGTTCTGATGCTGATAGGTGATACCAAAAATGTAAAGCAGAGTGATGTGATAGGCAATGACAGAAGGAGGCTACTCTGGAGCCCATCAGGGATGGGCATTTTTGAATAAGTGACATTTCAAGTGACTCCTGAATGATGATGGGAAAAAACCGTTATGTGAATGCTCAGGAAAGAACATTCCAGGCAGAAGGAATAACAAATCAATTATTTTGGAGGTAAGACCAGCTTTGTGTTTGTGGAGCAGAATGTGAGTCAGAGCAGATGAAATCAGTTGGTTAGTTTTAAATCATGTTAAGTAGATAAAGTTGGTGTTATTTCATTGTCTAGGTCACAGTAAGGGTAAGTACCTGGCATTTTATGCTAAATATAATTAATTCATGACATAGCAGTCAGTGAAAAGCCCATGATGAGAGTTATGTTTTGAACAGCCTACTTTAGTTCTTTATCCTCCAGATTGTAGAAGAACAGTAAATACTTGAGAAAATGGCATTGAAGGGGCATGGGATCTTTCTTTTGATAAGAAGTAAAAAACTTCCTCCAGTAACTGAAGGAAACATTAACAAACCTTTTTTAGAATGTTAAATCTCAGTCACTTTCTGGGCATCCATTTCCAAAGGGATTAAACAGTTTTCTAATCTTTCCTTTAAAAAGGCCATTTGATCAGAGGTACCATGTCATCTCTTTTAGAGAAATTGGGTGGTGAAATTGTTAAAGCAGTCTCTGGATTTAGATGTGTAAACCCTGGCTCTACATTTTACTATGTATGCTACCATCAATGTTAATCTGAATTCTCTGTCCCTCTATTTCTTCAAATATAAAGTACAGGATTATAAATTCTTTCAAATCAGCTCTTCGAGGATTAAATACATTAATCAAACTAAAGCTCCCATACATAATAATGAATGACATTCACAGTTTGCTATGACCATCCCTAAGCAACAGGGACTTCTATCAAAAGACACCATAATGCATTTCTATTCTACAGTTTTTTAAAAACATGCCTTTATAGCTCATGTTTGTTAAGTATTTTCTTTGATTCTTAGCAGCATCAGTCAACACTGAAGAAGAAAACCAAAACAAAACTAAAATAGAGAAAGGAGGAGACTGTAATTTACTGAAATGTGTCATTTGGTTCTTTGCAGAATCCTTACTGAAGATATTTGAAGGCTGTTTAGGGAGTTTAGGAATTCAACAAAATTCTATCCATCACTGGCCCTTGTGTGACAAAACGTTTGCTGGGAAAAAACAATACATACATCTACAGAACAATAGGGATCTCAAGACAAGACCAAAGCATGGATATCACCAATGTCCAACATGGTGAAATAGTGAGTTTTATTGGGGTTATTTATAGGAATATAGGTGAATGGTTACTTACTCTGGCAGGAATGGGCCCAGTGAATCTGGTCAGTTTTGGAAACTTCCTGAAGCTATTTTGAGTTGTTTACCTTCCTGCTTAAGGAGCTTCCCTACAGGATGAGTCTTAGAGGAAACTATTACACAACTCATGTCTGTGTGACTGCTGAGCTACAGCCAGGCCCTTAAATCATAGAGTCATTTGTCTCAACAAGGTAGACCTACTGAGTGGGTGGAAAGACTGCAAAATCCAGAGCTTACAGATGGGTAATAGGAAACATGTCTCTCAGATATGACAGGACTTTCGCGTTCATGATCTCATAGTAGCTTTGTTGCCTGCAGAAGATCAAACTTAATAATATTCCGGCATGGCTGGGGGAAGAGCTCATGAAGTCCTTCCTCCAGCTAAGGATTTATTGGCAATCAACGGCTGCTATGGGAAGGAAGATTGTTTTGTTTGTGGGTGTGGCTCTGATAGGTTGTCTCTTTTTGAGTGGAGGGCAGCACACCCATGCAAGTATGGGCAGTAATAATTGAACTCAGTTATTTAAGAGAGAGAGAGGACATGAAGTTGGGTGGGGACCATAGGGAGGTGGAGGAGGAAATAAAAAAAAGGAACAAGGGTTGGATATGGTGAAAATACATCAAATACATGTATGAAATACTCAAAACGTAAGAACATATTAAAACAAAACAAAACTATCCACTTATATCCTTTTACTTTTTTACACTTAAAATTATATTAGTATGCTAATTATCTCTCTGAATGTTTAATCATTTAATTATACAGCAGAACTAGAGGTGTCAGACTATAAAAAGATGTAGAGCCAATGTATGTGTAAAAATATTAAACTTCTAAAGCTTAACAGTTAATGAAAGAAAACTACTTAGTGATGAATCTGGAAACACTAGAAAAGTCACTGAATCATGTATGTTAATAGATGTTAATAGAGCCGAGCCCAATAAACCATATGATTTGAGGTCTTGTGAGTTTTAAGAATACAGAATATAATAAATATTTAAAAGAAAACAGTTTTAAAGATTATAACCCATTGTGGTTTTTCTACTGCCTAAATAAATATGAATTCTATAACAAGAGTTAAAACTGTTTCCTAACTCTGCTATTTCTTTCAAAGTCCATGTTTGCATACTTAGGAGGAAGACTGTCAATTCTAGTACTGACAGGTGTGATGGATACTTTGAAGTTCATATCTGTGTAGGAAATCGGAGAATCACTAACCTCCAATAATTAAAGTGCTACCTTGTAGAAGAAATAATGAACTGTTTTTTTAATCTTTGTTTGAAAATATAACAACACATGAAAAGACTTTCTCCAAGCATAAGCAATTACTCAAAATACTTGCAAAGGTTAGATAGCAAACATTCTCACACTCTTTAAAAAGTGTTACTCCTCACATTGTTTTTATGTCTTAATTTTAATGGCCATCCTGGAGAAAACACTGGGTGTCTGCTCCCAAAGGGGAATGATTTTGCAATGATTTTCTCTTAGACTTTGCAATGATTTTCTCTCCTCCATTCTTAAGTGCTCCAATTCACAGCAATCCCATTGTCTCATGCAAATTTTGCATATATAAATTATATCCAAGAAAATTCATACAAATGTCAACTGTGAAATATCTGGACATTCCAGAAATTATCTACTAGAAGTTTACAGTTCTTTAAATGATACTTTTACCCACTGAGGGGCTGATGTTATTCAATAATCTTGCCTTCAATAGTACCCCAACTCAATATTTTCTTAAAAAAAAGAAACACTCTATGAGGGATAATACATTATCACTGTCATTCTATTGAATGATGAACCAGAGACATTTGTCCAAAAACAGTGTAGAAGTTCAAATATTCAAAACTCAGATATTTTGTTTATATTCACAAATATGTACAAGTAAAAAAAAATCAAGAAAAACTGACATTATCACCCAATCTTCAGATGTCCACAATTGTAATTAACTTGAAATAGACCTTTTATAGTCATAACAGCATAGAATCAATTGGGAAATTATTTATATCATCATATTATTAATCATAAACAGAGACAAAGTCTTGCTATTTTAATTTCCATTCCATTCAAATTTCTATTTGCCCTTCCACAAATTCATTTTGCCAAATGCATTTTCTATTTTCTAGTAAAGCAAACAAAAGACTCCTTTGTACATCACAATTTTAAATAGTATCAAGATAAGTAAGTAAATAAAAACAACTGAAATGAATAGTTTATCATCATCTAAATGCAAACTAACACAGCACAGAGAGAAATCGGTCTGTTGCTCCTCATTATTTACTTAACAGTTATTAATTATGATAATATATTTCACAGTAAAGAATGAGAAATCTTGTCAGGGGCACCACAAATTGTAAGACAAACACTCACCTCAGCATACGGATGTATCCAATCTTTCAAAGGTATAAACATCATTAAGAGAATAAAATGTTTGTAATGAGATGATCAGTTTTAGCTTATAAAAAATATTGCAAAAAGTACAGATCTTTCAGAAACCTGAAGCAGAGCTTCTTCTTTTGTTAGTAGCTCACATTATGAGGATGCTGTTATTACAAATACTGAAGCAATATTGAAACGGTGTTAACTGGACTCCACCCTGTAATCTTGTCCTCAGTTCTTATCTTGATCTCATCATACTTTCTAGGGGTTCATAAAACTTTTAGCCATCATTTCCCTTTAGGCTCCTCCTGGTTCTGATAGAGTCTCAGATATTCCTTGCTATCAATGACCTTGACAGTTTTGAGGAGTACTGCTTGGGTAATTAAAAAAAAAAATTTATCTATCAGGATTTACTTGAATTTTTTCCCCCTCTCATGATTAGATTAGAGCATGGATTTTGAGGAGGAAGGCCACTGAGGAAAATTATTTTTCCATTTCATTATGAAGTTATCCACGCTTTAGCCCCACGCACTCTGCTGAATATCCAGGATGAATGGATATGGGTGGAATACCTGTGAATCATTTGGAATTCCTCTTCCAGGAACATGTGTCTTTTCTCACTCCATTTAGTCAGTTCCATTTCCTGAATATTATTTAATGTCTTTTGTTTTGATCAAGTGCTACTTTTTTAAATTTTTTTTCTTTTTTAAAATTTTGTCAAAATTATTTCATAAATAGGTCTTCAAAAGCTCTATTGGTTGCCTTTTGTGTTCCTTGTTTGTTATTAAAGGCATTTGTTTTCGTTCTTGGGTTTGTCCGTTGTTGGCTAGATCATTTTTTTATGCTTTTAAGGGCTTCTTCTATGTTTTAGCTCATCTTAGAACCACTCCTTGTCACCAAAAGTCTTTGTCTCCACTCTTAAATAATATTTTCAAGCAAAGTTAAAGAGCCAGGTATGTGTATTGTCACGTAATGTCCTTGCTCCTTGGTCCTCTCATCTGAAGTAGAGAAAGGCATGTGTATATTACTAAGAGTATTTGTCTATTTTCTGAGGCCAAAATATAGTACTTGAGACTGGTATTTCATAAAAAAAATAAAAGTTTTATTTTGGCATTCATAGACAGTATTGGCTTTTATATAGTTTCTAAGTCTTCTTGTGGCCTTAACTCATGGTAGAAAGCAGAAGAGCAAGTGTCTAAGTTTGCAAAAGACAAAGCATTAAGGCAAATCTTGCTTTGAAGCAACCTGCTCACACAGTCACTTTTCAGCTCCTGCAAGAAATACATTGATCTCTTTTCTATCTTCTTATTTTATTTTTGGGTGTGTATAGGTATTTTGTATTTTACAGCCCCATATGTCTCTGTACCACGTGTGTGCAGTGTCTTTGAAGGTCAGATTTCCTGGGGCTGAGCAACTGACAGTTGTGAGCTTCCATGTGGGTACACTGGGGATTGAACCTGGGCCCTCTGGAAGAGCAACCAGTGCTCTTAACTCCTATTATGTTAGTTCTAGCACCTCATTAATTTATTTTAATAAGCTAATTTCTTAAAAAGTCCAACAGCCAATAGTACCTCAATGGCAATCAAATTTCAAATGCATGTTCCACATGATACATAATTTTTAAACCATAATATCATATATGTATACTCACATGTACATAGACATATATACATATCTATATACTTGCAAATGCATGATTTTATGTATATATACATGTATATACAGATACACACATATATGTCTATATGTAACCATCTGTCACTATATTCTCCTGAATGTGAGTAGACTCATATTTTGTAATCCAGTCATTAATAGATAAGTAATTCTAGCTTCTTCCTGATCTTATATGTCAATTCAACACTGTGCTTAAAACACTTCATCACCACATTTGAATCCACTCTCCTACTTAAATTTTTTCAATAAATAACAATAAAAGCATCAAGAAGGTTAAATTACACTCCTATGTGATGATTTTCTCAACTAGCATATACAAATAAGTTTTCTAAATTGCTAGCATGAAGCACCCATTTACTATACTGTTCTAGGTAGTGTGCAGACAACAGAAATTTGTTGTTCAGTGTCCACCTCAAGTACAAGTAAATTCACTATCTGCTGAGAATTTCTGTTGCAAGGAGTCTTGGGCTATGTTCACACATGGCAGCAGAATAGGGAAACCCACTACACCTTCATAAAGTCATTAGACCCACTCTTGAGGATGGAGCCCCTGGTCCTATTTCTTAATATTATCACATTGGGTATTATGCTCCAGTACAAGCACCTTTGAAGGACACAAATATTTAGTCCATAACAAATGCATTGTTACATTTCTGTTTATTATTTTTTCTCTATTCATATCCAGAGTTATTAAAATCAGCATTTTTATCATTCCCACTTCAATAAGGCTATTTCATACAGTTATAATAGTTAAACTTAATTTTTATTACATTCTACCTAACATCCAGTATGTGTTTGTAATTAAGGGAGAAAGCCAGGATGACCTATCTGGTACTGGTGTTTTAGCTTTGGTCTTTGCATGGCAAAATTCAACATACTGTGAAAATTTCATATTTTACCTACAAGGAGCTACAGTGTTACACCTCATAATTTCATCATCTTAAAAATATTTTCACTTTATCTATCCAACCCTTCTTTAACAGCTGGCAGACACTGGTCTCCTTTCATTATCATTATAAATTTTCCTTTCCCTAAAATATCCTTTAGGATTGCCTTTACAAACTAACTTCTTCCACCAAGTAATATGCAATTAAGAAATCCATTGTATGCTGGGCAGTGGTGGCACATGCCTTTAATCCCAGCACTCGGGAAGCAGAGATAGGCAGATCTTTGTGAGTTTGAGGCCCGCCTGGCCTACAGAGCGAGATCCAGGAAAAGTAAAAAGCTACACAGAGAAACCCTGTCTCAAAAAACCAAAAGAAAAAAAAAAAAAAAAAAAAAGAAATCCATTGTTGTGCCTTGATACTTCGGTTCTCTTTTTCGCTGGATAATCTGCATTGTACACAATCTTTGCACTGATTATTTATTTATATTTTGAAAGGCATCTTCTTTGCTTGTACTTCGGGAAGACAGTGAATAAACTGTCTTGCATAAAATAGTTTTATAGAAGTAAGTTTGCAAATTAGTTGGACAAGAGATTAGACTAGATGATATTACATTGCATTTTGGTAGAAATTGTCAACTTTATCTTCCAAAGTGAATATATTCATTCTCATTAGGAATTGACACTTAGAGAATTTTGACATTTTACTGATGCCTTTATAAAACTTAAGTGTATAATTGTTAAGAAAATGTGAATGATGAATTTTATGTGTATTAATACTACATTCATACAACTTTTATGAGGCATGAGTTCATGCCATTTGTCTATGTTCAAAATGCACTGTTTTCTAATTGTTAAACTGAGCTCTCTTTGGGTAAAGGGTGTGTACTTTGAAAATATTTTGTTTTGGCTTATGATCAACTTTTTATTCTGCTGACATTGTCTCCTGTGAATATCTTTATTCACAGATATCACAGATAGCTTTAATTTTACTGAAGACATATTAACTTTTATTTTTCTTTCTTTACTTGTCCTTTCATTTGTGAAAGCTCATTACCCAATCAAAAGGCACAAATACTTTTCTATAATTCCATTTCAAAGATTTAATCTTGCTTTGGTTTTTATATTTCAGTGTTTTATTTTCTTTGGGTTAATGTTCATGAAAAATGTAAATTTGTGACAAGATGTTCACATTGATTTGTCTTGCTGCCCAAAGACATTAATTTGCTATAAAGACTTCTTATCCACTGAATTACATTTGCTCAACAGACAAAGATCAATTGATTAGTACGCATATTTTCATTTCTGGATCTACTGTTTTACTAATTTAAATTGGGTTGTTCTTTCACAATATCAGGCATTTGGTAATTTTAGTGTTAAAACTTGATAACTATGTATTGTGATTTCTTCAGCTTTGTTCTTCTCTGTCAGTGTTATCTATTCAAAAGGTTTTGGGTTTTGTTTGTTTTTGTCTTTCCATGCCAACTTAATCTGTTTATGTCTGTTCTACTTTTAACTATTTTGGGCCCATCTAGTGTATCAGCTGTTAAAACAGTGCTGGTAGGTAAGGTTTTTGGCTATAATAGCTGATGTTTCTATGTCATGAAATTATATCAGTGTTTTTATAATGCATCTTGATTCTCTGATGTTAGATACTTGCATTAAAGTTATTTGTGTTCTTAGATGTTTCAACACCTAGCATTATGTAGCATCAATTTTTAAACTAATACACTTCCTTCTCCCAAAATCTAATTTGTCCTAAATTAACTTAGGTAATAGGCTCTCTTTTGATTATTATTATGGAATGTTTTTATTTCTGTTAGGATTTCATTTGAACATTTCCAAAGAATTTGTCACTAGATGCAGAGTTCTATGCTATTGAGTTCAATATTCTTCTTGAGACTCCTCTTTTTTTTTTTGTCTTGTTTTGTTTTGTTTTTCAAGACAGGGTTTCTCTGTGTAGCTTTGCACCTTTCCTGGAACTCACTTGGTAGCTCAGGCTGTCCTTGAACTCACAGAGATCCACCTGCCTCTGCCTCCCGAGTGCTGGGATTACAGGCGAGCTCCACCAACCACCCAGCGCCACCAACCGCCCAGCCCTTGAGACTCTTCTTACTTCTAGTTTACAACAAATGATTGCATTAACATCTTGGTAATGTGGTGCCAATTCCCACAACCCTACTTCAGCTTCTTTCAGGATATACTTTTCATTAATGGCTTTCTGAATCTTGAACATAAAAGACTTGTATTTAGTGGTTTTTGTTCGCTTTTACTTGTGTTTATCATGCTTGAGATTCTCCCTGCTTCTTAGATCACTGGTTTGGTGTCTCCTATTAATGGAAAAATAAAAGCAGTGATTTTTGCTTCAAATAGTTTTCCCCTCGCACGATTTTTGAATAGTATTTCTCATTATACTATCCCTTCATATTTTTGTCAGGAACTTTCTTATAACATAGTTGTAAGTACGTTGATTATTTTCTCAATAATACCAAATCTATGGATGAAGCCACCAAAGTAAGTTTTCATTATTACCTTATTTTCCTTCTGTCATCTCTTATCATTCTTTCTCAATCTCTTACATCTTTATTTTTTTGTGTGTGTTTCTCACTTTTTCTGATGTACTATTGTCTGTTTTTCCATTTACATATAAATTGGCTCTTTTAATTCACTAAGTAATTCTAAACTCCTGTTCTGTCAGATTATGGCTCCATTACTTTATTTGCCTATAAATAGTAGTGTTGTTTGCTTATTTGCTTTTCAGAATATTTTGTAACCTTTTTTTTTGAAAGACAAATAAAATGTATCAGATAATAGGAACTTATAAAAGTAGGCCTCTCTAGCGTAAAAGTTTATACTAATCTGAGAGAACTAGTCTCTGTTAAACATTTATAACTCCTCTTGCTCACCAACCCCACCCCTTGGAGACACGCAGAGATTTAATTTCCCACAGCCTCTCTATATTGATCTTGTCTTTCTATTTGGAATTAGCCGAGAACACTTTATTGCACACAGATTATTTCTTATTTGATTCAGCTCTTTCACTTACCATCCACTACCACTCTACGAGAGTTCTGCTGATATGATATTTGCAGGTTGGAAGAGTATCGTATAATTTTTTGGATTAAACCCGTCTCTTGGCAGTCTTTGTCCACAGAATGTGATCCCCATCAGCAGTTTGTGAGGACCTCTTCTCCTTCCGTCTTGAACCTTTCTTGAGACAGGAAGAGTAGAGAAAACTGAAATTGTCAGAGAACCCCCATTGGATTAAGGCTCTAAATCTTTTCCATTTTAAGTTGGTCTTCATTATGGAGGCCTCTAGGCATGTTTCACTAAAATCAATTTGTAGTCATCTATCTTCCCTGGAACTGGTCTTTCTTACATTTTCAGTGATGACCAATTACTCCTTTGGGTCAATAAAACTCAGAAAGAAAGACTCTTTGAACCTGAAGTTCTAGTTTTAGCTTTTTCTAATTATTTCTTATATTAGCAGAAATTGAGCTTCTACCAATCAAAAACATAACTCTTCTTTGTTTTTCCTACAGTCATGTTACCTGATGTTTTGCTCTAACATAAAAGATCTTGGCTATTAATTCTCAGATTTTCAGGTTTGCTAGATTTCTTGGTGGGTGGGAGGCACCGGTTTCCATCAGACTTCACTACTCATTTGGATCAAAGAAAAATGGATTTCTAATTTTTCCAGTTTCTTCCCCTTATTGAAAGTATAAATCTGACTTTTAAACTAGTTAAGGCTGAAGCACAATTTGGATTCCTAAGCTAATGGTAGTAGTATTGGTGGTAGTCATAGTAACATTTTAAGGCATGGCAAACAAATCACATCCTTTCCTTGCAACTAAATGAAACATATCTTTATTCACTTCAAGAAGTAAACACTAAAATGTGTGATCTTTAACACCCTTCAAATACTTGAGATGGCAAATGGTGCATATGAAAGAGTTTATCTAAATTAGTATTTAAATATTAGTTAGATTACTTTGTGTTCTGAAAGCATGATATATAAGATCCAGGGCCAAGCACCAGGCAGAGCTCCAGGAGTCCAGTCAAAGAGAGACAAGAGGGATTCTATGAGCAAGTGCATCAAGAACATAATGGGGGAAATCTGCAGAGATGACCAAACCAAACTAGAAGGAACTCATGAAAGTTGAATCAATATCTCTGGAGCCTGCATAGGACTGGACTAGGCCCTCTGCATGGGAAACAGTTGTGTAGCTTGATCTTCTAGGTGGTCCCCCTGATGGTAGGATCAGAATCCATCACGGGTGCATGAGGGGGCTTTTTGGGGACCACTACCTATGATGGGAGACCTCATGAAGCCTTGAGGCAGGGGGAAGGGCTTGGACTTGCCTCTACTGGATGCTCCTCCCCATGGGAGGCCTTGTCTTCTTGTGGGGGGGACTAGGGGATGGGTTGAGAGGAGGAAGCTGGGGGTATGGGAGGAGGGAAGAGGGGGATCTTTGATTAGTGTGTAAAATGAATGAAAATTTGTTCTTAATTAAAAAAACAGAATTAGCAAATAGGCCATGGCCATTTACTCTTGTACCTTGTAGATAGTATTTAAATAAATGAATATATTTAAATATATTTAAAGAGATAATATTTAGATAAATGAAAATTTTTTATGCCTTATGACTATGCTACTTATTATAGATGTTACTTTGTTTAATAGAGGAATGCATTTTTCTAAATTCATTACCTCTTGGAATATCTCAAGTCAAATTGCTTTTAATTCATCTTACTCACAAATATCATGAAATATTTGCAGTAGACTACAACTCACACAAACCATCTAGCACAAAGCCTATTTAAAAATAATGTTTGAGTATCTTGTATAAAATTACTACATTTGGAAAGTTGTAAAAAAAACTCATCATCAAGGCCTAGCATTAATATGAAGTAGCTTTCTCATTGATAACTTTTTAAAGATCTTAAGTACAATAAAATGCATTATTTTGTAGTTATTGGCTCTAACAGAAATGACAGATACTATGAAGATCATTATGAGTTTGTTATAAAACTGAATGGTGATAAATCTTTTTCAAAATTATGTGTCATTCAGTACAATATCCAAGTTCTATAAAATGAAGTGTTTTAAATTTAGTTTTCATTAACAACTTTAAACTGCAAACTATAAATATAATAATTGAAATTGCTTTCCCGTAAGTAAATTATTTTCAGAGTGCAGAGTAGATACCAGGAAAAGACAATGATCTATTGTCTTTCATGTCTACAATTTGTTGAACAAGACCCTCTAAATTAAGAGTTTAGAAAACATCTTCATTGGTTTTTGAAATAATTAGCTCTGAAAGTCACGGTCCAAGACCCTTTTTAGATTTAGATTTAAAGTCATTTTTCTTATACTTGTCAAGTCTTGATATTTTATCGTTTGGTATTTGAGGAACGGAAGATTATTTCCTTCCCTGGAGTATTGTAGACAAACTTCATCTTATGTCGGATTGCTAATAGCATTAAAAACAAACTTATTTTATATTCATTATATTTGGGTCCTTCATGAAAAGTGTGTGATGTACTACATAAGAACAGGTATCTGGCTTAAGTACAATATCCTGTGTGTTTTTTGAAGTAAAATTTAAAGGGCAAATATTACTATATACTACTGCTCATTCCTCTAATACAGTGGTTCTCATCCTTTCTAATGATGTGACCGCTTAAGTTCTTCATGTTGCAGTGACCCCCCAACCATAAAATTATATTTTCATAACTATAATTTTGCTACTGTTATGAGTCATAATATGAATATTTGCTACCCAGGTGATCCTAGGTGACTCCTGTGAAAATGTCGTTCAATGCCCAGGTTGAGAACCACTCCTCCAAATTTTACATGAAATTTTCTAATAAGAACTCTCTCTACTCTGTCTTATGAAAATGAAATTAGTTATTCCTCAGATAATAGAACTCTCTCCTTCTACAATACTTTAAAGTATAAAGGAGCTCTTTAAAGGTAATTTTATTTAGAGAACTATTTATTTTAATATCACATTTACATAATATGAATTTTTATTTGTTTTAGTCACTGATAAATTCTAAGCATGAAGAACAATATTAATTACAAGAGAGGTGATTAGTTAATATTAGTTGAGAGGATGTCTCTTTTCTTGGAATGTCATGTCTCTGAGAGATACGTATTGTTTGGGTCTCAGTTGTGTCTTTAGTACCAGAGGAGACATTTGGTGAACACCATTAGATTGACAAGTTGAATGATGGGTTTTAAAATTATGCCAATATTAAAATGTTAGTAGTGGAAAAGATGAGCACTGTGGTAAATAATTAGAGCAATCCAGAGTTTGAGGCAGGGGAATTGAGAGTCAAAAGCCAGCTTGGCTGCAGAACCTGTCTCCAATATACAAATATGCACATACATATACAATTTCATATTGGTGACAGAAGCAGAAAATGACATAATGGTTGACTCATGAGTGATCTATTTAATGTTTCAGGTTGTTACAGTCCTTAAAATTAAAAAAAAAAAAACAATGCTTGCTAAATTTCTGGTGATTTATAATGTGTATTTTTTCCACTAAATTTCCCAAAGATGAATGTGCTTTCTGCACTAACACAGCTATTATGACAGATAAGCCGAGGGATATATTTATGAGTCTTTTAAAAATGAAATTTGCATGTTTCACTTTTATTCATTCTTCCCTTCCATCAAGAATTCAGTATCACTATAAAAGCCATTTAAAATTCTTACAAATCTAAACGTAGAAAACATCATTAGAGATGGAGCTGAGGTGACATTGATGTCTGCACACATTTGACTGGAGTGATGATGAAGATGTTAGCTTTCACAACAATGGTAACGCGAGACAAAGCATATTTTAAAATGACATTTTAGAGTTATAAAAGATAATGCACGCATACTGTGGTTTAATCATTCCTAAGTTGTAAACTAATTTCGTTAGCATGGTGTCATTGAGTCTATTGTTATCATACTATTTATTTTGTTAGCACCTATTTAGAATACTTGGTGGCATACAAGTCGGAGGGGCTGGCATTCTTTTCCTTCATGGTTTCTTTTAGTCATATCTACCACAATCAAAGGTTATTGCTTCTCCTCTCTAATTCTCCTTTCATTTTTCTGTGCTGAGCTCAGGTTAATAATGAAATAGAAGCACAGTTTAAGATAATATTGATCCTGAAACACCTGAGGATGCTATGTTTTTCCTGACGAATTAATAGGGTGGAATTCTAGAGGCACCACCCAATGTCCTTCTGAAGAAAAATTCAGGGGGTCATGAAACCCAGGCTTAAAACTCCAGAGAACTGCAAATGTGTGGATCTGCCATCAAGAGGGGGACAGGTGATTTCTGAAGGTTAATATAATGTTTTGTTTTTTTTTTTAAAAAAAAAAACACGATCTTTCATTGTTTTTATATTTCCTCGGTTACAACTTTCATTTCCAGGCTAATCATCCTATCTTCATTTCTCTTTGTTTTTCCTCTCCTTTAAATTTTCCCTTAGGAGTTACAATGAAAATGCCTAGATCCTGGGAAAAAAATTCTCAGTCTTCTTATCATCTTTGTAAGATGAGGATCTCCTCAACATGTCCCCAAGGTATGCAGCTGCGGAGCAGGCAGGCAGGGAGGGCTTTCCTGATGCTCAATATTTTTCTGTTGCTAAAAATGAAAATGAAAACTATACTAACTTTGGGGGTCATTACCACAGCTCTCCTGAACCACACCTAGTTGCAAACAGACTATGGCTATTCCATTAATACCACAGCTGCGATATTAACCCTCGTTAAACTAGGGAAGATAGTCATATGCACTTTGAGTTTCTTTTCTTACACTATATTTTGGATCATATTTTTCCCTTCTTCCAAATTCTCTCAAGGTTGGCTTTTTAATAACCAACAAATTCAATCTGATCAATGTTCTTACTCTAAGAATAGCTTTCTGCAGATCTCTCTAGTTACTTACAGAAACTTCTGTTAGCTGAAAGAAACGTAACTATGCTCATAGCAATGAACTTAAGATTTGGAATATTATGATTTTATATATGCATTAATATATGTTTTTTTCATTTTCAGCTAAATAAACATGAAGACAGCTTTGGAAAATTTTCACAAACATCCCAAGAAATCATAAAATTAGGAGTATCCTGATTTTTGCCTGTAAAAATATAATGTTTAACTTTCTTGGAGACCAGAGAAGGAATATATAATTTAAAAAATAGTTTTAGGACAGTTGCAAAAGTAGTGAAGAGTTATCAGGGCTTCCAAATTATGATTCATGATATTACATTCTTGTAGACTTTGAAAATAATGAAAAGATCATTCATTATTAAAACAATGTAAATATTTTAGAAGCCTTTAAAAAAACTAACCCCATAGGCTAACATATATAATAAAGTTCATTAGTATTATATGAAAAAATTTTATAAAATTTCATTTGTGTGTTCTGCATACCTGCCTGTTGTTGAGAACAATCTAATCTGGAATTATCAAGACACTCAGTTGATGAGCCTTTAATCCCCAAATCAAACCAGCACTATTACAAGTTATTATCTCTCAGACTGCCTCCTGACAATTTTGATTTTGAAAAATCTATTCTTTCTTTGTTTCACTTTCTGTAATGATGCTGGAGAGTTGATATTACCTTGGCAGTCATCTTACAAGAAAAATCACTCTGGATCCTTAAGAGTTCAGAAACTAATGAAAATTTAAGAGGGAATTTTGCAAGTTCGAGGTCTTGGTGTACTCGGTAAAGGCCGAAAGGCTGACAATGACGCACTCCATTTCTGAGGAAGGTTAAAGGAAGGGTCACGTGCAAAGCCATAGCATAAATCTGGGAAGGGGTTTCAAGTTAGCAATTGTCGCTTTGATTCATCCTAATGATGTGATCCAGCACAATATGCTTTACAAACACTTGAGTTAGCTAAAAGTTTGTCATCAGTATTTTTACATAACCATTCGTATTATCAGTTTTCATAGAGAAAGCTTATGATATAAAAACACAAAGGGCACAGTCTAGTGAGTTTTCCTCTCTGAGTCACACACCTAGGTCTTGACCCTGTTACAGTTGGCTTAGGCTAATAAAATAGATAAAGTCAAGAGGGTTAATTTCAGAATTTCATAACTTCTCAATGCTTATTTTATTTTCTGTTTCCTGAGATCATATTACCGGTGACACATTTGAGAAGTTATGCAAAATTTAAAGAGCAAATTGGTTTTATATACTAAAAATGATTTTATGCCAGGTACTAACTGATACATATGTTCTATGGGTGTACAGAGATGCAGAAACTCTCTGTAGATCTTTCAAGACATACTGAAGAATCTCCCATTCACTTACAACAGAGGAAAGAAAGGGACTTCACAGCAATAACAAAAATAATGTTTTCAGTTCTATGTTCCACGTAACTTCAATGCCCCCTAAAGCACAATACATGGAGTTCAAAATCCCAACTATAATTTTGTTTATTTGCCTCACATTGTTTCCTAACTCTTGTCTGAATAATTTTACATAATAAAGTTTGGATAATGGAGAAAAACAAAAATCACTGTTTGTTGTGTTTTTCTTTGTATTCAGGTGATTTAAAGGCAGATGTACTTGGTTAAAATTCTAGTTTTCCTGGTGTTAGTTACTTATTCTTTATAACATTATTAGTGTGTAAATATAACATTTCTGAACCTTTGCTCAACATTTATTGCTTATAATGTTGTAATTATATATAATAAAAGATGATTATCTATTTTCCCATCCACAATATTGTTTTTCTATAGTGTCTAATTTTCTAAGGGAAGATGAAAGGTACTTTTAATGTGCAAGAAACTTAATCAGATCCAGTGTAAGAATTCATATATATCACTATATCAAATTAGTATGTATATTAGCATATCTCATTCTGCATAAGATATGATTTATGTGACTTATATAATCTTTGTTTCTGCAATTGCACTAAAACTTTCAAAAGTCTGGAAGATTAAGCAAACATTCAATAAAAGAACTGAGATGTTAAAAATTGATATTAGTACATTGTTTTATGATAAACCAATGTTGTACACTTACTCTGATTCACTGCTTAAAAAACGTTTTCATGTAGATACAGGAGGTACTGATTTTATTAGACAAAGTCAATGCCAGCTTATTAAGGGATTGACAGGTATTACAGACTTCCCGTCTATCATCAGAAACCCTGGGTTATATCCTGTTTTTCTGGATCCAGAGTCCTTCTACTAGATCAGAATGTTTTCCAAAGAAAAGGCAAAGTGGTTCACATGTAATTTATTGTGAAATAAGTCAATTTATTGATTAATAAAACATATGATAGCTTTTAGAATGCCTAAAAAATGTTCTTTCACATGATATACAAATATATTTTCTTAATGTCACTACTTTTGAACTGTGATAAATAAGCTTTCTCTAACAGAAATGGCAAAGAGTATCTTCTTTTTATTCAAAAGTTGTTTTGTTTTGTTTTGTTTTACTGTGGCAGTTCTTGGAAGAGCTTTTAGAACAAGGTAGTTTCCCGTATAACAAGGGAGTCCTCAAGCATATCAGTCCCTAGGACAGTGTATCCCACTAATGTATCATGAACGCACCCCACGTTTGAGCTTGCTGTCTCTTGTAATACATTGCCTATAGGCAATGCTTCACCCCTAGAAACTTTCTCTTGACCCATTCAAAAGTGCATTAATTTTTAATAGATTGTGGGTTCAAGCTCTAACTATTGTATATGGTTTCTAGTTAATGCATTGTTTCTCTTTTTCTTGGTATTTTTGTAGTTAATCATATGTAACAGCATAATTATGAATAGAATATTCACAAAGCACAAATATCAAAGGGTTCTTACATATAAATGGTTGACCTACTGATGGGTCTGAAAAAGATGACTCATGAAGGCACAATGCTTTTTATATTTATCTTACCTTACATGGTTGTAGATAATGGGTCGGCATTTCTAAAATCATGTGAGGACTTAGAATGTGAAAAGCAGCAGAGCAGCAAGGGGACTCTAGTGCTGGAGCTTTCTCTGTGAGGGGAAAGGTCAGATCACTAATGGGTCATTTACTGGGTGGTTATGCTTTCAGAATTGTTACTTCTATACAAATGCACTCAGATTGATTTAGGTTCTTTCACCCAACATTGTGTCAGGTAGAAAGGATGCAATAATACCCAATCATATGGGCCATCAGTGAGGAGACTATTCCATAAATTGTGGCCCTTGGTCTCCTAATGAGTTTAACTTCTGCTCTGATAATTGTGTCACTCTCCCAAGGTGGACACTCTGGTCAGCCCAAGAATCAACCTGAAAACAAGATATCAGTCCTTCTCTTCTGCCCCGTTTCCTTTATTAATAGACAGGAGTCAGGACTGATGGGCTACATTTCTAACCATGTGTGCTGCTGGTTGATGAGAAGCTGTGATGTAGATAGAAGTGCTAAGACAAAAATCCTCAGACATCATGTGTTAAGACATAGTATCAGATGTTTCATGTCAGCATGATACCTCCTCCATCATAAAACATTCTTACTATGCTAGCTGACCTTACAGGAGCACAGACCATGCTTAAGGACACATAAGAAATGAATACAGTATTCAAGATGTTTGTTTTTAGGGAAAACTACTGCCAGAGACAACCGTTGACTGTAATTATACAATAATTTCTGTATCTGTAATGTTAACCAGCAATTCCCTCACCCTGCCTTCCTCCTTGCAAGCTCTGATTTCTGGAACGAGTATGTTAACCTTTATTTATCTTTTTAAGTTAACCTTTATTATCTTTATTTTGCCTTATGCTTCAAATTTGTAGGTAACATGTATATTACTAGCCTTTGATAATTTTGTCGTGACATTAGTTTTATTTACTAATTTGCTATTAGATAAAAATATATTTTTAAATAGCTTCATCTACTTATTTCCTTTTAGTATATTTGTGCCATTGATTTTAGTTAGCAACTTATCAGGTTAGATATTCATGCAAGATCAAATAGTGCATAAAATCCTGCTCCTTTGTACAATCTTTCTCTTCAGGCCTAATTTACTGGCTCAGTTTTCCCACTTCATTAGGGTTTTTGATTTTTGTTGTTGTTGTGTCTTGCTACAAGATACCAGTATATATCACAGGCTTGCCTTGGACTTACTATGTAGCCCAGGCTAGCCTCCAACTCTGGATCTTCCTGCCTCAGCCTCATATGTACTTGTATTATAGTATGTCGTCATCCTCAGCTTTATTTATTTTTATTTTTATTTTTTGGTAGGGTTTGAGATGACACTATTCCTTGGGAGATATGAAAAATTGTCTATTTACTCCAGAGAGGGAACCAGAGACAGATCAAAGTAACAATCACAGCAAAGCCCAGCTTGATAAACTGATGAGTTTATTGTGTGACGGTGTTATATACAGGAGTGTGAATGAGAGATTACTTAGAGAGCACTGACAACTCAAAGACAAGTGTATCACTAAAAGTCTAGCCCACTTCAAATAGAAATCACAAAACCTAGAGCCTTGGAATTCGCTGAAAAACTTGTAAGCATCTCCAAAGACTTGAGAGTCCTTTTCAGCCCTCTTAATTTTTATGCAACCTCAAGAAAGGTAAGGTCTAAGGAATTCAGTATGTTTTGGGGACTTCCTGATACTCTTGAGTTGTGTATTTCCTGAGTCTTAAGGAGACTCCATTTAGAATTTGAGAGTCTGAAGGGTCTTCCCTCCAAGATGGAGCATGTCATTTAGTAGGAAAATGCTACACAGCATGGTGGGCTTATACATGTCAATGCCTCCCATACATGTCAATGCCTCGTGTCTTCCTTGAGACGGGCTTATCTTATGTTATATGTTGAGACAGGGTCTGTCACTAAACTTGAAGCCCACTGTTTAGGAACCGCATCAGGCCAATGGTCTGGAGTAATCAAACTTCTTACTCTGACTCTAGGATTACAGTCACATGTCCCCATTCCTGCCCTTTTAAGTGAGTGTTTTGGATAAAAACTTAGGTCCTTAGGCTTTTGTGACTCTCACTTTACCCACTGAGCTGTCTCCCTAGCCTGTTCTCTCTCTCTCTCTCTCTCTCTCTCTCTCTCTCTCTCTCTCTCTCTCTCTCTCTCTCTCTCTCTCTCTCTCTCTTTTATAATTTGAAACTTGTTGGAGGCTACTGTTCCACTGGATATAGACTGGGCTCATTTGAAATTTGTGATATTTCTCCCTCAGCTTCCCTAGTGCTGGGAATTCAGGCATGAACCAACATGCCCAGGCCCAGTTGTTTTTATATACACATTAATAATTAATCTCAATCTCTTTTAAAAAGCCTAAGTCTTTCCCATGATTTTAGAAAAGAAAGAGATAATTTTATCTCTTTGGTTTAGGTTTTATTTTCACAAAGAAGTCCTCTTTGGGAGCAGCTTCCATCCTACATGTCTGATTATAAGTGGAGAGTCTGTCTTCCTTTACTGCTGTATCCTTTTATCTCTGTTGGCATTTGTTTTCTTCCTAGTTTTTAAACGCATTGACACTCATTTCCCAAACTCTCCTATAATTATTCTTTTCTTGCATATTATTACTTTTCCAGCGTCCTTTCCAAGGGTCTAAATTTTTTTTCTGTCATTCATGTTCTAAGGAAGTGCTTTCTGTAAAGCGTTAATGAAATTAAATTTTTACTTTATTAAGCATGTATTGTTTTTGTGTACTCTCAAGGTTGCAATATCTTTGGACTTTCAAATTACCTGTTACCATTTCTCTCAGGAGTCTGGCAACTCTTGGCTCTATATCCATACTAACAAACCAAATAAAGTGAATAGTAACATTAAGCACTGTGTATAAAGAGTTTACTGGTGAGGGGATCTCTCATAAGAACTGGGTGTATGACAGGATCCAGTGCCACATCTCTTCCTTGTGATTCTAGCTTCAAGCAGGGATTTCTCTTTCTTTGGTTCTATCCTTGAGCTGACAGCATTCTGGAAGTACAGTGGAAAAGAGCAGGTAGGTTAGTAATGGTTTTTAGACAGACTGACACAAAACCTAATTTTTCAGTACATGAAGACATCCAGCCAAGAACAGATTTTGTCATCTGTGGGTAGGTGAGAAGAGTGGGTGGACCTCAGAAATCTCCTTGCTGCAGGTGGAGATAGAAACCCGATTCAGCTTCCCTGTATAAAAGATTCCAATCTTTTAACCACATCTAACCTTACTCTCAGGAATAACTGATGCTTCTTGTTCTTAGGTGTTATTGAAATTTTGTCCTCAAATCCTTAGGCTGTTTTACAAGATTTTTTTTCTCTTTCTATTTATGATAAGTTCATAACAATCCAACTATTGGTTTTCCAGATGTATTGATCTCCTTCATGTCCTTTCTTTTGTGGAGAAAATAAAGATCAACTCTCTGTGTTCAATAAATCTGAATTAAGAATTACAATGAGTTCTCTACCTTAAATATACCAAAAACGAGGGGAATGCAGCATGCTAAGTAACTAGAGAGAGTTTGTATTTCACAAAATTATTTCCAAGTGTTGTGTCAAATCTGTTCATCTGCAAGCTGTTTTTTAAAATAATTATTATCTATAAAAATATAGATTTTTATATTGTTCCCTATAAATAAATACAAGGCTGATATAACCCAAAAGATGTATACTTTGAATTCAGTTCCTTATGATGTCTAGCTGGATTTTGCTAGTGTAATTTTAAGTGGTGGTTATCAATCCTCATATAGTTCCTCCCTCTTCTACTTTACTATTCTTTTTTCCCTATATTCATTCTTTTCATCTTCATTCCTCTTACTATTTGAAGAGTACTCACCATTCTTTTTCTTCTGTGTCTTTTCCTGTTTGCTACCACAACGACCTATACTATTACAAGAAAAATCTGAACCATGTAAACTTGTCATCTAAATAGGAAAATCTTTTCTCTGACTTAAACCCTCTTGTTCTTTTTTAAGCGTTATATTTTATTTCTATCCCTTCAAAACACTGTATTATTCTCTAAGCTATAAAGATACAGTAATGGTAAAGAAATATGTACAATGGAAATGACATCTAAAACTAAGAGATAAGATATTCTGTTTGCCTTGGAAATGCTCTCAGGGAAATATATGAAATTAAATTTATTCATCTTTCAACAAATTGACTTTTTCTACTTTGCATAATTTGTTTCTTTATTTAATGTATAACCTATTTATGTGAACACTATGATTATAAAGATAAATTTCTTTCAAAGTAATTTTTGTTTCTTATTCTAAACCATGAACATAATTTATGAAATAATGTGATTCTACCAATGTAAGCAAGGGATATTCCCAAGGTGACATCAAAACACATTGTGTTTGGGGGACATATAAGATATGTGTCCTGACTACAGTTGAAGTCTGGGTGCTCATTTGAACCTTTAGAATAAATACAAACTGTACTTTACTAGAATCAGATAGAATACAGTACTTTGGTGTCAATTAAGGACACAAGGACAGTCTTCAAAGAATGGGTTCAATGTTTGGTGTGGGCATAGTGCTTTCAATAAAGTTGTTTTAATTCTCTTGGATTCAGTCTAATTTCCAGAAAAATGGAGATTTGTCACCTAAGATTGCTATTAGGACTTAAAACCTCTGTATGTCAAGCATTTATTATAATACCAATCTCATAGTGAGCATTCAGTGAACAGTTACTAATATTATTAAAACACCATTCAAATACTTTTGACCAACATAAATAAAACTTTATCAGTCACAAACAAAATTAACTCATCAGGTCAATATCTACACATTAAGCAAATGGAAACAACTAGGAAGGATAAGCTGTACTCAACGAAGTCTCTAGATCAAATAAAATGTTTAATGATATGGGGCTGTGGGAGGGGCATTTCGCATTTTAAATGTTATAAAAGGGGGTTCAGAATGTGAATATTTTCAGTCAGTCGCAATGGTTTTCATCTCAAAATATTCAGAAGAGCCATTTAAATAACAAATATTCTTGCACTGCCTGTTATGTGCCGTGCTGTGTTTACCAACCATGCAGAAGAAAATACCTCCTTTTTCATGCTTGAATGCTTTCCTTTCCCACAGACGTTTCCACTGGGCCTGGGAGATGGGCAATTCTATTCGTGGACAGATGGTCTGAGAAGAAAAGACTGGCATGATTACGAAAGCATTCAGAAGGACGCTTTGCGCTCAGGTACGGACTTCAGAGTAAGACAAAGTGCTGCTTTTACTTCTAGGTTTCATTTGTTGCCCTAAGGCTCTCATGTCAGTTTTTCTTCTGCATGCAGTAAGGTTGTCTGTCTTATGGGAACACTGGGGATCAACAATGGGCAGAAATGAAATGTAGCCAGAAGATTTCCTGTATCCCAGTCTGACCCTGCAGTCCCGTGGCCTCTTACAAAATAATCACCAGAAGTTTATATTAATTATAATTGCTTGGCCATTAGCTCAGGCTTACCACTGACTAGCTCTTACACTTAAACTCAGCCCATTTTGGTTAATCTATATGTTGCCGCATGATCTGTGGCTTTACCTATTTGCTATTACATGCTGCTCCCTGGATGGCAGGCTGGTATCTCCTGACTCAGTCTTCCTCTTCCCAAAATTCTCCTTGTCTGCTTATCCCACCTATACTTCCTGCCTAGCTACTGGCCAATCAGCAGTTTATTAAACCAGTGTACAAAACATTATCCCACAGCAACAAAATGTCTTGGAATTGCATAGACAAGACAAATAATGAATGGCCTCCTATTGGCTGCAGAAGAGGTCATTGAAAATTGTCACATCTATATTATCTTGTATTTCCAAGCCCTGAAAATAACTCTATGGGTTATTTATCTGATATCTATTTATCAGTGAGACATGACCTGGTAAACAGGAGCCAGATTCACACACTGGGGTAAATTATATCTAAATGGCAATGCAAAGCAACTCGGTCATGCCACAAGTTTTAGGCATTTTAACTGGCTGTAACAATTGCATAAACT
This sequence comes from Peromyscus maniculatus bairdii, assembly GCF_049852395.1. Lineage (NCBI taxonomy): Eukaryota > Metazoa > Chordata > Mammalia > Rodentia > Cricetidae > Peromyscus > Peromyscus maniculatus. The sequence goes on from NC_134868.1 coordinate 15,560,162, forward strand.
ATAGCATCTGGAAATCTGAAGTTGGTGATACTTGAACTAACAGTTCAATAGAACCGACTAGGTTTGAATTTGTGTAGCATTCTAGCCAGGTGATACAGCTAACAGAAAGAAATTACAGGAAAAGTCCTTGTAAAAAAGATTGAAAAAAATGCAGTTTTGCAATTAAAAATTCAGCAAAACGCATCAGTAGAAATCCATGGAAGGGGATGGCACATACCAGGCAGTCCTCATTCTCTCACTCAGCCAAAGTGACTTTGGTCTTTCACAGTGAGGGAGTCACAGAAATAGGGTAACTGCTGTTTGGAAAGATATTTGAACAGCAGTGAGGTACTGCATCTGGGTCAAGTCAGAAGCATAGCTATGACTACCCAGTATGAGGTCATCCTGGTCAGCCTTCTACAAATCCATCCCTTCAGGATAATTGCAGCGAGAGTGTTACATTGTCCTGACATTGTAGAGGGCTGTTCTATGTCAGGTAGAGCTGATCTAATTATAGCTCCTTTCACTCTTTTCTCACTTTCTTTTCTTTTTTTTATCAAGCATAACCCACCTCTCTATTCCACAAAAGTAACTTGTTCCAAAGATAATTTCTGTTTTAAGAGAATCGATCTCTTCGAGATATCCTCTTCCCCCTCCTCCATTGACCATGAGCCAAGGAAAAAAATCACAAAACTGTTCTCCTCACCACCTGCTTCACCTGTTAATCCTCTCATCCCTTATTTCTGTCAGCTTCAGTCCACCTGTATTAATCTGACCATCTGTTCCTCATGCTTCAGGACACAAAAGGTTTTTTGGAGACATTACTGAACCTTGTCAACTGAATCTGTAACAAAATAATAATAATAAAGTCATCAAAAATGTTGAATGAAGGTTTAGTACTAATCATATTGCTGAATCTCAGAATAATTTTGGTAGATATTAGCCAAAGTTTATGGAACATTGAGTCTTTAAGTCTCCTTAACATAATGAATATCAATTAGCTAACACCATGAAGAGCTAGATAAGATCCAGTTCTTCTCAATCTTCCTGTAGCACTTCCTAACACCAAAAGTAATGTAATATTTTAATGTGGAGTAATGACAGATCTAGCAGACAAAGACACAGCTGGGTTAAAATTCTAGCTTTTCCTTTTGTGAACTATATACATAGCAAATCAATTGTTCCTTTGCTATTCTACTTGCAGAAATTCAATAATGATTAACTAATTAATAAATAAATACTATGTAAAGTAAACAGTTATTTAGGTGTGAGCTAATAATAACTAATTATATTTAAAATTTATTTTTTATTTGTGTGTGTGTGTGTGTGTGTGTGTGTGTGTGTGTGTGTGCATGTGCATATGAGTGCAGTACCCAAGCATGTCAGAAGAGGGCATCAGAGAACCTGGGGCTGTAGCACAGATATTTGTGAGTTACTGGACATTGGTGGTGGTCACTAAATTAAGGTTTTCTGGAAGAGCAACTTGCACTCTTAATTGCTGGGTCAACATTCCAGACTCCAAACCTGTAAATATTAAATCATGTTAATTAATTTTACATGAATGGTTATACCTCCAGTTTGTGCAAACAAATTTTAGATACAAAATTTAGCACTTTCCCATTATTTCTGCTTCATACAACCTATTTTGTGGTTTATCTCTATATGGATCAATGGGCATTCAAACAACCTGACAATGTAGCCCTTTTTCAATACAAATTAGCCGTGATATTTTTAAAAAGTGACTAATGTTGAGGCTGTTTAATGGATCTCTGGGGGATATATAAATATATCCTAAATGAAAACATTTTCAATCATTCAGACACACATGACTAGATTCTCAAAATTAAATAAACATCTGTATGTGCCATATCCAGGCCACATGTGCCATTGTGTCTCCTCTAAGACTGAAATTTCACGCTTACCCTCTTACTTTTCTTCATAGTTATTACCACCTGTGTATTTACCCTTAAGCACATTCTGCCGTGTTTGCTTGTGTTTGAATTTATTTAAAGTCAAATCATACACAATGACTTTTGCTCCCCACTTACTATTATTATTAAGTTAATCTATGTCAATGTGTAATACCAGTTTATTCATTACCGTTAATTTTCTAGAATATTCTCTTTGTGGTCATTTGGATGTTTTCAAAGTTTTAGTTATCATGTGTACTCCTTCTATAAACACTTTTGTATGGTCTTGTGCTAAAGACAATATTTTCTGAAGAATATATGAAATAGTATATTTGTATGTTTGAAGAAGCCATATCGTTGGCCATAGAAAATTGTTCTCCAAAATTCATAGGCAGTTTCTCTTCAGTGAATAATGGATTGACTTCCCATTGCTGCATGTCCTAGTAAGCACTTCATCCTGTGGTAGTAGTTCCCCAATTAATTGTAATGGAATTTATACATAATCACTACAATTTGCATATTATCCATTTTAATGAGATTAGTCTCTTGTGATTATAAGCTCTTTTTCTTCTATTCAGGGAAAATTCTTAGTAATTTCTAAGTTGATTTTTATTTTTCCATTCCATTCCTTATTAATCTATACAGTACCAATGTTCCTTATGAATCTATACAGAGCCATCATTTTGTTTTGGATAATGTACTTTGGTGGCTAATGTAGTGAAATGTATTATCTCATATTTCACAAACTTTTCAAAACATCTTTGCATGTGTAGGTTATGAAATAGTTCTTTATTATAACTTGGTTAAATTCTCTCAATCTCTCCCTTCCTCCCTCCCCTTTTCCACCTTTCTCCCTTCCATCTTTCCTTCCCCTTTTCCTGCTTTCTCTTTTCTGTTCTCTTTTTTATTCTCACTGTGAGGTCCTGACCTGAAACCTCTGCATCTCTTCTAGTGCTTTGCTTGGAGATTTAAACTCCACACCTGTACACTGACAATTTCCTAAGGATAAGTCATGCCAATGTTGATGATCTGTACCACTTTTTAAAAGCTTGAGAATTTTATCCTGTACATTTAAGACCTAAATCCACATGTTCATTTTCATATAGAAGAACATAAGAATCTAGCAATTATTTATATTTTAGCTGACTGGCAATTATTTATGTTTTTGCTGAATGTGTGTTCAAGTTTCGATAGTGTTTAGTGGAAGTTTGTTTCGTCCATTTATCTGAGTGTTGACTAGTACAAATTAAATTTCTGTATTTTTGTGCTGTCTTTTGGAGTTCTTAATCCCATTCAATAAATAAAAATCTCTGTCATATTAATTTAGTAGTTCATATATATAGAATCTTTATAGTAATTACTAACTTGTTATTAAGCAATTGAGTGTTTTTCTTGCTTATCTTTTACAATCATGTGTCACTATTCTTTCATTGTATTATTTCTGATGGACATGAAGAGAAAGTATGTACAGTTTAAAAATTGGATTATAAAATGGGCTAATAAGTTAGAACATAATTAATAGTTGCCAAATTGTCCACCTTAGGTTAAATCATGCATATTAGCTGAGATTCAGGGAACCTTGTAAGTTGATTCTCAAGTTTTTAAGTATAAACCTTACAAAACTGACATTATATAGATTTTTACATATTTTGAAAACTTTATGAACATTATATCTGGCATATAGACATGTGTAGATGTAACCAATCATCTTATTAAATAAGAAACACCGAACCAATGTAAAGAAGAAAGCCAAGAGGTCAGAGCTCAGAGCTAAAACCTTACCCTTCCTCCTGCGGTGGTCCTCCCTCTCTGAAAGAGACCTACTTCCTGTGTGTTTGTCTTTATATAGTCTTTCTGTTCTGCCTTCTCGTTGGTTGTAAACCCAAACACATGACTGCCTTGTCACTGCCTGTCTGTAGAGACTTCCAGGTCTTCTATGGTATTGAGATTAAAGGTGTGCGCCACCAACGCCACGCTTTTGCTATGGCTCTAATAGCTCTGACCCCTGGGGCAACTTTATTTATTAACATACAATTAAAATCACATTTCAGTACGAATAAAATACCACCATAGACATGTTAATGATTTAATATAAATTGAAATTCAGGAAATTCTGAATATTAAAATTGTCTACCCATATCATTTAGCTTTCATTGTGGGCATTCATAATATTTGGGAGTTATGACAATGCTGTTTTAATGTTTTCTATCTTTTCTTAGTTTAGTTATTTCTGTCTTTTCCCAAAACATGCTTGGAAAACCAGTGTAATGTTGAACAGCTGGTAATAATCACTGTCTTTGACTTGGTACAATGTCTACAATAGCAAATTAAGTGCTCTTTTAAATATTTTATGTATTTCTGCCATTTTCATCAATCTAATTTCTTCATTTTATGTGCACGTTGTCATAATTACTACCATGATGTAATAATCTTTAGCAAACACACTTCTCACACTTGTGGTTAGCTAAGACTATCGGTTTTATTTTTACTTATGTGAATTGGGGTGTGTGTGTGTGTGTGTGTGTGTGTGTGTGTGTGTGTGTGTGTGCATGCTCACAGGTGCTTAAGTTTGGGGGGGCACATGTGCCATGGTGTGTAACACGAATCTTAAATGGTCTTATTAAGAAAAAACTCAGTGCCAGCTATTTGGGTGAATTCTGAAAGATCAGAGGAGCAGAACAAGCCACAGCTAACCTCAATGGTGTGCATGTGAAGAAGAGAGGATAACTTTCAGGAGGCAGTTACCTCCTTCCACAGTGAGTTTTCAGGGTTGAATGGGGGTCATCAAGTTTGCGAGGCAGTGACTGTTATGAGGTGAACTGCCACAATAATCTGTGAATTTAATTTTATAAAGCTAAAGACCTGTTGACTTCCTGAAGGTGTTAGTTTGTTTTTATTGAAAGAGTAATTGGTCTTTCTCCTTTAATGTGCTATGTGGATAATTTTTCAAATAAAATCCAGAGGAATATCCTGAGATAATCAGATAATTCCATTTCTCCATTTAAACTGTTGAGAGGGCTGGCTATCAGATTTAAAACTGAATCCAAGTCCGTGCCCTGAGCTGTAAGGCCCAACATGATCTATAATTGGCCCATCTATGACCTCAAATGTTGAGTGGTATGTAGTCTGTTACCCTCACTTTCTCCTCCAATATGCTGGAAATTTCCCAAGGGTTTTCACTGCCTTCTCTTCCCCCTGAATCCCTTTTATCCATATTACATAAACTGACTCATAAAGATAGCTGGTTCATTTCTTTTCACCATAGAAGTCTTTGCATCACCATGATATCATATGTAGAAACAATCATTCATGCTCCATAACTTTCTAAATTAAATTTTCTTGCAGAATTTATACTTTAATCAATCAATCAATCAATCTCTCTCTCTCTCCATATATATATATATATATATATATATATATATATATATATATATATTATATGTTTATATGTGTGGTTAGTTAATTCAAGCTTATGATTCTATGAAATATAACCATTTGCCCCAAAGCTCTAAATTACAATTACAATATACCCTTGAAATATTTGAATTGTCTTCTGCCTGGCAGTAAAATGATATTGGACAGGTCTGATACAATCTACTTGTTACTTTTCTCTTCTGGAGAGCACATCTCATGCCCCCTTAAGCAACCTTTAGCTTATGATCTAAGCTACTAAAGGGTCACATTTATTCCTGCTAATTCACACAATAAAATACTGAAAGGATATGTATTCAAAGAAAATTTAAGAGTTAGAAATTTACTATGCTTTAAATCATTAGTGTTATACTTTCCTAATTTCTCTAAACAACATCTCACTTCAGTGCTCATGAGAGACCAGTTTTTCTCCTAAATATCATTACTCTACAGAATTGAACAAGATTACTAACACAAAAGAATGGGAAGCTCAAGTCCATCCACTTTGGAGAGACTGTAACTACATTGTATTCTGAAAGTTAAAACCGAGAGAGAGAGAGAGAGAGAGAGAGAGAGAGAGAGAGAGAGAGATGAAAAGAAGCAGAAAAAGAGGAGAGAGAGAAGAAAGAGAAAAAAGAGAAACAAGGGGAAGGAAAATATATAATTTTGGTATAATTAGCATGACTTTTGGTCCATCTTTTATCCATGCATCATGCAGCTTAAAACATCATCTGGCATTCTTTTCTTGCATAAAGCAATATTTGTTGGCAATAGTTTACTGAGATTTACCACTGGATGGTGTATTCTCAAGAAAGGTCATAATGATAGTTGTTGAGAGATGGTCAGTTTTAGGTAAGTGCCAAAATTATAGTCATTATTAGTCATTGAATTAAAATTTAATATTAATGAAATACTGACTTTAATAGGCATTGTAGAATCCGGAAAGTATAAAATGAAATGAAAAGGTTCTATTGAGGTGTCTCATCTATATAACTAAAAATAGAATTAAACTTAGCTGAAACTAAATTAAGTAAAATCTTCTAGGGAAAATTTCCTTCAGTCTTACAATCTGAAAATAGAAATGTTGAAAAATCTCAAGAGATTTATTAATCTGAAATCCATTTGTATTAAAATATAGACAAAGTTATATTTTAAAAATAATTCAATTGGGGTTGGAGATTTAGCTCAATGTTAGAATACTTGCCTAGTAATCACAAAGCCCTTGGTTTGGTTCCTATAACTGAAAAATCAATTCAGTTTAACTATTGTAAAATTTTAATATCTCTCAGTTTAAAATATCTACTTTCCACAGGCAAGAATTATGAAATTTATTAGTCTTGTTTTTCTCATTATTAAAATGTGGTTTGATGATCATATCATAGTTATTTTAAATGTTAATTAAATTGTCCAATTAAAGGGCTTGTGCCTCTCCTTAAATGGTATTTATATATTCATATAACCTAATTTTTACTCCTGTATGACTATAACTTGAATTGCCTGTCATAATTTTTTATTATGCATTTACATATAGCCAGTATAGATAAACTCTTGCAAACATTTTCACTGTAGGTAGTGTACTAATTTGTACTTAAGATAGACTTCTCTCTTACTCTAACATTTATATTATAGAGTATTTCATAAAGTTCTGCCTCATGTCAATCTTCCCTTACTATTGTATTTATGACTTATCAAACATCTCTTTCATATGGTACATTCATGATTATTATAAAATTGTTTCTGTCTATAAAGGCACATATTTTGCAAAGATCATATAGTTAGATCATAATCCTTGATTATGAAAGAAGAAAACATGCTTTTCTGTGGAGAGATAGATTCTAATAAAAATGTTTAATGACAAACTGATGAACAGCTAGTAGAACAAAGGATTTGAATCAACACAGATCTAAGAAACCTAAGTGTAATTGGATATTTGGCCTGAAATTGATTTTGCAAAATTTTTCTGCCCTAATTATTTTTTCTTCCTTTGAATTGTTGCCTGAATTGCTAACTGAAAATGAAACTTACGACTCTATTTCCTACCAATAACCCCAATGAAAACTCATATATCCATTGTATCTAAAATGTTTATGTTAGCACCAGTGACAGAGGAAGTTTGATGAAGTTTGGTACTGTTGTTTTGCTCTGCCTTTTAAAGACTAGAGAGAAGCCATCCTTAGACACAGTTACATATTTATGTAGCATGTAAAAACTTTAGGAAGAAGAGTACGATAAGTGAAAGTTGAGTATGATTCTTTGATGACCTGTTGATGATATCAACATCACGACATTAAAAAAACATTGCAATTGCCTCATGATTCTATAACAACCCAGGGACTTCCATAATTGAAGAGACCCATTCATTTGAACCCAGATTGTCATTAATGAAATGTATTACATTTTAGTCACAATTTCGTAGAAATTCAAGTGATTACTTAGCCCTTCTATTAAAATTCATATCCAGAAGCTGGCACAATTTTGTTAGTAATGAGTTACGAGCCTTGTTGGACCCATTTATTAGTGAATGCAGAAGAGGAAATATGCTTTTATCCATTAGAAAAGCCCCAACGCCAGATATGGACGCTAACATCTGAACCATACATTACAATTTGACTTCATTTCTTTAGCATGAATATCTAAAGGGTCTTATTAATAAAAACAAACCAGAGCTAGTTATTGGAGTGAATGCTGAAAGATCAGAGAGACAGAACAAGCCACACCCACCTCACCTTGCCAATTCCTCAGCTGATCCTGTTTCCTCAGACTGGAAGCCTCTGTGTCCTCATCCAAATGGATCTCTTCTGAACTGCTGCTCAAAAGAAAGCCTAAAAGCTTAACCAGCTCTAGTTTCTGGTCCTCATGCCTTATATACCTTTCTGCCTCCTGCCATCACTTCCTGGCATTAAAGACATGTGTCACCATGTCTGACTGTTTTCAGTCTTTGAACTCACAGAGATCCAAATGGATCTCTGCTTCCAGAATGCTAGGATTAAAGGTGTGTGTGCCACCAATTTTTGGCCTCTATGTCTGTCTAGTGGGTGTTCTGTTCTCTGACCCCAGATAAGTTTATTAGGGTGTACAAGATTTTGGGGAATACAATATCACCACACGTATCCTTTGCTTGAATAGCACCAGATCTTAAGCAACATTTATGCCAGATAAAAGCAACTGTTACTCTGACGTTTTGTAACCACAAACGTGACGTGAATGCTCCTTAGGAATGCTAGAAGCTCACAACATGGATATTACTACTTGAATGAAAGATTTCTCCGCCTATAATTTGTGTAATAAATTTGCATTATTTATAAGTCATACTTCATAAAATATTGGGGAAAACAAGACTGAATAGCTAACTTAATTTAGTGAGGTGTTTGATGTGCTGGTATGAAATGACTAGGAGAGCACAGTGGAATTAGCATCATCAAGTATTTAATAATGATGTGAATCTCTATGGTGACCAACTGAGCCTTAGGGATCCAACTTTATTATTGGAAGAAAATGACTATATTAATTTATCAGGCAATGGCCCACATAACAATCCAATAGAATTTACTAGTACATGTTAGTTTGGCTGTAGATATTATGATCCTGACTCATTTGGGAAAACAATACTTTTTGTTATTAAATAATTACATTCATTAAAAAAAAACACTTGAAATTATGGCAAAAGGTTTATGACTAGAAAATTAGTAGAGTCATATTTATTTTGTAGTCCTCATATTTATAATGACAAATAATTTTTTGGTGTAACAAAATATTTATCATTTCACATATGCATTACATTATTTTTATCTAAAACAAAAGCATTAATTTTACTATCCAAACTTGGGATAATATCATTACACTTTAGAATGAATATCTAGCAATTTTTTTACTATGTATTCTTTGTTGTCTATACTAAATTTTAATTTCTTCCTATCTATAATGTATAGTGTTTTAACATATAGAGATTTCTCTTTGTTTGTTTTTTATTTTTTTGTTTTTCTAGACAGCATTTCTCTGTGTAGCTTTGCACCTTTCCTGAAACTCACGCTGTAGACCAGGCTGGCCTCAAACTCACAGAGATCTGCCTGGCTCTGCCTCCCAAGAGCTGGGATTAAAGGCATGCGCCACTGCCGCCCAGGGGATAGTGATTTCTTATACCTGAATTTGTATCACATGGACACAAATCCAAAGAAGATAAAATGATTAACAGTACTTTTGCATAAAGAAACAAATTCAGGACTATTACTGGAGATTTTATACATATATGTAAATATATTTTGTTACTTATATATTATATGTATATATAACATATATTCTATATGAATTCAATACAGAGCCTGTATTATACACATAGTCTAGTTAATGGCAGCAGCATAATCCTATAGTGCTCATTCTTATCATCTCTTAGTTGTCTTTCTTCACCTCCACTCTTCCCACTTACAATGCGTGTGAGCTGAATTAAACTGTGTATCAACCATTGCAGGTAACATAAAAGCATTCTCTTTCCTTTTTTTATAGAATTAAAAAACTGCATACAATATATTTTGACCACATATCCTCTCTACCTCCCTACCCATGTATTATGTTCTCTCTAGATATTTAAAATTGTACAAACATTCAAAAACAAGAAATACACACAAAGAAATCCCCCTCCCCCAAAAAAACACAAACACGGAAACCACAAACCAAAAGACCACTAAGACAAAAATGCTCCAACAAATCAGGATGAGACAAAAAGTCTGTGAATAATACCCTTGACTTCAGTTTGTATCGGCCACCTACTTCAGGGCAACAGGTCTACTCTGAAATGTGTTTAATATACCCCGTAAGACACCATTGGATAAAATTAATTTTCCCTTTGCCAGCAGGTATTAACTGTAGACAGTTGCTTGCTTAGTAGTGAGAGTCCATGTCCATTTCCTCTTCTCAGTGCTGGAACCCAGGCTAGCTTGAACTTGTGCATGCTGCCACAGTCTCTATGTGTTTCATATGTGTCTGGAATCTCTGAACCTTCAGACAGGAATGTGATGAAGATAACCCATCCAGGAATTCCAAAGTAACATGAGGAATCATCGACAGTAAGGACAACAAAACTTCTCTGATTTCTGCATCTGCTACATTTAATAACTTCCATTCTTCTCTTTCAAAAACCTTGCCATACTTCTTAGGCACTGTGGGGGTTTTGTGAAACCTCACCAAACACTGTGTCAGTCTTCTTTACAATGACCACAGCACTAACAATGAATGTGTGATAGCTACCCAACCTCACTGGAAGCTGCTACAGGTTCTGAGTTTCTACCTCTGTTCCACTAATGCATTGTATCAGAAAGTACTACACGTAGGTCTCATAGGACGCTGGAGGGATGGGGAGAATACCTCCCTCTTCCACTTCTTGTTGTCATCCATTCTTTAAGCCTGCCATTCCCTCTTACAGAAAACCTTGAAAAATAGTGCATTTAGTCAGTTTTCACAAAATTATTCAGCTATTTATTTGTCAATCAAATGAAGTCAGTATCAATTAAAGGCCATCTTCATGCTCTTCATCTTGTCTACTAACATGCAATCAGCTTCTACTTCAAGCTCCTTCTCTTCCCGACACTATGATTTTCCATCACAACAGACTAAAAAGTTTCCAAAGCAATCAAACCAAACAACCCCTCTTACATGGTTACACTCAAGGCCTTTGGTCACAGTAACACAAAGTCAATCAATAGAAAAGTTAATCCTGTAGGGTTTAAAATGAAAGTATGTAATATGGTTGAGTTTCTAATACTAAATGCAGAAATAGGACAGAATGCTTTACTGGAGCATTCACATAAGCTAGAAACAACAGAAAGACACCATTTCCAAAGATAAATACATGTTAACCAATGGATCTTTGTACTACAATGTGGTAGAGGTTTCTATAATGAGAAATCAACACTCTGCTAAAAAAAAAAAAAGGCCTCCACTGATTACACAAGATCTTAGCTATACAAATAACACACTCTTGATGAGGCATCTTTGTGCAGAAAAAAAAATGACAAAAATAAGTGACAAAATTAGCAGAATTTAAAAAAGAAAGAATGTGAATTCATCTTTTCTTTTTTTCTCTTTTCTCTCTCAGCTTTTAGAAGGTTACATACACAGTTCCACTTTGTGCATGCATATAGAATCCAGAAATGGTTGCTTTTAATCATACATTCAGTAACCATTTCTTTATTATTATAATTATTCTTGTATTTTTTCTTTTATTGAAAATAGATTATTTTCCCATACAATATATCCTGATTAAAGTTCCCCTCTCTCTAATTCTCTTAGTTTCTGCCCACTTCCTCTGCCTTCAGATTCACTCATTTTCTGTCTCTCACTGGAAATGAACACTTCAAAGAAATAACAAGCAAACATGACAAAATAGAATATAATAAGTGTCTTAGTTAAGGTTTCTATTCCTATGAAGAGACAACATGACCACAGCAACTCTTATAAAATAAAAACATTTAATTGTGGTGGCTTACATTTTCAGAGGCTTAGTCCATTTATCATCATTGTGCAATATAGTAGTAGGTACAGGCAGACATAATGCTGGAGAGGTAACTGAGAGGCCTACATCTTTACTCACAGGCAACAGGAAGTGGTCTGACTCAGTGGCTATGGTTTGAGCATACATGAGACCTCAAAGCCTGCCTCCACAAAGACATGTTTCCTTCCATAAGAGCACACCTATTCCAAAAAGACCACATTTCCTAGTAGTACCACTCAATTTGGGGGCAATTTTCTTACAAACTACCACAATAAGATAAAATGAAAACAAACAAACAAACAAACAAAAAAAAACCTCAAACAAGGCTGGGCATGGCAAACCAACAGAAGGAAAAATTCCCAAGAGCAGGCAAAAAGAATTAGATACTCACTGGCTCACATGCTCAAGAGTCCCATAAAAAATATTAAGATGAAAGCTGTAATATATATTCATAGTATCTCAGATTTCAGATGTTTTGTGTCAAGAGACTTTTAGATTTAACATTTTCTTCTCTCATATCTTCAGTGCCTGAGTTTCTTCATCTCTTGTACTCTGTTAGTGAAGTTTGCCTCTGTAGTTCCTGTTTAAATTCCTAAGCATTTTGTTCCCAGAATTCCCTCAGTTTGGATGTCCCTTATTGATTCTGATTGCATTTGTAGGTCTTGAACACTTTTATTCTTGTCCTTCAACTGCTTGTTTTGGTTTTCCTGGATTTCTTTCAGGGATTTATTAATTTCCTCTTTAAGGACCTCTATCAACTTCAGATGGTTTTGAAGTCTTTTTCTTGTGCTTCAACCATGTTGGAATATTCAAGTCCTTCTGTGGTAGGATAGGTAAACTCCAGTGGAGAAATATGGTCCTGGCTGTTACTTTTAAGCTGGCATCTAGCCATCTGGTATTGGGATCATTTTAAGTCTAGATGCCGATTTCCAGATATGTCTTTGTTGGTTCGGTGTTTTGTTCCTTGGTTTCTATTTCTTTTCTGAGGTTTCAGAGAGTGCCATGCCTGTGACTTCCCTGATATGAAAGTTCCTTTGGACCTGATAGTTGTGGCCACTGGGAGTTTCAGGTAAAACGTCTTTCTGGGTATTGGAAGCTGATACTTAGAGATGGAGATAGGCTGGGGATCTGAAGGGGTTCGCAGGAGGGAAGGGAGCAGAACATTCAACCAGGATCTGCTTATTTCATCTCCTTGGAATTGGGGGGGGACAGTGAAGAGAGGTCACCCCAGAAGGTCTGCTATCATGCTGGGGATGAGACTAGGGTGGATAGAGAGGGACAGAAGAAGAGGGGAAGATCTACCGACAGCCTACTTGTGTTCTCAGCAGGTGTAGTCTGTGGTTTAACTGGGGGCGCCTGCTGGAGTTGGGGGCTGGGATAAAGCAACCAGTTGGTGGGGAGGTCTGTGAGATTAACAAGAGAATTGGGCAGAGGGGGACGACATGCAGCAGCAGGTGTTCTGATGCAGAGGTCAGATGAGACTGAGATGGGTTTTGAATGAAAGGGGAATGGTGAAGGTCTTCACTCACCTTACCCGTTGCCCTGGTCTGTTCAGCTGGTGTGTTCACTGGAAATGTCTGATGGTGTTGGAGGCTGGGATACTGGGATGAGTTCTGGGAAAGAAGGTTGGGAGCCAGATCTTTATAATCCACTGGGGATGTGGTCAGAGAGGAAAGGGAGACTACAGCTGGTTTGCTGCTACAGAGTTAAGAAAAGACTGGAGTGTTGGATTTGGAGTAGGAGAAGGGAAAGCGTGGTTCTGCCATAGGCCTGTTTGATGCTCTGGCATGAACAGCCTTTGGATTAGTAGTTGGTGATGATGGGTTTTGGGGCTGAGATAAAGAAACCCATTAGGGTAGGGAGGCTAGAAGAGGAATATCTCCACAGGAAATAGGAACAGGTATCAGGAAAGACTGCCATAGGTATTCTGCTGCAAAGCTAGGGATGAGACTGGGGGATTAGATTTGGATGAACAGAGAGAGAAGAGTCAGTAGCCGTTTTTTAAAGTATGCAATAACATTTGAGGAAAACACTATGCCTTCTTAAAGAGAATAAAACTAACAAAGAAACCACAGTAGAAAGACTCCTGCCATAAGGGGTTTAAAACCAATTTGTCCTATAGATTCATCCTTAAAAGAACTTATGTATTTCAAAAAGCACGGACTGTCATTTTCGACAGGAAATGAGGTAAATAGCACCAAATCCAGAGAAATTTTCTTTAATTTATCTACCTGCATTCATGATCATTAATTAGGATATTTCTTAATACCCAACTTTCCTTTTGGAAAAAGTTCCTTCCTTCAGATGTGATTTGAATTGGTTTTTTATTCTATTTCTTTATTTGGGGAGACAGCCTGATGGCATGGATTTTTCTCCTTCCACCTTGATTAGCAGGAGGATGGACTCAAGTCCTCTGGCTTGACAGTAGGTAGTTTCCTGTACTAGCTGAGCCATTGCAAGGGCACAAGATATGATTTTTCAAGTACTCGGACTTACATGACTCTGTCCATATTCTTGATTATATGGAAGTTATTCAGTCATTTTCTTAAAACAAACCATTACGAAAATGGGTGACAAAGATTCAAACACAAGATAAATTAATTTGGTATTGCAATGTGTCTCCAAACAGCTGTGCTAAAGGCTCTTGTGGCCTTAATCATTTCATGTTTTAAGCCATTGTTTAATGTCAAAAGAGACTGTAAGATTCCTTTTCCCCCAGAGAGTTGGTATTTCAAACAAAAATCCTGCAAATATGCAATTACTCTATCTCTGACAAAGAGCTCAGAATGCTGCTTAATTTAGTCCTCATTGGCTTTGACAGTCCTCCCAGGCTTCCCGTCATTAGAGTTAGCACAATGTGGTTTATAAGTGCCTGAAAATAGTTTCTTTCCACTAATTTTTTAAATTATTTGACTCCCAAGTAAACAGAAAAATAATTAGCTAAGCCTGTTCAGTAAGTCGAAAGAGTTCAATATAATAGTGATTTCTGAAAAATATTAAGAGTATAAACTAAATATTTTTTAAATACACACCATTCTACTATGAGACAAAGGCTATAGACCTCCAAAGTCATCAGTCATGGGCTTTTACTCCATTAACATTATTTATTTAAGAATATCGCCCCCCCCCCGTATGTGTGTGGTGTTCATAGACACATGTATGTTCACATACATGCAGATGCTTGAGACTGACATTTCATAGCTTCCTCAATAGCTAGCAATATTTTTAGAGATATAATCTTATTCTAACCCTGGTGTTGACAATTAAGCTAGACAAGCTTGTTGGCAAGTCTCGGGAATCCTCTTGTCTCTGATTCTTCCTGTTGGTGCTGTGATTATAGACACACATGGCCACACCCATGTTTTCACTAAGGTTATCAACTTGGGTCATGATGATTTCATGGCAAGTACTTTTAGGACTGAGAAATCACCCCAGCTCCTATGCTGGATGGTTCTAATAACTAGGGTCTCTTCTTTTCTCCCTCTTCACTTTTCTATTTTTGTCTATTTAATTGTCTTATTTCTAGTCTCATTACACATACACATACATAACTATTTTGAGATATATATATATATATATATATATATATATATATATATATACATACAAAAACTGCTTGGAAAATATTTAAGCCAACCCTTGACAGTGACCATATATTTGATAATTGTATGTCATAAAAAAATTTTCCTTTAACTCTTTTTTAAATGATAAATATATTTTATGTGTATTTTTGAATTGAAAATTAAATGAAGCAGGAACTTAATTTATTGAGGAGATAATCAGCTATATTTGTAGTTAACTAAAATTCTAGCACCTGTTATTTGTAGGAATTGTGTCCATCCTAGTAAATTTATTACATACTCCTCTGGTTGTGTGAATGTATATATGTATGAGGATTATTTTATGAACACTGAATTTATAATAGGCTTATTAATTATCCCAGTGCTGTTATTTGACAATATGTCATGGCCATTTTACTAAATATTCCCCAGCTGTCTAAAATGTCACCCATTTCCCATCCTTGCCCTGAACTGACTAAGGGCTCATTCTGCTCTCTACTATTTTATTTCTCCTGCCAAGCCTGTCCATCCACAGCCTATCGTTTATTCCTGTAACCATATCATGCTCTCGTCCCTGTGATGGCAATGCTACCTTCTAGTTCGAGTTTCCACCAGTTTTTATCTGGACACTGACAATAGCCCCTTCACTCATCTCTTTTACCTTTTGACTCTGCAAACATTTACCCACCAAGTGACCATAAGATTTTTATTTTTTTGTTAGGTGGTGTGTGTTTGTGTGTGTGTGTGTGTGTGTGTGTGTGTGTGTGTGTGTGTGTGTGTGTGTGTGTGTTTGTGTGTGTGTAGACAACGGATGGGGATGTCAGAGGACAACATGGAAGGAAAGAGTTCAGGTAGCAGGATTGTCAAGAAGCACACTTTGTGCACTAAGAACTCTTGCCAGGCCTATTTATCACAATCATCTCTATGGTCCTGAGCAGGGACTAACTCTTTATAGTGAAGTGTAGAAAATAGCTTTTCCCACACTATTCTGCCATGCTACAAAATTAAAGAGCTCTGTCATTTGACACTGATTAGTTTGCTTGTGGCTGGTAAATAGGGAATGATGTCAGCATCATACAACAGCTATATCTGTTTGTGCACGTCTTTGCCTAGATTAATATTTTAAAGGATTAGAGAAAGCCTTCTCAAAATTAAAGAGAAGGCCTAGCAATACAGGAAGTTTAAAATTAAAAGATAAAATCTTAAAGCAAAATTCTCCTTTATTTATAAAGCAGCTTGTTCAGTGGCAACAAGGGCTGTCTTGTTTTGCACCAATTAATATCTAAGAGAACTTCAAGTAATTAGCTTTAGGTCAATGCACCCCCTCCAGACTTTAAAATGACTGACTGAAAAGTCTACACCACTGGTTTTCAACCTTCCTACTGTTATAGCCCTTTAATATAGTTCCTCATATAGATCCCCCAACCATAATATTATTTTTTGCTATTTCATAACTATAATTTTGCTACTATTATGAGTCATAATGCAAATTTTTGGAGACAGAGGTTTGCCAAATACATCATGACCCACAGGTTGAGAATCTCGGCTGTACACTACTACTCATCTCTTTAGTTTGCATGAAGCATAACTTTATACAGTGAAATGGCTTTAAGCATGCACGTCTTAAACAGGGAAGCATGAACTGAAAGGTTTCACTGAAAATGGACTGTTTATACATACAAACAGGTGGTAGCAATTGGATTTTTATTGAGAGTGTTATTCTTCTATCTAGTGGTCTCAGTATAAAGTTCTACAAATTTGGCATGGTCTTTCACACCTCCACTGTTCCCTATTTACTAGGTTGGTTTGTAGAAAGCAGAAATGTTTAGTAATGTACATTTGATATATCAGCACAAACAGTTGAACTTAATATTATTCATTTGTAAAAGATTGACTGATTCAGGTTCATTATAGGAATTAAAAAAGAAAAGAAAACAGGAAATTAGGCCCATTATATATTTAATTCAGCCTGAAGCATATACCCCAGTTTATAGTTATATTTCTAGAATATTGATAACTACACAAAATTATGTGTGCACAGTATCTACTTATGATCATTCAGTTATATATATATTGATTTCCTAATAAGATCTTGCTTAGTATTAACTATAATCATTCGGTGTATATTCCATCTGTTCTCCTATTTAGCCAACATATATTTAATGCTTACATACCCAGACTGAAGGTCTGTTTAACATTCTCAGTATTTAGTTATAAATAAGAGAGTTTTAAGTATTAAAGTGACTAAAAATCATGGTATCCCTAAATAAAAAAAAATACATTATTTGCCTTAGGAAAATACTGGACAAAAACATCTTAAATAAAGCACTGGCTTTTTGTATAGTCGTTTTGTACATGTTATTCACAAACCTCGATTAACATGGTATGTACTGGTGTGTTTGCATGTGTGTGGGCACATATATGGGAAGTGTGGGTATATAGTATGGGGGTATATGGTGATATATGGGCACACATTCATATGGAAGTACAAGGTTTAGGTTGGGAATCATCCAACACTCCTCACCTTATTCATTGAGGCACAGTCTCTCAATGAAACCTCCAGGTTAGTAACATGCTACTTTTCTAGCCACCTTGACCCAAGACTATGATTTCAATCAGACCACTATACTTACCTAGTCTTTACCTGGGTCCTAGGGATCCAAACTAAGATGCTCCTTGGTTTTCACGCTGAGTACTTAGGCATTGAGCCATCTCTACAGTGCAAACGTTTTCTCCTCTCTGTTGTTCCTCCTGAGGGATCTGCTTTAAGTCCTATGATTTTTTTTCACTGTTGTTGGTAAATTCTGGTTTTTGTAGGACTTTCTGTTTATCTTATTAAAAAATCACACCAACACATCCAAGCTGTCAAATAGTTCTAATTTTTCTGAATAAGCTTATGTTCATGAATCTGAGAACCACAGGGAATTGTTATTTCATTTGTTTCTTTTTGAAAAATAATTCATAAAATACATTCTGATATCACTTTTCCTTCTCCCCACTCCTCCTGGATCTGTCTTATGCCCCCCCAACTCCATGCCCTTTCTTTCTCTCTCTAGAAAACAGGCAAATATTAATACAAAATCAAACAAGAAAGAATAAATAAAAAAACACGTTACACACAAATGAATAAATGATAAAAAATAAAAACACAAAATTGGGAACTACAATATACAAGCAAAAGACCAGTAGAACAACAACAAAAATGCCCACATAGAGCAATTTGAGACAAGAAGTCATTGAGTTCATTTTGTGTTGGCCATCTACTGCTGAGCATGGGGCCTACCCTTAAGTGTGGTTGATACAGGCAGTGAGACTCCAGGGAAGAAAACTAATTTTTCTTTTGAAGTTGGATGTCAATTGGTTAGGGATGGGAGCTCATGATCACTGGGACCCCCATCTGGCTGCTTTGGGTTTTGTTGGTGATGGTGTTTGGAAAATCCGTGATTATTGTCAGTCAGTACTGCTGTCTGTTCTTCAATGACTGCAAGTCACCTGTGTTGCCTTACAAATAGTTGTATAAGCTGTTTAAAATGTTCTTTCATCTCTCTCTCTCTCTCTCTCTCTCTCTCTCTCTCTCTCTCTCTCTCTCTGTGTGTGTGTGTGTGTGTATGTGTGTGTGTGTGTGTGTGTGTGTGTATAAACAGTCTATTGATTTGTAAATGAACATATGATTTTATTGGGTACACAATTTTATAACCTACCTAATATCTTTAAAAAAAAACATCTAAAAATGTTGTTGTAAAGTACAAATTAAGTTGACTTGGTTTGTATCATTTGATTTGGGTTTTGTTTTGTTTTGGGACAGGGTCTCACTATGCAACTCTGGCTGTCCTAGATTTCACTCTGTAGACCAGGCTGGCCATGAACTGAGAGATCAACCTGCCTCTCCATTCTCACTGCTGCGATTTAAAAGTATGCACCACTACTCTCAGCTTCAAATTTTCAGGGTTTTTGTTTTTGCTGTTAAATTTTTCCTTAACAACAAAAACATAACAAAATAAAATATAATAAGATTAAACAAAACCACCACACCCAAGTTGGACAAGGAATCATCAGAATAAAAAGAGCCCTAAAAGAAGGCACTAGAGTCAGAAACCCATGCATTCAGGAGTCCCATAAAAATACTGAGTTGAAAGCTATAATAAATACACAGAAGACCTGGGCAGACCGATGTAGGCCATGTGCTCCTTTCTTAAGTCTCCATGCATACATATGAGCTTTTCTCAGTTGATTTAGAGGACCTTATTTTCCTGGAATCCTGTAGCCCCTCTTCTCCATGTTTAATGAGTTGTGTGGATATTGTCTTCAGCAATGGGGTCTTGCTGTCACTTTGTGAAAAGCAACCTATTGTCTTGCCAACAGTCTAGGTGGTTTGAGAATTTCTATGGGACGCCTTTGGTCGACAACTCAATTGGTTGTAACCCATATGCACTAGAGGAAGCTTTGGTGAGAAGAAATAGCCAGTTGGGGTTCATCTCTCTCATTATTGGGTGACTTCATTAGGATTTCCTTCATATGTTTTAGGAAGTTTCCACCAAACTATGTTTCCATACCATCCCTCAAATGCCCCTCAATTCTAGCTGCCTCTCCCTGAATTCCCTCCTTCAACCCTATCTCCCTTCCTCCCTGTCTGAGCCGCCTGTTTCTGTCCATGCCCCGACAATCCTCTAATCCACCCATAAAATGACAACTGTCTTAGTTGCTGTTGCTGTGAAGAGACAACATAACCAAGGCAACTCTCATAAAAGAAAGCATTAAATTGGGGGTCCACTTACAGGTTCATAGGGTTAGTCCATGATCATAGTGGTGAGAGGCAGACAGGTATAGAACTTGATCATTAGCTGAGAGTTTTACAACCTGATCTGCAGGCACTAGGCAAAGAGAAAAGCAGACTGGTCCTGTCATGAGCTTTTGAAACCTCTATCTCACTCATAGTGAAACACTTCCTCCAACAAGAATATATCTCGTAATCCTTCCCAAATATTCTACTCATTGTGAGACCATGCATTTAAATATATGAGCCTGTGGAGGTCATTTTTATACAAACAAATATAATAGCATTCAAGTGTATACTTGGCAGCATAAACATTCTCACATTCATTTATTTTAATTCAAATTTTTACAAAATTTATATCTCTTTCCAAAAATTCCATTTTCACAAATATTCATAATTTATGTGTCTTTATAAGGTTTCTCTATCCTACACTTAAATGCTCTAGTTTAAAAACCCCACCCTTACCCCAAATGTTAGTTCCAATTAATAACCACTCACAAAGGAAAAATTTGTTCTCTCCAAAGGAGTTTGTCTTAGTTAGGGTCTTATTGCTTTGAAGAAACACCATGACCGCAGCAACTCTTATAAAGAAAACATTTAATTGGGGCTGCCTTACAGTTGAGGTTTAGTCCATTATCATCATGTCAAGAAGTATGATGGCTTGCAGGCACACTTGGTCTTGGAGAGGTGGCTGAGAGTTCTACATCTGAATCCATAGGCAGTAGAAAGAGACTGGCCAAGCTTGAGCATCTGAGACCACAAAGCCCACCTCCAGTGACACACTTCCTCTAACAAAGCCATACCTACTTCAGTAAAGGTATATCTCCTAATAGTGACACTTCCCGTGAGCCTTTGTGGCCATTTTCATTCAAACTACCTAGGAGTCTCACTGAGGAGACAAATCACTCTTAAGGGAAGACCCTAGATCTAACAATAGATGGCCAACAAAAGATGAACTCAATAGCATCTTTGGAGGTTCTTTGTCTCATAAAGCTTTATTAGTACAGTTTGTTTTCCTTCTCCCTTTCTTTCTTCTCTTTTTTTCTTACAGGTCCTTTTTGTATATGTTATATATCCTGGTTTTGTATTTTTTTAAATGGGATTACTGGGTAGAAACACATGTCTGTGTCTATATGTCTTTCTTGTGCCTTTGCTTTTCCTTGGGCTCTTTTTCTTCTGTTTGTTTGTTTTTTCCTATTCTGGATTAATTTTTTTATCTCACTTAATTTCATTTTAAGATTATTCTTTAGATGCCTTGTGTTTTTCTTTTTTTAATTTATTTATTCTTCTCTCATATAATACATCCTGATCACAGCTTCCCCTCCCTGCACTCCTCTCACTTTCCCCACCTCCCCTTTCACTCGGACCCACTGGTTCTCTGTTTCCCTTCAGAAAAGAACAGGTTCCCAAAGATATCAACCAAACATGGCATAACAAGATGCAGTAATCATAGCCAAGAATGCTCACATCAAGGCTGAACAAAGCAACCTCATAGGAGGAAAAGGGTCCCAAGAGCAGGCAAAAGAGTCAGAGATACTCCCACTGTTAGGAGTGCCACAAACCCCAAGATAAACAGCCACATCATATATGCAGAGGACCTAACTCAGACCCACACAGGCTCCATGATTGCAGCTACAGTTCTTGTGAGCCCTATTGAGCCCTTCTTAGTTGATTCTGTGGGCCGTGTTCTCCTGGTGTCCTCAACGCCTCTGGTTCCTAGAATCCTTCTTCCCCCTCTTCTGCAGGGTTCCCCAAGCTCTGCCTAATGTTTGGCTGTGGGTCTCTGCTCCCATCAGCTGCCACAGGAAGTCTCTCCGATAGCAACTGAACTAGACAATGATCTGAGTACATTTCTTTTCTTCCTTTCTTTCTTTCTTTCTTTCTTTCTTTCTTTCTTTCTTTCTTTCTTTCTTTCTTTCTTTCTTTCTTTCTTCCTTTCTTCTTTCTTCCTTCCTTCCTTCCTTCCTTTCTTTCTTTCTTTCTTTCTTTCTTTCTTTCTTTCTTTCTTTCTTTCTTTCTTTCTTTCTTTCCTTCTTTCTTTCTTTCTTTCTTTCTTTCTTCTTTTGGGGGTCCAGTCATTTTTGGTGCTACCTGAGGTCTCTGGACCATCCAGCTCCTGGTTCCTCATCACCCAGGTATTGTTGATCATGGACTCCCTCTCATGGCATGGGTCTTATGTTATGCTAGTTGTTGGTTGACCAGTCATACAAGCTCTGAGTCGATATTGTCCCAGCACATCTTACAGACAGGACAGGTTGTAGGTTGAAGGTTTTGTGGCTGGGTTGGTGTCCTAGTCCCACCACGGGAAGTCTTACCTGGTTATAGAAGATGGCCTGTTCAGGCTCCATATCTATCCTCCATTATAAGAGTCCTTCCTAGGATCATCCTCAAAGTTTCTACTGTACTGGGTTGCTGTATTGACTCCTCAAATGCCCTGTACTTCCAGTTGTCTCTCCCAGTAGTCTGTCCATTTAACCCTTCCTCCCCAAATAGATCTCTCCTGTCCCCATCTCCACCTGCCCCTATAGTCCCACCTGGGCCTGCAGCCACTCAGACCCAAATAAACACAGAGATGCTTATATTATTTAAACTATTTGGACTAATGGCTCAGGCTTCTTGCTATCTAGTACTTATATCTTAAATTCACCCATTTCTGTTAATCTGTAAGTTGCCACATGGCTTGTGGCTTACCGGTACTTTACATCTTACTTCTTGTGGTGGCAGCAGCTGACAGAGTTTCCTGAGTCAGCCTTCTTGTTCCCAGAATTCAGTTCTTTGCTTGTCCCACCTATACTTCCTGCCTGGCTACTGTTCAATCAGCATTTTATTTATCAACCAAATCAGAGCAGCACATTTACAGCATACAGAGTGATCAATATCCACAGCACTTCCTCTTTTCTTCTTTTTTTTTTCAAAAAGGAAGGTTTTAACTTTAACATAGTAAAATTACATATAAAAAACAATTATCAAACAAGAATTATGGTTACAATATCTAGTCTATTTATAATATCTAGTCTATTTGTATTTGGCAAAATTACAGAAGATATCCTATCTATCCTATATATGTGGGTCTAAGGTTTCATATCTAACTTTTATCATAACTAAGGAAATTATAACTATCTAGTCTTGAACTAAATCAAAGACCTCAGAAGTATATAATACTTGAGAAACGGAAGAAGGACACAAGCAACTTTCGGGAGTCTTATGAGAGTAGACAGAGACAGCTGGCAGCCTGGGCAGTCATCCAAAGTTCCTCTGTAAAGTTTGGGCATCTGTCTTTAGCCCACAGGCTTAGAGTCTCTTGGTCACTTCCCTCTGTGTCCTGTAGAATGTTGGGCAGTTTCCTCTGTAGAGCAGGAAACTGAGGGACCATTTTGCCAAGCAAAGTTCAGTGGTCACCTTTCTATGGGTCCTGCATGTTCAATCAATCAAGCAGTCCAGGAAAGAACAAATGGCTATTTTTGCCAAGAAGATAAACTCTATATAGATGGAGTCCTTGATGCCTCTCTTTCTCTTTGAAGTAAATCAGTGCTGCCAGGAGCAGATGTGTCTCACTGTCCAGAAATCTAAATTTTTAAAACATTTTGAATGCCATATTCTGTAGGTCTTTGAAGTGTTTGAAGATTACCTACCTAATTGAATTATATCTATGTATGCCTAGAAAACTTAACATGAATATAAGTTTGACTATCATAGAAGACTAATTGTTAATCTGTATTTCTTAGTTATCCATTACAATCTAAATGAGTTACATAAACATAATACCTCAAAGTATTATATATATATATATGTGTGTGTGTGTGTGTGTGTATATATATACAGTATAACAAAATTGAGTTTAAACTTATGTCAATAAACTAAAATCGATATCAATGTAAAATATTTATGAACAAATTGTTGCTCTTTAAAAATAGGTTCATTAATCTACCCTTTTATATTATATATCTATACCATCCCCTTTTCTTCTTTAGAAAGAGATTGCATTTATAATCAACCTGCTTTAAATAAAAATATATGTTTTTCGCTGCCCCACACCAGAGAGGGCTTTTCTGATATGGGACAGAAGAATCTCTCAACCTTTTTTTTTTTTTTTTTTTTTAATAACAGTATGCTTGGGTTTAGAGAAGGAGTGAGCTAATTCTATCTCAAAAGCTTTGGGTGTAGCTTCTCATACTACTTCCTGCTGGATGAGGGTGCTGTATTCTTATGGGGACACAAAGAAAATTTTAGGATTATGGGGTAGTCCGTGAGACTGTATTGTCTGAGCCCGTTGCCTTGAAACCATTCTGGAAGTTGGATAATCTGGGCTATGATGTCATTGGAGACCTTTCAGGGGGTCTTGGCTGGTCAAACCTGATGTATTTTAATCTGGAACAAATCTATAGCCTCTGGCTTTCTGTTGGAACAAAAGCAGAGCTTCCTTTCCAAAGCAACATATTTTTACATACAAATTTTGAAGTCAAGGTACCAGTACTTTATATCTTACTTTTTGCTGGAGAGCTTCTCTCCAGGTTCCACCAAGCCCTGCAGTCCCACAATCCACGTATAAAATAATCACTCAGACGCTTATATTATTTATAAACTGTATGGCCATGGCAGGCTTCTTGCTAACTGTTCTTATATCTTAAATAACCCATTTCTATAAATCTATACCTTGCCATGTGGCTTGTGACTTACTGGTGTCTTTACATGTTGCTTGTCCTGGCAGTGGCTGCAGTGTCTCCCCCTCCTTCTTCCTGTTTCCCCAATTCTCCTCTCTCCTTGTCCTGCCTATACTTCCTGTCTGGTCACTGGCCATCAGTGTTTTATTTATATAGAGCGATATCCACAGCACTTACTTCTCATGGTGGCAGCAGTTGGCAGTGTTTCCTGACTCAGCCTTCCTGTTCCCAGAATTCTCTTCTCTTTTTGTCCCACCTACACTACACTTCCTGCCTGGCTACCGTTCAATCAGCAGGGAAGGTGGAGAGGATCTCTGAGGAGTAGTGGGGAAGATAAACCATAATCAGAATATATTGTATGGAAAAATTCTATTTTCAGTAAAAGAAAAGTATAATAATTAAATATAAATTCCGTTCTGTCCAATAAAAAACAAACAAAATAACCCAAAAAAACAATTCTTGCATAAATAAATGACATAAGTAATTGTATATATATTTTTCAATATTCCAATATCTATTGAGAAATTTTATTAACTGTGTGTGTGTCCGTGTCCGTGTCCGTGTGTCTGTGTCCGTGTCCGTGTCCGTGTGTCCGTGTCCGTGTGTGTGTGTGTGTGTGTGTGTGTCCTTAGTTATACCACCCTGTCTATATTCCTGGTTGTAGGGTTTTTCACTTGTGTTTTGCAATGTCAGATTGTAAGAATTTATTTTTTAAGAATTTTTTTCTGTGAGAATTCCACACAAAAAAAAATCATAGGCACTATGTCACTATAGAGAACATTATTTAGATATTGCAGGGGCTTGAGGATAAAATTAACTGCAGAACTTTTATTAGTGTTTGGTGTGCATTTCTCAGTATGCTGCAATATAAATGTATATCTCACTACGACAGAGATGGAAGAACCAGCAAGGTAAGGTTTTTAGAGAAATGGTCTGCCCTCAGCCAAGTGGAGATAAGTAGCACATTTTCTTGTGCCCAGGTTCCTATTTGCTTTCTAAAACTAACATTACCTTCAAATCATTACATCATCCTTCACTGACAACTAAAAACTTACCACTCTCCACTGATTCTACATTTTTTTTGTCCCTAGGATTTTAGTAATATTAATACTAAAGCTCCTTTTCTATTTTAAATAAAATTAGTATCATATATATAGAATTTCTAGACAGTTGTGTTATCTAATATGGCATTTGATTGTTTATAATTTATAAAAAAAAAAGGTATTTATTTTATGTACCTGGTGTGTTGATTAGAATTACCTGTATGCACAGGCATTACTATAGCTATTAACTGCATGTACTTCTTCCCTGAAATTTTCTCTTAGCTTTCTGAGTCTATCACTGGACATGAGCAATATAATCAATAAGCTAATACTGTGATTATAGCTGATATTATAGTATCCTGACTTTTGCCTCATATTTGATTTGTTATCAATGACAATTTTTCCTTATTGTTCACTGAAAATGGAAATCTGCCACTGATAAAGCTCTCCCAACTTTTAAACAAGCGGAGTTCTCTTAATGCAATTGTGTATCTTGAGTTTGCTGCAGTTTTAATAGGGGAGGAAGGGATAGCTACAAAGACTGGATTGAAAGGAACAACAGCAGAGCTAGAATTCATCAGGATCAGAAAAAAGAGAGAACAAACTAGAGATATGAAAAAAATTAGGTCATGCAACAGAAAAGAATTTGACAATTTTATTCCTTATTGACTTAAAAACCATTCCCAAGGAGATGTGTGCTGTGTGAAGGCACTTGCAGTGAGCTGCTTTCTTTGAAATTTACCTGAGGTCAATGATGAAAATGGTAAAGACCAGAGGAAGCGCTCAAATCTTGAGACTTTTGAAGGTCTAACATGGCCAGCACACCAAGCACTGCTTCAGAGAGATCAACAATTCAGCTTTGGATCCTGCTTCAGACAAATGATCTAAGATCAAAATAAGAAACATGTTGCTTCAGGTCACAAATCAGAAATTTATGACATGCTGCTTAGAATTTAAAACCAGGAGCTTCCCTTGAGGCAGATAACTCATTTTCTTCTAAATCTTGAGCAAAAGAAACAAATGCACAGTGTTCATAATCACTATGATAGCATACAAAATGAGATAAAGATTTCAAAATGAAATCTCAATCTGTCTTCTTTGCAAATAGGAACTATTGTGTAGTCAATGAGACAGTCATCTTTTCTTCTGTAGACAGAAGGGAACTCAGCTACATGAAAGGCTGTATACACAGTTACAGTCACCTCATATAAAGCATTTTTTGACTCCTGAAGCGATCTGAGGCTTCTGTGTTCTAGCACATTAGTCACAATATTAAAATTTATTTTCTGCTAATGCTTTCCACCATGGCTGCCCATGAGGTTCATTTGTAAATGCTTAAAAATAGAGGAGAGTAAAGTTGGTTCTTGGCTTCCAGAGAAGGTAAATCAAATAAAAATTTTCGAATGGATCCCTGGCATTAGTATGATTTCTAATATCACCAAGGCAATTTTACTTTGTGAGTTAAGAACTATAGGCCAACTTTGGGGCAGAACCTTGAGTACAAACAGTAGGCATAGGCATGAGCCACATAATATCAGTCTGATGGAAATGTTACTTGAAGGTGTTTAGGGCTTACATGAGACTTGTTTGTCCTCACAAAGCTTTTGTGAGACTTGCCCTGAGGTATTTAATGCTTCAAGTTCCAAGTACATGGGTTCCAAATTCCCTGGGATTACCTTAAACTCAAGATACTGTTTATATAGTAAGTGGATTCTACTTCAGTTTTGGGAATTTAAAAATTTACCCACAGTAGAGAATATTTATACTCAGGTTAAATAATTCATATTACATATCATCTTATAGAAAACAAGTATAAAACATTGCAACTGTAAAATATTTATTAAAATTCGCCAATTCATATTAAGTATTAGTTCATTATCAGATACTACTTCTTGGTTTTGTTTGTTTGTTTGTTTGCTTGCTTGCTTGTTTTGTTGTGGGGATTTTATTTCTGGTGTATTTATTAATTATTATTTAGTTTGTGTGTTCCACACTTTTCTTTTCATTTCTTTAAAATTTCAAGGTTATATTTTAATTACATCATTTCTCCTCTCCTTTTCTTCCCTCCAGCCTGCTCCATGTACTCCTTCTGCTCTCTTTCAAATGCATGGCCTCTTTTTTTTTAACTAATTGCTATTGTGGATTTGTATACACATATACAAATATTTGCATGCATGTGTTTGTGTGTACACATACTCCTAAATATAATGTGTTGAGTATGAATGTTACTTGTGTGTTTTAAGGGATGAGTATTTGGCATTGGATAACGAGTTGGTGTGCTATTTGCTGGGAGGACTACCTTGCCCTCTCAGTGTTGCTCATTCCCTAACAGTTCTTCATGTAGGGATGAGGCCTCCTGGACTTTTCTCTGTTCAGTTTGGCGTGCTCATCAGTGTCATCTTTGTTCAGCTCACTCTTTGGTGGTCATGTTGGTGGGAATTTATGGGGATAGCTTCTAATATCACAGCAAACTGCCTGATCTGTGCCCCCTCTTGAAATCTTTCTGCCCTCTCCTCACCGCCCCCCCCCCCAGCATTAGAGTTGGGGTTATCATTGTTGTTGTGAAGCACTATGATCCAAAGCAACTTGGGGAAGAGGGGTTTATTTGGCTTATTCTTCCACATCACTGTTTATCACGGAAGGAAGTCAGGACAGGAACTCAAGCATGGCAGGAACCTGGAGGCAGGAGCTGATGCAGAGGCATCAGGAGGGGCGCTCCTTACTGGCTTGTTCCCCATGGCTTGCTCAGTCTGCTTGCTTATAGAACCCAGGATGACCACCCCAGACATGGTACTACCTACAATGAGCTGAGCCCATCCCCCTCCTCAATCACTAAGAAAATGTGTTACGGTCTTGTCTACAGTGCAATCTTATGGATGTACTTAGTTAATTAAAGTTTCTTCCTCTCAGATGACTAGCTTGTATCAAGGTGGCATAAAACTAGCCAGCACAATGTCCACTGGGACTGGGCTCCACAACTCTGCATTTTGGTATTCTGTGTATTTCTCTAGGGGTCTCTGTCTGTTGCAAAGAAAAGTTTCCTTTATGATATCTGAGGACTGGTGGGGCCTTGAGGACAATCTGTTTAAGAATAATTATTACATGAAGCACTTACAATGACCTTTCCTTGGGGATTAGAAAAAAATAACATCTAAATATCTGGCTATGCAATTCTAATGATTTATTCCTCAGGGAACTGCATGTGAGAAAATAGTTTGGGTAACATGATCTTGCTTTTAAATCTTCAGACTTTACTGCACTGTAAGTGTAGCATAGTGTATCAGATCTTACATTCTGCTGAAAACTCTCAATATATCAGCTAGTTTTGTGAAAAGGAGGAGCAGAGATGGTAATTAGCATATAATAAATTTATTGTAGAATACACTAGGAAAGTACCACATGTAGATGAGAATGAAAATGAATTCAGAAGAGAGGAAAGTTGAGATGTCGTGTCAACTCAGGATGTCAGAAGAACCAACTGCAGCCAGAAGAGTGCCTCAGATTTATAACACTGGGGAGCAGAAATGGGCATTGACAGGACTCATGGACCAGGAACTAGATAGATATTATCTTTGGCAAGGATTTGTAAACAAAGCATGACCTTCATCAAAGGCAATTTCAAACTAAAGCTGAAAACCTTGCTCACTATTGTTGACATTCCTTACATTTGAGAATGCAATATTTATTAGGAATTGATCATTTCTGCCCCACCAAAATCATGCGATGGTCTTGTTACAAAACATTTATTGGCATTTTGTGACCCAAACCCATAGGAATAAGGATCCCTAGTGGTGATCTGCTGAGGGGAGAACCCTGATAAGGAATTATTAAGACAGATAGCTGGGACTGGAAGTCTTGCATAAGCTGATGGCTTGTGCCAAGCAAGTATATTAAGAAGTAAAGTGTCTTATATACTATTTGTACGGGGAGACTGGACCAAGGTCAGCAGAGAGCTAAATCAGACAGGGTTGGCAGAGAGAACACAGGGTGCCTCAGACACAGCTGTCTTAGGACTGATAATTGCTTCCCTTCCGCCGAGAAAGCTGGGTTCTTTTACCACATTTGTGGCCCAGGCCCAGACTGGACCCTGCCAAGACTGCATCTGGACAAGGACATGGAATTTAGTGTTTCCTTTGTCCTTTCATTAGGGCCTCTGGGAAAGCCTTGGATCTGACTGGCTCCCAACAGTTTTAGAGGTGGGATTTTCGACAGCTAATCTGTTTTTCATGAGGTTATAAGTGAGTAGCACCCAAAATGGAATTGGCACACCCGCCCCAAATAGGAAGATGAAGAAATAACTGCTCACTCTGCATCACACAGAAATCTGCAAACCAGAAAAAGGGCCCTCACCAGGGAACCAAACTTGCTTGTCATTTAATCTTGAACTTGTACCCTTTACTGACCCAAAAGAGAGCAAGTCATCCCGTCAAGCAAGGTATCCCAACAAGGAAACAGAACTGATATTGATCTGGAAAGGTGCTCTCAGTCATGGTGGAAATAGGACCTGGAGAATTGTAAGCAACACATCTTCCCAACTCTCAATCTGTGATTTTATTAATTATGTATTCTCTAATATTAGCTTCTAAACACTTTCAAAAAATAAATAAAGCTACTTACAGTTTTCTGCTGTTATGTCTCTGTGGTCATCAGCTTCCACTAATCCCCATTCCTTTGCTTCTTTATACACTGATAAGTGTGTTTTGTATAAGTGTGTGTGTGTGTGTGTGTGTGTGTGTGTGTGTATGTGTGTGTGTGTCAGAAAAGAAGGGAGAGAGAGTTATGCTTACAGGTTCTCACGTATCCATACCCTTGAAATATCTCTATTACATCAATTTTGGATTTATTTCATCAAACAATGCCATCAAATATTAAAATTTTCAGAAGTTTAACTGACTTCTCTTGAATCTGAGCTTCTAGAAACATACAAGTCTTCTTCCAGCCTCACCTTACATTCATGTGGCAGCTCTGTTTTCAGTATAAACTGAAGCAGACATGGATGTGTTCTAGAGCTTCCACATCTGGTTCAGGTGTTCTTTATCAGCCTTGGATTGCCCGATACACAAGATGGCCATAGATTTTACCATGCAGAGCACACTCTCCTGCACACAGTCCTCCTCTATCCTCTGCAGCTGCTCTGACCTGACAGAATCCAGAAAAAACACTTTCCTGGGTTCAGATGAGATAACAGGATAACAATCATTTACTTATTCAGAGTCTGGAGTCCTGCTGAAGATGCTTACAACAGCTACAAGGCCTGCACTCTTTGAAACTCCTCTCTATGTCTGCTTTCTGTATGTCTATCTCTTTTTTGATGTCTACCTATCTATAACAGAAAGAGCTGTAGATGAACTTGTAGACATATGAAGTCATTTACTTTATAGTAAAAGTTTCAATTGTTGAAGTTAAAGCTGGAAAGTATAGTAGTTAGCTTTATTTTCTTTAACATAAACAATGTTGCATAGACAAGTTATTTGAAAAAATTTATTTGTTGTTGATATTTTATTGAAATTAAATATATTTTAAATTTTTCTCTTTTACACTACTCATAGCAGACAGGGGCATTGACTGCCTTCAGCATTTTTAAAGGGTTTTTCATGTTACAGAAAAGTTCTCTCTAAGATTAACATGAAATACTTTCTAATTCTGACTTTTCTATGATATGAATGCATATTCTACAAGGACTTGCCATAGGGATTTGTAGTAATTGAAATACTTTCAGTTACTAAAAGATGTGATTCTATAATAAATAAGTGGTCTTGTCACAAATTATTAAGATACATAATTATTTAAAATTATACATTTGTATAATTCAGATAGTAAACTACTATAGTTAGAAAATATATATGTGTGTGCATGTGTGTATGTATATATGTAAGTATGTATGTGTACACATTTCTATTCATGGATGTATGTATATATCCAGACTTAGCACTAGTTGTTAGTTGAACCTATGTATAAATTTGCATATATATGTATAATATGCATGCAAACATATTTGTACATATGGAGATTTATATGACTACATAAAACTTTCATCTGTGTGTATATACCACCTATGCATACATGTGTAAATATCTGTGTATTCATCTAAGTATACCTGAATATAATGAATATATATGTACATACAAGTGTATGTAAATTTTAGTGTATATATATACATATATATATATTTGAATGAACACATGTACACATGATGTATACAATACATGGAGAGCTTGCAGATATATACGATTAAAGCACCTAAATATCTTCAAAGGAAAAAGTATAGTATTGGAATGTGAATTAATTATGTCATACTTTATAATTTATTATTTTTAAATGATATTTGTTCTGTTTATATTATTTGTACTGGAAAAATAGTTATACCATGTTTTAATGCCAATGACCTTTATAACCAGTTCTTTCAGCGTGTTTGGTTTAGTCACATGTTTTCATTTAAAACCTATGCATGTAATAATTACCTTAAGGTTTATGCTCTAGAATAAAAGAATTTCCTCAAAAGGAAATGCCTCTATATTAATGCCTCTATATATGGCACATATTATAAGTCTAAAGACTTAAAACAAAGTCTTAAAATTAGGGGGAAAAAGTCTATGAATGACAACAAAAGAGCATGTTAGAGTAATACTGTTTGCAAACATACCCTGAAATAAATTTGCAAGAAGAAAATTAAGAGACAAAGGATTGCATGTGAGTTGGGGGTATGTCAATGAAAGTAAGTTGGGAGGAGGTATTTGTCACACCTGATTGCTAACAATGAAATCATTTTTAGAAGCATAGGATATCCAGGGCCTTGTTTTTTCTTTTTTCTTTTTAAAAAATTAATAATATATATCACCTCTGTATAACTATTGAAATAAATATTGTTCACCCTAAAATATATATGTATATATATGTAATTATCCCAGGCAAGAGCTTTGTAAGAAAAAAAAAAGCACATTATAAACCCTGTTTTCTTTACTATAGTAAAAAATGAAAACCTATACATTCAATTCTTTTTAAAATAAGTGTGTGTTGCTGCTGCACTAAGTTGTATAAATTTCACACATATTTGCAATTATAGATGAAGCACACATTATAAAATCTCATGTGTCATTCATTCTCAGTTCGAATCTAAGTATGCAAAAATTTGTTTTTTGTTTTTTGTTTTGGTTTTTTTTTGCTTTTCATTTATTTATTTAAGGAATTTTTCCCACTCATTCTATATATATCAACCACAGATCCCACTTCCATCCCTTCTTCAGCTCTCCCTCAGCTTTCTGTCTTCCAACTGACCCCGTATCCCCTCCTCCAAAAGGGTAAGGACTCCAATGGGGAGTCAGCAAAGCCTGGTACATTCAGTTGAGGCAGGACCAAGCCCCTCCCCACTGCATCAAGGCTGAGCAAGGCATCCCACCACAGGTAATAGTCTCCAGAAAGCCAGCTCATGCACTGGAAATAGATCCTGATCCTACTGCCAGGGGGCCCCTTAAGCAGACCAAAATAGAAAACTGTCTGCCACATGCAGAGGGTCTAGTCTGGTCCCATACAGGTCCCACAGCTCTCGGTCTAGAGTTTGTGAGTTCCTATAAGCTTGATTCAGTTGTCTCTGTAGATTTTTCCATCATGATCTTGACCCACGTTGCTCATATAATCCTCTTCCTTCTCTTTGACTGGACTCCCAGAGCTGCCTCCATCAGATACTGGATAAAGGCTCTATGATGGCAGAAATTGGTTCTTAAAAGCGCAGATTAAAAGATCTTATGAATACATTGGAAAGCATAATGTACACTTATAACCCCAGCACTCAGGAAGATGAAACACAGTATGGCTGAGTCCAGCCTAGGCTACCTAGTATGACATTGTCTCAAGGGGAATAAGTTAAAAATTATATGGATGTAATACCAATTTATCTGGAATAGAGAATATCCAATAATATTAATATTTCTTTTGATATAAATGGATATACAGAAACAATTTTAAAGTCTCCTGTGGGCAGGGAAACCATAATGGTACATGGTAAGAACCCCTGGCGAACATGCCGTGATGGAGTCAGAGAACGAGGAGAGAAGCAGGCAAGCTAAATCAGACAGGACAGCTACAATGGAGAGATATCAGAAGATAAGCACAGCTAGCCATGAGAAGAGGTCAAAGCTGGGGAGATAATGCCAATAGATTATACAGAAAGAATGCCAAAACAGGGTCAGCTACGGTAGGAAGAACTGGGGCCTATACAGAGCTCGAGGAGATTAAGAGAGCTGAAAGGTGAACTGGGCCTCTGAATGGGGTCTGGGATGTCTTGTCTAGGAAAAGAGAACTGTGGTGATTTGCCAGCAGTTAGCTGATGAGTCTGGCTTGCATTTTTAGCACATATTATCAAGCAACAGAATGAGAAAGGATACAATAGTCATAATTATGATATGAGTATATCCTTTTATCCACAAATCCAAGAAAGGACACAACAGTCATGATTATTATATGAGAGTATATTCTTGTATGCACAAGTCCACTCCCCTTAAAGAACTAAAATCCAAAATTAAGAAGTGACCAAAGTATATATTTTTATTATTTCCTCCAAATAAATAGTTACATATAATGTTGATGTATGTGACATACATCAATATTATATATGTGTGTGTGTATATATATTGCCCTAGACCCCACCAACAGCATTTCTTAACTCACAGTACACTCCATGAATTATATCTCTAAAAAGGAAAACGAAAAGACAAAAAGCAAACCATGAAAACCCAAAGAGTGGACATGGTATCATTCAGATCATGATCAATTCCGTGATTGAAGTGAATTTAAAGGAAAAAAAAGTTATTTTGACCCGTGGGTTCAGAAGTCTCAGCCTATGGTCAGTTTCTCAGCTTTGACGTGCTAGATTAAGGAGTTTACTTAGACCAGCTGTAGTCAACCTGTGGGTCGTGACCCCTTTGGGGGTCAAATGACCCTTTCACAAGGCCTAAGACCATAGGTAAACAAAGATATTTATATTATGATTAATAACAGTAGCAAAATTACAGTTAGGAAGCAGTAAAGAAATAATTTTATGGTTGGGGCTCACTACAACATGAGGAACTGTATTAAAGGGTCGCAGCATTAGGAAAGTTGAGAACCACTGACTTGGATGATCATGAGAGTATGTTCTGAATTCTTGTTTCTCTGCTTTAGATAAGTAAAAAAATGAGCCTGACACTATAAACCTATATATGAATGGAAGCTAAATGGTTCCCAATTATGAAATGCATTGACTGAATATAGGTTATAGATTTAGAAGTCACTGCTTTCTTCTCAACACTAGAGGACAGTCAGGATGATAACTGTAGCAGGGAGACTCTGTAAGACCTGATAGAACTTAAATAAGAGAATTCAATTTATTTTAAGTGTTATGCTAAGCGGTTAACATTTTTTATCTTTATACCTTACAATAAATGTCTACATTAGTTATTTCATCTTGGTCTAACATCTTACAAAATGTAAAACCCCAGAGAATTTAAGTAAATTGTTTGGTAGGAACATATGGTGTCAGACAAGTGCTAACAAATCTGTTGTCAAGCCAGGATGTGGTGGCACACACCTTTAATCCCTGCACTTGGGAAGCAGAGGCAGGCGGATCTCTGTGAGTTCAAGGCCAGCCTGGTCTACAGTGTGAGTTCCGGGGCTGTTATACAGAGAAACCCTGTCTTGAAAAACAAGCAAACAAACAAACAAACAAAAAAAAAACAGAAAAAAATCTGATGTCCAAGCTCATGTACTTTTTAAAAACATGGATTTCTTTTCATTTTATGTATATGAGCATTTGTTTTCATGTACCAAGTGCATGCCTGTTAACTCCAGAGTGTAGAAGTGGTCATTAGTTCCCTGGGCTGCTGTAATCCTCCATGTGAGGAAATGAACTTCTTTCTCAAGAGCAGCAAGTTCTCTTAAATGTGAACCATCTCTCCAGTCCTAAGCCTGTGATCTTATGTGGATACATTTCTAAACAAAGGTAAATACTGCAAAGCTGTCTGACCCTCTTTTTGCTCTTAGGAAGCATTATGATGTTTGATCTATGAAAGTTGGTGTCAAGTGCCTGTGGTGTCAGTGCTCAGAAGCTCATAGCAGGCAGATTGTGAGTTCAAGACCAGTTTAGGCTATATGTAGGAATTCTATCTCACTGAATAATTAAAAAAAAAAGACAGCCAAAAGGGGGCTCCATAGTCAACATTTGCCTGAGATAGCCTGACAGTGGGCTGAAGGAAGGAGAGCAGAGGGAGGCACAGAGTCAGTCTCTTTTGTGTGGCGTCATATAAAAGAGATGATTCCATAAGAAACTTGAGAGTAAGGCTGAATTTCTGTTCTTAGACAGAAATCTTAGTATCCTATACTTTCATGTTATACCAAAGTCTGGCCTAAAAGGCCTTTCAATTTCCATACCGACCTTCAAGAAAGGAGCCAGAAATAAAGGGGAGCCCTTTACACTTTTATAAAATCAAGACTACTTGATGTGTCAACTACAGATGATATTATTTCCTCTTGGAGAAAGTGAGAAGAATCAGGTTATGGGATTTTACTGGATTTAATCTATTAAAATAAGGATTTCACTCTGACTACCAAGTTATGTCTTTATTTCTTCTTTTTCTGCCCAGAGATAATTGCAGAAATAAATATTACCCTACAATATTATGGATGAAATTTGAATGGCTTCTTACAATTAGAAAACACATTAAAATAAAGTAGCAGATTGATACTATCTATTTCTTTGTTCCATTAAATAATAGTGATATGGTGCTGTGTGTATAAATTGCTTATTCCTACTGTATATTATAACAATGTAGATTATTTGAAGATCATATTACTTGGAGTCAAACTAACCAGCTTGAAATCTGATTTTGAAGCTAACTGGGACATCTTGAGAAAGTCATATTATGTTTGTACCATAGTATAAAAAAAGCAAAATATTAATTGTGTGTGTGAGAAAGAGAGAGAGAGAGAGAGACAGAGACAGAGAGAGAGAGAGATTAAAGTTGCCATGTTTGGTGAGTATTGTTGTCATCAGTACAACTAAATATTTCAACAGACACTAGACTAAACGAAAATGCAAAAGTTAAAATCACTATTCTATGGTCAGACATTCATGTCAAATCACCTTCCACTTTGGTAGCTATTGTTAATGCTTAATGTAATAATTATTCTTACATGGTCTGAGGCCCCACAAGTCTTCACCCCTCATCAAGAAAACTTATCTTTGCCACAGAGACCTTTAGAGAAAGCCACAACCAATCAAAATATACAATTGTGGACCCCAGTCCCAGTAGATACACTTAGAAAACATTTCTACACCTAAGATTAATGGAACATTTTGGAAGAGGACCAGAAAGAGAATAAGAGCCAGAGGATCAGGGGCCTTTCTGTGAGATTGGGTTTCCAGAGATATTCAGGAGCTACACCCACAAAATCTCATCAGCATGACTACCTAAACATGAGCTGAACACAGACAATAACGATAGACATGACAAACATGGATGAGGAAAGCTGACTCGGCCTCAACCATATACAAGAACTTCAGGCAACCAAGAATGCTGAGAGAGGGAGAAAGTCTTCTCCAGGGAAGACCTCACAAATTGCTTATCCAATACCAAGTGGGCAGCCTTGGAAACACAGACACAAGTGATATTATACAGACTCAGCAGGTTATTTTTAGGAATGTATAAATATAAATATATGCATGCAGTAACAATTCATTTAAAAAGAGCCCATGGATTTAAAAGGCAGAAAGGAAGGGCACGTTGGAGTGTTTGGAAAGAGAAAAGAGAATGATAAAACAATGTAACTTATGTTATAATGTCAAAACTAGAAGGAAAAATGTGAGATAATGGTTTAAACTTCTTTGACAGCCATGAGAGCCACATGACCCAATGCTGTCCAGTGAAAGAACATATTTTTTAACCCATCCCATCTGTAAATGTCAGTGTAGAATCTAGTTTATGTCAACTTGACACAAGCTAGATTTACTTGAATGGAGGGATCCTCAATTGAGAAAATGCTTCCACAGATTCTGGCTGTAGGGCCTTTTCATAATTAATGATTGATGTCAAAGGGCTCCGCATATTGTGATGGTGCCATCTCTGGACTGGTGGTCCTTGGTCCTATAAGAAATCAGGCTGATCCCCTCCTCCCAGACTGAGCCAAGCATCCCTGCATAAGCCCCAGGTTTCAAATAGCCAACTCATGCAATGAGCACAGGACCCGGTACCACTGCCTAGATGCCTCCCAAACAGATCAAGCCAATCAACTGTCTCACCTATTCAGAGGGCCTGATCCAGTTGGGGGCCCCTCAGCCTTTGGTTCATAGTTCATGTGTTTCCATTCGTTTGACCTGCCTGGACTGAGTCTACCAGGTTGATCTCAGTCCTCCAGGAAGGCTTTGCCCTGGAGGAGGTGGGAATGAGGGGTGGGCTGGGGGGAAGGGGAGTGGGGCAGGAGTGGGGAGAACAAGGGAATCCATGGCTGATATGTAGAACCGAATGGTATTGTAAAATAAAATAAAAGGAAAAAGAAAGAAAGAAAGCAGGCTGAGCAAGTCACAAGGAGCAATCCAATAAGCTGCACCTCTCTGTGGCCTTCACACAGTTTCTCTTGCCTCCAGGCTCCTGTCCTGATTTCCTTTAAGCACAATAAACCTTTCCTTACCCAACTTCAGGTTCCTACAATTGCTTTACTAGACAGTTTCTTTCTTTTGCATGAGGGCTATTTTAGCTGTTTTGCTATTGTTGTTGTTGTTGTTGGTGGTGGTGGTGGTGGTGGTGGTGGTGTTGTTGGTGGTGTTGGTGTTGGTGGTGGTGTTGTTGTTGTTGGTGGTGGTGGTGTGTGTGTGTGTTTACTCTGCTTTTCGGGGGCCTACCACCCAGCTCCCAGACAAACACATGGAGACTTATTCTTATTTACAAATGTCCAGCCTTAGCTTGGCTTATTTCTGGCCAGCTTTCCCTAAATTATCCCATTTACCATTTGCCTCTGGGCTTTTCCCTTTCTCTGTTCTATATACTTGTTTTTTGGTGGCACACACCTTTATTTTATTTTATTTCCAGAGCTGAGGACCAAACCCAGGGCCTTGCACTTGCTAGGCAAGCGCTCTACCACTGAGCTAAATCCCCAGCCCCTCTATATACCTTTCTTTGCTTCTTATTCTGTGGCTGGCTGTGTGGTTGAGTGGCTGGCCCCGGCATCCTCCTCTCCTCCCTTTCTTATTCCTTTTTTTTTCTTCTCTATTTATTCTTTCCACCTGGCAGCCCCGCCTATCTCCCGCTGCCCCTAGCCTTGCTATTGGATATTCAGTTCTTTATTAGACCAATCAGGTGTTTTACACAAGCAAAGTAGCACAGCTTCACAGAGTTAAACAAATGCAACGTAAAAGAATGCAACACATCTTTGCATCTCTAAACAAATGTTCCACAGCATAGACAGGTATAACACATCTTCAACTCATATTCCACAACAGGCCATAAAGTCACCACTTGCCACTCCTGCAGTGTAACAGGTCAGGGACATAGAAAGAAATGAGTGTCATTGTGGCATGGTTGTTATTGTCATTTTAACTACAGTTATCACTTCAGCTGTCTTTGCTGGTGCTACAACCTGCTACATTTTTTGCCTTTATTATAACAAATACTGATTCTAAGGCAAAGCAAAATTTATTTTTTTCTCAAAATGTAGAGCTGGAGCCTTTTTATGCAACTTTATTGTTTCATAAATTTAGCTAATAAAATATATTTAAATATAGTTTTTTTAATTTTCACTGTAATTTTCAAATTAAATTATAATTATATCATTTTGCCTCCCTTTCCTCTCTCTAACTCCTTTCATGGACTCCTCTGCCCCTCTCAAATTCATATTCTCTATTTCTTCATTAATGTTACATACATGTGTAAGTGCTTTCTTGCATTTTCATAGTTTTAGTCCGCCTTCATCATGGCAGGGGGCATGGCAGCCTGCAACCAGAGATGGTGGTGGAAAAGTAGCTGAGAGTTCTACTTCGGGTTCCACAGACAAAAGGAAGAGAAAGACAGGGACTGCCTTGGGCATCTGAAAACCTCAAAAGTCCACTTCCAGTGACACACTTCCTCCAACAAGGCCATACCTCCTAATCCTTTCAAATAGTGCCACTCCCTAGTGACCAAACATTCAAATCTATGAGCCTATGGGGTGTGTGTGTGTGGGGGGGGGGGAGTCGTTCTCATTTAAACCACAATAATGCTGGATTGGTAAAGTGGTGTGGTAGATGATTGCCCTCTAAGATTCATTAATCCACTAACCTAGGGAAGTTAAGTGGGTTTCCAGTACTGGGAATGATTTACAGCCATTGAGAGGGCCTTAAGTCCAATTAGACAGCTATCGGTTACCACCAAAACATAAGTGCCACTATTGCCACTTTGGGGAAAGTTTGCATTGCAGTGGTTCATAGGCACTATGTCAGGGTAGTACTATTGGTTGTTTACCTTCCATCGCTGGCTATTTGTACAGTAATCCTCAGGGAGAAAGTTTCAGACAGATCAGTTTGAAGCCTCTGAGTCCTGTGTCCAAAGTACATGGTGTCTTCAGCAATAAGGACCTAAGGACTTACTTTCAAACCTGTGGGCGGCAATCAAGATAATAGCAAAAACATATACTGTTTTGGGATGCTCTTGGATTCCCCTGATCAACAACTCAAAGGTGTGGGAGGGGTGTTACCATGCCTATCACTCTTTGTTTGTTTGTTTTCCTTTAAATAGTTTATGATTTCGGGGGTGGGGGCGCAGCATTGTCAGCCCTAACATATAACTTAAAATATAGGCTAAATATATTAAAATGCCACGATATTTTATTCATTGAGCTGGCAATTTTCCTGTTCATGATTCTTGACTACTGTATAAATTAACTTTTTCTGACATCTGTGTTTTCTTGATTTGCTTTCTTTATACTACTTGACAGACCACAGTTTTCTCTCCCTTCTCTCTTCTCCCTCAGTCTACTGCTTTTGGC
Organism: Peromyscus maniculatus bairdii; assembly: GCF_049852395.1. Taxonomy (NCBI): domain Eukaryota; kingdom Metazoa; phylum Chordata; class Mammalia; order Rodentia; family Cricetidae; genus Peromyscus; species Peromyscus maniculatus. The sequence continues at coordinate 15,600,969 of NC_134868.1, forward strand.
AATTTCTTAAACATCAATGGTGTTGTTAATCAGCAGTCTTTTCTTTAATTTTATGCTCTTTGCCTAGCAGGTATTCCTCTCTGTTCCCCAGGGCATTTATTTGAATAAAAAAAAAGTAATGCATTATTCTAAGTGTAAACTACAAGAAATGGAAGAACATAGAATCATGATTTTCAAGGACTGAAACTAAAATACGGTCAAAGAAACAGCAATATGCTGTTCCAGTGTTGTCTTATGTGAAATCCTGCCTGCAGGGTCCCATTTAATGGGTTGAGGCTGTTGCTCAAAGTGCCCAAGAGCTGTCTTGATAATGGGCCCGTTGCTATGGAAGCAAGTTCAATCTTAGAAACACTTGGCAGCCCCTTGCATGGGGTTTTAAATCATTTTCCCTGATTATTAGGGGAAAAAATAAGCAAATAATTTAAAAATCTATAAATAGTCAAATAGTCTGAAATCAATAAATGAACACCATTTACTTTTCATAATTCAGCCTTGAATGGAAAATGGAAGTCAGAATCTAACAGATATTTTTGTCCCATAATAACTTTACCAATAGCTAAGTCAGCCAAGTCTCTTTTGCATCATTTTCTACCCTGACAAATGTTAATGTTTGCTCAGCGTGGCTGCACCTGCCTTGAGCAAAGTCAGTATGATGCTTGGTTTGCTTCATTGGTAAATTGGCTCATTTTCAGAAAGTGCAAAAACAGACTCCTGCTCTTGCGGTGGTTTTGTGAAATCCTACTTACACCTGCTGCCTAGATCAGTCTTCATCTTTACTATATTTCATTATAGAAATGCAAATATAGAATGTTATGCTTTGCTGATCATAAATGAGATATATGTACATGATTCAAAACCAAAGTATAGCAATATATCTATAAAGTTACACTATAAAACTCAGCATGTCTTCCTCTCAATTTGCCTAAAGGAATATGCTTATCTATTGATGTACCAATCTATCTATATACTTTAAAAGTTAATTGGTGATGACTGTTGAGAGTTATTGATTTACTTTTGTTTTGGGCTGTTAAGCTTGTATTATTGAAGATAATTTTTCTATCTCCCATGCATTCTCTCATCTTTCCATTTTACTTCATCTCCACACAATATTCTCATTGTTACAACTGTTTAAATTTTGAACATGAACCAAGTGGCTCAGTAAGACAATAATTATTTCTTTTGAGGTTTTGCACACTTCACATGTGACCTCTTTGCTTGTACATAGTTTCCACTCTATTTTCCAAATAAATAGGATTTTTAGAATGGTATAAAAGCCTTCATATACTGATAATAGTAGCTGTAAGTTGATGATTAAACATCCTCATCTTTAAAATCTCTATTTGCTGTCTGATAATCTGTTCTATTTCCATTTCTTTCCCTGATGAGCCTTCTGTTCTAATTTGGTCTAAATATTCTCCAGTCACTCTGCATCTTCCAAATGTTCTCATGGCCCATGCTTTGGACATTGGCTTCCCCTCAATCCTCTTTCAGATTAGTTGTTTGCTAGACCTACCTGATCATATTGGGACTTTAAATATAGTTTATTTAGTACAATCTAGTGACTCTGAGAATGAGTATGAAGGCATCCTATTTTAATTTATTTCCTAAAATTATGTTTTTTTTATTTTGAGAAATTTATACATTTATATGGTCCATTGTCATCACATACAGGCCTCATTGCTCTTTCTTGTAGCTCTCCCACACTTATTAACCCACATTTCCTTCCTAACTACTTCACCTTCCACTTCCATGTGTGCTCTGTGTGTGTGTGTGTGTGTGTGTGTGTGTGTGTTCTTGTCTTACGAACAGTCACAGCTGCTATGTGTTTTGACTGCAACTGTCATGTCAAACCCAAGGAACATCACTTCATAGCAGACCCTAGCTCTTATATCATTTCTCTCCTTTCATCTACAATGACTCTTGGGATTTGGAGAGGTAATACAGCTGTCTTCTGTAGAGCTGAGCACCAAAAGCAATTCTCAGCTTCTTGACCAATTACGAGTTTCTGTATTAGCATTAACACTGCAAAGGTAAGCCTGACCCAGACAAAAACTACCACCAGTTTCTGGGTATAAAATACAGGAGTAATACATATCCATTTAGTAAAATAACAGCTGTGTATTCCCAGTTAGACTCTTTGGCCTCCCTAGCCACTGGCTATTTAGTAGCTATAAGTACAAGATATATATTCTTTCCTGTGGAGCAAGCCTCCCATCCAGTTAGAAAGTGGTTAATTATCTCCTAAACGGCCATCCATGCACAATTGGGCCTATCTTGCCTAGTAGCGTTTTCAACTGGTTAAGATCATTGACGACTACTTCTCTAGCAGTCTAGCTGACAACTCTTGACACTTTGAATGCTTCCAGCAGGGAAGAAGCTTCTAGCTTATTCTCAGCTTGACGTCTCTGTTTCCTAGATCCAAAGTACACTGTATCTTTTGTAAGATGGCTTTGATACCTATTTCTGGTGGGCACCCATGAGCAATTAAAGTAGCAATAATCTATAGAGTTTAGAAGCCTCTGGAGGCTCTCTGACAAATAATTCATAGGGAAATATTCCACATGAGAATTTTCATTAAAAAGTCTTTGGCTTCTTAGAGCAACTTTATCTGCTCATGCAGGGTACTGCTATTGCAACGTCTTTCTTTAAGCATAATTAAGTTTGTTTATAAACTAGTATGTTTCAGTATGGTTTTAATGTTTATATTGAATAGAAAAATTTCTATAGAACTATATTTTCAAAAATCTAATGTTAACAATCCTAATCATTAAAAGAACAAAAAGTTGAATTTTATATTTCCTGATTTCAAGCTTTACAACATATCTGTGGTCCTTAGTGTTTTATTACCATAAAGGCAGACTAGATGCCAATAGAATAAAGAGCCAAGGAATGCAGTTTTGCAAATCGGTTAGTATTATTTCAATGTATATTTTGAGACTGCTAAATGTGGGAAGAACATTCTTTCAACAAATGGTTTCTGGGAACATTCTATATTCATGGTAGGAACTGAAATCACAATACCTCACATTATATAAAGCAATAACTCAAAGTCATCAAAGATTAAATGCAAGAATTAAGATTATAAAATTCTTGTTTTACTTTGTGTTGACATATTTTGCTCATTTATGAGATTATATTTTAATTACAATATTTTTCCCTTTGCTTTTGTCCCTCACAAACCTCCCAAACCTCACAAATACTCCTCTCCACTCTCCTCCACATTCATGGATTTTTTTCATCAATTGTCATTGCACGTATATATGTATCTATATATCCAGGCATGATCCTCACTATAACTTGTTGAGTCCGTGTAATGCTATTTGCAAGTATGTTTTCAAGGTTTGCTATTATATCATGAAGAACATTTCAGAATATGGGATTTAGCAATTTTTAAAATATGACATCAAATAACACAAGGAAACAAAAAGAAAGATAAACTAGACTTGATTAAAATTAAAAACTTCTCTGCATCAGAGAACGAAATTAACAGTGTATAGAGCACCCTACTGTTTTCTGTTGGCACCCCCTTAGCTATGTTGAAGCAGAATGCCAGAAGTCTGTATTTCCAAAATACTCTTGTCCATAGAAATCTGGTTTGGATTCCACCAAGTAAAAGATCTAGAGTCAGTTTGCCAAGGGAAATTTGTAATGGGAAAGTTACCATATCTGGCAATATTAATAGGACATAAATTTCCTCAGTGCTCAGGAAATTTTACAATTGTCAGGGGACTGGACATGGACTGGAAATGTATGCAGTTCTCACAAAGAGTAAAATCCCCAAATTTCTTTCACTTTAAGACCAAAAATAAAAAGGGATTAAAAAAAAAAAAAAAGACTGTGCCAAAATGTAGAGCCAAAATGGTGCAGAAAATGGTGAGAAAAGACCTTTAAAGAAGCACTCCAAGATGGTTGTGAGATTTCCTACCCACAGGCGGGAGATTTTATAAGGATGGTCAGGTGCTACTTCCCAATGACCATAGACAAAAATGTATTCTTAGCTATTTTTATCACTGAATATAATTGTATGCACTTTTATATGCAAGATACCAACTTTAATTATACAAAACGACTTCCAAAATAAATCTCCTTTTAAAATCTACCCTTTATATAAAGTGCATACATTTATTAACATTGTACCATGACTATCTTCCCATTAGACTACATTTACAGAATACAAATACAAAATAGTCATCATGAGAATTTTTTTAATTTTATTATTATTATTATTATTATTATTATTATTATTTCATTTTACAATACTATTCAGTTCTACATAACAGCCACAGATTCCCTTGTTCTCCCCCTTCCTGCCCCCCTCCCCTTCTCCCCAGCACACCCCCCATTCCCATCTCCTCCAGAGCAAGGCCTCCCCCAAGGACTGAGATTGACCTGATAGACTCAGTCCAGGCAGGTCCAGTCCCCTCCTCCCAGATTGAGCCATGCGTCCCTGCATAAGTCCCAGGGTTCAAACAGGTAACTCATGCAATGAGTCCAGGACCTGGTACCACTGCCTAGATGCCTCCCAAACAGATCAAGCCAATCAACTGTCTCATCTATTCAGAGGGCCTGATCCAGTTGGGGGCCCCTCAGCCTTTGGTTCATAGTTCATGTGTTTCCATTCGTTTGGCTATTTGTCCCTGTGCTTTATCCAACCTTGGTTTCATCAATTCTCGCTCATATAAACCCTCCTCTTTCTCGCTAATTAGACTCCCAGTGCTCCACCCGGGGCCTAGTCATGGATGTCTGCATCCAGATTCCTCAGTCCTTGGATGGGGTTTCTGGCACAACTATTAGGGTGTTTGGCCATCCCATCACCAGAGTAGGGCAGTCCCGGCTGTCTCTCGGCCATTGCCAGCCGTCTATTGTGGGGGTATATTTGTGGATTTCTGTGGGCCTCTTTAGCACTTTGTTTCTTCCTTTTCTCATGTGGTCTTCATTTACCATGGTCTCCTATTCCTTGTTCTCCCTCTCTGTTCTTGATCCAGCTGGGATCTCCCGCTCTCTTTCCCTCAACCCTCGCCCTTCATTGCTCCCACTCATGTCCAGGTTGTTCATGTAGATCTCATCCATTTCTCCGTCAAATTAAACCAAACATGCAAAATATTGAAAAGTCTACTTGAATTTCAAAGTATCTTAGTCCTCAGCATGAATTCTAAATGATTAAATAAAAGAAACTTTCATGTTTTCCGATGTTCCCAAGTGCGACTTTGTTTAGTTGTGAGAAATGAAACACCAATAGGCACAGAGTATATTTGATAAGCAAGGCTGCACATTAATCCCCCAGGTGCTAAAAAGGCAATGCCCTAGTAAGTAAAACAAAACTTCTGCTCATTTGATTTAAGGTGAATTCCTTCCACCTCACCTCCTGCTAGTCTCTTAGATTCCTTCCCCTTGAGAATCTCACTTTGGCATTCATTATGCAAGACATACAAATGAGAGAAACCCTGCTACACTTCTTCCTGCGTCTCCATTTCCTTACTGCATATGCTATGCACTTTTTAACCCATCTTCCAGCAAACAACATAATTTCATTCGTTTTTAAGGTAGACCAAAACTCCATTGTGGATTTAAAACAACATTTGGTTTTCCTTTGCTTATTTTCACTTACAAAAAAAATATATTTCCTTTTATATATTATATTCTGATTATGGTTTCTATTCCCTATACTCCCCAACTTCCTCTCCACCTCCCTTCCCACCTGGAACAACTGGATGTCTGTCTTTCATTAGAAAACAAACAAGCATCTAAGGAATAATAATAAAATGAAATATAGTAACCAAATCAAGCTAGTGAGAAGTCATGAACCTTGGACCAACAGGTGTGGAGCCTGCATGGGACTGGACTGGGATTTTTGTATGGGCGAGACAGTTGTGTAGCTTGGTCTGTTTGAGGGGCCCCTGATAATGGGAATAGAATCTATCCCTGGTGCATGAACTGGAGCCCATTGCCTGTCGGGAGACACCTTGCACAGCCTTGATGCAGGGGTAAGGGCTTGTACCTGCCTCAGCAGAATGTGCTGGGCTTGGCTGACTTCCCATGGGAGGCCATACCTTTTCGGAGGAGGGAAAGAGAGAACCTCTGGCTGTTATGTGGAATGAAAAAAAAATTCTTAATAAAAAAATATCCAGTAAAAAAAAAAGAAAAAGACAAATCAAAGAAATCATAATTGTGCAAAATACTTAATCAAAAGTAAAAGAGCCCAAGGAAAGGCACAAGAAACAGATAGAGATGCAGAGATCCACTGGTTCACACATCCAAGATTAGCATAAAAACACAAAACCAGAAGCAAAGGAAGCATCTACTTCTTAGGGGGGTCTGTTGTTAGCTTTTTGTTTGTTTGGTTGATTTTGTGAGGCAGAGTCTCACTCTGTAGCCTGGACTATGTAACTAACTCATCATGTAGTCCAGACTGATCTTGAATTTTTGGCAATCAGAACTGTAACAGCCTTTTTCTGGGGGTTGGGTGGGAGGGGTTGTACCAACCAGCTCCCAAATCATGACATAGAGACTTATTATTAGTTATGAATGCTTGGCCTTAGCTTATGCTTGTTTTTGCCTAACATTTTTTAAATGTAAATTCACCTACTGTTTCTCTTTATCTACCTTTTGCCTCAAGGCTTTTTACCTTTCTTTCTGTATGTTATACTCTGTGTCTGCTGGTTGACAGCTGTCAGGATGGCCTCAGACATCTCCCTCTTTTTTACTCTTGTTCTTTACTCTCTTATTCTTCCTCTTGTTCTTTTTAAGCTTAGATTTCTCCTCTGATTTGTTGTCTTTGCACACCAGCCATGCCTATCCCTCTACTGTCTAGCTATTGGCCATTCAGCTCTTTATTAGACCAATCAGGTGCCATAGGTAAACAAGGTGAAACAGCAACACTTTTTTCTGTTGGCAATGTACTGCTTGGCATGCAGCCTACCCTAAATAGTAGTTTGGTTTCCCCATAAGATTCCCTTCACATAAACTAATCTTTCATTTGCAAGTGGTTATCAATTTGCAATTTCATTTACATTGCCTTAAGGAAGTTTCTACTGTACTAGGTTTCCATATAGCACACAGTCACTCAAATGGCCCTTCATTTTAGCAGTCACCCCCATATTACCTCCCTCATTCCCCTCTTCTTCTCCCTCCCCATTTGATCCTTCCATTCCAGCTCCACCTTTCCATCCACAACTATCTATTCTATTCCCCCTTTCTTGTGAGATTTATCCCTCTCCTCTAGTCCCTTACTCTATAGCAAATCTCTATGGTGATACAGATTGTATCTTGCTTGTCTTTGACTGAACAGCTAAAATCCACACATAAGTGAGTATATACCACATTTGTCTTTTTTGGTCTGGATTACCTCACTCAGAATGTTGTTTTTCTAGTTTCATCCATTTATCTGCAACTTCATAATTAGTGTTTCTATTGCTATGATGAAACACCATGACTAAAAACAACTTGGGGTGGAAAAGGTTTATTTGGTTACACTTCCATAACACTGTTCATCATAAAAGGAAGTCATGAGAGAAACTCAAACAGGACAGGAACTTGGAGGCCATGGAAGAATGATGACTAACTCATCATAGCTTGCTCAGTCTACTTTTATATAGAACCCAAGAGAAGGAGCCCAAGTAAGGTACCACTGACAATTGCCTGGGCCTTCTCCCTATGATGATGTTTATACTTGATGTTAAGGTATGTATTTTGGATGCAGAAGAGAGATAGATTCTGTTTTCATTTTGAGTCTGTTAGTCTGTGTCTTTTTATTGAGGAATTGAGACCATTGATGTTGAGAGTTATCAACTTTAAGAGTAATCAAGTAGCAGTGTTTGTTGACTGCTGTTATTTTGATTTTGTGGTGTGTTTTGCTTTTCTTTTTTCTTCATTTGATGTGCAATCTTGGGAATATTTATTGCTTGTTTGTGCTTGGGGGTGGTTCACCTCTTACATAGAAGTTCTTCTGGCATCTTTTGTAGGGATGATTTGTAGATAGACACTGCTTAAATTTGGTTTTGTCTTGGAAAGTCTTCCTTTTGCCATTTATTGTGATTGGAAGTTTTGCTGGGTATAGTAGTCTAGGCTAGCATCTGTGGTCCTCTAGAGTCTCTAGAACATCTATCCAGGCCCTTCTAGCTTTCAGAGTTTCCAGTCAAATGTTATTCTAATAGGTTTGCCATTCCATGTTGCCTGGTCCTTTTCTCTACAGGTTTTTGTAGCTGGAGTTTTCACTAGTCCCGCTTGGGCCCACAGCTGCCCAGACCCAAGTAAACACACAGAGACTTATATTATTTATAAACTGTATGGCCATGGCAGGCTTCTTGCTATCTAGTTTTTATATCTTAAATTAACCCATTTCTATAAATCTATACCTTGCCACATGGCTCATGGCTTACCTGTATCTTTACATCTTACTTCTCATGGTGGTGGTGGCTGGCAGCATTTCCTGACTCAGCCTTCCACTTCCCAGAATTCTCTTCTCTGATTCTCCCACCTATACTGTACTTCCTGCCTGGCTACTGGACGATCAGTGTTTTATTTATCAGTTAATCAGAGCAACACATTCACAGCATACAGATATCCATAGCAGCTTTTAATATTCTTTCTTTGTTCTGATCTTTTAATATTTTCATTATTATGTGCCTAGAGATATTTCCTTTATGGTCCAATCTAATTGATGTTCTGTGTGCTTCTTGTACCTTGATAGGCAGCTCCTAATTCAGCTTATAGTAATTTTCTTCTTTGATTTTGTTGGGGATATTTTTTGTCCCTTTGACATGGGTTTCTTCTCCTTCCTGTAATCTTATTATCCTTAGATTTCATTTTTTCATAGCATCCCCAATTTCCTGGATGTTTTGTCTTCAGAAGTTTTTTTTTTTATTTAACATTTCTTTAACTGAAATAGCCATTTCTTCTATATTATCTCCAATGACAGAGAGTCTTTCTCTCTTTCATCTCTTAAAGTACTTTGGTAGGTATTTTGGCAGAAACATTGAGATAAGGGAACACTTTCTATAGGCTTAAGATATTATTTGATGAAAATTTTAGCTTTTTTATTAATAGAAGCTGATTTCCTGCTAAGTAAATAGATCCTAAAAGACTTTTTAATCTATTGCCACAAGATGTTAGTTCTGACACAGAAAATCTCAATGTATTTTTATTTTAAACATATTCCTGAGGGTAAGGGATGTTAGACATATTTTCACATTGATTGGAGATTTGGACCTCATCCATGGGAACTGTCTGTCTGTTTATTTCATTAGTCCATTTATTGATTCATTTATTTGATGTTTGGGAATATAGACTTTTGTGTTGTTATGCATTCCATATATCAATCTACCAAAATGTATCTAGTATGAAACAATTTCCCTGTAGGTTGGGTTTTTGTTGTGTTGATGATTTTTTCTGATTAGGACTTTAAAGTTTTCTCTAATCCTATTTGTCTATTTGTCTCCTTGCTCTCTGAGCTCCTGGAGCCTTTGAAGAAAGCCATTGCTTGTTCTTGCTTGTCTTACTCATACATTTGGCTAACAAGTGTATTTTTGTACTTCAGTTCCAGAACTTGCACCAAGGACTTTGACACATTTTAAATTGATTATTTGATAGCATGAGAATTATACTAAGAACGATAGAGCCATACTGTGAAAAATAAGCCAAACAAGCAACCAAATGAACAAAAATCACTAAAGCAAACAGAGTAGAGATGACAAAAAAGCAGACATGTGCATCAATGGACTAGAACAGAAGACTTCTAAGTAACCAATGCATCTATAGACATATGATTGTTGAACAAAATCATTGGCATAAAGTCAGCCTCTTGAAGAAATGTAGAAGAGTAAAATGGAATCCCCATGATAATTTACAATACAGCGCAACTTTAAAAGTTTCCCAGGCTCTAAAATTAAAAAAAAATTTTAAAGTCTGTCATCTTTTTAAAAATCTAAGATCTCTTAACTGTGGGCTCCCATGAAAGTAAAACCAGGCTATATACTTATATACTATTTATTATCCCAAAAGTAAATAACTGAGGCATAAAATCAATCAGATAAAAGCAAAAGCAAAATCTAGCAGGGTAAATCTCATTCCAGAACACAGTGTCTAGCATCTGGAACTTATTCATGATTTTCTGGGCTCCAAAACTCTTAGCCAGCCCCACTTCTCCAATTCTTTTTCATATAAGTTTACACATCTTGTATTGTAGGATCAGGTCAGCTCCACTTCACATTTACTACTGTTCTTGACACATCTAGAAACTAACACTTCACCTTCCCCCCAGTAACCTCTCTCTATCCCCTCTTCTCGGATTCCAACCCATTGGTAAGGTGACAAGCCTCAGCCACTCTCCATGACACACCTACAGTCTTACATTTCTCATGTCTTTAAAATTAGTACTACATGGGAAACTTATACAAATCATTTACCAAGTCCTTCTGCCAGTTTTATATGGAGCTTTGGTCCACCTTGTACCACAGTTTATATATGTTGACTCCTAGGAAATACTCCCCCGGCTTGCCCTAATGAAGTGCAGAAGCTTTTTGCAGATTTCTTTTTAATTACAGTTGATTCTTTAGCCACAGAAGGCTAGCATCCATTGCCCCAGTAAGGCACCGAAGCTTACACTTCCACATATTCCTAATTCACAATATCATACACATGACCCTGATAGTCTTAGATTACCTTTGCAACTTCACAAGACACGCCTCTATTGTTTGCTTTTTTCTCAGCATTCTCATCTTCCAAGCTCCCAAAACAGCTCATTAAGCTCTGAGCACTTGACATATAAAGCATTGATTACACAGAATAATTATCTGAATTAGTTGTCACCTTTTGAAGAAGTGTTTGGTAGAATGATAAGGATGCTGAAAATAAATCAAAAGTATTTATAATGCTGATAATAAACATTTTTGTTAGGTTTTATTGTTTCCACTAAATAATTCAGGGCAAAAAAAAATCTTCATAGACAGACACTATGCTTCATAAAATTGTGATAATTTCTTAGAAAATATGGAGGTATAGGAAAATAGCAATTATTATAATAACTATTATATTACACTGTATTCAAGACATAAACACCTTCATAATTTATCTAGGAAATCTGCATGATAAATTATTATATCATTTTTCAACACAAAAGAATGTAATAATAGTAATCTGACCAAAAATAAAGCCTAGCACAAAAAAATGAATTGCATTTTAAATAATATAGTTTTCATTTTTACTTGCTCTGTACAAACACAGTTGAGTGTAGAAATATGGTAGATGAATTTAATACTAATTAATGATGAACATTAAAGCTTGAACAGGCTGAAGAACATGCCAACAGAAAATCATTCATAGTAGCAAAACAGTTCATGTAAGTAGTTTGGCTAATAACATCCAAATTAATTATCACAGAATGAATGCTAGCATTTCACTAGTTAAATATTTTATTATGGTATTTTAGATTATTAAACACCTTCAAGAGAATACTTTCACTTCATTTTCATAATTTATAAATATTAAATATGGGAAATACATTGATTTTTTTTTAGATCAGCGGATAATTGCAGCAAATTAGCCTCTAATCTAAAATTTAATTTTCCTTCTCAACTACCTTTGGCTTGGCTCTTTCACAGTCTAAATCAATCTTTTAAAACATGATTGAAGAGGGAACATGAAATGCTAAATTCACTATAAAAATGTTATTAGCTGGTCCTCTGAGATTCTGCATTAGAAAGAAGAATTTTAGGCATTCTACCTTATTTGTTGCTATTAATAACTGAAAAATAGAGGCAATAGACCAATTATTCTTATTATGAATGAAATTATTTTTTTATAACTATCTCATCTACTTCTGCAATTACAATAACATAAGGTAGAGCTTTGGATGGTATTACTTTATGTTTGTCAAAGGCATTTTTTTTAACTGCATACTGCCTCTTTATAGTCTAGTACTATTCACAAGTTTGTGCGCAGAGACAGGTAAGTTCCACATATTCTGAATTTGTGGCTGACGATGATGACATATATTCACAGGATTTGAATATTAAGTAAGGACCTGAATGTAGTACAGAAACACTCTTGACAAATAAATTAAATTGACACCTAATCCTCACTTTATTAGGCTGACAGGAAAATCACTTACAATGCGTCCTCTCCCCAGAGGCATTAGCGAGAATGGTGCAGAAGACTGTCTTGTGCAAAGCAATCTACTCTAGTCTCCTCTGTTTTATTTTCTACCCTCTCAGTACAGCTGTCCATCATTAAAAGCAACAGACACGTTTAAGCCCCTCGAGTGCTTGGTTTCTGATGATTCCTGCCTTTCTAACTCTCAGAGCTATTCAGTAAGGCAAGGAGTCCCTGATCACTAGAGGAGGTGCCCGGGAGCACACTAGTTGGCACCCACTGCTCCTTTACCATTTCCCTAGTCCACCCTGGTTGTGCCATGCATTGACTTTTTCCTTGCCTCTTTCACTGCAGCTCTGATCATAGACTTTTCCTTGTCCTCCACATCAAGCCAACATTCTTCCAGTCCTAAAGATCCAACAATAACAATGACACCTGGCAGACACTGCCCTCACGTGGATAAAGTTCCCAAGGCAAGAATTTAAAGGGCTGTGTATTTCTCTGAGCTACTCAAAAGGCAAGAAAGAGCTAGCATCTCTAAAATTATCTTGTTGAGAATAAAAGCTGCAGAGGTTATAGATATCGCTCTGTAAGTCAAAGGCACTGAAAATCTTGGTCTCTTAAATTTTAATAAAAATTAAAATCTGTTTATTTTACTCTATCATTTTGAAGATTTTGTATATTCATTCAATTGATCTATATTGACATAATTATATATGTTTCTAAATAGATTTATTTTATGTTTCTAAACAGATTTATTTTTCCAATACCCTGAAAAATTCATGTATCTCCTGGTTCCCCAAAGATTACTAAAGAGTACTGAATAGTTTCTCTTACCCTCTGAATATAGCATGATTTCATTCTTTTTTATGGCTGAATTAAACACTATTACAGAAACAATTCTTTTAAAAACTAAGACAATGCAGACTCGCTCGTAAAAGAAGTTGGTATGTCATTTGACTTCTGTAACCTTAAACAAATGAAAACGAATTCATTCGTTTATTCACAAGTGCTACTGAGCAGTCAGACCAAGTGGTAACTGGGTGGTTCATGATTGGTGGATGACAGTATCAAAGAAGAGAGTGGCTGCTTGATGAAGGAAATGGAAAATCCTGGCAAATAAGTGGAATGCTAATGTAGGAGGGAGAGATAATAACACAAGCTGAGCAAAGCATCAATTCAAAGGCCAAGACAGTCATAAAGACCTTCACAGGAATGCAAAGATGTCTAGTGATGTGGGATAATGCTTTTGTACATTGGTTTAATAAAATGCTGATTGGCCAGTAGCCAGGTAGGAAGTATAGGCAGGATAAGCAGACAAATAGAATTCTGGGAAGAGGAAGGCTGAGTCAGGAGACGCCAGCCCATCATCCAGGAAGCAGCATGCAATGGCACACAGGTAAAGCCACAGAAAATGTGGTGACGTATGATTAACAAATATGGGCTGAGTTTAAGTGTAAGAACTAGTCAGTAGGAAGCCTGAACTAATGGCTGATCAGTTTTAATTATTATAAGCCTCTGTGTGTTTACTTGGGTCTGAGCAGCTGCTAACTGGGTGGGACATAGGAAAACTTTCGGCTACATTCTAGTGTAATGAATGTTCAAAAGTACTACACGTTGATTTCAGCAAGTCAAATCTTGTCATACTAGCATGAGAGGAGTTCAAAGTTATGAAATGGGTTCCTTTAAACCAGGGCAGCTTTAAGAAAGCAAGTGAATGGAGCAAAAACGTGGATATTATAAGTGGTATTGGGAGATGGATAATTTAGCCCCAGGAATACCACTTAGAAAGCTGTGATAGTAATATCCTATGAAATATTTGAACCTGAGACTTGAAAATGAAATGGGAAAGGATAAAAGAAGGAAAATAAAAACATGCATGTCATATGTTCAGTCAGTGTGACTCATAAACCTTCTTTAAGTACAGAGGCAAACAGCTCACAGGGGAAGAGATACTTACAGGATTCTGAATAAGTAGTCTATTCTTTATTGTTTAGATTGAAAAGTTTATCTCCTAGAAGAGGTAGGTGCTACTACTTTGAAATAATATTGAAAATGTGTGTACTTATGTGTGCATTACGATGGAGTGAAGACATGCTCTTCATGCAGGACTTCATTATGGGGGAAATGACTACTGGTGCTGAGATGTCTATAGAAGATATTTGAACCTCTGGGAAAATTATAAGCTAAAGAACTTACATGCATTAAAAGTACAAATACAATAGAACTTATACACTCTTAAACAATCTTACAAAATAAACATGGATTTTGCTTTCAGATTTCAGAAAATAATGTGAATTGAACAGAAGAGCAACTTGGCCCTGGGTTACTCTGCTAATTATTGACATATATGTACTAATGACATGTGACAGAAAAAAATGATGATTTTATTGCCAAAAGTGATAAAGAAAATCTAGGCTAATTAGTAGGGCTCCCAGAATAGAACTAGTGAATTACTTGGAAAAAATATGATATTTTTAACTTCTTTTCATAGGGAAGACTTTTTCAAGAATCAGAACTGCCTCAGAACTTGAATATATTTATCTAGTTATAATTCATTCTCCAAATTATAACACAATTTTATGAAGGCTGGAACCATGTCAGTTTTCACCCACATTTCCTAAATCTTACTAACAATTTTTGCTTTGTAATGAGTATATAACAGACACTTGTGAAATTAATAAAGTTTTTGCTGATTTATTAAATACTTGAGCCAGCAAATTCTTTGAAACTACTCCTTTTTCTACTGCCATTTGTTTTGTTTGTTGAGAAATTCAGAGACAAAATCTCACCATGCAACTCAGACTTCCCTAGAACTCACCATGCTGTGCAGGATGGCTTGGGACCCGCTCCTGTGTCAGCCTTCTGAGGACTCGAATTACACATACATGACATTCTGCATGGTTTGAGAATACACATTTTGAAAGTCAATGATAGCGTAAGGATTAAATGAATAAACAGACTGCACACACAAAAAGCATTTATCATTAATTTCTCAAGTTATAAAAATTTAAGGGTTTTTTTTTGGTGACTCATTAAAATGCCAATATCAACTGACATTTGCTTATCCATTCTTCCTTCCCCTATTGTATTTAACACATAATGGGGATAGCTTTGCATGTGGCTTGCTGAAAAACCTGTAACATGGAGTGATTGATATTCTGTATAACCCTTAAAGTTCTTTAAGTTAAATAATCATGCTTGTCTAAAAATATTTCTTTGCAGTATGTCCTGAAAAAAAATAATGCTTCACTATCCAATTAGCATGATTTATTTTTATGCTTTTTTCTCCAACTATCAAAGTTGGAAAATCAAAATAAATTGATAAATGGTCAATATTTGTTGCTGAAAAAGAGTTCCAACATTTAAACTTTCCTACATCCTAAGAGAGATGCATTCTCTCACTATACATTAATGTTATGATTATCTAATTTTTCCTTCTCTCTCTCCTAACTACACTCTGAATAACCTTCTTTGGTAAACTTGTATTTCAAGAATCATTTCTTCCTTGCATTTAAAAAAATAATCAAAATTTTAGTTCTTGTCCTGTTTTATATTATTTGGCAATCATCACAATTTACCTTCCTAATTCACATATTAGAGGAGCTATTTTTGCATATTACATTTTTCTCTTATATGTAGAAGATGGTTCTAAGAACATATATGAAAAATATAAAACTGATTGATATTTATAAGCCATATTCATTTGGCAGTTGGCAAAGTGGTTGCCATGTGAACATGAGGACCTAAGTTTTGTTTCCAACATGCAGTCTTGGTGGTTTGTGTTTATAAATGCAGACCTAGGGAGACAGTCAGCTGTCTCCCTGAGCCTCATTGACCAGCTAACCTAGTGACTGACATTGTCACAAAATGTAAGGTAGCATCTAAGAAAAGGTATTTGCAATTAACTCTCAGATTACTCTGAGAGTAGGGATTGGATGGAGACATCCTATTTAGAGCTGTGTATTCCAAAGACTATGTGTGTATGTGTAATGACTGACTGTGGGTCTCTGCATCTGTTTCCATCTGCTGCATGAGGAAGATTCTCTGACAATGACTAAATAAGGCACTGATCCATGGGTTTAGCAGAATATAATCCAGAGTCATTGTATTACTATTTTTTTAAAGACTAATAGTATTTTATTTTACCCTGGGTCTCTAGACTATCTATTATCTGGCTTTGATCACACAAGCAGTGTCAAGTATGGGTTCCATCTGGTGGAGTGTGCCTTAAGTCAAATAAGGCATTGCTTGGTTACTCCCGCAAACTTTGTGCCACCATTGCCCTAGCATATTTTGCAGGCAGGTCAGCATTCTAGATCAAAGGTTTCATAAGTGAGTTGGCATCTATATTTTTCTTTTGGTAGCCTAAAAAGTACCTCTCTGTACCAAAGATATTAAAATATAGAGGGCATAGGCACCAGCTCATCCTCTCCATGTTCACTTAGCGGTGTCTTAAGCAATGGTGTCTTCCTGTCTTGGCAATATATTGTATCCTGCCCTCAAGATGTACAGTATTTTCAGCAATTAGGTCTTATCATCTAGTATTGTGGGAAACCAAGGATATTTACATAACTTGTAGAGTTTAGAGGTCCTCTGAGGTCTTTCTGACCAACAACTCTTGCCACATATCTGACACTAGAATTTTGTTCTTAATAATTCATGATATCTAGGATCAACATCCACCCATGTAGAATACTTCCATTTGAGGTCTATTTTAAATTCTTTTTAATAAGTTTATAAAAGTGAGTTTTCATGTGACTTTTTCAGATATTATTAGTTTTGGTTCATCCTTCCCCTACATCAATAATTGATTAATAGTAGAAACTTTCTTTCTTCATCAAAATTCTACTGTAAAACAATGAGCTCCCTTTCTAACATTTATTTTATTTTTTTTCATTTTTAAAAAGTATTTTTCTATTTGGCTTTCTATGGTAGATGTTCTTTATTTTTTCTGCTTTATTTGGAAAATTATTGCAACTATAGATGGGGACTTCCTCTTATCTCTTCTTTTAGATCACATTAACTGGATAGAGTAATTTCACTGAAGTCCTTCAAAAATTAGGAATGTTGACTATTTAATTAAAACATCACAAATTGTATTTTTTCTGAGAAAAGGTTTTGAATTTATCCACCACTATTTTTTTTTCAATTCAGTGTGAGACACACTATTGGCAGAGTTTGATAACAGAATAGCAAAGATTATGGCATCTTTGATGGTCAAATATTTCAGAGTGCCTACACCTTGGTTTATCTTTGCTTTCTATACTCTGGTTATATTTCATTTCTATATATGTGGTACATATACATATTTCCATATATGTAAGTATGTATATACATATACATATATATGTATTCATTTGAGAAATGATGTCTGACCACAAGAACCTTATTTCTAGTTTCTCAGAGGACTCTCAATATTTTTATTCATAGAGTGTAAGAATAAATTATATTGCTTTCCTCTGAATATTAATAATTGTTTTAAATACGTAATTATTTTAGAGTAAAAGAATGTCACATAATATTATCAAGTTTAGCATTGTGACATGAATTATCCAAGAGAATATGATTATATAGTAAGAAACAATTAGAAGATTGGAGGGAACTGTAAAATACAATTATCTACCTAGCCTCACTTATTACCTTCATAAATAAAAATGCTGAGGAACGTGTTAAAGAGCTCATCGTAGCTGTAGTTTCTTAGTGGAAGTTTGATATGATACTTAGGGTCTAGATGTTTAACCTCTAACTCAGCATCTCCCTCTACACACATCAGCAAAGCTGTGCTGTGGCAGGAGAACAATCAACACTGTAGTCTTGTGGGTAGAGAAACAGACATTCTGCTCCTCACTAATTCTGTGAATCAGTGAACCTTTAAAGATGGTACATAAATGCAAAATAAAAACAATGAAGAATCAAAAGAGCAGGGTAGGGGGAAATTTAGAAAGACAAAGGAGATAGCCATGTGTCTAATTTATGTTGTCCAGAGCTGGAAGAAAATGTCTACACACTTCACTACCAAAGAGAAAAAATGGAATAACAGAAATTTGTCATATACTCACAACAAAGAAAGCAAAACATTAAAATGCAAAGTATGTTCCAGGGTTTTCAATGGCTGGTACTTCATAAAACTTACAAGAATATCAAATAACTATCAACTGGGAGACAATTATTACTTTCATATTTTATATTTATTTTTACCAACAAAATCTAATAATAAAAATTTCTACTTTACAAATTTCTACTTTACAAATAAACAATGACATTTTCTGAAAAAAAAAAAACGTGACCATATACTTTATAAATAAAAGTATAAGAACAAAAATATAATTCTTATGATACTTTGTTTTAAATATGGCCTCCTCATCTCACAGCAATATTTAGTTTATAACTAAATATTACACAATACAATTGTTAGTAAAATACTAAAGAAGACATGTATATACAGCCCATGTTATTCTTGACAAATTGGTTCCTTTTGCTCTTCCTGTTTCTGAACTAGTTCTGCAGACTTATACCTAATTGAGAATTTTATGTGTAACAGTAAGGATGCATTGATTTATGTAGCAAATTTCCACACACTCTGAGGTCAAACTATTAGCAAAGATTAAATAATTGTGTATATACAAGGTTTTAGGACATATCACACTTATCCTGACACAAAACATGAAAAGCCATTCATCGTTTTCTCTACAAGCCTTTCTTGAAAGCTGTAATAAAAAAGAACCTTTGTCTAGGAGGTGGTGGCACGTCTTTAATCCCAACACTCAAGAGTCAGTAGCAGGCAGATCTTGAGTTTGAGGCCAGCCTGGTCTACAGAGTGAAATCCAGGACAACCAGGAATATAGAGAGAAACCCTGTCTTGAAACACCAAAACACAAAGCAAACAAACAAAAAAGAACTACCAATTCTGCTAAATCATACCCTAGTAAATACAGTGACTATTTCATGAGATGAAGTTGCAAAAAAAAAAAAAAAAAAAAAAAAAAGGTAGGATGCAATTGAAATGATTGCAATAAAAATACTGTAATTAAGGATGATTTATACATTCTCTATCACACAAAAATAATTTAAAAAAAACTTTAGAGCATTAATTCACGACTTTTTTCTGGTGGTTTGCACATGTTCATATACCAAATTTGATGAATATAATAGTGATCAGCATTCCAGCTTTCATAAACACACATTAAATACCCAGTGTCTAGTTTCTAATAGGCACAATGTCTTTCACAACCAGTACATCTCTCAGATGTACATGGATCCTCAGTTACTTTCATATATACTACCATGGTAAGAAAAATTATATAGTTCATGAGCTCTGACTGTAATATATTTTAGGAAAGGAACAACCAGTATGATGAGATATTTTGGCGTGAAAAAGAAAAAAGCCCTCTCTGACATCCTCAAACAAATGTGTTGCTTACTCCAATAAAAAAAAAATAAAGAAGAACATTTAAAGCAAATTTAGAGGCGATCTAATGACAGTTCAGGAATAGAATGACTTACTAGGTTCCCCAAAGAGTAAGAGAATATTGTGTGAATATATTTTATTGATATTCATATTCAATCTGCAGTTTTTATAAAATCAATCTTCAGTGATTACTTCCAAGAAGATATAGACCAACCTGTGAGTGAGGCATGAAATGGGAGTTCCGCCTAAGCAGACTGCTCACCTGCTGTGAATGGGCATGATGGGAATTGCTTATTCATTTCACTAGTGACATAGTTAAGTGCTTCGGTATAGGTATTCAATGTTTGGTGAACTGCAGAAAGCAAAACATATATAAAAACTGAAGAAAGTTTAACATAAGCAGACAACCGTTTCATTCATTTAAGATGGAGAAATTTCTAATCTGAATGAATTCAGATTTAATTGACTTTTGAAGAAGTAATTATGAATTTAAGTCTTTATATACTTTACTGGGGATATCTTTAAGCCAGATAAGATAGTGGGAGCATGTTATCCCAACTGCTCACGAGCCTGTGAAAGGGAAATGCATAGGCACATGGGTTTGGGGATAGACTAGGCAACATGGTGAAAACTCACTTTTAAGTAATAGTAACAGAAAAAAAAGTCTCACTCAAACACCTTATCAGATTGGTTCTCCACACATCTCAGGTGTCTGCAATCTTTACAGGGACAACTGGAAGTGTATGATATATAAAGAGCTGGTGATTTTTCCTCCATTTCTACTAAAATTAGAGAGTGTAACCAATACCACTCGGTGAGCTAACTTTGGCACCCAAAAACATAGCCCCAGACCTTAGTTATCTTAACAGCATTATACCGGTTTGTAAATTCCAATATCCTAGTTTTTACTTTTTTTCCCTTAAATTTTTTGTGGGAGGCCAGCTCCAGCTTTTTCCTCAAGGTACTCTTGAGGAGAGAGGGATAAGAAATATTTAGATAGAAAGATAGTGTGGGGAAGACAGACAGAAACACAGGATAGCTTTGGAGGACCTGGTTCAATATCCACCCGCCCCTTCTCTCTCTTCAAAGGGGCTTTTTATAGGAATGCCAAGGAGTGGGGCAAAAGACCTCCCCCAGCCCAGTCAAATGCAGACCCTTCCAAACACCCCATAACCACAAATGTGGTCAAAGCCATCCCCTAATCCAGCCCTGCTGGGTAAAGCAAGCTCAGATCTCACTAGGAAACCTCTCTGTGTCCAGAAATATTTTATTGTCGACGTAGTAACCCTGATAATCATCATTGAATCCCCAAACCCTTTCTCCAATAAAGTGGTCAAGATTTGCTTTCAGGGAAGTAAATGACTTCATTTCTTTCAGGAAATAGAGGCCAAATCCTCAGCAGCTCATCATTTATTTAGCACCCATATAATATGGACTGGTACCTATTGTGGGATAATCACCTTTTAGATGTTGTTGAGCAACAAAGCCTTTTGTGCTCTTTCAGAGTGTACATTCTCATGAAGTAGATTAAAACATTAATTCACAATAGTAATATGTTAAAGAAAGCAGCTGTCTTATAAAGGTTGGCACAATCCTACAGTCCCAGCACTTATAAGACAGAGACAAGGGGATCACTATGAGTTTGAGTTTGCCTGGTCTGCATAGGGAGTTCCGGGGTTATCTAGTAAGACTGTCCTTTTAAAAAAGGAACCAAGAGTGAGAAGAGATGGTTTACATCTGAGAGAGAGAAATAGAGAGGAGAGGTTGAAGGAGAAGGCAAAGGTGAGGAAAAGGAAGGGCAAAAAGAAAAGGACAGGAGAGAGGGGACAGCAAGAGGGGGGCAGTGAAGAAGTAGGAGGAGAAGAAAAAATGAAAAGTTAGAAAAAAAGGTCTGAATATAGTATTTGAAATTCTTGTCTATGTTGGAGAGATAATGAAAGATCTCTACAAATGAGCAAAGTTGGAAGGCACCAATATTCATGGATTTTTGAGTTTCCCAGTTGCTCACCTTGTGGTGATATTTTATTTGTATGTTAATAAATAAAGTTTGCTTGGAGATCAGAGGACATAGCCAGCCATAAACAAAAGTCAGGCAGTGGTAGCACACGCCCTTAATCTGATCACATGGCAGGCAGAGTCTCTGTGTGTTCAAGGACACACCAGGGAACAGCCAAGCATGGTGACACATGCCTTTAATCCAAGTACCAACAGACAGTTAGTGATAAGGAAGTGAGGTAGCTGGGCTAAGAGTCAATGAGAGGTCAGAAGAGCAAGGCAATAAAAACCTGGGTAGACAGGAAGTAGCTCTTGGGAAGTTTCCACAGCATGGTGAGTTAAGGCTAGCTGGTGTCTCTCACTATTTTCCTGATCTCTAAGGCTTTCACCCCTATATTTGGCTCTGTGTTTCTTAATTAATAAGACTGTTTAGAAATTTGTCTACACACCCTCACTGGTTCCCTATATTATCCTTACGCTACTGGCTCAGAAGGAACAGTTTGAATAACTTAAAGTGTCAGCAGGATCCTTTCTGGGACCTAAGCCTATCTCATTCTCAGTATTCAATGTTAGCAGATCTGTCTTGTAAAATAGATTCATTAAATATTTGCTCAGCACTGCATTTCAATGTTGAGTTTGCGCAATTCAATTATTCCAGTTTCTTCTTACGTAAAATGTCTCCAGCCCTAGCCCTTTAAAAGAGGGTTCGCAGCCACTGCTCTTCATACAATTCTCCTTCCACAGTTAGCCTAGACCAGGCTCTTCAGTTCATCAAATTTTGTTCGTTTTGTTTTTCCCACTGTATTTAATTCTACACAAGCTAGGTTTTTTTTTTCTCAAAGCAGTCATTTAATAAATTTGCCCTTATCTTCCTAATCATAGTATGCTCCCAGTTCTCTCAGGTCTGGCATGATACTGTGTATATTTTCAATTTCCTTACCCAGTGGTGCGCATAGTACACAATCAATACACATCCCAAATTGTTAGTCACAGCAATCTACAAGACAGTCATAGTAACACCATTTTAGCCAGGAGACAAATATCAGGTGCATTATGAAAAAAAAATCAGCATAAATGTCCTGTTTAAGTGGCCAATATCTCCTTTGAGTATACTGTATCAGTTACATACTGGAAAACTCTTTTCTGTTTGTAATTACACATTTACCCATGATATTTCATTTCATGCCTTGATGATTTAAAATATCACATTTACTTTTTATACTATCTTAAAAATGGTGATTGATACAGTATTTCATAATTTAAAGAAGGTGCCTGAATATACAATCTACTATAATGAGTTGCATTATAGTGTATTAGTATTTCAAAATAGGTATAACTATGGATTCACAATAATAATAAATACTTTTGATATTATAGTACTTAATTTATTATTTTCATTTGGATTTTTGTTTTGTTTTGTTTTGTTTTGTTTCATTGGGATTTGTATGTGTCTGGGGTTTTTTGTTGTTGTTTGTTGCATTCTTTAACAAAAGAAATGCGAACTCAGGGGATTGCATGGATGTAAATAGTAAAACTTTATAGCATCTGGAATAAAATCTTCTGCCTTCATGTATAAGAATGCAATATTTTTAGACCTAATTTAACAAATCTGATACAAATTTTCTAAGATGCCATTTAAATTAATGTACTTGTCTTGTTACATAATGTTAAAGAGTCACTCATTTCCTTGAAAACCTTTGCTTCTGGGGTCTCTGCTTACCGGTCTAAACACCAAGCTGTCGCACAGGGAAAATGAATTTTCTAACAGGTGCTCTAATGATGATATCACTATACATTGTCTATATCTATAGCCTGCAAAGTGGCTGAGTTAGAAGCCATGGACTTGAAAACATCTCTAAAAGTGTGAAAAGGAAAGCAGGGTTATTTGTGTGTTTCACCTAGGACTTAGTAATTACCTATAAAATTTTCAAATATGATAATTAGCCTTTTACTTTTGTGGGACAGTCTAGAAAACAAAAGCAGTACTTTCTCTTACCTTTCTTACTAAGTACCATTTATAGAATGAAGTATAAACTTAGTTATATCAGATCTCATATAGTTCAAAATCCGTCTGCTGTTAATTTGGACATTCTATAGAAGAGAGATTTCCAGATTTTAAAAGTTTCCCAGTCATGGAAATGTTTAATGAAAGTAGTTTTTCTTCTTATTTTATTCACATGTAACTTGGACAGAACAACTCTTATTTCGCTGCATAATTGTATTGAGTTAAACTTGCATAAAATATTTCAGCGTGATGCTTTGCACATGAAATTTCTCACTGACTTTTTAATTTCTATTTAGTTTGGAAAATAATAAAGTGACAGCTTTCCTGAAAATAAAATAGGAGCAGAGGTAAAATATCAGGATTTTGTTTTTATTGGGGTGCCTGGGTGGAGGGTGGAGTTTTGTGTGTTTTGTTGTTTGAGTCAAGGTCTCTAGAAAAGAGACAGACTCCAACTCCCCATGTAACAGAGGATAACTTCCAACCTGCCACTTCTGCCTCCAGCTTCCTAGCACCCAGACTGAATGTGAGTCCTTCCATTCCCAGTAATGCAATGTCAGAGATCTGACCCAGAGCCATATGGATGCTAAGCAAGAACTCTACTATCTAAACAACACCTCAGCACTTCCATGTTTACTAGGGCTCAGCATAAAAACACTTCAAAAATTGCCCTAAAGTATAGAAAATTTCTGTCTGTATTATGATTATCATCACCATCCTCATTATTATCATTATTGATTTTTTAAGGAAAGCCTTTAACCAGGACACCACTGGCTTCAGGCCTATGAGTTCAATGATCACAGGCCTGCATTATCATGTCCTGCTTCATCCTGTTCTTAGAGGTTCACTTTCTTATACTACCCCTGCTTGATGTGGACATCTGCCCTACTAAAGGAACTGTTACAGAGAGGATATAGGAAGCTAAAAAGGATGCCTTCTGATGTTATTTTTGTTACTTTGATACAGAAACTGAATTTCCCAAGCCCCCCAAAATGAATTCTGGTCATTAAAATCAAGTATGGTTGTAAAACAAATTAATAAGGTTAAAAAATAGAAAATTCTTTAAAGATCTTAAACTTTAATATTCTGTTAATATAAAGTAGTATTATAACACAGCAGAGGATTCTCTATTAATAATGGATTCATACCTACACACACTTACAAATACATATTCACACTCATCCTTGCAGTTCTTTGAAGCAATCACATTTAAGTCAGACGAGAGCACACACATATAGAAATTGTTATGTATTATAAGTTACAGAATAAAATGAGAAATTTGTACTTCATTCAAGAAGAGGCAACATGAATTCTACCACATGAAAGAAAAATATTGTAGTCTTGTAAAACTTTGGCAATTTAAAAACTCTATGAGAGACAACGAGACTTAAAAATGAACAGCTAACAAGAAAGTACAAAAACCAGTAAGGAGCATTGAGAATAATATATAGGAAAAAAAGCTGTAACACATTATACAACACACACACACACACACACACACACACACACACACACACATAAAATAAGGAAGAGTCATATGAAATCCCAATGAGATTCAAAGGAACATTGCTTCAGAAATGATTGCTATGTGTAAACAGCCCTTCCTTGGCACCTGAATGCAAGTTATAGACAGGAGACATGAAAGATTTTCAAAACAATAAAACAAAACAAAACAAAACAAAAACTTGCTGTTTTTCTAATTTTAACTTTGTCGTATTTTCATTTTTTGGTGGTGCACAGGTGAATGAAGACATTGAATAGTGAAAGTGTAAAATCCAGTGTGAAACTTCGGAGTTTCAGAAGGGCTGTTCTAACTCTAGATGTTCATTGAGATGCATAGACTCAGGGGCTAGTTGATGTTGTTGTGATTTTTTTATTTGTAAATCCATTACAGTGAGGCTTTATTAAATAAGAGAATATATAACTATGGAATGCCACAAGAAAAAAGATAAACTCAATGTTTCCAAAACACAGTCCATGAGTTATTTTGAATAGCCCATGTTATAAGATTGATACCAGTTACTCTTTAACAGACTATGTGCAATGACAAATGTTAATTTCAGATACTAAACATTAGCTTTACTGGGTTTTCAGTCTCACTTGCGTAACACCAAAGTCTTCAAATGTGCCTAAGCAAATGTGCAAAGGAAGGAAGAGGCTGACAATATCTCTGCCCCTGTCCTGACTTTTTAGGAATATGTATGTTTATGGTGCACATCTAAGTATGAGGTTTCCCTGCAAGTAGGCACAGGTATGTAAGCAGACGCCTGTGTGTGCATGTGTAGAGGCTCGAGGTAAGTTTTGCTAGAAAACTCACATCAGTGTGTAAGGCAGAGCAACAACTTGTGATGGCAACCCCCAGCATCCACTTGCACACACTTGTATAGGTGCACCTGCAGGTGTACTTTCATACATATATAAAAATTAAAATCTAAAGACCTACCTAAAAGAGGAAAGTGTTTGTCGTTCTTGGGATTACTTTATTTGCTTAATAGAATAGTTTTCAGCTCATTTTCCTGCATATATCATGCTTTCAATTTTTCATCAAGGCTAACAACTAAGCTAGAGTGTATAAATCGTACATTTTCATTATATATTATTGATAGATGGATATCTGTTCTAGAATATGAAATAGATTTTTTTCAGATGAAAACTTTATTTTTTTTCCTTTGTAGGGAAAGGTGAACATGGCAAACCATATCCTCTTACTGAAGAGGACCGTGATGACTCAGCTTACAGGGAAAACGGCTTCAATATTTTTGTCAGCAACAATATTGCTTTAGAGAGGTCTCTGCCAGACATCCGTCACGCTAAGTAAGTATGAACATGCCAAGTGTGATTGTTTCTTTGGTTATTTTGTGTTATTATTATTTTCTTTACCTTTTATTGATTCTTTGTGGATTTCACATCTTGCATTCTGATCCCACTTATCTCCTCATCCCTTCATAGCTGCCCTCTGCCTTTGCAACACCCCCCCCCAAAAATGAAAACCAAATTTAAAAGAAAAACCTAAAACCAAATACAAAAGCAAAAACAAACAAAGGAACAAAGAATCTTGTCGTGGAAGCTGTAGTGTGTCCCGTTGAGGCACACAGTTTACCCTTTAGTCAGTACAACTGCTCATTGCCAATGTCATTGGTCTGACTCACGGCCTCTGGCTTCTGCTACACCAGCCATAATGGGCTCTCACTAGGGCTCCTCTTGGATATCCTGTTGTTGTCCTGTATCATGGAGATCCTGCTGTTTTCGATACATAGGTTCATCCCCTTCACATACTCCAACCGTTCATGGATTCAGGGGATGTTAGGGTGGGCCAACTCACAGCCCTGGTTCTGGGCCTGGGTGGTAGGTAGCTAGGTCAGTCAGTACCTTAGCTTTTTCTCATCACGGTGAGCTCTCCAGCAACTGCTTTGGCTAGCTCACCCAGTGCAGCCTGCTGCATGGATGGGGCCAGTTCTCTTGCTCTCAGGCCCTCAGATCCACTCCCGAAGTCATGTCACCAGGGCCAACTCTACTGGTTTGTCCTGGCAAGGTGTAGGACCCTCTCTTCCTATTGCTGTATGGGGCATAAGAGGGAAGGAGGCGGTGGGGTCAGCTCTCTTGCTCTCAAGCCCTCAGCTCTAGGGTGCTGCCCTGATGGGAAGTAGAGGCTGCTTTCTTGTGTGCTGCAGCATGTGAGGGTCACAGGTAGCTCTCCTAGTCTGGAGACCCCAGGGCCAGCTCTCTCACCTGCTGTTTTTACATTTACTGCGTATCACTATGGTATATGGAACCAAAGGGTCACATTAATCATTTGGATTAAAAATTTCATGTTTTGTAAGGTTAAGTGCATCTAATTAAAATTAAATAATTTTTGAAATTCTAAAAGAATACCAACCTTACTCATTGCTGCAATTTTTAAAAACTGGCAAAAAAGCAAAGTAAGGAGGTAAGGCTGAGTTCTGAGGGGATGAAGCCTACCACAGCAGAAAAGGAACCGCAGCAGGAGCAGCTTACAGCTGCATGGGAGTCATCATGCTCCTCCTCAGCAATGGGCACACACAAATATCTGGGCATCAGGAACATACCCACATCTTAGTGATCTCCCCCAAGCAGAGCTGGGGCATGAACTTGAACCAGGTTATAAAGTGCAAGGCCCATCTCCAGTTTCCTCTGCCAAAATCCTACCTCCTAAAGGATCTACAACTTCCCAAAACAGTGCCATCACTAGAGTTCAAATGTTCAAATGCATGAGCTTGTAGCCAACATTTTGAATCTAAACCATAATACGGACTCGGAAAAT
This sequence comes from Peromyscus maniculatus bairdii, assembly GCF_049852395.1. Taxonomy (NCBI): domain Eukaryota; kingdom Metazoa; phylum Chordata; class Mammalia; order Rodentia; family Cricetidae; genus Peromyscus; species Peromyscus maniculatus. The sequence continues at coordinate 15,628,746 of NC_134868.1, forward strand.
TAATGCATATTCATTGACTGTATTACCTTCATTTAAAACAAAATGTTTTTAGAAGATGTCCACACTTTTTATCTTTCATCGTCTACATATTGTGGGTTGAAGATAAACATTTTTTTCTCTCTTTGACATGTTATCAGAACTGTATTTGGACATGCACCTTCAATGGACTACTTTTAAAGCCAACATAACTTTGGGTCCTTGGCCTAATATTTCCATAAAGAGTGATCAGAATGAATGATTGCATGGTGGAAGTTTCTTCTTCAATTCCATGTCACTTTATGAGTTGCTTGTGGTTTGACAATTGACAGAGAGTTACATTGTATAAACTGATATAGGAATGCTGCTGCATGTGATCCTCTGGAGCTCACCTGTCTATAATGATGACCTCAACCTTATCTTTAAATTGTTAATTATGAGGGGATGGAATATTTTGTGGTTTTCTGGGCACTTAAAGAAAGCTAAAAAAACTGTGACAACATTGGATGTGAACAAGATTTTCAACTCCTTAGCATCGATTCCACTCCACAGGAGCCCCCACTGCAGTCTCCCCTAAGAAACACTTGTATGAGAGAGGAGAGGAGAGGGAGGGAGAGAAAGTGTAAGAAGCAAGGGAGCAAAAATAACAGAAACTAAGAAAAACCAAGACTAGAGCTATAAATTAAATAAGAATTGTAAGTAAGTAAAGCTCAGTATTATTTCAAGATAATTGACACTTAAGAGAAAAAATATCTTATGCTTTAGGAAGCTATTATTATATTTCTATTATATCTATTATATTACTATTTCATTAATTTATTTGGCAAATATAATAATTATTGCATTTCTCATCAGAACCTGTGGTAAATTAGATTTTTCTAATATCCTTAAGTAGAGGATTAATGTGAAGTGCTAATAAAATTTTTCCTAAACTGAAAACTCTATATATTGTCCTCGGCCTTTTATCCAAACAAATTATTCTCAAGTTATTTATAATTATCTGTAGCAGTTCCCACTGACCAAATCATTTCTTGTTACGAGAAATTCTATGTCTAATTGTGCTCCATCAAAGATGAATAAGCTGCATTGTTGGCATAATAAATATGCTCAGACAATAATTTCCTATGCCTTCTTTCTCCTCCAACATTCCCAACCTATTAAGGTGCATTCGAGTGGAAAGTGTTACAGTTGGAAACAGCAGAAAGCTGCTGAGGAAAGTTGATAGACTGTTATTTTTAGAGCATATTTTTAGTGTAACCAGAACCTTAGAAAAATATATCCTTACACAATCCTGAAAAGTAAGAACAAAGCTATTTTGATATTTTTATTATACCCACTGAGCTTAGATTATCAAGAAAATATTATTCCAAATGTTAAGGAAGCAAACAGTGGCTACTCTTACCATGGTCTTAATTCATTACTGAAGCTGGATTCTGAAAAAGGTCAAATGCCATGGAGTAAAATGATATCAAACACAGAGATAAAACAAACACTAGCAGAGACTGTATATCAGGAAGGCATTTAGAAATGACCATGGCAGCTTAACTTGACTTCAGTCCATATCTGATTCTCAAAAGGGCACTAAGAGAACCCTGATGCTCCCCCCTGACTTTGTCAGAGTCTCATCTACAGGGAAAAAAATGCAAGCTAAAGTCTTGCAGGAAGGATTCCACACTGCTTAAAGTTCTATGCTTCTGGGTTCCCTGTGACTCCCAAATGGACATGAATTTGACAGTAACATCATGAGGATTTATGCAAATGGTTCTAGAAATTACAAAATCCAATTAACACATATTTCAGGATTATTAGTTTAACTATTCTGCAGCTAACTGACCATAGTTTGTTTGTATTGATACAGTCTGTAAAACAGGGTGCAATATTTGGTTGACTTTAAAACATGACAGTTTAAAGAAACTTTGTGCTGTCTCACAGTGCCATTACGAAAAGGTTTGTTTTTCTGGGCTATAAAAAAAAACGTTGTGAAAATATTATTTTGCAGCTTTTCTTATCTTACTCTTCACTGCAGTTCATAAGCTCCCAGTGTGTGTGCTTCTGGCATCCACCGCTGATCTATGCACCTGTTCATATGCTCACCTTTAGACAGCTTGTGTTCTGGGTGATTTGCTATGTTTAGTGTACATATTAGTTTATACTAATTCATTGTCAGTTACTTTAGAAATCTCAGTCTGCAAGGATGTATTCTTTTATATTTTTTATTCCATCCTTTCCTTCTAGTATCAAAGCTAATACCCAGCTTTGATTATGTATGTCTTAAACAATAACGAATATGTCACAGACAATAACAGAACCATGGTCTTGGAACCATGAATGAAGTAACATCAGATGGTAGTGGGCAATAATTTGGTGTGTCTTACTTATATTCTAGTAATTAAATTATTTCAAGATTTTTTTCCATTTAGGTTTTTTTTTTTTTAACTCATTTCCCATTTTTAAATCATCTCCATGTTTTGTGGACAGTTATATTATCTGTGCTTTGGTATTATCTAAGCTCTCTCTACTTTTCCAGACTATTATTCTCTATGTTTTCAAAGGATAATCTATATAATCTGCACATTTTAACCACCCACCTCTTTGTCATGGCTGTATGCTCAGTGTCTGGAATCTGTCTTTATATCTTTTGTTTAATTTTATTTCGTTTCATACAATGCTGATAAGATATGAGGGCATTTGTGTGACAGATGTCCAGTCAGTAGTTATCATAGTGGCTTGGCTTCATAATAACACATTTTCATGTTTCCCCATAAGAATATTAATTACGTCTTACCTTCATATTTAGACACCTATGTGGATGTCACACATATACTTTGTATTATGTAGAACATCTTATCTAATGTGTAACTGAGGATATAAAAAGACAGACTGCACCAACTGCACCCCTCTGCCTGGGCTCCAAAGTAGGGCCCACAGTCCTAGCAGCTGTACCAGAAGACAGAGTAGTCCTAAGGACCCCAGAGAAGATACCACTCACCACCTACTAAACTCCATTAAGCCTGTCCATCAACCCCAGACTACACCTCCTCCTCTCAGCCCCATATCCCAGCCTAATACTTTGGAAGAAGCCTTCAGTTCTACTTGAGGCCAGGCAGGATCTAGGAACCCCAGGTAAGGTACTACCGACCACAAGCTAACACTCCTTAAAACCAGCCCAATAGCCCTAGACTATATCTATACCCTGAGCTCCATACTAGAGCCCAAAGCCCTAACAGCCTTCTTGGAGGTCAGATTGGTCCTAGGAACTCCAGGTAAGACACTGCCCACTGCCCACAAAACTCCTTTAAAGTCTGCTCTACAACAACCCCAGACTGCACACACACACACACACACACACACACACACACACACACACACACTTGCCCCCCAAACCGCAACCCAGGCTCCATATACTGGTCTACAACTTCAGAAGAAGACTTCAGCTTTATTGGGACACAGGCTGAATCTAGGGACCCCAGTACCAACAGCTGTACTGGACCCCAGAGGCCAGACTAGATCTAGGTAATTAGGTCTATACTCCATCCTCTGGGCTCCATATCCTGGTCTACAACTTCAGAAGAAGACTTCAGCTTTACCAGAGGCCATGCCAAATCTAAGGACCTCTAGCCTCCAAAACACAAGAGGGGACATCCTACTAGACCTGAAGACATAGTGGTGATCAAAACCCTTGGTCATTTAGGCCATAAGACCAGAGAGGAAGGAGAAACCAAGGAACAAAATACTCATCTAACAAAGACAAACTCGTGAGGAAACACCTAAACCTATAATCATCCAGAATCCAGACACCTAAACACCAGTGTAAGAACATAATCAATAACAGAAAAGGCAATATAGCAACACCAGAACACAGCCATATCCTACAACAGCAAGACCTGAACAATTTAACACAACTGAAACCCCAAAAAATGCCCTTAAATATTACTTTATGAAGATGATAGAGCTCCTTAAAGAGGATATGGACAAATCCTTTAAAGAAATTTTAAAAAGACAAAAAAAAATTGGAAGAAATCAATAAATTCCTAAAAAAAACAACCCAAGAATAAACAAACAAATAAAGGAAACTGTTCAAGATCTGAAAATGTAAATAGAAGCAATAAAGAAAACACAAACTGAAGGAAACCTGTAATTGAACAAGAACTACAAATGCAAGCATCAGCAACAGAATACAAGAGATGGAAGAGAGAATTTCAGGCATTTAAGACATGGTAGAAGAAATAGATTCATTAGAAAATGCTAAATATAAAATATTCCTAACACAAAACACCCAGGAAATCTGAGACACTATGAAAAGATCAAACATAAGAATAATAGGAATAGAATAAGGAGAAGAAACTCAACTCAAAACCCCAGAAAATATGTTTAATAGACTCATAAAGGAAAAATTTCCCCACTAAAATAAGAACATGCCTATAAAGATAAAAGAAGCTTACAGAACACCAAATAGATTGGATCAGAAAAGAAAATTTCTTCCACACATACTAATCAAAACACTAAACATACAGAAGAAAGAAAGAATGTTGAAAGTAGCAAGAGAAAAAGGTCAAGTAACATATAGACAGACCTCTTGGAAGTCTATCACATCCAGCTTCTCAGTGGAGACCATAAATCCAGAAGGACCTGAACTGATATCTTGCAGACATGATATTTCATGACAAAGTCAAATTTAAACAGTATGTATCCACAAATCCAGCCTTACAGAAGGTACTAGAAGGAAAAAAATCAAAACCCAGGAAGTTTAGTACACCCACAAAACCATTGTCAATAGATAATCTCACACCAGCAAACCCAAAGAAACACACACACACACACATACACACCACCACCACCAACAACAACAACAATATAACAGGAATTAACAATCATTGATCATTTATATCCCTCAATATCAGTGGACTCAATTCATCAATAAAAAGACACAGGCTAAAGGGTTGGATATGAAAATAAGATTTATCATTCTTTTGCATACAAGATATGCCTGTCAACATCAAAGATAGACATTACCTCAGAGTAAAGGGTTGGAAAAAGATTTTCAGAACAAATGGACTTAAGAAGCAAGTTGATGTATCTATCCTCATATCTATCAAAATAGACTTCCAACCAAAATTAATCAAAAGGGATTGAGAAGGGCATTCCCTACTCATCAAAGAAAAAAATCCACCAAGATGATGTCTCAATTTTGAATAACTGTTCTCCAAATGTAAGAGTACCCACATTTGTAAAAAAAAAAAAATACTAAAGCTTAAATCACACACATAGAACCCCACACAATAATAGTGGGAGACTTTAATACCAAATAGAAACTAAACAGAGAAATAACAAAACTAAAAGACATTATGACTCAAATGGACCTAACAGATATCTACAGAACATTCACCCAAATACAAAATAATGTAATTTCTTCTTAGCACCACATGGAACCTTCTCCAAAATTGACCATATACTTGGTCACAAAGATATAAAAACACTGAAATAACACCCTGTATCTTATCAAACCACCATGACCCAAAGCTGATTTCAACAACAAAAGTAACAACAGAAAGCCTGCAAACTCATGGAAACTGAACAACTCTTTACTGAGTTATCACTAGGTCAAGGAAGAAATAAAGAAGGAAGTTAAAGACTCTCTAAAATTCAATGAAAATGAATGCATTTTATGCCCACTTTAGACACAATGAAAGCAGTGCTAAGAAGAAAGTTCATAGCACTAAGTGCCTTTATGAAAAATATGGAGAGATCCCATGCCAGTGATTTAACAGTACACATAAAATATAACAAAAAGAAGCAGACATACCTAAGAGGAATATAGAGCAGGGAATAAACAAACTGAGTATTAGTTACTATGTGGTGCTTTGCTATTCATTAAGTGGCACTGTTTACTATGCAAGAAAATCCATGTGACATGACAAAACCCACCATAAGAGTTTATTAAGAGAAGGAACAGAGGGGCCTATGTAAATGCTTGTGCAGGAAGAGAGGGAGGAGAGGTCTATGACTCACTTTTTATGGATTTCCCCGCACATGCACATATGGGCTTATGTAGCTACACCATGCATATGAATAGATTATGTGAACACACAGCACATGGATTACATAGGATGTGAGGCCCTGGAATGACTAAGACTTTTGTGTGGTTACTAAACAGCACAAGTGCAGTCATGTAGCTGGGGGATTGGTTAGGAATTCTATTGCTGAAATCAATAAAATATACAAATCAACAAAATCAGAAACGAAAAAGGGAACATAACAACAGACTCTGGGGACATACAGAGAATCATTAGGTCATACTTCAAAAACCTGTACTCCACAAAATTGGAGTTCTGAAAGAAATGGACAAATTTCTTGACATACTACTTACCTAAATTAAATCAAGATCAAAAAAACACTTTAAATAGACTTATAACTCCTAAGGAAATAGAAGCAGTCATTAAAATCTCCCAACAACAACAACAAAAACACTCAGGGCCAGACAATTTTATCACAGAATTCTACTAGACTTTCAAACAAGAACGAAAGCCAATATTCTCCAAGTTTTTCCACAAAATAGGAACAAAAAATTTGCCAAATTCTTTAGATGAGTCCACAGTTACCCTGATAAAGAAATAACACAAAGTCTCAACAAAGAAAGAGAAGTAAAGACCAGTTTCACTCAGAGCTATAGTAATAAAAATAGCTTGGTATTTGCCTAAACACAGACAAGTGGATCAATGGAATCAAATCAAAGACCCTGACAAAAATCCACACAACATGAACATCTGATTTTTTACAAAGAAGCTAAAATTTACCATGAAAAAGAAAACATCTTCAACAAACAGTGCTGGTATAACTGATGTTGTCATGCAGAAGAATGCAAATATATCAATATATCCATATCTATCACCCTGCACAAAACTCAAGTCCAAGTGGATCATAGACCTCAACATAAATCCAGTTACACTGAACCTGATAGACAAAAAAGTGGGAAACAATATGGAAAGTATTGGCACAGGAGACAACTCTGAACAGAACACCAGTAGCACAGGCATTATGATTGACAACTAATAAATGGCACCTCATGAAATTGAAAAGTTTCTGTAATGCAAAGGACGTCATCAAGCAGACAAAAGAGCAGCCAAGAGAATAAGAAAAGATATTCACCAAACCCATATCTGACAGAGAGCTTCTTTCCAAAATATATAAAGAACTCAAGAAACTAGACATCAAAATACCAAATAGTCCAATTTAAAAAATGGGGGACAGATCTAAACAGAGAATTCTGAACAGAAGAATCTCAATTGGCAGAGAAACACTTAAAGAAATGTTCATCATCCTTGGCCATCAGGAAAATGCTAATCAAATTACTCTCAGATACCATCTTACACCAGTCAGAATGGCTAAGATCAAAAACACAAGTGGCAGCTCATGCTGGAGAGGATATGAAGCAAGGGGAACACTCCTCCATTGCTGGTGGGAATGCAAACTTGCACAGCCAATTTGGAAATCAATATGGTGGTATCTCAGAAGACTAGGAATCAACCTATCACAAGACTCAGCTATACCACTCTTGGGCATGTACCCAATGGATGCTCAATCATACCACAAGGACATTTACTCAACTATGCTCATAGCAGCTTTAACTGTAATAGCCTGAATTCTGAAACAGCCTACATGTTCCTCAACCTGGGAATAGATAAAGAAAATGTGGTATGTTTACACAATAGAGTATTATTCAGCTGTTAAAAACAAGGACACCAGGAAATTTGAAGTAAAATACATGGAACTAAAAAAAAAAATCATCCTGAGTGAAGTAACCCAGACCCAGAAAAACAAATGTAATATGTGCTCACTCATAAGTGAATATTAAGTCTAAAATAAAGGATAACTGTGCTACAATCCACAGAACCAGAGAGACTAGATAACAAGGAGGGTTCATGGGGGTACACCCAGATCTCCCTGACAGGGTAAATAGAAGAGATTTCATGAGTGGACTGAGGGAGGGTCAATATGAGAACATGAGCAATCAAGTGAGGCGGTTAGAGGGGGAGAGTACTGAAAGAGATGACTGGAAAGGGGGACATTTTGGGGTCAGGTAAAAACCTGGCACAAAGGAGTCTCTAAGGAATCTATAAGGAAGATCCCAGTTTAGACTCCCAGCAATAGCAAATAGGTAGCCTGAACTGACCATCTCCTGTGACCAGATTGGAACCTAGACCAATTATCACCAGAGAGACATCATCCAACAATTGATCAAAACAGATGCAGACCCACGGTCAAAGATTAGGCAGAATTTGGGAAATCCTGCAGAAGAAAAGAATAAAGAATTGTGGGAGCCAGACGGGTCAAGGACACCACAAGAAAACTCACAAAATCAACTATCCTGGATTCACAGAGGCTCACAGAAACTGAACCAACAACCAGGGATCCTGCCTGGGTCTGACCAAGGCCCCCTGCATGTAGGTTACAGTTATGTAGCTTGGGTCCGCTTGTGGGACTCCTAACAGTGAGAACAAGGGCTGTCTTCAACCCTTTTACAGGCTTTTGGGACCCTGCTTCTTATACTGGGTCCCTTTGCCCAGCCTTAATCCATGGGGAGGTGCTTAATCTTACTGAAACTTGATTTGTCATTTTTGTTGATATGCTAAACTGAAATGGAGGAGGAACGTATTTGTGGCAGGTGGGAGCAGAGTAGGTGGCAGGAGGGACAAAGAGGGGAGGAGGGAGGAAATGAGGGAGGGAACACTGTGGCTGGGATATAAAATAAATAAATAAATTTGTTTTTAAAAAGAATGTTAAAGAAGAAATCTACTGGAATTCAAAATATAAAATAAAGAAGAAAATTATCAACTATGGAAGAACAGCCTACTTAGAAAAAATGTTCTGCTAAATTTCTACATAAATATTTATGTAGTTAAGGAAGCTTTAAGGATGTATGAGCCATTGCTCCTTCCTTAACATAACAAATCCATCCATTATAATCATAAGCACTATTCAACTATAACATAATTAATGTAAAAGAAAAACCCAAATGAAAACAGAGGAGCAGGCTCTCTTGAAATGCCCATGCCCACTCGTGGATATATAGAAACCTTTCACTAAGTACCTGTCACTCTCATAATGCTTGTGATTAGATAGACATGAGAACTTTTAAATGCATTATTTTTTTAGTGTGTGTGTGTTTGTGTGTGTGTGTGTGTGTGTGTGTGTGTGTGTGTGTGTGTGTGTGTGTGTGTGTTTGGGGTGGGGAATGGGGCATGTATGTATGTGCCCCTGGGAACCTATGGAGATCAAAGGGCAACTTGCAAAGTCAATCCATTCCTTGCATTCGGTGGCTTCCAGGTATCTAAGTAATTCAAGAGTTAGGCTTGGTTCTAAGTGCCTTTACCTGCGGAGCTGCCTCACCAGCTTTAACACTGTTTCACAATAAACACCAACTTCGCTCCCCAGAGAAAGCACATGTAATAAAGTGGCATAAAAACCTCAAATAATGTGAGTTCTATACAAATGCATAGGATTCATGTAAATGTATCATTGGTATAATGTCAATTGTTTTTGCTGCTTTAAAAACAGTTGTTTAAAAAGTGCAGATGCTTATATGAATTTTCATGTATGTGTTTGTTACTTGAGGTTTATTATAAAGTGGCTGTCTGGGGCATTTTAAAATTAAAATCGTCTTACTCTACTTTGTGGCTTTTCTACTTTTGTCATTTCTATTTTATACAACTGAGTTTCTCTGGATTTAGCTTCATGACTTTGACAATAAATGGAATATTGAGTGTTGAGAGAAGACTGCAAAGCTCATCTCCTGAGAAAATACAGCAGCATTTTATAACTCTTGGATCAAATGATTGCTTCCATAGTATTACAGTTATATCATGGCAATATATCATATGCCTGTTCCCTGGACAATATCAGAAGCAATTGAGAAATTGTCCCAGGAGTGACTTCTTTATTAAAGTATTGCCTTTAATATTGAGACTCTATTGATGAGAACAGTTCTTATATAAGTCAAATGCTGTATCTACTACTGAGCTCCAGAATAAGTAACATTCAGCCCCCATGTTTCCACCTTCGCTGACATGAGATAACTACAGATTTGAAGGGGTGGAGTGCAGAGTTCAGAGTGCCACACAACTGGTATGCAAGAAGGGCCCGAAGTAGAAAATAGAGGAGGAGATCTAGGAATGGTGTGCTCCAAAGCCTAAATCCATCAATCAGAGCTGTTTTTATTTGTCCTGGAATAATATCTGACAGGGTTCAGAAAGAGCAGGCACGGTGCTTGTCTATTGGAACATTGTCAGGAAAGGATTGTCCTCCCCAGTAAAGAGCTTAAGATATTTCATCTACATTTAACAAAGATAATTTGTGAGCATATTCAGAACTTAGGTTGAATTTTGACTTTTCAGTATTCTATATTCTAAACATTCCTACCTGCCAAAAAGGATGTTACTTCTAACAGACCTAATATCCACAGTTTATACAATGAAGTTTAAGTTCAGGTTTTCTTTTGAATTTTTATTTACCTACTACACTAAGGATTCGATCTTTCTTCATGTTCCTGACTAGAGATTAAGATTTTTAAAACTGAGACCAGGTTTGCCAATCAGTTGCAGCATAATCTACCAGGTTTTTTGTTTGTTTGTTTGTTTGTTTGTTTGTTTGTTGCTTCTAATGATGATGCACCTTGATTATTTTCATTGGTATAAAAAATGTACAATTTGAAAAAATAAATTAATTCTAGTGCTACATATGATCTGCCATTATATAATTAAATTAGTGAGTTAATTTTAGTTTAAAATAAAAAATAATTATATATTCACTTTTAATTAAAATTTAGTCAATATGCTTAAATATTTATCTTAATTGCATATTAGATATAAAAATATGGTTTCATTGGTTTGACTCTTTAAAGCTAAAAGTGATTCACAGAAATTTTTTAGTGTAACTAGGCAAAAATTTCCAGGAACATTTTTTATTCTCAATTTTAGTTGCTTACATTATATTTTGGCTGGCAATAGTGAGTCTCCCTCTCTATGGTTTTATGGTGGCATACATGTAAAGTTGATGAAATGCTTTCATTCAGTAAGTTCACAAGTGAATTCAGCCCCAAAGTAAACTAAAATGCCTCTCCCTGTACTCTAGACAAGTGTGATACTGTCAGAGCTGGGGGTGGAAAAGTGGAAAACATGGTCTTTGAATCAAATGCTGTTTATGTTAAGACCATTTCAAAACATTACTTTAAAAAAGAGAAAAATCAATAAAGATTACAAACAACATTACTGGAAGAATGAATGGTCAGTAATAACAAAAGTGAACTTTTAAAACTTATTTGGGCATCTTCCATACTTGATAGAGCTGTATTATATGTCTAAATATATCAGTCAGTACAACTATCAGTGCATTATTGTTTTTCTAGAAGTCAAGAGCTAGAGTCATAATGAAATTACCACAATAACTAATCTAAACACATACTCCTCATCATATGATGAAAGCCTGAGAAATAGAGATGTTTTATCACTGTAAGTAAAAGTCATCTATAGTATCACTATGGAGATGGAAATCTTCCTAGGAGAGATAACAGTTGAGGAGCTGTCAGGCATTCAGCCTTCAGCATGAATGACAGAGCATGAAACAGAGTCTTTGAAAGTGAAATGAGGCCAAGTAGAAGGGCCCTTTGTCTCTGGGTGTTAGTGGGAAAGCTGTGTACATGAAAAAAATAAACCTTTTACAAACGAGCTAGCAGCTTTAAAATGTATCTCTTGGATTTCCAGCAGGTGTGTGTGTGTGTGTGTGTGTGTGTGTGTGTGTGTGTGTGTGTGTGTGAACTTATGATAGGAATCAAATTTAAAAAACTAAAAATGTGCATGAGAGTGAGAAACAGAGTTCTATCTTGAATTCTATAAAGAAAAGGGCCTAGGTGTCAGGCATGGCTGCCCCTGCCTGCAGTCCTAACACTTGAGAGGCTGAGGACAGAGCCTGAAGGGTTTGAGATGAACCTGGGAGGCATAGAGAATTCTAAATGAGGTTTTTTACACATAGAGAAGAAACTGGATGTTCTTCTGCAAATGTTTATGTAGCAAGCATAATTCTAAATTGACTATTTAATTTTACCCACTGCAGAAGCTTCCAGAAATGAAAGGCAGCGCTTAAGACTGTAACTTACATAAAATAAATGTGGGTCTGAGAAAATCTTGCTAGTCTCAAGGAAGTAAAAGGCTTTGTTTTTAAACCAGTGAGCCATGTAATCTTCAATTGTTGTACATTTTTTATGATGTTGGAATGTGGTGGAAAAAAATATTATTGATGAATGTGTTGATGGCCAAGGAAAAATATGCACACCTAATATTAATCCAACTTTAAAAAGTGTATATATTACTCTTTAACAAAATTATTAATCAAAATTGATTTAATCATCAATGAATAATAGCAGTAAGTAATTTAATATTGAAATTAGAAACCTCATTCATACTTTATAGTAATATTTTCAATGCATATTTTTACATCCCTAACTTCTCAAATATTAACACATGATGCTTTGTTTTATTTTTAAAAATTTCTTTTTTTTTCTTTAATAAGAATTTTTTTATCCATTTCACATACCAACCACAGATCCCCCTCTCATCCCCCCTCCCAATTCCCCTAGTTCCGCCCCCCATTCTTCTCCCCTCCTCTGAAAAGGTAAGGCCTCCCATGGGGAGTCAGCAAAGCCTGGTATATTCAGTTGAGGCAGGTCCAAGCCCTTCCCCCTGATTCAAGGATGTGTAAGGTGTCCTACCATAGATAATGGGCTCCAAAAAGCCAGCTCATGCACCAGGGATAGATTCTGATCCCACTGCCAGGGGTACCTTCAACAGACCAAGCAACACAACTGTCTTACTTATGCAGAGGGCCTAGTCCAGTCCCGTGAAGGCTCCATAGCTATTGGTTCATGAGTTTAAAGAATGTTTTTCTCAATAAAATCTATGAATAATTATATTAAAAATATAATATTGATTAAAACAATTTGTATTTTCAATAGTACATGTAGTCTTTGTTGCCATTATGACAAAGTACTTGTTAATCATATGAGTGACAAGCACTAATATGTGTTTGTAAAGACAAAACACTGAGGGATTGACTTCTGTAATGGAAGTATATTGGCCTACTCCCCAAGGAAGTTGGGGGAAACACTTGTAAAATACATTTACTTGAAGCCTCTGAAAATGGTCCCCAAAAGTAAAAGAAATAACATCTCTTCAATAATCTGCTGAGATTTGGTAGGAAAAGAAAAGGAAACAATATCTGGACCACAAGTGCGTCATCCTTCTTTGTTGCCAGCTCAGAACATCAGATTCCTGTATGCTGCCAGAGTGGCTCACTGAGCTGCCTCTGGGCCATGCTCCCAGCCAGAACTGCTTCCTGGGAGAGACAGTGCTTCAGTCTTTCTAACCCAGTTTCCTGATCCCTGTTGCTGAAGGTAAAGTTTTGAATTTACACAGTGGAGAGACAGCAGGGTCTCCAGCTCTTGGGAATCACTATACAGCAGAAGCTCTCCTGGCATATGGTATGCCAGAAGACTTCAATTCCAATCACAGTTTCCATAACTGTGATGTGCTTTCATGTGACTGAAGCAGCTGCTGGGCCCTGTCCCCAAGACCTCAGCTCCTGGAACACAGTGTCACCCTTGGATCTTGGCATGCTCCATCATATCTTCTGAAGATCCCTGCTTTTGATGGAGTCCCATGCCATCAAATAATTAGTGTTTCTGCTCTTCCTAAAGAAAGCAACTTCTTTGCAACTTAGCACAAAATTTTAACAGTGCACTGCACTGCACTGACAAAGACATGGAGATTGTAGCAGAAAGCACCTGGAAGGCAGCCAGTGTGTTTCACAAAGATGTAGCTATGTCTGCAGACAGTTATTTGTCAGGAAAGAAGGGAAGAACCAGAAATTTGGGACCAGTCCTGAATTAAGAACAGATGCCAAAACCTGGGTATATCAACCCAGGGCAGGCCTCATGCTCAGAGGTAGTTGATAGGGGGCCAAAAAAAAAAAAAAATGAACTCCATGATTTTTATTATTTTGATTTGTTTTCTGTTTGTGGTGGTTGTTGTTAGTTTGTTTTTTAGAGCCAGAAAAAGAACATGATGTTGGGTAAGAACAGAGATGGAGGGTGGAAAAGAATACAATAAAAATATGATGTATGAAATTCTCAAAGAATAAAAATCCATGAACCTTGGAAGATATGTCTTCAAAAGAGACACAGTTTTAATGGCTTCACCTGTAGAATGACTTACATTCCAAGATATTGTATGAACAAAAACAATAAAGCACCCAAGGAGGGTCTACTGAAACTCTGAGCTGATATGGCCAGGAAATGGAGAAAGCTTACCAACGCTACTGCTTACTTCTAAGTGTGGGAATACCCAAGCTGCCTTTGTGAGTATCAACACAAGTGATTTTATACTGTGCTAAAAAGAAATAGACTTAACTAAAATAATCAGATCAATGATTAAGAATTAAACAAGCAATTCTAACAACAAACTTGGGGGGGTAGAAACACTAGCGCTACAATATAATATCTAATATTTCTAGATTCCAACAAACTATGAAGGATGCAGAAAATAGAAACAATAAAATGTGATCTGCACACATGCACACACAAATACACACAATAAAGTGTATTCCACACAAGCATGAGGACCTGAGTTCAGATCACCAGAACCCACACAAAAAGTTGGGCGCAACTACATGTATTTGTAATCCAGGACTGGAGAGATTGGGGGCAAGGTTCTCTTGGACTTCTTGGCCAACCAGTTTAGTGGAATTGTTGAGGTCAAGGTTCAGTAAGCAACCTGTCTCAAACAAATGGTGAAGAATGGTGGAAGAGAACACTAATGTCACCCTCTTGCCTATAAACATGCATGAACACACACACACACACACACACACACACACACACACACACATTCATATATACAGGGGTATAACAGGAACACACAGTTGCATGACACACATGCTCACACATGTGATCAGGTAATATAAACTACCCATAAGAGGTAGTAAAGGATGCATGTAGCAGAAAAGGGCTTTAAACAAGATATTTTCAATAAAATGACAAAACTAACAGGAAAAGTTACCAATGAAGCACGAAAGAAGGATACATTTTCATCAAGTGAAAAATACTAATGATTAAACAAATTAAAAATCACAAAGAACTAAATAGAAAAATGATAACTAAATTGAAAAGTTTATGGAGGGTCTAAACAGAAGACTCTAAGTTATACAATAAATAAACAATGAAGCTGAAGGCATAAATTATTTCAAAACACAAGAGAATACACTGAAGAAAATCAAATGAAGACTTGGATGAACTTATGATCGATCACACCAAGTATGTGAGCATGTATGGAGAGAATCATCTTGATGGACAAAATAGAGAGTAAAAAGCAGATAAAACATTTGAAAACTGCTGACAGAAAAAAAAGTTAGATTTATTGGAAAATGACAACCTACACATTAGGAAATTTAAAAATTTAAATGTAATATAATACATTATAATATAATATAATAATAATATTATATTATTATAATATAATATCAAAATAAAAATGGTGGGGGTTCTCTGCAACAACCATGGCCTGCAGAGTGTTGATCTGCATGAGCCAAGAAAGCAGCCAGTTCAACTCATTAGCCAGTTTGGTTTGAACTTCAAGTCTGACTGTGGTTAGTTTATTTCAGGCATATTTAAACACAGTACATGTGACCTCCTCCTGAAGGATGGGTTCTATAGATCAACTGAGAAACAATGCTGGAGATAAGGGGCTGGAAAGGATGACAGAGATAAACATGAGTCTAGAGGAGCCAGGTGTGACCTGGCCATACAGACAGTGCAGAGGTCGCCAGACTGTTAAGCACACCCACTCCAAGCCTTCTGGACAGAAAATACATCACTTTGTTTGAAGAGAAAACTCTGCATCTGGAAACTCCTAGTTTCCCTAGTGACTATCTGTGGGCACAGGGACCTTGTGTCTCCTACAAATCACCAAGGAGAATGCTGGCAACAATAAAAGAAAACTCTCTCCCTACTTAGAAGGAAGTCACTGTAAGAGGTACAGTGAAGTCATCCTCTTCAAAATGGAAGTCCAGCAAATACATCTACCAAAGAACTCCCATACCTAAAACTCAAGGAATACTGCAGAACAGGAGGTGGAAATAAGAACCAGAGAGTCAGGCCTTTGCTGGGACATTGTATCTCCTAGTAATGTCAGAGGCAACACCATAAAGTGGAATTAGGGTGATGATCTAAACATAAGCTGAACAAAGACAGCAACAGCAGAGTAGCCAAGGTGACTGGAGGAAAGTCCATGAGACCTCAACCCTATGGAAAGAACTACAGACAACAAAGGAATGCTATGAGAGGGAGGAACTCTCTTCTCCAGGAAAGAGCAAAGCACTTGGCTATCCAATACCAAATGAGCATCCCTGAAAACATACATGTAGGTTGGATTATACAGACTGACTGCTTGTATTTAAGAACATCTATGTATATACATACATGCAATGACAATTAATGAAAAAGAAACCACAAATTTGAAAAAGAGCAAAGAAGGTGCATGGGAGGATTTGGAGAGAAAAGGGGAAAGGGGAAACTGATATAATTATAGTATAATCTCAAAAAATAAAATCATTGATAAATAGGAGGAGGGCAGTGTGGTTTTGCTGTGCCTCACTAGTCAGGTAAAGCTGGCAGCATTTTTACACATGTTTACTGGATATTTGTGTATCTTTTGAAAAGCACCATCTTATTTGTTTGCCCATTTATTCATTGGCTTGCTTATCTTTTAGATGTTGAGTCTCTTAAGTTCTTCAGATATTCTGAAGTTTAACCCTTTCTTGCAAGAATAGCTAGCTAAACCAAGGGACAACCAGTGAGTTGTCCCTTCACTCTGTAACTGTTTAGTTGTCTTGGCTATGCTTTTTAATAAGATGCAACCCCATTAACCAATGATTTATCCTAGTTCCTGAATTCCTGGAGTCTTAGGAAGTTAATTTCTGTGCCAAGGTCTAGTGTTCTCTGTGTCTACCTGTTGAAGTTTTCAAGTGTCACATCAAGATTTTCAATGCATTTTGAATTTCATTTACAGGGAGAAAGTAGAGGTGGGATCTTAAGATTCTATGGGTAAATATTCAGTCTTCTCAGCATTTTTCCTAAGTTATCTTCCCAATGTAGACATTGTTGGGAAACTTGCCAAGAATATGATGATTAGAGCTGTGTGGGTTTATTTCTGATAGTGTGATTATTTTGGGTGTTGTGACAAGATACCCATGATAGACAAGAAAGATAAGGTATTCTGGCTCACATCTCACAGATTTCAGTGACCTTTGGCTGATTCCATTCCAGTTGGCCTGAGGAGAGCATGTGGAGAATGACAACTCATCTTATGGTGGACAGAAACAGAGAGAAAAAGAAAAAGATGTAGCTTTCTTAGGCCATGCCCAGTGGCTTACTTCCTCCAATTATGCCCCAACTTCCAAATTCTACCACCTCCCAGTAATGCCACTGTAGTTGGTATCTATCAGGAAACTAATCCTTTGATTAGGTTAAAGCCCTTATTATACAAAAGTTTTTCTCACAAACTTATCAGTTGGCAACCACATACCCAGTGGGCCAGAAACACACATATTTTAAAAAGCTTCAACATATTTAACTAATGTTTAATGAAAAATGCAAATAAAAACAAAATTGAGATCCTATTTTCATTTAGAATAGATATCAAAAATTAAAAATATAAGTGCAAGTGAGTATAGCATGAAAATGAACTCTTGTGTATTATTACTGAAAATGTAAATCAGTGCAGGCATTATAAAAAGTAGAGTTGAGGCTTCTCAGAAGACTAAAACTTGAGCTACCATGTGACTCACCTGCAACTTGTCTGGGTTATTGGCAAGAGGAATCAGACAATAATTGGTAGATCCACCCACATACTAGTGTTTATCAGAGCACTCTCCATAATGGGCAAGTACATCAGTGTCATCATGACATGAACGGATAAAGAAAAGGTGGTGCACACACAATGGAGTGCTACTCAGTCACAAAGAACTATGAAATTGTCATGTGTCAGAATAAGGACAATCACGTTAGTGTAAAACAAGCTAGATTCAGGAAGTTAGACTAGATTTAACCAAGGATGTGTAAATTTCACACTTTGAAAACACAAATTTTTAAATTAATTGAAGAACAGCCCATGTTCACAATTTAGAAGACATGCATTGTTAACTCAACAATACATCAGAATCATTTGTGATAAGCTTATTCTAAAACTCAGACACATGAGATACCCCATTATTAAATTGTAAATGTGCTTTATGTATATTAGTTATACTTCCCTTATTGCATATATGATTTACAAATACTTTCTCTGGCTTTTGTGGGTTAACAGTTTATGTTTTTGTTAAGGTACACTGAAGAATATATATGGTTTAATATTTATTTATTTGGCAAGAACAATCCTGAGGAACAAAATGAGAAGATGCATAATTCCTTATATCAAGTTATTTTAAAAGAGAGTGGCAGGCAAAACAGTGTATAACTAGAAAATAAATGGACTTACAAGCCAGTGAAACAGAACAGAAGACCCAAAAATAGCCCTCTATGCATAAGGTCTATTAATTTTTATTAAGATACCAACAACACAAAGTGGGGAAATATAGCCTTTCAACAAATGGTACCAAAACAACTAGATATGAAATAGAAAGAGTAAGCATACATGTACCTCAGAGATGAATAAATATCAACAGAAAATGAATGTGACTTAAATATAAAATCTGAGATTTTAAAAATGTTTAGTTAATTTAAAAAAATCTATAAAAATGTAAAGTTATAATTACATGATGTTAGATTTGACAAAGGATTTGATTTAATAAAAAAAGACTTAGATTGGAAAGCAAAAATAAATAAAATACATATCTTCATTAAAATTTATATGCATATGTATATGTATATAATTTCCTCAGTGACTTTTGTCATTAAGGCAGAAGAAAAATTTTTTTTAAAAAATTCCTTTTTCATACTCATGGCTATAAGCAAAAGCTTAGAAAAATGAATGCTGCTAAGAATGACATGAAATCAGAAACTTTACTGCTGGTAAAAGTATAAGATGACATAGAAACTTTCGAACAGTCTGGCAGTTTCTAAAACAGTTAAACATCAAGTTTAATGGAATAACACTTCCACCTCTAGATTGGAAAATGAAGAATGTTCAGACAAAACTTGCAGGTGCGTGCTTTTCATTACAGTAGAAATGAAGGATCCACACAAATGGGCACCCACTGATGAATGGATTAATAAATCATAAAGCAAAATTATGCAGTCATTAAGAGGTATCAATACATGTTGCTTTCATAGCTTGATATAATGTTAACATTGAAAGCACTTTGCTGAGTGAAAACGGGAATCACTAATTCCTCCCAGAGTCTGATTACTTTCCACAGATGTCCATTAAATGGAAACCTTGAAAATAGAAAGTAGACAGTGGTTAGCTAGGGCTCTGGATGAAGGAAGTGTGCTATAGCTGCCTGGGGGCCAGCCTCCAGCAGCACAGCACTCAAATGGAATCTACAGCACATACTAGGACTGTTTAATCTGAGGGGATAGGGAAAATACACTCACACACTCTCTTGATGGCTTCCTTCCTTATTCTTTTTTGTTCTTCTTCTTCTTTTTTCATATCTATCCAGAAATGTCGCTTCTGTCTCTCTTGTTTTTTTTTTTCCTTCTCCTACTCTCTATTTTTCCCCTTATAGCTTATATACCCCAGAAAAATCTTTCAGGCAATATACAAATTACAATGTGGTTGCATTCTATTTTTCAAGTGAATAATTACAATGAATACAAGTAAAAACATGTTTTCCATATCCTTTCCATGATTCAACCTTTTTAGGTATTACAGGTGAAAAACAAATTATCTCCAAGAACCCAAATACATTCATACCCAAGCAACTTGTTATAAACTAAGTGTAAGCAAGCAAGTTATTTTCCTCAGTGCCAATTATTTTATTGCTTGAAAGATGATCTTATAAGGAATCAAAAACTTAAACTTTTATATGTGAAAAATAATCAGTCAGCTCTTTTAAATCTTTAGGGTGCATACTATATATATACATATATATATATATATATATATATATATATATATATATATATATAATCAGAAGATTGAAGACAGAAATGAGTATAAGGAATTAATTATCACCTTTGATTATCAATCAACCCTGTCAAGGAAAGTACATCAGCTAATGACAATTGGGCTGCTTATTCACTCATTCACACCACACCAGATACCAGAGAAAGATGGCAGCGGCAAACATGTAAAGGCACAGCAGAAGCAAAAGACATTCTGGAGTCTGTGGTCTGGGGACCTTTCCTATCTGAGATTCACCCATCAGGGATATTCCTCCTGCTGGGCTGACATCTGAACTTCAATTGCCACCTGCTGCTCCTCTGACATGGCCACCATCAGGATGCAATGACTATTGATAAATGTGATAAATGGACAGAGATCCTGTTTGAATTGATAAGTACACTCTAAAAATGATTTTCAGCTGGTTGTAAAGGTCTCTGTATACACTAAATATACCAAATTTACATGTAGAATATTAAAACAATGAATTGCATGACATTTAAATTATACCTTCAAAAATCACCCTCCTTTATTATGTTTAGGTATGTTCCTTTACCATGAAGGGGTGTTGAATTTTGTCAAATGTCTTTTCATCAGCTAATGAAACAATCATGTGTTGCTGGAGAGCTTCTCTCCAGGCCCCACCAAGCCCCGCAGTCCCACAACCCACGTTAAATAATAATCACTCAGATGTTTATATTACTTATAAACTGTATGGCCATGGCAGGCTTCTTGCTAACTGTTCTTATATCTTAAATTAACCCATTTCTATAAATATCTTAAATTAACTATTCTATAAATATCTTAAATTTACCCATTTCTATAAATCTATACCTTGCCACATGGCTCGTGGCTTACCAGCATCTTTACATGTTGATGGAGAGACTCTATCCCTGTGAGCTGAAGACAGGGTGCCTGAACTGGACTGGCTTGTCCCAGTGATCAGATCGGTGAATACCCTAACTGTCATCACAGAACTTTTCTCCAATGACTGATGGAGGCAGATGCAGAGATCCACAGCTAAACACCAGACAGAGCTCCAGGAGTCCAGTAGGAAAGAGAGAGGAGGGATTCTATGAGCAAGTACATCAGGATCATGATGGGGAAACCTGCAGAGATGACCAAACTAAACTAGTGGGAACTCATGAAAGCTGAATCAATGGCTGTGGAGCCTACATGGGACTGGACTAGGCCCTCTGCATGGCAAGACAATTGTGTAGCTTGATCTGCTTGGGGGGTGGGGGGAGCACTGGAGGTAGAATCAGAATCAATCAGAATCCATCCCTGGTACATGAGCAGGTTTTTTGGAGTCCACTACCTATGATGGGACACCTTGTGCAGCCTTGAGATAGAGGAAGGGGTTTGGACCTGCCTCTACTGGATGTGCCTCCCCATCGGAGTTCTTGCCTTCTTGTGGGAGGGAGTGGGGGTGGGTTGGGGGGAGGCTGGGGAGGCAGGAGGAGGCAGAGGGGGATCTTTGATGGTGTGTAAAATGAATGAAAAAAACACCCTCTTTTTTTCTTTTTATTAATTAAATTTTTCATTTATTTTTTATCCCAATCTCAGTTTTGCCTCCCACTTCTCCTTTCTTTCTCTCTCCTTGCCTCTACTGTGTCCCACACCCATCTACTCCTCCTGTGTTTCTGTTCAGAGAAAGGCAGGCCTCCCATGGGTGTCAACAAAGCATGACATTTCAAGTTGAGGTAGGACTAAGTTCCTCCCTTTGTATTGAGGCTGGGTGAGGCAACCCAGTATGAGGATAGATTCCCAAAAGCCAGCCCTATGTGTTAGGGATAGGCTCTGATTCCACTGCTAGGAGTCCCACAAGTAGACCAAGCTACACAAGTGTCACACACGTATAGAGGGCCTAGGTCAGTCCAATGCAGGCTCCCTAGTTGTTGGTCCAGTGTCTGTGAGCTCCTATGAGCCCAGGTTAACTGAAATGATTCTATCTTTCTGTTTTCATATTTTTAACCAAACTGAACAATGAAGTCCTCTAACATAGACCTTACCATCTGGTCAATGTAATAATTATTTGTCTCTGGAGGGTTCTAACAATTATGAGGTGATAAGTGTCTATTATTTCTAAAGTGAATTAAAAGATTCAAATATCTCAGTGTCAGGCACCCAATGTTCTAGTAAAATTCTTCTGAAAATCTGGAAGCCCACTGTAGAAAGGATTGTTTAGCATTCTCTGAAGCAGTATAGAATTCAGGATTAGTCACATATTTCAATAATATTTCATTTCATTATATAATTTTTGCTTAATCAAGTGTATCCACATTATTAATATTTACCTTGTTCCAATATCTCCTCCAGTTCAAAACACTGAAGTCTACCTTGGGGTTGACTTTCTCAACTTCCTATCCATCCACAGTTCCAATTTCATTTAGGTCACTGCAATGTCACCAGAATGATCTTGTCAATTTGCTATTTTTTTTTAATGTTGTAAATGTGCAGTATCATTTCTAATCTATCTTGTGAAACCCGATAGGAACAACAGACTTTGACACTTCTATATTTAACCACTTTGTCTATTTCGAGGAATAAAAATTCTCTTGCTTTCTCTCCCCTTACCTTTTCATCCCCTCTTTCTCAACAATCACTTACATCTGATGCCACATGCTAAAATCCATCATTGCTCAGTACTGGTTTCAGTTTCTTTTATATTCCACCTCTCCTTGTTGAGCTAATCAGTAATCCTCTCTCTAAAATACACTGCCCAAATAAAATACATCTAAATGTGTCCACTCTCCTGAGCTTACCTCTCCTTCTTGAAATACCTGGATAGCCTTACAATTGGACTGCATGCATTTATTCCTGGCCTTCTGAAATGTTCTGCAAGAGCCTGAAATACTAAGGAAGAACATTGCTTAAAGTACTGAGCAGGCTCACATTATTACAGAAATACTTATGGGGTTTTTAATTATTATTAACAATTTATTTTTACAAAAATAATAACAGTCCATAAAATATCAGCATCATATTCGTATTCCTAACCTAGCTCAAGCCACTTTCATATTGACTACAAATATATAAAAACAAAACAGTTGAGCATACACACATTCTGTTGCTCCTTAGTATAAGCATAAAAAGATTACAACTCAAGTTTTAGTTTTTCTAAATAACATGTTTTTATCTAAAATATTCATAAGATCAAATAAATATGTGGTAAATCTGTGAACAAGTAGCGATGACCCCCTTGTATTCAAATACATACACATGGCAGTCAACACTAGTTTTTCTGACCTGTTGAAGGCAAAATAAATTGCTCGTTATCACTACTTTATCAAATCCAGTTGACATGGAGAGATTGGAACAGAAAATGGAGTGACTAAAACCAGTCATTGAAAATTGAATATGCTGACATTAAAACAATTACTATGTAAATTGGTGCTTGGAAATGACTTATACAGATCAGTTCCATAATATACTTGTCACTAGCCAGATGTCAAGTTGACATTTTACTCTGCTGCTATTGTGTGTGGGGCACAGAGACCTGTAGCTGAACCAAAACAGGTTGTGAAGGAACAATGACAAAAGGTTAAAGAAAATAAAGATTTTTTTCCTTTAACTTTCTGAACTTTTCTGATCCACTTTTAGTAAAAGTTAAATAAATAGTTTATAACTGGTAGAGATGAAATCTCCAAAGTGCTCCAAATGCTTATATAATAAAGACTTGATGAATAGCTTGTGGTACTATTGGGAGATAGTAGAACCTTGAGAAGGTAGGACCTGTCTGTTATCAGGGGCACATCCTAGAAAGAGCTATTGGGATCCTAGTACTCTTTTCCTCTTGTTTCCTAAATACCAAATAGTGAGCACCTCCTTTAACACACATATCTACCCACCGTGATGAATTCTAAGACTATGTTCCAAAACAGTATGCCTGTGGGCTGAACTCTCTAAGTCTATGAACCAAGATAAATTTAAAGGGAAGTTGTTTATATCAGACTTTATGCTACAGTGATGGAAATCTGATTAGCATGCTAATCTAAGTACTGTTAGCTATCCTGCTAATTCTTGCTTAGTAAGCTTGAATTCTACAGCATACTGCTACCTGAATTGCCTTTTTATAAAGAATAACACTTTGAAAAATTTTCCTTTCATAGCATTAGAGACAAATTCATATGTAATTGATAATTTGGAGTATAATTTTTATATGGACTTCTATGTTTAATATAGTGGCTGACTTTTTCCTCCGAACCTCAGATAAGCTTTATTGGGGTACACAGATAAAATATCACCACACCTTTCCCTGGTAGCCTGTGACAGGTGAGAGAGCTGGCCCTTCCCCCCACCAGCTCCAACATTGGGGAGAGTGGCCCCTGTACCGCACCTGGGCAATGCAATAGCGCTGGTCCCTTTGGTGTAGCTGTGGTAGAGCCAGCCCCGAGGGTGTGAAAGCAGGAAAACATGTCTCACCCTGTGGTGATATATTGGGTGGAATCTAGGAAATAGAGCTTGCCTGAAGATCACAGGACAGACCCAGGCACAGAGTTAGCCATAGAGCTCAGGTAGTGCTGGCATACACCTTTAATCCTTAGTACTTAGGAGGCAGAGGCAGAGATCTGTCTGGATCTCTGTGAGTTCAAGGCCACACTGGGATACCTGAGGTTAATCCAATCTAAAAGAGAACAGAGCCAGGCAGCGGTGACACACACTTTTAATTCCAGCACTAGGAAAGTTGAAACAGGAAGTGATATGGCTGAGCAGAGAAAGGAATATAAGGCAAGAGGAGACAGGAACTTGCTCTCTTTCAGGCGGAGAAGTTGGTGAGGTTAAGAGGTGGTTGCTATGGCTTGCTCTGCTTCTGTGATCTTTCAGCTTTCACCCAGCTCAGGGTTTTTATTAAGACCAATTAGGATTTGTGCAACACCACCCCTTGCTACTTTCTGCATAGGGTGAACTAGCCAGGGCAATACAGGTGAGCTCACTCAGATGATGAGGTTAGGAGAGAGCTAGTGGGCTGACCAACTCTGCAACCACCCAAGTCCAGAAACACAGTATCAATAGCTTAGCAGGAGCCAGGGGCCTCAAACCAGACCAATGACTCACAGCAATGAACACCTTCAAGCGAAGCTGTATGGACTAAAGCTATTACTGTGTGACTCCATGTCACACTACAGCTTCTATGATGACATTTTATTTTTTTTTCTTTTCTCAGAGATTTTATTTTATTTTAGGGGGGGAAGTAGGAAGGGCAGAAGGCGGATGCAAAGAGATGAGAAGATGAATAGGATTGAAAGGAAAGAATCAATAAAAAGTTTTTTCAAAGGAAAAAAACCGATAGATTATAACCTATAATTGCCAGCTGAGCAACCCTCTCCCCCTTTAGCTTGCTCTTGTCAAGGTGTTTCATCACAGCAACAGTAGAGGAAAGATACCATGAGTCCAAACAAATTGCAACATGTTGAATTAGTTTCCTCCTGTGTATCTCTTTATCACTACCAACGATAATTTCCTAGACTATCCAAAAATTATACAAACCATAACTAATAATATGGGCCCTAAAGTGAATTCAAAATCTGACTCCATGACTGTTTATTATTATGAAAACTATGCCTGCTTATTATGAAAAGTACTAGCCAATAGTATTTAAACATTATATGAAAAACATTCTGTTATGATGACATGATAGTATACAGAAGCAAGCCCAAAATTTCTACCAGGGAACTACTAGGCTGATAAACCTCTTTTAGTGAAGTGCTGGATAAAAGATTAATTAAAAATAAAAAATCACTAGCCCTCTTATGTACAAATGATAAAAGGGCTGGGAAAGAAATCATGGAAACAACACCATTTACAATAGCCACAAACAATATAAAACATCTTAGTGTGACTAATCAAGTGGAAGATCTGTACAAGAAGAATTTGGAGTCTTTGAAGAAAGAAATCGGAGAAGTTATCAGAAGATGGAAAGATTTCCCATGCTCATGGGTAGACATCTTAACATAATAAAAAAATGGTCATGTTACCAAAAGCAATATACAAGAGTCTATGCAATTCCCATAAAAAAATCCAACAGAATTCTTTACAGACCTTGAAATGACAATACTCAAATTCATATGGAAAAACAAAACACCCAGGATAGCTAAAAAAAAAATCTTGTACAATAAGAGAACTTACAGATATCACTATCCCTGATTGCAAGCTCTACTACAGAGCTATAAAAATAAAACAGTGTGGTATTGGCTTAGAAACAGACAATGGAATCAATGGAAACAAATCAAAGACTTGGACATAAATCCACATACCCATGGACACCTGTTTTTTGACAAAGATGCCAAAATTACACAGTAGAAAAAGGAAAACATCTTCAACAAATGGTGCTGGCCCAACAGGATATTGGCATGTAGAAGAAAGTAAATTGATTCGTATCTATCGCCCTGCATATAACTTTCAAGTCCAAATGTATCAAAGACCTCAACATAAGTCCAGTTACACTGAACCTAATACAAGAGAAAGTGGGAAATACCCTTGAATGCATTGGCACAGGAGACAACTTCCTGAATATAATAGCAACCACACAGGCACTAGGATTGACAATTAATAAATGGGACCTCAGGAAGCTAAAAAGCTTCTGGAAGGCAAAGGACACAGTCAAGAAGACAAAACGGCAGCCTACAGAGTGAGAAAAGATCTTCATCAACCCCACATCTGAAAGAGGGATGATCTCCAAAATGTATAAAGGACTCAAGAAACTAGACATAAAAAAACAAATAATCCAACTAGAAAATTGGGTACAGATCTAAACACAGAATTCTCAACAGAAGAAACTCAAACGACCAAGTAAATGATAACCAGGCTACAATCCACAGAGCCAGAGAGGCTAGGTGAGAAGGAAGGCCCAAGGTGGGATGAGTGAACCTCCCTGGGAAGGGGAAATAGAAGAGATCTCCTGGGTGGACTTGGGATGGGTGGGAATGGGAAATTGAGGGACTGGGTTGTGGGGTGATTGGAGGGAGTAAGTCCTGAAAGGGATGACTGGATAAGAAAGCATTTCAAAGTCAGGTAGAAAACCTTTGTAAGGGAAACTCAAATGAATCTACAAAGATGACCCCAGCTATGACTCCTAGCAATATTGGATACTGTGATCAGATTAATGACGACCCTAATTGTCATCAGAGAACTTTTATCCAGTAACTGATGTAAACAAATGCAGAGAACCACAGCCAAACATTAGGCAGAGCTTGGAGAATCCTGTTGAAGAGAGAGAGGGGAAGGATTATAGGAGCCAGCAGAATCAAGGACATCACAAAATAATCCACAAAAACAACTAACCTGGCTCATAAGAACTCACAGTGTCTGACTCAACAACTAGGGAACCTGCATGGAACTGAGCTAAGCACTCTACAGATATGTGATAGTTGTGTAGCTTGGTCTACTTGTGAGATTCCTAACAATGGGAGCAGAGGCTGTCCCTAACTCTTTGACTGGCTCTTGGGAACCTATTCCTCATACTGAAATGTCTTTCCCAGCCTTAATACAAGCAGAGGTTCCTTGTCTTACTGCAATTTGATATGTCATGCTTTCAAGGCCTGCCCCTTTCTGAACAGAAACAGGAGGATCGGATTGAGATGGCAGGCAGAGGGGACATGGAGAGAAGGGATGGGAGGAGAGGAAGGAGGGGAAACTGTAGTCAGGATTAAAAAAATATAAATAAAATAAAATAAAATAAAATAAAAAGGCCTGTTATAACTTTCCCATAAGTTATTTATATACAAATCTATATGCATATGCAAAACATACATAAATTATTTTAATTTCAACTATGTTAATGTAATTTTTACAATCTGGCTATTACTCCAGTTTCAGATTTCATTAAGAAATGTATGATAATTGAGACTGCATTGCTGAGATACTGATGGGATTTACCAATGAATGTGAAAACTGTGTATGGATCAAACCATGCAAATGAAGACCAGTTATTTCTTTCTTTCCTATGATCTCAATTGGAAGTTAAAAGAAATGAGTTCACCTAATTTTGATGCCATTAAACATGGTAGCTTTGAATACTGAAATTTACTTTTGAAACTATGGCTTCTGTAAATAAATGTTTCAGAGATTTTAGTAAGCAGCCTCCCAGTGAAATAAGTTTTGAGGAAGATATCTGGTGATGTGCTGTTACTTGGCATTTTGGCTTGTCTTCTTAAAGTGCAGAATGCTGTGTTACTCTGAATGCTACTGGATTGTGTTCTGCGGTGTGTCTAAGACACTTGGAGACACTTGAATGATACCAAGTCTGGCTGCTCAGCTTTGTGAGGCTGCACCAGTGCTGCTTTTGGACTAGAGCTAATTTGCTGCCGTATTTTGTTGTTGTTGTTGTTGTTATTTTTTTTCCGAGACAGGGTTTCTCTGTGTAGCTTTGATGCCTATCTTGGATCTCACTCTGTAGCCCAGGCTGGCCTCGAACTCACAGAGATCTGCCTGGCTCTGCCTCCCCAGTGCTGGGATTAAAGGCGTGCGCCAACGCCGCCCGGATTTTTGCTGCCTTATTGAGACAAAACTTTCCTAAGTCTTCCTACCCTTTTTCTCATTCTCAGGGAGCTATTTTAGTCCTTGTATACATCATAGATATCCTTCACTCTGATCCTTTCTGGTGTTTCATTCACCAAGTAAAGGCCATTGCTTCACAAACATGCCTCAACTACTGTCTAGCTGAAGAATTGTTGGCTTTTATGATGACCTCCTGTCATAGTTAGCTTCTGCTGTCAATTTGAAAAAAGACAACCTAGAGTCATCTGGTTAGAGGGATCTTCACCCAATGAAGTCTTAGACAGATTGCTCTGTGGCCATGTCTGTGAGGTGTTTTCTTAATTGCTAGTTGATGTAGGAGGGACCAGGCCACCCGAGGTCAGTGTTATCCCTATGAAGTGGGTCTCTCCTGTGTAAAAAGGTGGTGGGGGAAACCAAAGGGACTAAGTCAGTAAGCAGTGTTCCTCTGATGATTTCTTCTTCAAGCTCCTATCTTGAATTCATGCTTTGGCTTCCCTTAATGATGGACTAAAAACCTGCCAGTTAAAAATAAATCCTTTTATCCCCAAGTTGTTTTTTTTTTTTTTTATCTTGGTGTGTATATCACATTAACAGAAAGTAAACTAGAACACCTCAGAAATACTGTCAGCACAAATCTGAACTTGAGAGTGCTCTATCCTGTCGACCCCGGCCGCTTTTCATTTCCCCAGATACTTATAACCATATCCCTTTCCTTTTTGATGTGTAGTTATTATGTATTCATTGTAGAAAATGACTCTCTCTTGGGCCTCAACCCTCCCTGCTCTTCTCCTCTTTCCTTTCATGTAAATTACTTGGTTCTGCCTGTCATCCTCCTAACCGCATCATTACCAGAAGTCTTCCGCTATAAAGTAAGGAAGGAGAAGTGCATTTATTTCTAAAGGGTCATTGTTTTTTTTTTTTTTTTTTTTTCTCAGTGGCATTCCATGTCTTGAATACCGTTATTTCATATTTACAGTTCTGCCGTGGGGGCTGAGGAGATGGCTCAATGAATAAGAATTCTTGCTCCACACACGGGATGACCCGAGTTCAGACACTTGCCCCCATGTGAAAAGTGCTACAACCTCCAGCTCGTCCTCAAAGAGATAAAGCTTAGAGTGGTTGAATGGGACATAAGATATTCTCCATCGGCCTCTGCATGAGCACCAACAGGTGGACCTTACCAATGCATGCGAGGATATACCTACACATGTGCACAGTGTGCAAGGCACCCAAAATATCTGACTTAGTTAGTTCAAATTAAATGATAAATATCATCTCTGTTACTGTATGTAGTTTTAAAGAAAGGAAATACCAATGATAATTTTATTTAATAAAAGTATCAGACAAAGCAAAGGGAAGTGCATGAATATTAAAATACACAAAGTCAGTAGAGGGGTGTTGTTATAGCGGATGCTTTTCCTAGTATTTTGCTAGTTACAGTGTAATGTTAGTGCCTCTGAGAGCCCGCAATAGTTTGAGAAGTATCACCGAAGATCTAGGCTACAAAAGCTGGGTAGCCAACTTGTGGTGCTGTTGAGTGGTAGCTAAACCTTTAAGGAATGTAGCCTAGTAGATGGCTGAAAGTCACTCAGGACGTGCCCTTGCAGGCAAAAGTGAAGCCCTGGATCCCTTCTTTAGTCTCCTCTGCATGTGAGCTACCATAAGTGCTTACCATATGTCTTTGCCATTCCACAGTCACAACATGATTGATGCTCTATCATAGGCTCAAAAACAATAGAGCCATCTTACCACACTTTGCTGTTCCAGGCCTAAAAGCAAAAAAGCCATCCAACCAGGAACTTAAGCCCCTGAAACTGTATGCCAAAATAAACTTCTGTCTCTGAGTAGACTATATTAGATCATTTCCTACAGTGAAAGAACAGTATAACACAGGACTTGAACTCACCTTTCTATTGTGAACAGTGTTTTCTATACATATTACTGATTGCTTTATTTTTTAACCTTTCTATTGTGACCAGTGTTTTCTATACATATTACTGATTGTTTTCTTTTCAAACATGTTCAAGAGTGATAGAAAATGCTGATAGTTTTTCATCAAGTTGACACACACATAGACACATGTGGGATGAAGGTATTTGATTGAGAAAATGCCTTCATTATATATCTGTAGGGAAGTCTGAGGGACGTTTTCTAGATTAATGATTAATTTGGGATGCCATGGGGGCAGGCAGTTACATCCCTGGGCAAGTGGTCCCAGGTAATATAAAAAAGTCGAATGAGGAAACAAGAGAAGCAAGGTAGTAAGCAGTGTTCCTCCACAGTATCTGTTTGAGTTCCTGCCTCTAAGTACCAGCTCAGTTTCCTGCCCCAACTTCTTTTCATAATAGGCCATAAACTCTAACCTGAAATAAACTCTTTTCTCCCCAAATTGCTTTTGCTTTTGGCTATGGTGTTTTGTCACAACAATGGAAAGCTCACTAACACAATATCTGTTTTCTTTTCTCAGTATATATTTGTAAATAAAGTAGCTACTCATCATTCCTTAAAAGATGACAGAATTTATATAATTTAATGGATGTGATTTGTATAAGATACCTTAAAAGGCCAGTGATTCTCAAAAGTGAAGGAGACTCGGAAGTAAGGCAGAATGGATTCTCATCCTTTACTACTTCCACCTTGCTGTGAGAGCCATAAATACTTTTTAAAGAATTGCAGACTCTACAGTTGAGGGATGATCCCTCACCCTTGTGTCAAGTACTTCTTCCATTCAAAATTTCCAATTAAATTATAGGATAATTTACATTCAGCTCTCTAAAGATTTTAGCTCCTAATCCCTGATCAAATGAGGGGTTAAACTAGGTGATTTCTTAGAGCCTAGAACTCAAAGTTTCCTGTATTATTTATTTCTGTAGATAAGGGGGCTTCAATAGTATATGAATTTTCTCTGTGAAGAAATTGATATTTTTACATGAAGAATAATCGAACAAGCAGTTTCATTTTCTATTATTATTTTGAAAGCAGGCAAAAGGCAAAACTGGTAATGATTATTGCTGTCATCTGCCAAAATGTTCTGATTTTATTCCCACCAAATTGAGTATGATCGTCCATCCCATATATTACTGTTCTGTGACTAGTTGTGACTAATGAGCTGTAAGTAGAAAACAACATGTCACTTTATGACAGACTATTTAACTACCAGTTTGAAGGTCATCCACGTTTTCATTTACATCTGAAGCAATGATGGGCAGTGCTCAAAATGTTAGATGGTTTAACTTTTTGCAATGAACAGATACTCTCTTGCAGGAAGCGAGTTTTAGATTGGCAAAAGAAGATGGAGATAGTATTTATTATTTAAATGTGTTGATTTTAATCATTGGTACATGGAGGTAATTTGTACAATATCACTGTTGATTAATACAGTTGTATGTAGTAGAAAACTTAAGACCATACTCTGGATAAACTTAAACATTCTTCTCAAAGGCTGCTATCACAGAGTTTAAGTTTGTAGAGGTGGGGGAGTTTTGACTTTGTTACAAAAATTAACTACAAATATACAGCCATAGTAATAAGAAGGATGCTTAAGTGATGGTAAAATGTCTATATTCACAATCTTGGGGGTCTTGATCATCCTCAGCTGAACACTGGGTTCCAGAGCAATGTGAGCTACAGTTTGAGACCCTATTTCAACAAACACCAAAAAGCTGAAATGAGTATTAAAAAGTAAACACACATAACATGTTATATGTGTGAGACTGGGTGCACAGTGTATGCACGCAGGGGTGTGTGGTCACATGGATTTGTGGACACTTGCACCTGTGGGTGCTCATGCATTGGCCAGAGGAAAATATCCCATGTTATCAATCACTCTCTGCGACGCTCCTTTGAGCAGGGGATCCTGCTGCTGTACTCGACATTTTCCATGCACACTGAGTATCTGAACTAGGATCCTTAGATTTGTCAGCAAGCTCTCTTACACACTGTCTAGTTATTTCAAGCATTTGTAAATAAGCTTTGTTTTGATGCCTCCCTATCATGGAATTAGTGGCTATTCCTGGGAAAGCAATAAAATGAGGCTAAGTTAGTCCAAAGATCAGTGGAATGATTGTTAAGTGCGTTTTAAAGTAAACAGTGCTGTTACTTCAATTACTCTTTTAAAAATCTCTTACTTTCGAAAGGCCAATATAAAACTATCAAAAAATATTTGTGTGTTTTGTTTTAGGAAAACATGAGAGAGTGAGAAATTTAGCACTGACATTTACTTGCATTGCTGTGAAAGGCTCAGCAGAATACTTGCATACTAATTTGGAGTTTTGTCAGCTTTTTAAGTGTCTTCAACACTTGCTGTTTTTCTCAACTAAAATTTCAAAGAATTTCATCTCTTTTTCTCTTCCTGGAACATTTAAAAATTTTAAAGTAAGCATTTTATCCAATTATATACATGTTGTTCCACAAAGAGATGTCCCCATCCCTAAACCAGTCCTGGCTCTTAATTTCATTTTGAAAACAATACATTAAAATGAAATCAAATCGTTAGAGATACTTTACCCACATTTCTGCAAATTTATCTCAACAAATGTTTTCAATTGTTCCAATTTTCTTGTGTTTATAAACATACCAAATATTTGTGGGCATAAACTAAATTTGTTTTACCTAATTTAGTTTTAATAGCTTTTTAATTTACATTTTTTTACAGATCTGGGGAATAAGCTCAGGGGAGTATACATACTAGACATGTGCTCTTCCACTCACCCTAAGCTTGCCTCTCTTTTACCTAGCTCTTAAACACTGTTTCATGGTTACACATTGGCTCTGTAATTAACAAACTTCCATTCTCATCCCAACCAGACAACTTGACAGAACAGGATTCTTTGGAAAACTAGAAACACTGATGGGTTGCTAGCAATGCTGAAGAGCAGTCATCCATACTGCAACTTCTCAAACCCAATCTCCCTGTTCAGTAACGAGTTCAATCTTCTACCCAGCAGCATAAGTGCTAAAATGACAAAGATGTCTGAATACAGTCCCATCGGATTAAATACTGTTACAAAGAGACTCCCTCTCTTTAGAGTAAAAACTCATGTTCACAGCCTCATTGCCTTTTGTTTATTTTGTCCCCCAAACTATTATAATCCATAATCCTCTATGTCTAGTCTCTCCTGTCTTCCAAGCCCCATCTGCCCTGTAGCCAGAGAAATGTGTAAACATGGTCCTGTCTTCCTCATGATTAACAATATTTGAAATATTTCACATTGACTAGAGGGTAATGTCCACATTCTTTAGAATCTCTTTCAGGATATTATATGATCTGTTTTTAACATGCACGTCCATCTCTGAAGGCTTCCTAATCCATTCAGACAAACTTAGTCACAATTCCTTCAGGCTCTGGTTGCCTGTGCGCTGTTTATTATGTCACTTGTCTCATTTGAGTCCAGTCATCTTGGGTGTCTGTCCACTGGTCTGTGAACCCTTAAGGGAAGAGACTGTAATTCATTCTCTTTTTGTTTTGTTTTGCCTTTCTATCATGAGTGACTCCCACTTGCCTTTATTCTGTCCCTGTCTCTCTCTGCCTTATCTTCCTTATTCTGTAGAGGATTCAGCAGATAAGAGAAAAACAATTAACATAGTGAACGTGTCTGTAATAATAAAGACATTGTTAACAAACCCTTACCTAGGGTCAGAACCAGTACTGCATTAAGTGCTTTGTATAGATTATCTCATTTAGTGTGTCATAACACATTATGAAAACAGGGGGATTTTATAGATGTTGTTCCTCTTAGATAGTCTTTCTATTGCTGACCATTTCATGTCTTGTTCACACTACTTTCTTATAGCATCCAGGACCACTTGCTCAGGGGTCAACTAAGAATCCTCTTCCCAAATACTCTAGCTTGTGGTGTCAAGTCAGCACAAAATGAGCCATCACAGAAACATATAACCATTTAACTAGAATCTTTCCTTTCTCATTTGTCTCCAAGATGGTGTCTTAATATTAATACCCCAATATAAAACATTTAGAGTCACATAGACTTAAAAAATTCAAAAAACTTTAAAAGGTCATTCTCTTTATGATATCTAAAGACTCTTTCTAAACCAAATCCCTCTAAATATCTAATGTCTCTGTATTTGAAGTCTCAAAACTGTGGGTTCCTATAAAAACAGCACCAACAAAAAAATCAGTTAAGTATTTCCCTATTCTAAGAGGAAATAACCAGGGCATTTATAATGAAATCAAAGCTAAGCCAAAGTTCACCAACATAAAAAGTTCTGTGCTTAACATCTGGGAACCCACTCCCTATTTCCCGAGCCCTAGGGGTGTGTTCTGCTGGTGACAGTACACACAGATCCACTCCATGGCTGCTGCTGTCCTTGGCAGTCATCCTATGGTGTACATATCTCCAAAATTCTGGTGTCTCATGCTGTAAACTAGGCTATACCATCACCAATAGCCTCTCCTGCACCCTCAAGGGTCTCTGACTATGCCACTTGATGCCAAGCCTAAACTCTCCATGACCCTTTCAGTCCTATGTCTTCTGCTACAACTGAAGGAACTCTTTCACCAATATCCTCCTTTCAGGGACTCCAACCCTGTCACTTAGTGCAAAGCCTCAGCTGCTTCCCATTACCACCTAATTCCTTCATAGCCAGCATCACTTGTCTGACTCACGACCAAGTTCTCATGCCTCCAGCATGAGACCCACCCTGGGCCCTGCTCTGGACCACAGATTCTTTGTGCTGACCCTGAGGAAATAGTCTCAGATTTACTGGCCTCAGTGTTGTGTGTCTCTTTTTCATCACTACTGATCTCTTCTTTTCTTAATTTTCTCTTTTATTTTTGAGATCGTTCTATGATTATACCATTCCCCTCTTCTTTTTCCTCCCTTTAATCCCGTCTACATATCCCTCTACTCTTTTACACATGCATGACCTCGTTTTTCATTAATTGCTGTTACACATATATATTCCCAAATACATAAAACAACCTGCTTAGTCTGTATCTTACTTGTGTTTATGTTTTCTTAATTACCATTAATTTCTCTTCTCCAGCTAAGCAGTATCAATGGTCCTAGTAAATAAAATGTTTCACTTCAGTGGTTCTGGTCTCTTATTATTCACCTGCTGACCAGAACTGAATATTAGTAATTCAAACTATTACATAAATAGTTCTTTGCTTCCCTCAGAGACTTCACAAGCCAGGCCTCCTTCTTATGTATTGCTGTCAGGATTACTTTCCTAATTCCCATAACAGCTCACGAAGCTCTGAACATTCAATGGCTTTTATGGCCCAAAGTTCCAAGTGCTCCCACATTTCTCCCAGAAATATACAGTCAGGTCAGTCTCAGCAATAACCCATAGTCTAGTACAAATTTCTGTCTTTATCGGGTTTCTATTGCTGTGATAAAACATCACAACCATAAAGAACTTGGGGAGGGACGTATTTCAGTTTGCAGCTCTCTGGTCACTCTCCATTGCTGAGGGATGTTACAGCAGGCACCTGAAGGCAGGGGCTGGTGCAGAGGCCAGGCAGGTATGCTGTTTACTGCATTGCTCCTTGTGACTTGCTCAGCTGGATTTTCTTGTGACACCCAGGGTCACTATCCCAGGGATGGCACCACCCACAATGGGCTAGACCCTGCCACATCAATTACTACTGTACTACAGACTTGCCTACAAACCATTGCTATGAGGGCATTTAATCAAATGAGAATCCTTCTTCCCAAATGGCTCTAGCTTATGTCAAGTTAACATCAAACTAGCCAGCACATTGGCAAGACATACTTTTCTATATATCTAATTTTACTAATAAATTATGATTTCAATATCAGAGAAACAGTCATCAGATATGAGTTAGCAATGACTTTGTAATGTAGTTTAGGTGGAAAATGTCAATTACTGATGTTTTATGGAAAGAAAACAGTTTAAATACCTGTAATCTATTATTTAGAATAAGTTCCTTTATATATTACACACACATTTAGTAGAACCCTATAGTTACATTTCATAGGCAACGATGAATCAGAGCATCAGTTTAGAAAATAACTGAGAGAAAAACCAGGCACTGTATTCCTATAATCTAAGCACCAAGGGAGATAGAGACAGGAAGATTAGAATGAAAAAGCCATCTTTGCCTACATAGTGACTTTGATGTCAACTTAGGCTACCTGAGACCATGTATGAGAGAGAGGACAAAGTGGGGGAGAGGCAGAGACAGAGACAGACCAACAGAGAGAGACAGAAACAGAGACACAGCAGGAAGGTAGACAGAGACAGAAACAGATAATATATTGATGCTGAAAGGAAAAAAAAAACTACTCCTAATTCCTGAAACCTCAGCATTTAAAGGCTGAACACCAACCTGGGATAAATAGTAGACTTCAGATAAAAGTCCCATAGTACAACAAAAGAAGTGCTGTTTAACATTTTTGATCATTTTATAATCAAGGACTGCCTCTCCTAAGTATAGAATAACTTAGTATGTCTGGGATTAAGATTGAATTCACTGTAGAAACAAACCTGAGACAAAAAGAAAATGACTGCAACAGTTTTCAAACTGTCTTTCTCTGTCAAATAATCACCTAAACTCTTGGAGAACAGATGGGGATCATGAAGAGATCAAATCCAGTGCCTGGTCAAGCTCCTCTTCACTGGAAGCAACCGAGGCTCAGCCCCAAGGGGGAAACTCTGCCAGACAGCTGAGAATGTGCTTTAAAGCTTTCCCATCAGAAAACTATTAGTTCTCCAACTCTCATTTCTTCAATAGTTGATTCATGTTCAAGAGGTTATTCAGTCTTCTCAGAATAGCTTGTCTCCCAAACATAGAGATGTGTGGTCCATCACTGGGCTTTATAGTAGGTCACATGGCTTATACTGAGAAAGTGAGTGCACATAGATGTAGAGGTGTGTGTGTGTGTGTGTGTGTGTAGCCTGATTAGACAGGTGCACAATAGGTGACTGATAGATGACAGGTAGTTTTGTAATAGATACAGATAAATGTTGCTGTCCAATTACATGACATTTTGACACCTTCACCATCCAAGCTGAACTCAACTAGCTTTATTCTCAATCATAAGATGCTTAAAAATCAGTTGTTATGTTCAAAAAACAGGAGAGTTCGCCTGTCTGTGCCTCCCAATTACAAAATCATGACAGTTCTATTTGAAAATATACCTTGAACCTGCCTTCTACAGACCACCTTTGACTTTTAATTGTGCTGGTTAATTTGTCTAATTAACAAAAATTAGGAAGAGGGAAAGTCAGGTGAGGAATTGCTTCCCTCAGATTGGCATATTGGCATGTATATGTCACATTTTTCTTGATTAATGAGTGATATGGAAGGGCTCAGCCCACGGTGGATGGTGCCACCCTTGGGCAGGTGAGTGATCCTGGGTTGTATAAGTGATTAATGGTTGATATCAAAGGGCTCACACACTGTGGGCAGAGCCACCCCTGGGCAGATGGGTGATCATAGGTTGTATGAAAGGGATTGATGGTTGATATGGAACGGATCACACACTGTGGAATGTGCCACTCTTAGGCAGGCCGATGGTCCTAGGTTGTATGAAATTCATTAGTGGTTGATGTGAAAAGGCTCACATAGTGTGGGTAGTACCACTCCTGCCATGGGATGTCTTTCTGAAGGCTGTGAATATGTTGCTCCCATTGGATAATAGATAAAGCTGCATTGGCCTATGGCAGGGCGGGATGGAGCCAGGTGGGAAAATTCAAGAAAGACTGTGAGAGAAGAAACGGGGAGTGGAAAAGGATGCCAACCTGCCATCCAAGGAGCAACCTGTAATGGGACACAGGTAAAGCCAAGGAACACGTGGCAATACATAGATTAATAGTGATGGGCTAAGTTAAGTTATGTGAGTTAGCTCACAAGAAGCCTGAGCCGTAAGCCATATACTTTGTAACTAGTACTAAATCTCTGAATGATTATTTTATAAGAGGCTGCAGGACCACGGGGCCAGATGGGAGCAGAGATGGCCCCCACCTGATTTCCTGCCTCTAGGTTCATGACTTGAGTTCCTGCCTTGGTTACCGTGGAGATGGATTGAGTAAGGCAAAGAAGCCCTTTTTGCCTCTAAGTTGCTTTTAGTCTATGCTTTATCTCAGATGTAGAAAAACCAAGGGAGAATGTATGTAACTTGAGAAGACACTCCAAATTGCTTCAAGGGCCATCTTTTAGCCTACAGTAGGTAATTAAACACCTACACTATACATTCTATTGCCAACATGATGTGGTTTCTCATTCTGCATTTTTCATGTTATTGTGAGTGTCCTAGAGTTACTGCATTTTACTCATTGTTTTCCATGCTGGATATTTTTATGTCAACAGGACACAAGCTAAAGTCATTCAAGAGAAGGAAATGTCGACTAAGGAAATACTTCTTTAAGACTGGGCTGTAGGGATGTCTTGTAGAGTATTTGTTTAAATTAACAATTGATGAGGGACGGCCTAGCGCCATTACAGGGGGTACCTCCCCTGCTGGTGGTCCTGGTTTCTATAAGATCTGTGGTTGGACTCCCAGAGCTCCACCTGGGGCTCGGCCATAGATCTCTGCATCTGCTTCCATCAGACACTGGATGAGAATTCTATCATGACAGCCAGGGTGTTTGGCCATCCGATCACCAGAGCAGGTCATCTCAGGCACTCTCTCGACCATTGCTCAGCCTTGATGTAGGGAGGAGGAGACTGGACGTGCCTCATCTGAGTCTACCAGGCTGGGCTGACTTCCCAGGGGAGACTTTGCCTTGGAGAAGGTGGGAATGGGGAGTGAATTGGGAGGGGGAAGGCTTGGGGTAGGAGGAGGGAGAATGAGGGAATCTGTGGCTGATATGTGAAATTAAGTTAATTATAAAATAAAAATACTATAAAAAAGAAATTTAAAAAAAAGGAAAAAAAAAGACCTGCGATTGGTATGTAAAGGGAATAGAAAATGTATTAATAAAAAATGAAAAAGAAAAAAGAAAGTAAGCTGAGCATGCCATGAGGAGCAAGCCAGTAAGTAGCACTCCTCCATGACCTCTGCATTAGCTCCTGCCTTCTGGTTACTGCACTGCTGGAGTTCCTGTCCTGACTGTTTTTGATGATGAACTATTATTATATGGGAGTTTGATTGAAATAAACCCTTTCCTCCTCAAGTTGCTTTTGGCCATGGTGTTTTAGGTAACCCTAAACTAAGACGGAAATTGTATCGAGGTTGGGGCATTGCTGTGACAGGCCTGGCCACGTTGTCTTGGGGAGGATTGTGGAAGGACTTTGGAACTTTGGGCAAGAAAAGCTTTGAGTGTTCAAAGACTGGTGAGCTGTTCTGTCGGAACTTGGAGGAGTATTGACAGCAGTACAAATGCTGGAGGACTGGCTTATGCCATTCCAGAAGGAAGCGAGAATGACTTAAAGATTATATCAGAGCAGCTGTACATTTGCTATTTTGAATTAAAATTCTGAAGTTCTGGGCATCTGAGGCTGAAGAACCAACCATGAGAAACAAGAGAGCAGAGCCACCAAAATGAAACCTTTGCTTTCCTGGGACAACTGAGGCTGGTTACCTGGAGCTGAGAAATTAGCAGTGATTAAAAAGAGATCAGCAGCATCCCTGAGGTGAAATCTCTTTAGAAGTGTTTCTGGAGAGTCAGCAGACAGAAGCTATGCTGCAGAGGTGGCCAAGGTTGGACCTGACTGTAGCAGCTGAAGTCGGTAGTGTAAGCGTCACCCAGGTGGTAGTGGCTTTGAAGACATGAAGGAACTATGGAGGGCAGCTGAGGTTTGGCCCTGTGGGAGGCCAGGAGAGGCCATTGGTGAAGGTACAGCCTCAGTAACAGCTGAAGACACAGGATTAAATGGGCCATACAGAGTATTCAAGGTTTGGCACCATGAAGAGAGCCCAGGAGAGGCGATTGGTGTAAGTGCAGCCCAGTTTCAGCAGGAGACCCCAGCGTTTGGGAGATGCCAATAGCATGGGATGACCACCCAGAACAGCAGCAGCAGTGCAGTGGAGACTGCTAATCTTAGAAAACAAACTGTGCTTGTTGCAGAAGAGGATGGAGCCTGGGAAGTGAACCAAGACCCTCTGAGGATCCCAGAAGATCTTAAGTGAATAACTGATATTGGATGTTGAGTTTGATTTCACTTTGATCTGATTATGACTGTGCCCTTGTTCTTCCTTCTTGAAATAAGAAAGTATTAAACTTATTTTTTATTTACTAGAACCGTACAGCCGAGAGAATTTTGGTTTTAAAAAGAGACTTTGGGTGTTGAAAGAGGCTTTGGGATTTTTTAAGAGGCTGAATTTTTAAAGTGAGTTTGTAAGATCATGGATCTTTCTAAGTTTGTAAAATGTTTTATAATGTGATGTTTGTATTAATATGTGATCGTGGGGATGAACAAGAAAGGAAAGGTTGTGGCTTTACAGTGAGGTGTTTGTGTGTCAAATTGACAAGGGTCAATTGTGCTGGATATTTTTATGTCAATTTGACACAAATTAGTCATCTGAGAAAAGGGGACCTCAATTAAGAAATTATCTCCATAAGACTGGACTGTTGGGCATTTTTTTAATTAGTGATTAGTAGTAGAGCCCACCCTACCCCTTAGTGGGTGGTGTCATCCTGGGATGGTGTTCCTAGGTTTTGTAAGAAAGCAGGCTAAACTAGGCAGGGGGAGCAAGCCAGTAGGCAGCACCCATCCATGACCTCTGCATCAGCTCCCGCCTCTAGGTTCCTAGCCTTTTGAGTACCATCTTTCACTGCTTTTAAAGATGAACTGTTATATGGGAGGGTGAATGAAATCAATCCTTTCTGCCCAAGTTGCTTTCGGTCATGGTGTTTCACCACAGCAATGGTAACTCTAAACTAAGACATTTTCCAATTTGGACTCTAGCTGATATCAAACTGAATGAATAAATAGAAAGTGACCTTTTACTTTTCATGTGTGATAATAATTTTAGTTTATACTGACTGAGATTATAGGAAATGTTTTCTTTTTAAATTTTTTTATATTACAAACCACAGTTTCCCCTCCCTCTTCTCCTCTACGCCCGCACATCCCCCTACCCCACCCCCATCCACTCCCCAGAAATGGCAAGGCCTCCCATGGGGAGTCTGCAAAGCCTGACACATCAAGTTGAGGTAGGACCAAGCCTCCCCATCCCACCCTGGCATTAAGGCTGAGTAAGGCATCCCACCTTAGGGAATGGGCTCCAAAAAGTCAGCTCATGCATCAGGGATAGATCCTGGTCCCACTGCCAGGGGCCCCACAAATAGACCAAGACAAACAACTGTCATCCACAGGCAGAGGGTCTATTTTTGTCCCCAGCTGTCAGTACAGAGTCTGTTGGGTTCCAGGAGCTCCAGTCAGCAGTTTCTGTGGGTTTAACACTTCTAAAAGAAAAAAGTTTGTATGGCATTAGATTAGTCTTACATAGTTCTGTTTCTTTTCTGTTTTTTAATTTTTTTTTTGATTTTGCAAGACTATTGACATTCATTTTAGCACCATGGGCCTGTTGTTTAGAGAATACTACATGAATAATACAGTCTTTGCTTAGTTCATAAGCAGTTGGTATGAAAAAAATGTTGTCTTTGTGTTTGAAAAAACCCTTTATTTTCTTATAACTTCCATTTGCTTTCCAAGAAGACTGGAGAGTGTGACAGTTCATGTAGTAGAGTCAATTACTTTGGGTATTGATTCTGGATGTATAGAAGCACAATTATCTTGAAACTTTGGCTACATTCAGAAGTCACAACCATGATGTGGATGGAATTGCACTGGCTCACCTTTCCAGACATGTCTATTGCATGCAAGGTCATCTGCCTCACTGGGTTCCATTAGAAATTGACAGTACATTTCTTCATCTTTTAAGTGACCCTACAATAAATTTCACATTTTTACAATAGTTCAATGTTATATCTCACTATAATATCCATGGGTTTCAGAATTTTTTTCCATTCTTTACAAAAAACATCCAAATCTACTTGGTAGGTAAATATTTTTGGACATAATAAGTTTTATAATTAGTAGTTTATGTAAGGATACAATGTAAATTACTCCTTTCTCAGAGTGTGTTGCAATGAAAACTCACCTTTAAGATTTCTTTTTTAAAAGTTTTCATGGGGAGTGTGATATTGTCTTTATTTGGATACTAAGTCTAAATAGCTTATAAGAAGTAAATGGTCATTTAGAGTTAAATTTTTATTTAAGGTATGGAGTTTCTTCTCCTAACATGTCATAAATACCATGAAGCTAATGAAACATGCCACAGTCAAAACTAAATAATTCAACAGAATTATTAAGGAGTTAGTTTGCAAAAATTATTCATGAATCCCGGTTAAAACGTAATCATATCTTCTGTGGAAATTATTTGAAATAGTTGTTATTTATACTTATTTTTA
Source organism: Peromyscus maniculatus bairdii (assembly GCF_049852395.1). Lineage (NCBI taxonomy): Eukaryota > Metazoa > Chordata > Mammalia > Rodentia > Cricetidae > Peromyscus > Peromyscus maniculatus. The sequence continues at coordinate 15,671,714 of NC_134868.1, forward strand.
TTAAATAAAAGTATGATGATGTGATAAAGGCTCCATGGATAAAGTCCTTACTACACTCGCATGAAGACAGGCCTGAGTTCAGATCCTCACTATCCACATAAATAGATGGGCACAGTAGTACCTTCCAGTAACCTTAGTTCTGGAGAAAAGTGCATCAAGGATTTACTGGCCATATTCAGTTAGAGACCCTTTCACAAAAAAAAAAAAGAAAGAAAGAAAGTGGAGACAGACAAGCACACCATTATGCAAACTTGCACATAGATATACAACACACACACACACACACACACACACACAGTCATATTTGTACACACACTTACATATACACAAGACCTATCAATTTTATCAGGACCACCATATCTCAACGTCTTGAAATATTTGAGCCACCCAAGTACAAAATACTTTTTTTAAAGTGATAATGAGAAATGAGCAAATAAAGATTCAGGAATGAAGAGAATATCTGTTGTAACTATATTCACAATCCCTGGTTGGAAGATATTTGATGAATCCATGAATTTATCACAATCTATAACACAAGGAATATACTATAGTGTGATCTGTGTTAACAGTTTTTCATTGGACATCTTTTCTCCCCTTTGCCTTCCCCAGCTGTAAGCACAAAATGTACCTTGAAAAGCTGCCAAACACCAGCATCATTATCCCATTTCACAATGAAGGCTGGACCTCACTCCTGCGGACCATACACAGTGTGATTAACCGAACCCCAATGAGTCTGGTAGCAGAAATCATTCTAGTCGATGACTTCAGCGAAAGAGGTAAGCTGTACTGGTGACATTTTGTCTGAGGTGGTAATTGCACATAATTGTGGAAACAGAAAGATAGTGAGATGGCTTCTTTTTCATCCCTCTGGAAAGATGATCATGAAGTTTTACCTGTGTTGTGATTGAAGAAAAAAATGTTGGCTAATTGCAAAAGAAACATAATGAGAAGCTACTGGCATGGGAGATGTTGTTGGTAATAAGACATTTACATTGCATTCTACTGGAAATCAGACAGTACTTGGGAAATTGCCTCAAGCTCTACTTCCAGGCATGATAAACATGGAAGCTATGTTGTTGCAGGCACATGTCAGTAGAAAGTTATTCAAATAAGTCTCCAAAGTGTGTTTCTATTTCTGAATAGTATTGTGCCTTGTTCTTTACAGTCTACTACATCCTTGATGGTATGCTAATGTAACTTCACAAATACTACAAGTTACAAGGGACACAAATATAAATTTTTACTCGTAGTCTCAGTTTTGTTTTGTTTTTTAACTGTGTCTGAGCATCACAGAAGCAATTGCTATAGCAGCATAAAAGAAAACCTGACATGATATTAATGATTACCATCCAGGTAAAACACAATTTGGCTCATAAGGGAGGGGTGAAGTTTGCTGAGAGTTGGAATTTTTAAATTATAGTTGCTTGAAATAAGAGATTGACAATGTAGAGATAGGAAAGTGCATCTCAGTGTCCATCAATAGATGAGGAAGAGGTTTGAAGATATTCATATATTTCCATAGTATAGTGTACTGCATAAAGGTGCTCTAATTAGCATGACATCTACAAGAAATAGTGGCAATAGATTATTTGTGCCACCATTATTATTTCATCACAGAAGAAAACCCATCTTGAAATCATAAGGCTTAAGTTCTGTTCTGGAAATTGCATTAGCAACAAAGCATGATGTTTTTTACGGCATCTAAAAGTTATATAGAAGGAAGTTTAGTGTGCTGTATTGAGGAGGATTGACTTGAAATACAGATGAAAGAACTGTCAAAGATAAGTAGGTTGTGGATTTTATATGTCAAAAGCGAACAAAATCAATGTTCTTTTCTGTTGTATGTGGCTATCTTGGTCATTTCTGTCTGATTTTACAGAGGTTTCTCCATTCTGTTGCTTAGTATGTATTTGGTACTATCTCAGAATGAAAATCTATGTATAAAAATCTATGTATAAAATCTATGTATAAAATCTATGTATAAATCTATGTATAAAAGATATAGTCAGATATCTCTAAAAATTAATTAGCACACTATTTTATTTTTATTATAATTAATGTTAAAATTTTCCAAGTAGCCACATTTATCTCACATAAACATAGGCATTTAAATAAACGTAAAACTTTGTTTACAAAAAGTAAAAAGTACAATAAAATCCAAGGTTGCAGATCGCCAAGTGAATGGTCTTTAGGGTTGGCTGGGGGCAGATGATATTAGGCAGTATACATGTGGGTAATTTTCTGCATAATTAACTTTGTCCCGGTAAACTGTTTATTATGACAGAATTTTTACCCTGTGGTACTGCAGTGGGAAATATATGACAGTAGAATAATGTGCTTTTGAGCATAGTTTGCAGAATGTACTCAGATACATTTCAACTGAAATTCTATAGATGAAGTGGATCGATGGTACCTAAATTTCTTAGCTCCAAATTACTTTTGTCTTTGGTGCCAGTAGTTACTTTACAGCAGCGTTCTTCTTCTGTTAGTTTGAACAGTGGTACAGATGTCAAGCAAACCAAACAGGGCCAGTTAAGACAGCAATGGTGATCTTTCCCTTTATTATTGGACATTTTTAAAGGGAAATGATCAAATGCTTATGTGAAGCTTTCACTTAAATATTCCATTCATTTTATTACTTATTGTATTTTTAGACTCTTTATTTTTATCACAGTCCTTCCAGTCCCCTCAACTTTACACAAATCTGTCCCACTTCGACCCACCCAATTTTATATTCTGTGTCCTGTCTCCTCTCTCTTCTTGTCTCAAAAGCGATAGCAAAGGCAATTAAAAATGTGAAAATCCAAAGCAAACAAACAAGCAAACATAATAAGACAAAACAAAAAAACAAGACAAAAAACACACGTCAAAACACAAAGAGTCTATTTTGTCCCTGCCAGCTATTCCTGGGCAATGCCCTGGGCTCTGGTTGGTATACCCAGTAGCTCTCCGTTTGAGAAAATCCAGCTGCAAGGCACATTTTGTAATGAAATGCAAGACTAAATGTTGAAAGAAATATGTGGTAAAAATACCTCTATAATCACATGTTTTAAACTTATGAAATTATATGAAATAGGAAAATATTTTTACCATGTTTTTATTTGGGATTATGATATTTTTGATAATTTTATTTGGTATGTATATTATAATCCTTCTAACTACATGACACTAAGTTAGTTAGTTAAATTTTAAGAGCCACACCTGTTTTATCAAAAGAGGAGAATGGTACATCTCCTCATGTAAGTTATGATGAAGATGTGTCTTGGGTGGTCAAAGGACTAGGTGAAGTATGGAACGAACAGAACAGGTGGGACACTGACTTCATCTACTTGCTTGTACTGCATACTCCCATACAACTAGAATGTTCTCCATTCTTTTTTGAGAATATATTTGTAATTTCATCAAATATACTCCACGAAGCTCATATTTGCCTACCAAGATCTCTATTCATCTGTCATCTAGCTATTTTCAGAATGTACATGATGACTAATTACAGTGATTTATAAGTTATGAAAAATTTTGGAGTACCTAGACAGAATCACCCATATGAGATTACTAACTCATTATAGACATGTTAAATAAATAAGGTCCCAATAATTTAATTAAAATGGAGATCACACTGTATGCCAATGTTATGCAAATGGACTTACAGGAGTGTTAAACAGAATAATTTCCAAAAATGATTTTTACCATGATAAGGTAAGTAAGATATTCCCAAGGCTGGTTCTACTTCCAGAGCCTCTAAGACAGGAGCTATGTTTATCCTTTTTTGAACTTGATATATCTATATAGATATTCCATTAATCCTTTGATTAATAGCATATAATAAGGATATATATATTTATAACAACATGCATTAGCTTTTTTATAATTTCATAAATTATATTCTTATATTACTTAAAGTTTTTTTTAAAAACTCTTTAAAACTCAGAACAAGTAAGCTAGACAAATTTAAAGTCCATAAAGTTGTAGTGAATCTGTTAGTTTCCTTGAGGAAATTATTTCTGAAGTTTTACACTTTATTTTCAGTAATATATTCCAGTCCTAGTTCCTTTTAGTATGCGACCTCACTCCTTACCAGCATATATGTTATGGATATTCTGCAATGTCCTTCAGCCAAAGGCAATAAAAGTTTGAGAAGACTTACTCAAAATTCCCTGCCCTATATTTTAGATGCTCAAAGTCAATAGACTAGTGACATATGACAAAAAATAAGGGATGGCAATATTTTAGCTATATTAGCAGCTCATGTATAATATCACTTGGATATACCTATTTCTAATACATGTATGTATTACAGTAATTGGCAAATTCTATTATAAAGAAAACACTAAAATATCATGTAGTTATGAATAATTCTGTTTCATTACTATATGTTTTTTCTCAAAAATCTGCCTAAGTAGGATTGACCTAGTTCTCAAAAGTTATTTTTTTCAAGTCAGTATCCCACCCAGGAGTTCTCAGTTTAGGTACTTTTCACAAGGCAAGATTGGTGAAAAACCATTGTTTTAGTCTCATAAAAATAAGCATACCACCTCTAAAACATTAAGTTTGAGGCCTGCAGCTAAATTTTCAAACAACCTCTGCCTTGTTTTTACTATTTAATGCTCACCTTCCCGTAGTGAGTGAGTGTGTAGCTTTGCCCCAACTAAGCTCGTAGAAATATACTTTACAACCTAACTTGAGACCTATAACATGGTTTCATGAGGACTTCAAAGCAGGAGTAATCCTGAGCTTATCTCCAAATTCCAGGCCACCTTAACAAGTATCCCCATGAAAACTGTTAAAATGTGTGAAATAAGCTAGGGCTTATCCTCAGAGATTGGGTGTGTATGAACATGACAATTCTGTAAACTTTGTAAGCTTAGACAAGCACAAGTCCAAGTTAGGTGTAGTCACAGGAAAGCTACAGACACATTTCTGTCAACAGAACATACATGCGGAGGTTTCACTGTGCATCTAGGAAAATGCACAAAAGCACAGCTATACATATACATACTCACACGTTATTGGCCTTCTTTGTTTTAAGCTTCATTATGAACCCAGGTAGACAGTTTACATTTATATTTCTTCTCTGTGTGCTAGATGGGAGGAAAAGAAAGAGACCTTAACGACCTTCACAAGATGGCAATTGTGGTAATTTTGAAGAAATCCAACTTACTTTTCCCCAGATACTCTAGACTGTTGTGGGATATTTGTTTACTGCTGTGGATATCACTCTGTATGCTGTGAATGTGATGTTCTGATTTGGTTGATAAATAAAATGATGATTGGCCAGTAGCCAGTCAGAAAGTATAGTATAGGCAGGATAAGCAGAAAGGAAAATTCTGGGAAGAGAAAGGTTGAGTCAGGAGATTCTGCCAACTGCTTCTATGAGAAGCAAGATATAAAGATACTGGTATGCCACGAGCCTTGTAACAAAGTATAGATTTATGGAAATGAGTAAATGTAAGATGTAAGATCTAGCAAGTAAAGAACCTGATATATTATACCAGTATGAACCATACAGTTCATAATTAACAGAAGTCCCTGTGTTTTTATTTATGTCTGAGTGGCTGTGGGCCCAGGCAGGACTGGAGAAAACTTCAGCTACATTTTACACTTTGTGAAAATGTGTCTATGTTTTGCTAGACCTGTCTAAGGTGTCTGATTGGTTTAATAAAGAGCTAAATGGCCAATAGCTAGACAGGAGGAGATAGGCAGGACATCTGAGCAGAGATAGGAACTGTGGGAAGAAGAGAGGTAGGTTTTAGAGGGAGTCAGTCTTACAGAATGGAAGAGAGGTAACCATGTGACAGAATGTGGATTAATAGAAATGGGTTAGTTTAAGTTATAAGAGCTAGTTGGGAACAAGCCTAAGCTAAGCCCAACCTTTCATAAGTAATAAGAAATCTCCATGTCATTATTTGGGGACTGGTGGTCCAAAGAAATTCTGACAAGAATGACCTGATGCACTAGACTGTTGCTGCCAAAGATGTGACCTATGGGCTAGCAGCTTCACCATCATCTTGAAGCTTTTTAGAAATACAAGGTCTTCCTCAAATGAAACAGACTCTTAATTTCAATCAGAGCAATTACACATTAAATTAAAGTATGAATCACTGTCATGAATGGCAGGTTTAAAACTGAAACCCCAGTGATAACATGGATGAATAAATAGCATCCATTTCAAAGGATCTCCTTCAGAACTATGTTTGTATACACACTAATAATAACAAGCTTCTACTTGCTTGTATTGTTGAGTACATAATTAACATCAGATTCTTAAGTCTAAAATGGGGAGCGTTATTTAATGTAATGTGAACCTATTACATGTCTTTGAAAGATCCTGGCATGTTCATGAAGTTGTACACCTCTGTCTTACCTTCTTATGAAAGGATTTTTAAGTGAATTTAAGTTCAGTGATACTACTTTTTCCTTGACAAATCTCTTCTTTTGTTTTATAAATAATATCTTCAGCATCCTATGTCTGTCTTGTTATGGAATTAGTCAATAATTCTACATGCCAAACTCCAAAAGAGTCCTGCATTTCTGTATAGATAGAGGATGGATGGATAGATAGATAGATAGATAGATAGATAGATAGATAGATAGATAGATAGATAGATAGAGAAACAGACAGACAGAATACATTATATATATTACATGATATATATAAAATTTGTGTTAAGATCCTCACTATCATAAAATCCCAGATCTCACTTTATTGTTTTTAAAGCTCTAAAACAGCAGTAATATTTTAATGACTTCATGAATAATGATGATGCATCCTGAGTCTTAACACCCATTTTATACCATTACTTTCAAGTATGCATTAGATTACATTTCCATGAGTAGACCAATCAGCTAGCACAAGCTTCACAGCTACTCAGAGTGGAACGATATAATCAATGTGAGAAGGTTGTGAAACAGATGAAGAATATCAATGTGTTTCTGGTTTATATTATGAAATACTAACATTAAAGTGCATGTAAAACTTCTGAGATGACAGTCAACAAAAACATTTTAGTGCTGGCATTCCATCAGCAACTCCACTTGACCATGAGACAAGCACTTTTTATGTGAAAGCTAGCCAATCTTGGAATTGTGCAGATTTAATATTAATATTTAAAATTGATAGAATAACTTATTATATATCAAAGTATAGTATTAAACTCAATACTAATAAGTAGTAAGAACTAAGCAAATCTTATAAAATACAACTTTTTGCCTTTTTATCTAGATATTCAAAATTGTTCACTGAAAAACTGAAAGAAAATTGTTCTGATATCTGATGTTGGCAGATCATATACCATAGGATGGAAACATATTGGTAATTTTAGTAAAGTGATTAAAAACCCCATCAATTCACTTGTCTTACTGTAAGAGATCCTGGATGTTGATTAGCATTCCTTTCTGTCTCCATAAATACAATTGTAAAGCAGTAGCATGCTCTCAAGATCAGAAGGTAATTAACCTACAATGCAGGGGAAGGAAAGCAAGAAAAATTACAAAAATGCACAACTCATAAGTGGGACTATTTTGCATTCATAAAATATAAGATTTGTCTACTAGTTGGAGCCTGTTTCAAATAGAATTTGAGTCAGAAGACCTGTAGTGTTTTTCTTTTGTGTGTGGAGAGAAGGGTCAAGAGTGGGATTCTCTCCTTCCTGCTTTGAAGTTAATCACCTAATCTCCTACAATGCCTGTATGTATAAAAGCAACAAAATAATGACTTATACCACCTGGTTGAGCCTTCTCATTACCTTCAACTTAAGAGTAGCTTTTTGTTTTCTCCCTTTTCTCCTAAACTGCAAATGCGATAACCCCATAATTTCAGGAATGTTCTGAAAATTACAACTGTCCAATTTTCATGATGTGACTGCAATGCTTTCTTTGTCCTCACAGAAATCTCTGATAGTTAGGTCCTCCCTTTACAGACTAGGATAAGGGTTCTCCAGACATTATATTGGCATAGGTTTCTAATAAAATATTTCATGGATTTACCTTTATGATACAGATATTGAAAATAGTTATATGTAATTAATTGTCTATTTATTCCTAAAGAAAATATTTCTCACTTAACTGAAGCTATTTTCAATTTTTATTATTTTGTATTTATATGAAAATCTTTAATGTAGATTTTCAGAATGTTTCCATCATAATGGGATACATCTAGACTACTTTTGCCACAAATACAAATATTGTGGAAAATATGGGATTAAATGAAGTAATACAGATAAAAGGCACAATGTTAAGTTCTACTACTAGCACATATTTTTGAAAATTAAATATTCCAAATAGAATTAAAACAAATCCCATAATTAAATTTATTCTAATTGTTGTTTTAAAAAATCAAAGTAAATCAATAAGCTATTATCTATCATGAATATATCATCATTAATGTTTTGGTTTTATGGTGGGATTATATTCTTAAATATTAGTTTGGAGTATATTAAATCCTTCAGTTTTGAAAGACACTAATGCCTGACATTTACTATTTCAACTTCAAAGAACACATATCTGAAAATATGTCTCTTTACTGAGTCTATCCAGTGCTCGTGTTTTAAACCAACACATGGAAAAACAGAGAAAGGCAGTAGATCGATGGTGGATAAGCTGACATGGCTTTCCAATTGCTTTTCTGGAGGGAAATTCTACATGGTTGAATTAATATGGATTTGGCATAGGAAGAAATGTACTGGGTTTTTTCTTTTTTTTTTTTTAAGCAAAACTGTTTCAGCTCACCAGTGTCACAAAGGCATGACTTCCTCAAGAAAATAAATCGTGCAATTCATTTTATGGCAGATTAAATCCCATTTATTTTCCCTGCAGACAGCTGTTTTGAATAGAATGTCACTTGTGTGAAACCATTTTGTGGATGTTCAGCTTCAGATCTTGGGCAGGCATAGCTTTCTCTGGTGAAATGAAAGGTTATGTTTTATGACTGCCCCTCCTGTCAGCAAGCCCTGGCTTGTGAGCTTTGATAATACAGTGTTCCGTATTTCAAGCTGCTCTTTTGATGTCTAAATATCCATCTGCTCTTAATTTTCAAAAATGCATGAATATAATGTAAAATAAAGCCCACAAAGTACAAATATTTCCTTCTTCATTCTGAAGTATAACACTTACTTGGGTAATTATTCTCTTGGCATTCAAGATTTGTTGATTAAATGATACATTTTGAACATTTAATTAACCTGTGTTTATGAGATACACAATTAACAAAATTCTTCTAATAGGAAAGAAATGCTTTATGTCAACTGAGTAGAGGTACCATAGGGGAATGACAGAATCATTGAGATGAAAATTTTCCCACTGATATGGCATATTTGTATATTTAAAGGATGGTAAACAGACTCAGAAAGTCAAAGTTCCACTTTTTTACACACTGTGGTAGTTTTCTATGCTGAGATCAATAGTAGGCTAAATGAAGCTGGATAGAATTTATGCTTCAATTTGTAAGTTTTCCTTACTCTGTAGTCCGTTTTCAGGCATCTAAGTCTGAGAAACAGAAACATTTATGATAACTATCTTTAACTTCATAGAATGATATTACAAACATATAGATACTCTAGATAATTGGATCTAATTTATTTTTGCCTTATCATCCCAATAATAGAAACTATAATTTTGCTGTGTGTATACACAAGTATGGGAATAGCGGATGCATGAGAGTAATCATGAATTGCACATGAAATTTCTAGTATCAACAATGGTCTTCCAGGACTGCAGGGGGCCAATCAGAGTGATCCTCTTAGAGAAATCAATGTTTCTAGCAGTCTGAACAGCTCTTGGAGAAATGAAGTGGGTCATAAAATAGAGTTAAAGATGTTCCTTTAACTTCACAATGTGATATATAATCAAACTGATGAGGTAGATGAATTCTTTTGGGCTCAGCCATTGCTGGTCATCAGATTCTGCCATTTTTGTGGATAGATTACAGCATCTTCCCAAGGCTTCTTCATTTCTCCACTGCACTAAGCTTCTACAAAAGTTCCCACAAGATGAGAGTTATTTGGGGAACAGAGAACTGAGTTGGGAGTAAATGTAGGAGGGGTATCTAGCATTGGCTTAGATAAATTAGATTATCACCATTGCTCTTCAATCTGTTTTATCTTACCCCATAAGACCTAGAAGAACACTGAATTGAATGGATTATTTTTGCTTTAATTTTTCATTTGTTTCTAAGCTGCCAGCAGCTATCATTCCTCACAAAAAGCCTCATTTTGATGTAATAACACTATAAAATCTACTAAATGTTAGCAACTGAGAGAAAGGTAAAAAACAAAAGAATGATTTATATATTGAATAAAATATAGCTGATGGCTTATACTTTTGATCTCTCTCTCTCTCTCTCTCTCTCTCTCTCTCTCTCTCTCTCTCTCTGTGTGTGTGTGTGTGTGTGTGTGTCTTGTCTACACAAATGCACATGTACATTTAGAGGCCAGAAATTGATATCTGGCATTTCTTTTTTTTTCTTTCTTAAGAAATTTTTTATTTAGTTTACATACCAACCACAGATCTCCCTCCCATCCCTCCTCCTGCTCCCCACAAACCACTCCATCCCCTCCTTTGAAAAGGTAAAGTCTCCCATGGGGAAGCAACAAAGCCTGGTATCTTCAGTTGAAGCAGGCCCAAACCCCTCCCCCTTGCTTCAAGGCTCTTCAAGGTGTCCCACCACAGGTAATGGGCTCTAAATGTCAGCTAATACACCAGGGATAGATCATGATCCCACTGCCAGGGGCCCCTTAAACTTACCAAGGTACACTACTGTCTAACTTATGTAGAGGGCCTAGTCTAGTCCCATGCAGGTTCCACAAATGATGAGATTTCCTGAGTAATCGGTGGTGGTGGTGGGGCAATAGAGAGTAGGGGATGGAGGATGAGAACACAAGGAAATGGGATGATCGAGCTGGAACAGGGACCAAGTGGGAAAGCAATGAAAGAGATATCTTGATAGAGAGATATCACGGGAATAGTGAGAAACCTAGTGATAGGGAAGTTCCCAGGGATGCACAAGGATGACCCCAGCTTAGATTACTAGCAATAGTGAAGAGGGTGCCTGAGCTGGCCTACCCTGGAAATCAGATTGGTGAATAACCTTACTGTCATCATAGAGCCTTAATCCAGTAATTGATGGAAGCAGATGCAGAGATCCACAGCCAAGTACCAGGCTGAGCTCCAAGAGTCCAATCAAAGAGAGGAAAGAGGGATTCTATGAGCAAGGGGCATCAAGTTCATGATGGCTAAATCTACAGAGACAACTGAACCAAGTTAGTGGGAACTCATGAACTTTAGACCTACAGTTGTGGCATTTCTTTAAATTAAGCTTCATCTTACTTTTCAAGACAAAGTCTTTAGCTAACCCTGGAACTGGCCTATTTGGCTAGGCTGGCCAGCCAGTGACCTCCAGGAATACCCTGTCTCTGTGGTATTAGTGTTTGTACTGTAGACATTGTGCGGTGCATAGTTTATAAATGAACGTTTGGATAAAGATTCATCTCCTCAGCTTGCGTGGTGTGCACTCTACAGACAAAGCTACCACCCCATTCCAATTTTGACTTTTAAAAGATGTATTTCCACATCTAACTTAAAGCATGCATTTTGGATTGGCTTAAAAAATTTAAACAATTGGTTATTTTAAAGGTTTGGATATGTCTTTCCCTCTGCTTTATAAAGTTGAAACACTGCTTCATAGAAAATTGATGAAAGTCTCCATGTAAGAAAAAAAGACTTGTATTTTATTTAAATGTTTATCTATATATTCTATATTACTGAGTGTTATATATTTATAGCCTTTTGGGATATAAAGTAAGAGAGTAAGAATGCCAAAGCCTCTGTGTTAGAGACAGTCTTCAATTTTTTACTCTGAATTCAAAAGCCCTGCAGCCTTGGAAAGGATTGGGTTGGAAGTGGATTAGAGAAACAATAGGATAGTGGTTCCTTTTTAATTTTTTTTCTTCAAGAAACACCATCTCCAGCAAATGACAAGTAAAATAAATATCTCAATATAGAAATAAGGCAGAAAGGTAGTCAATGACCCCTTCAAATCAGTTCATATTCAAAGGTATAAGCCTTTATAACATGCTCACAGGAAATACAGATTTTATATTTTTGCCATAAATAATTTTCATGAAATGATGATGAAGGAAGTAATTGCATAAGACTGGCACCATAAAAGCTAGGCCCTTGTATACAAAAAGCAAATTTTATGATCCAAAGTTAACATACTTCTTTTTTAAACTGTGGGAAAATTCTGAGATAACCCAAGTTTTTGTTTTCAATAATTAGAGAACTAAGCAATATGAGTTAACATAGGTTTGTTAAATTGTGATCAAATATTGTCCCAGAGAGAGGTGTATGGCTTCAAAGCTCAAGTTTTCTTAGAGTCAGGACTTTCTTCAAAGCAGAATGGTCTGAAATTACCATTTCAGCACAATGACCCACCAGACCTTGCTACATGGTCTTCCCAAGGCTGTTTGCATGCATGCCCACTGAACATTCCACCGAACTTCATTGAGACAGGCCTGGGCACTGAATGTCCCCTACCACAGTCTGCAAAGCTGAGACCAGATAATTCCACAGCAAGATGATTCTCAGTGCAATGTTAAGATACTGGAAGTTTCTGAATGTTTTGTGTTTGATAACCATGATCCAATACCCTTTTCTGTATTCCAATTCCCTTATACACCAGAATCAAGCTATAAGGAGACCCTCATGGCACTGGAAGTCTTTCTGATTCACAAAATGCCACAGATGACATGGCTATCTTATAGAATTGTATTAGATCCTCATTGCAAAGAGATTTATGATTCAAAAGAAATTGTAAGAAACAGGAAAGACTCAGGAATAAATAATCCCAAGACCCAGGACATCTACATTTAAATATCTACAGATTCTGGGCAACAAATAAGAAACCCTAAGGGAGATACTGAAGCCACAAGCTGAAGACACTGTACACATTTTTTATATTAACCACCTTATCCCTGTGGGAATAGTTTGGTTTGTACAGCTGGCCCTTAATACCAGTAAACAATATACACTTATTAATTGATGCCTTGATTTTTGGCAAGTGGTATCAAGAAAAGTATTTTTATCTGTACTTCCATGATATATTTTGAAAGTACTGCATAGTCATATATTTAAATTTAAAATGTTAAAGGAATCTCTGCTACTTTTAGAAATTTCCGAAGTATAGGTACCACCATCACCCATATGTACCCAGCACCATCACTCAATTTGACTAAGCCCACATTTACTATTAAGCAAGGTACTGGGAACTGATCCCTAAAATTGAATCACAAAGTACAAATGAATCCCTCAGTAGACCCCCAAGAGGAAATGAGAAAGAGGGCATTAAAAATAAGAGAAAGCTGCTGCAGCTGACTGATTGTTCTTTTGCTTAATGGTCTGTGGCTATATGGTCTAGGTGGACATTTTGAGATACTGTTAGAAGTTAAAATTTGAAAGAGAATAGCAATCAGTCATTTCAGTTCAGATGTGACTCTGTTGTATTAGATACCACCCTTCCTTCCAGAATGAAGCATGTCTCCAGTGTGAAACATGTATCTCAAGTCCAGGTATCAAAACTGGCATTGCTTGTAGGCTATCTTGTTCAGTTCCTACTTGGAAGCTCACAGTTTCTTCAGCTTGTTCCCTAATTTGGTTTCTCCATCTTTCCTTGTGGCTTAAAACAACAACCAAAACACACGTAATTTGTTAACAGCTGATGAATATGGACAGAGAAAAGAGATATAAAACAATTACATGCTTCAAATTTTAGATCAGTCACAAGGGCTCAGTTGTTTCAGGATTTGTCATCCATGAAGACCTGAGTTTTATTACCACTATCCTTACATAAAATCCAAGAACTGTAGTATGAGCTTGCAACCCAAGTTATCTACTATGTGCATGCATGTGCATGCGTGTGTGATATGTGCATGTATATGTATGCATATATATGTTGTATATGAAAAATGGTGCAGATTTTTCTTTCAGTGTAAAAACTGAAAAGAATTTCTAAGAAATCCAAAGCTAGTACTTCTATGACTGACGGGGTAACATTTTTAGCCTGTTTCGTGAAGCCCTTTCACATCAAGATGGCCACCTCTTGTTAAGCCTTGAACATCTCTCTTCAAAAACTGACTACAACTTAGTTTCCCCAAGTATAATGAGAATATTTTAACTGTGTCATTTTATTTTACCAAGAGATAGAAGAACTTCAAGGAAAAAAAAAACTTCAAAATACAGTAACTTTAATTAAAATAATGTCATTATTTGCCTTAAATGAGTCTTCAGAGTCTTAGGTTAAATAAAATAAATGTACTATTATTTTGGCTGAAAATCTATTATCCTCAGGGAATTGTTAATTTTAAGAGTATAAATTTATTAATACTAAAAAAAATAAAATGTTTTGTATGACATAAGAGAAAAGAAATACTAAGAAATTATATTTTATTGTTTATAATATTAAAAGGTTCAGCACTATGTATAGTGTATGGAAGACTTGTTTCATACCTAATTATCTATAATAGAAGTGAACCTTTAGGTTATACAGTAAGAATGTTCAATTGATGAATAAAATAGGATAAAATTAGAGCCATGAAAGACAGAGGGAGGAAGAAAGACAGGGGAGGAAAGGGAAAAAAGAGGGGGACATAATAGGTAACAGATAAACAGATAATATAGGTAGATAGGTCATAGTTATATAGTTGGTAGATGATGGATAAATAATTGTTAGATGATAGATGATTTAGAAAGGTGATTTATATAGATGATAGAAAGATAGATGATAGATAAATGATTTAGATAGATATAGGTTAATTGATAGATATAGATAGATGATTTATATAGACAGTTTGATAGGTAGATATAGATAGATAGATGATAGATAGATAGATAGATAGATGGTTTAGATATGTAGATATAGACAATAGACAGATGATATAAATAGACAGAGAGTGGCTAACAGAAAGACAGAGAAACAGATAGACAGACAAATGGATGGTAGATGGCTAAGTAGATAGTAAAACCACCCAGAATTATTTGTTCACTATCTTTATCTAATTAAAGTAGAAACTATAGGTCTATCTCCCTAAATGAAACTCGGTAAGGGCAGTAGCTGTAACTTCCTGTTTTTGTTGCTATTATATCCTCAACGGCTAGAATATAAAATTGTGAGCACCTAACTCATCTTCCCTGGTTATGTTAAAGTATCATAAAGGGAAATACAGTCTCTCTCCACCTTTGAAACTGGGAACAAACCTCTCAGCACCACAGCTGTGGTGGTGCTGCCTCTAGTCCTTCCTTACTCCTTCAGCATCCCTTTGCAAAAACGTGTGAGTCCATTGTCTGATACGGGAGATCTTTTCTTTACAAAACTTAATGTGCGCAGTGAGCACCTCCAAGTTATAACTTTTAAGGAAGGACAAAAGTTCACGGAGTCCTATTAATTTGGTAACCTTGACAAAAATCAGAGACATTTTAAGAGCTTAAAAAGCTAGGCTGACCCACCTTTAGACATTGGGTATAATTGAAGACAATTTCAGCTTCCATTAAGAGCTTTGTTATGTACAGGCTCTGTCAAAAAAGAGGAAAAATGAGCTAAGCCTCATAACACTGCGTAAGAGCAGCGATTCATCTGCATTCACTTCGGCTTGAAACCTGTGCTCAGAGGATGGGAAATAGATCATTTGACAGCTTGTGCACTTGGGATTGTTTTGCCTTCTGGAGACTTTCTAATCTTCTTTGTCCCCACATTTATTTTTGAAGGTCATATTCCCACACCACATAATCATAATACTAAAGATCATATAGAAAACTGTATTGATATTTCCCTTAAAAAATGCTTCATATGACCCAATTAACAGAGTTAAAATACATTAGTCGAGTATAAACTTCAGATGAATATGTTTAACCTAAGTTATTTCTTTATAATTTTGGTTGCTTAATTTAGTAGATCCCCTTAAAAGAAGAGTGGCTATATCCAAACCTGTGAGACCTGATTTATAAGCAGATAATATTATTTTCCTTTGATAGATTTAGCTATAATAGAGTAAACAAATGATTGTGTATGAGTGTAGTGTATGTGTGTGTATGTACATGTGCGTGTGCCTGAGTGTGTGTGTGTGTGTGTGTGTGTGTGTGTGTGTGTGTGTGCACATGCAATAGGGAAGAAGGAAAAAGAAAGAAGAGGAAAGAGAAGGGCAAGTGAACAGGAAGTTTAGGAGGAAAACAGGAAGTGGTTGGGGGCAGAGGAGGAGGAAGAGAACAATTAGAAGGAACAGAAAGAGGGAGAGAGAGACTTTTAGACTTATGTTTGATCCTCCCTCTGTATTGCACTGTCTGTTAACTCACAACTAGAATGGTTCTTTTGTTCCCATGTTACTTTTCTTTGTGAGTGCTCATACTCATTAGTCATTAGCTTGAGTTTGCTGCTGAGATCTACTGACAGAACTGGGTTTTAGAAATTACACAGCTCAGGCATACTTTAGACAAGATCCTGGTAAATTCACCAAGATAGTGAATGTTCCTACAGTGCCACTAGACAGACAGACCTTCTTGAGGTGTTGCTAATAACTTATTTCTATATCTGGTTATGATTGCTATTGTTGCTATTGGAGAACCTGCTTTAAACCATGTAAAACATGCAGATCCTGTATGTCATTACATACAGCTTAATTAATTTAATTCATTTTTTCATTTTCTGTAATACTTCAATGATCTGACTTACATGCCAGAAATTAGAACAAAGGTTGTGCTAAATATCCATTTTCTAAATTAACACATTTTTATCATGCATTGGTTTGTCGTTTGATACTTATGCAAGTGAACCAAAACAATATATCTAATTAATATTTAGTTGGTACTCTATGAATCTTAATTTTCATATATATTATTTCAAGTAAATTTATCTTGTATCACAGATATGTCTCATTACTATATTTCAGATATTAAAACAACTTACCAACACTATTAACATTTTACAAAATTGCAAAACCTGATTTTTTTCTGTATTAGTAAAGATATAAAATGGCAAAATGTATGTGAGGTACCATTTGTGCTTCATAATAAAACTGGAGAAAAACAGACCAAGCAAAATGGTGTTTATGAATACCATAGAAATTGTTATATGTAGAGTTTTCCATTGGCTCCTGGGAAATACTAATGCTATCTAATACTAATATTAATAATATCAAATACCAGCACATTGAACTATCTCATGACACCTTTAAAGACTACGTCTCTTCTGCATATGCTGATCTGTAAGTGGTTTTAAGACAGCAGAAATGCAGAGGGGAAAGGATGTGGCCCAGTGTTTCAAGCCTAGAATACATCTTTCAGCACAAGGACCACCTAGGATATTTGCTGCATATTATGAAATAAAGTCCCAATATGAAACTTCTTGCACCTACAAGAAATATTTGGTCCAGTGCTCTTGTACTAGTCTCAGGAATAAATATTGATGCTGGACCATTTTTCAGCTGAGGAAGAGAAGCATTTCTTGACTGCCTATATTCTCTCACCTGCAAAATGAGTAGCAGACACGTACAGGCAAGCAGAGGTTACTAGAACAGTGAAAGGATATCACCTATCTGGTTTGGAAATAGTGAAGCACAAAAATGAATGCTAATTAATTTAATAACTCTGCCTTGTATATTCATCTTGGAAATATATGAAAGCAATCAGGTAAATGAAATATTGTAGGTTTGATGGAATTCACATAAAACACACATTAAGATAAATTAGAACGGGTTTTGTTTCATTTTCTTGCATGATATAACTTTCTGTTCAAATGAATAAATGTGATCATAATTTGTAGCTACTACTCTGAAAGTTTTTTCCTTTATCCTAAGATCTTAAAGTTTGGTGGTTACATAAATTATACATTGGTACCATAATGTGAGGAAAGTATACTACATCATGTTGATTTATAAAATATACATGTTATCAGCCAAATTTTTGAAGAGTGTATCCCTGAAACAATGCATTATAAATTTGATGATGTTCTTCTTATCTTTTATTTACATAAACGTCATGTATGAATTCATTTTATTAAATATTTTATATTTTTTCTTGAAGGTTTTATATAAAATCTTTTAATATTCAACACTAGAGTGGGTCAGTATATGGTGGATATTATTTTGATGTCACTTAACTTTTGGTGTCTATGTTCTATTTTTAAATGTGAAAAGAAATACTGTTAATTTTAGGAAAGCTAGACATTTTCCTATGATGCATACCAATTAGCACAAGTCGCCAATTTTAGTGGTACTTCAAACCAAAGAAAGGTCTTCCCTAAGGCTTACAAAATGTAACAAATTTGTAAAAAAATAATTCATAAAATTTACCATGATGTAGAAATAAGTTACAATTAATATAGTCACATTCTTTTTTGGGGGGTTGGGGAGGGATGGGTCTCTGTCACTTTGCAACAATGGTAACAGGATATCTCATCATGAGGGAATTTTGCTTTCTTTTGATTTTAGTTTGTAAAATTCTGTATTTCTTTTGGTGTTTGCATTAGAATGACAATAAGAACAAATTTTGTTTTGTATTTACATAAAATCCCAACAGTTAAATTTAAAGACATAATCTGACAAATAAAGGTATCATATTAACAATTGATTTTTTTTCATTATAATTTGTAGATTTGGGTTTCTTCCCTCTGATAAGCATTCTTGGTGAATTCATGCTGACTATTGCAAATAGCAATGTATACAGTGCAGTAGAATAAGCCTTTAAATATTTCCATGATAGCAATGTTGAAGACATTTATAATGACCTTAAGGATGAACTAAATTATGGTGCCAAACTCCTCTTCTGCTCAAAGGTCTCTTACTTTTCTTTGTGAGAGAAATACATGTTCAGATCCATTAGTCATATTTTGATTGTTTCACTGCTGAGTTGAAACAGTCTCCTCCCTCTCTTCTTCCTTCCCCCTCGTGTGTGTGTGTGTGTGTGTGTGTGTGTGTGTGTGTGTGTGTGTGTGTGTTTTATACATGCATGTGTGTTTTGGGATGTGCACATATGAGGAGGCCAAAAGAAGATGTCAGTATTTCTCTATGATCAATGACAATGTCCCTTCTTCCATTGCTGGACTTAGTAATCTTTTTCTCATGCCATCAAGCTAACATTTGCCCACTTTGTAAAACTTTTGTTTGTTTAATAGTTCTCTTTTCATTTATTTCCAAGATCATAGTACTGGCAGTTGTAATGTGTGGTGAGAACCGTTTATTAGCTTACAGATAGCTATCTGTTAAATACATCCTCATATGGTAGAGAGCACCCAAGAGAAAAGTAGTCCCTTGTTTACTTGAAATTGTGCTGTCCTTTAAAAAAAAAAGTCTTAAAAAGGTAGAGCCAGTTGGATACATAGGGACAAATTAGCAAGAATTTATTAGAGACACTAGATCACTCACTTCTGAAGGCTGGAGAGTGTCCCAAGAGGCCACCAGGAAGTCCAGCCCCTAAGAAGTCTTATGCCTCAGTCCCAGTGCAAAAGCCTCAGAATTAAGGGAACTGATGAGCCAGCTTTCAGCCCTAGTCCTGCAAATCAGTAGCTGGTGAAGAATACAAGAGCTTATCAGGAGAGCAAAGCCCTCTGAATCAACTAGGCAGGAGACATATGGCTCACAGAGACTGAAACAGCAAGCACAGCACCCACACAGGTCTACGCCAGGCCCTCTGCACATATTATTATCAGCAGCATAGTATTTTATGGGACTCCTGGCAGTGAAAACAACTGGGTCTCTGACTTTTGTGCCTGCTCTTAAGACTCTTTTCCTCCTGACAGTTGTGTGTCCAATTTAGATATGTTAGTTTTTGGTTCATCTTTTTTT
Organism: Peromyscus maniculatus bairdii; assembly: GCF_049852395.1. Lineage (NCBI taxonomy): Eukaryota > Metazoa > Chordata > Mammalia > Rodentia > Cricetidae > Peromyscus > Peromyscus maniculatus. Next base: position 15,691,537 of record NC_134868.1, read on the forward strand.
GTTGTTGTTGTGTTACCTCTTAGAAGCCTGTTCCTTTCTAATGAGAAACAAAAAAGGAGTGGATCCAGAGGGAGGGGAGATGTAGAGGAACTGGGAGGGGTCGAGGGAAGGGAAACTATAATTGGCACATATCATATTAGAAAATTCTGTATTTTCATCAAAAAAAGACTAAAGGCTCATGAGATTGCAGTGCTGTTGCATTATGTATGTTGTTTGTGTCCATTCACAGTTTTTTCTCCCTGCTCTCAATTCCAATATTTCTCCAAAGTTCATAGCATGAACCTTACTTCTTCCTATCAAATGTATTTTAATTCCATATTATAATACAAATGTGTCACTATCAGCCATGTTACCATAAAGTATAATTTTTTTTTATTTCTATGTCAGATAAAACCACATTATTACTGTTTTTGTGTATGTGTATTTTTGTTGTTGTTTTGTTTGTTTTTTTGTACATCTATATATCTATGTATATCTATTTTTCATCTATATATCTCTAATACTTATCAATGAAGCATAATGAAATAATACAGACTGGCTGTTAGTCTGCAATTTTTGCTCTTTGTTCATCTGTTTTAGAAAGATCTCACAATAATAGATGTGAAATAAAGGGTCTTTGATTCAATTATGATTTTCATTTCAGATTTGTCAGATCTTCATTTCAATATATTCTTAAAGTTTAAGACAGAGGTATAAGCTTCTATCTATACAGAAAATCCCTTTTGAAACAAATAAAGTTATCCAGGAAAGGAAAGCTTTCTAGGAAAGTAATGGAAAGTAATGTCTCTATGGAGTCATTGGTGAGCATGCAAGAGAAAAGAGCGATCAAAAGGCAGTCCTTCATGAAGGAGCTAGCTCTTTAAATTCAGATTCGGCATGAGCGTTTTATGTCTTTCAGTTGCATTCAAATGTGCTATATTCTGTACACTGTTCTGATTTCCCTACTTTCTGATATTCATCCTCAGCTTATTGCAAGAGGTACCCTTATTGTAGTAACATAGCCAGTACATTGAATAAGCCCTCGAAGAGGAAATCACTACTTATATTTCATTCAGGATGTCAGACAGTTCTGCACATCCTCCATTGTCTGTAAGAGCCTATGCATGTGCTTCAGTGGGGAAAGTTAAATAAACTGAGAGGACTGGGTGCCCAAACCAGGGCCATGACAGACTCCCCTAGCAGCCCTGACACAGACTAGGCCTTAGTTTCCGGTCACTAGAACCGGCTGTAGCTGAGCAAGCAATTCTCAGGAAAACCACAATTTAGAGACAACCAATCAACAGGCGCCCCTCAGCCTCCTCCTGACTCAGCAGGCACCCCAAGCCCCTTCTGCTCACTCAGCGGATGCCCCCCCCAAGACTTCTGCTAGCTAAAGATAGCTTTCCTTACCCTCTTGTCAACAAGACCCTAGACACTAGACCCCACCACCACCAATGGGCCCCTAACCACTACAGCCTCCCACCAATCAGCTCCCAGACTAATCTCACCTCCACCAATCAGTCCCTAACCACTACAGCCTCCCACTAATCAGCTCCCACACTAATCTTTCCTCCACCAATCAACACCAGATTAATACCTGCTCCCTGGAATTCTCCTAACTCTCTTTAAAAGGAGCTTCCGACCTCCCTTTGGGGTTGCTATTTGCCACCCCAACTGTTAGAAACAATAAACACTCTTGCTAAGTTGTGTACCTGACCATTGGTCTTTCTTGGGAGCTTCTCTCCTACCCTAACATAAATTTAAGTGTTAAACTGGTGTTTCGGGTTTCCTCCAAATTGAACCATTCCATTCCAGAAGGAAGTTTCTTAAGGCGAGTACAATTCTAAAGGGAGAATCATTAAGATGCAGGAGGTAAATAAAAAATTCACAAGCCTCAAAAAGTCCCTGAAACTTACCAGATTCACAAACTCCACTTTGCCCACAGATATACAAACAGGACTTCTGAGGAGACACTCTGTGGCCTGTAGAGCTGCTGGCAAAGTGTGCAGAGAGCTCCAGGTTTTGGTCGGCATGGATCACCCATGTTTAGATGTAGTTTCAGTGACCGGCTGCTGTTAAACCATCCATGCCCTTGTAAGGAGACCCTTACTCACACCCCTGTAAATAAACCCAATACACTCACTCGTTTGCCCAGTTGGACATTGGTGGTGTCATTAGTTCGGCCTGTTGTCAATTCCCTATCTGGGGAACATAGTCAAATATTTGTTCATGTCCCCCCCATGATTAGTGTCACGCAATACACAGCCACACACAAATAGGAATTATAATCCCTATTAAGAGACACTCAAATATAAACAACCATCAAATAAAAAATGTTGGCAACATATGTATGTGTGTGTGTGCCTGTGTTTAACATTGTTTTTGAAAACATTTGTAACATAATATACAAACATTATTTTCTTTAGTGACCCCAATTCATCGCATCCTGAAGACATATGTTTATAAAACAACATCAAAATTCACCACTAAATTATTATATTAAATAAAATATCAAGATCCAAGCTTTACATTTTTGTCTTATTTTAACACAAAAAACCTTTAACACTATATGGGATAAAATATCTGTAATTACTGTATTCATATTTTCATATACATTTAAACATTCATTTAAACTATTAATAAAAAATTAAATGAAAACTATAATTGTTTCAACCAAGATAAAATTAATTAGCTTTCTTTATGTCAAAATATTTGAAAACTAACAAAAAAGAGATAAAGGAGAATAAAATTAAATTGAGCAGAAACTATTAAGATAGTGAAAAGGAAATCTTTAATTGTGTTTCAAACCAAATAATATTATTTCATTTAGAAAGTCTAATTAACAGCCATGTACTGTATTCCAAGGTTTATTGCACAAATTAGTTGTATATATATTAATTGAAAGATTAAACATTCTATACAGAATAAAACTAATTATAATAAGGAAAAATTATAAGCTTTATTTATGTATCAATGGAATAAAAAGATCAATAAACACATATCATATCAAATATATTTAATGTCCAAAATCAAACTCCGTGCATGGCTACTTACAAAAAGGGCTGTACCCAGATAACACAAGAACCCCATCATTCTAGCGTCCAATACCTCATGTTAATTTTGAGAAAAACAAAATAATGTGAGCAATGTGTCCTAGAACAGTATTTAAAAATACTGCTGGTAGTGTTTATATGCTTTAAAATTCAAAATAATATATCAAGTAAGTTTAGGGCTGCTGAAGGACAATAAAAACTAACGTTTTATTTTGAGGGAAAATCCCATTAGTTCACAATTTAAAAAAAATAACACTTGCAAGGCTTTCTTGAAGAGTTATAGCTTACTGTGTTCCCATTTGACCATTTGGATTTAATTTAGTGACAGATTCACAGTGGATGACAGATTGCTTGGAAGTGACTAATGATGTACTTCCTAACGTTCATTTGCTAACTGAGCACTAAGCTGCTGACGAGCGCATTTTCTACTGCTTGGATTTGTTTTTTTTTTCCTTACTTATTAGTTTAATATGTTTTTTTTAAATAAAGGTCACTGGGTTTTTTTCACTAAAAGATCATGACATGAAATATTCTCAAGCCTGCAGTCTAATATTTTGAAAATTTAATTTACTCTTCAAACTCTGCAGTACAATATCTCTCGTTTCCAAATGGTGCTTTCTAAAACACTCCTGGATTTTCGTGGATTATATTTGCAATATAGTGAGTTTGAACTCTTTCATATTTAATTAGTAGGAAAACTGCAATATTATCAATGGAAAAAGAATAAATGTAACTCATTATGTCTTGGAACACTGTACAGTGTTCAAACCAGACATAAGAAAAGCAAGCAAACAAACAAACATACAGTTGAATCAGTTAGTGTTACCCAGGCACAAAGTAGGATGAATTACATAAATACCACACTGAAAATCACAAATTATTTGATTATAAACATTACATGTAAGCCAGAAATCACGGGCTCCTTAATGTCATTGAAGGGTGATGCGATCCATCTCCTGAGGTTAATGATTCCAGTGGGCAGTAAGGGACTCTAAGGGGCAATCAAAGGGAAAGAGTATTAAAACACCATACAAACAAATTAGATTAATTCAAGTCTATAAATTTATAGATTAGTTGAATGAGACTCGTGGTACCCTGATTGTAATAAACTCCGTTGGTGTTGTGGGCAATGAGCGAGTCCATCTGAGCTTCTGTGGCACACCACCACAGCCCGGGTGATGTATAAATAACACTTAGTCCTGCCATGCTTAGAGACTAGTGAGGCCAAGGTCTAGATGTTAGTATGTTCTGTTCTCAGGGTCTTGTTTCTGTTTCCATGATGGCATCTAGAGAAATGTCCAGGATAGAATTGTTCTACCATTCCATGGCAGAAAGCAGAAGAAGATGAACAAAGGCTACATACAGTCTTCCCTTAAGGTCCTTAATGCTAGATGGTAGAACTCTTATGATCTATTTACTTCTTAGAGGCCCCACATCTAACACCTCACTTTAGCTGAGATTTCATGCTTAGGATTTGGAAGGGACACAATCAAACCATACTAGCTAGTGAGTAGTGCTGTAATACCACCACCCACCTACCTCCAACACACACACACACTAAATTTAATAAAAGAAAAATTTTTAGATAATATCATTTTGGCTCAGGAGTTCACAGGATTAGGGTTTGAATCTTTCTGTTTTGGCTTCTATTGGCCCTTTGATATTTAAGAAAGAGAACCAATGTTTTCCCTCTCCATATTTTCATGCATCAAACAAGTTGATTATAAATGACCTTGGTGAAGCTATGTATAGTGACTTCAGATGAGCATGTAAGAAGCACAGTCCCTAGGAACCAAAGCCCGAGAAAAGCAAGAACAAGATTCAGACTTCTGGGAAGTGCATTACATCACCCCAGCATGTCTGTGCTGGGCATTCAACAGAACAGAGTGCTAATAAGGCAAGTCCCCAGCACTGAGAAACAGATTCCTCCTACCCTCAGGAAATGTCAGAGGTCCTCCTCAGGTACTCACCAAATGATGAAATTAGGTGGGTCACATTATTATTGTTTTCTTTAAAATTCTAATAAAGCTTAATTGAATACTTGTGATGAGTATAAGAATCTTTGTGCTGTGTATTTGGGGGCTACAAATAGTGTATATTTTACCTACATGATTTTCTTGTGACAGCCCCACCAGTGATCTTGACATCCTAAATTAAATATGTTAATAAGCACCTGACTAGCTGGGCTTTTAATTAACTACTTTCTAAAGTGCTTGATTTCTCACTACTGTGATATCCTTAATTATTTAAGCTATCACTTAATGCTAATATATTCAGGCCCCTGCTAAGAACTCAGAAGATTGGACTCTATATTGATGTTCAGTTTCTAGTCTAACTTTAGTTCAGTTTTCACATTCTAGACGTCAAAACTTGCCAAGTGGAGTATGTGCTCTTTCCCTTGTCATTTCCTAAATAAATTACATATAAATGTTCAATCAAAAGTTTTGTTGGATTAAAGTGATAAGGAATGCTGGGCTATCCATCATTCATATTCATTTAAACATCATCATGCTGGTAACCCTATTTTCACAACTCTATAACTTACAGCAGCTTCTAAATATCTGTGAGTTTCTCTTTGCCACAGCTTTATAATATAGCATTAGCCTTTCAATGTCTATATTTTAATTTTTGGTAGCTAATTTTAAACATTTTAGTGAAAATAAAATATAACACTGAGGACTGTTTTTCTTTGCAGAAGATATTATAAGGGACTTGGAGCTAAGTGACATACATCTATAAGTGTTCACAATTGTCTTCAAAAGGCGATGTGTGCAGAACTCAGAGGGAGAGCCCTGGTCAGGTTTCTCCATTCAGCACCAAGAAAGAAAAAAGCAGAAGCACTTGAGATGTTCTAAGCACCTTGATAGCATTCTTGTGAAGCAGCTGATAATATTTACTACTGCGTAACTGTCTATGATGTGATTTTATCGTGATGCGTTTGGTCTGTTTCCTGCCTGCTCTACAGACATTGAAGCTCGTTATTATTTATGTCAGGCATTCTCGTCCTCTATTCTCGTCAACTTCTTTATAGTAAGGGGAGAAGGAAAGCAGCATGTATTTTTAATCTGATACATCTAACAATAAATTCTCCCAGAAAGAAAATATGTTGAAAGGTTTTCAACATCTTTTTAGAATTCTGCATCCAGGAATGAAGAAACTCAATGCAAGTCCAAAGAGGCCACCATTCCTTAGACAAGAATTCACTCATATGTCCATAGGTTTCCAAACTGAAAAACTTTGTATAACAGTTGGCATCATAGAGAGATGCAATATGCTATTATCTTTTTAATTTGTAATTGTTTGAGAATTTCATACATGCATATAATGTACTCATCAAGTCTATTATTCCTGCTCCCTCCATATTCCCCTCCATCCCCACCATGAGTATTCCCTCCCAAGTAAATGTGTTCTTTTTTCCCCTTAAGTCCATTAAGTCCACTCAGCACTGCCAGTGTGTGCATGGGTGTTGGGCTTCTACTGGATCACAGACGCTTCAGGAAGGCTGCATCTGTGTGAAAGCTTACATTCCCCCCCCCCCAAGCCATCAGTTCCCAAAACTCCTCACCTGGTGTAGTACTTCATGACCACACCCAGTCATCGATTCTTCTGATTGTTACAATCTTTCTTTCTCTCCTGTGGTGATCTCTCGCCCACGGGACATGGTGATGCATATGTTCCATTTAGAGTTGAGCATTATGCAGTCTCTTACTCTCTACACAGACCAGTTATAGACCTCTATGTAAATCACCATCTCATGAAAACAATCCCTTCTTTGATAAGGGACAGGAAATACAATAATCCCAAGATTATAATGATAAATCATTAGGAGTTGATTTAATACTGTGTCCATTAGCTAGTAGAATGATGCTTTCAAGAAGGTCCAAGCTTGATTTCTTCATGTTACAGAACTCAAGGTTGTGGTAGCTTAAGCAATTAGGTCTTACCACCAAATTCTGGAGCACCAAGAGCAGTGGTAACAGCTTTTAGTGTTTGGGGTTGATCAAACTCCGCTGACCAACAGCTACAAAAGAATAGCCCAAACATGGCAATGTTTTAATGGTTGTTTGTGTGTTTGTTGGTTTGCTTGCTTACTTGCTTTGTGACCTATTGTGTATGGGATGGGAGATGCGTTATAGTTTAGCTGTATGTATGCGTTTATGAAGCTTCTATAATAGTAAGCTTTCATCAAAGGTTTTTATTGCTACTTATCCCACCACATCCTCCCTCTTATACCCTGTCCCCTCATTTTCCCACTGTGATTTACTCCTTCTTGCTCTGTCTGTCATACTTGCCACAAGCCATTTTCCTTTCCTTGGGAGGTTTCGCCCATCGCCTCTGACAAGTTTCATTAACTCCATGGATCTAAAGATTCAAAACTAAATATCCAAAAGGAGAGCAAATTTGTGACATTTGTCTTTCTGGGTCTAAATCACCTGACTCGGGATTATTGTTTCCAGTTCTACCCATTTGCCTATGAATTTCATATTTCTTAATAACTGAATAATATTGTATTATGTGAATCTATTTATTATTTCATGGATTCTAGGCTCTTTCCATTTCCTAGTTATTGTGAATAGAGCAGCAAAGAGATCTCTATATTAGAATTCAGAGTTCTTTGGGTAAATCTCCACCCTTGCTTACTGATTTCCACAATGACAACAGCAGTTTGCCCTTGCATCCAGCAATGACTCAGTGGATAACTCTTCTGCTTTCCTGAATCCACAATCCACATCTCCTCCTCCTCTTCCTCTTCCTCCTCCCACTCCTCCTCCTCCTCTTTCTTCTTCTTTGTCATAGCCATTCTAATTGAAGTAAATAGAGTGTTCTAGGTAGTTTTGGACGTGGGTCTCCAGATAGGCTATCATTTTAACTTCATCATTCTGATTACAAGATTTACAAATAGAAAGTTTAAAATTGCAAAATATAAATGGCTTACTTATTAAATTCAAACAGAAAAGGCACACACCTCTGAAATTGTATATTTTGTTTCAAATTTAATTAGAGTTCTTTCTAATTCCATTGTGTCACAATGATATATAACATTGTCCCCACAATTTTTAGTATAATCCTATATTACTATTGCTATAGTATCTTTTTTTCTGTTAAATGTGTTTCTTTTTGAGATAATTGAATCAGAAGGACTTAACAATTTTATATTTTTACTGAGAGTAAAGTAAACTTCTATGTTAAACCATCTTTAAAAAAACAAATAATTATGTATGAATTAAATTTCTTTTAGGTGAGATTAAATGTAGTTCTGTGAAGAAAAACAATGATTCCTGTAGCTCCATATCCCAAGATAATTATTAGTGAAAGACTTGAAATATTGAAGATTTAAAAGAGAATTATCAAAGGTTGCTATTGGAATGATAAGTATTTTGTAAAGAGAATCATGAATATATCTCTCATGCAAGTTTATTTGTGTCATTAATTGTCAATCCTGGTATGAAAGCTTGGGATATGAACACTGGGAATTAGACAAATGATTCTCTGACCTCATACATAAGCAAAATGATTGAAAGGACCATATCCATGTGCACTGGAGCAGACTTTGGTGACCCCATGCCTTCCAGAGTTTCTTCCACAACTCCAACTTCCTAACAGCCAAGTCACACGTGTGCATTCTTCCACCTTCAGAAAATTCTGCCCTCATGTCCAAACAGTTTGTATACAGAATGTGTACATTGTCCTTGTATGAACTATAAAACTGTCAACGTCTTTCTCACTCACCCAAAGCCTCCTTTAGACAAGCAGAGAATCTAAAATTTTCCTTCATCACAGTGCTAAGAAGTCTGATTGCTCCCAGTGTAAATACTATAGGGTTACATCCATTTCTTTTCATGTCATTCTAAATTCCCATGTGTCTCCCACTCTTTGTATTTATTTATTTGTTTGTTTATTTATTTATGACATCCTGACCAAAGTTTCTCCTCCTTCCTCTCCTCCCAGTCAGTCTTTCTCCATCTTCCCTCTCCAACTTCAGTCACTCCTCCTCCATTTCGCTTCAGAAAAGCACAGGCCTCCCATGGATATCAACCAGCCATGGCATACCAAATTGCAGTAAGAACAGGCACTTCCTCTCCTATTAACACTGGATAAGGCAACCCAGTAGGAAGAAAGCAGGCATCAGAATCAGAGGCAGCCCCTGATCCCACTGTTAGGAGTCCCACAAGAGAACCAAGCTAAATGTTGTAACATATGTGAAGAGGGCCTAGGACAGTCCCATTCAGGCTCCCTAATTGGCAGTTCAGTCTCTGTGAGACCCTATGAACCCAAGTTAGTTGATTATGTGTTTTTTCTTGTGATGTCCTTGACCCCTTTGGTTCCTAGGATCCTTCATCCCTCTCTTTTGCAGTATTCCCGAGCTCCACCTAATGTTTGGCTGTGGGTCAGTCTTTGCATCTGTGTCCATCAGTTTCTGGGTGAAGCTTTTCTGATATGGCTAGGCACTAATCTATGATTGCGGTGGATGATTGATTGATAAATAAACTGCTGGCAGGAAGTATAGGTGGGACCAAGAGGGAGGAGAATTCTGGGAAGTGGAATGCTGAGACAGTGGGACGCTGCCAGCTGCCATGAGGAAAAGCATAATGTAATATACCAGTAAGCCACAAGCCATGTGGCAAGGTATAGGTTTATAGAAATGGGTTAATTTAAGATGTAAGAACAGATAGCAAGAAGCTTGCCATGACCATACAGTTTATAAGAAATATAAGCATCTGAGTGATTATTTTATAAGTGGGCTGCAGGACTGCGGGGCTTGGTGGAACCCGGAGAGAAACTCTCCAGCTACATATGATTGTAGAAAAATATCATTATGAATCATTTCACTGGCTTTTTTTTTTTTTTTTTTTTTTGCCAGTCATGTTTGGTTCTATCCTAGGTCTCTGGGCTGTCCAGCCTCTGGATTCTGCCCTCCCGGCAGTGTCAGGGATGGGCTCCCTCTCATGGTATGAATGTCAAGGTGGACCAGCCCTTTTTTGGCCACTCCCACAATTTCTACACACCTTTACTCAAGCACATCTTGTAGATAGGACAAATTGCAGGTCAAAAGTTTAGTGACTGGGTTGTTGTCTTGGTCTTTCCACTGTGAGTCTGCCTGGTTATAAGAGATGGCCGGTTCAGGCTTGAAATCCCTCTTACTAGTAGTCTTATCTAGGGTCACCCTCATAAATTTCTGGGAGTTTCCATTTCACTAGGTTTCTAGTTAGTCCCAGAGATGCCACCTACACACAGTTCCAGGTGTCTCTCCCAGTACATTCTCCCTCTATCTTCCCACAATCTGATTCCCTCTGTTACCACCCCCATCCCCCCATACAGAGTCCTCTCCCCATCCACCAGCAATGTCTATTAAATTTCCTCTTCACAGTGAGATTCATGTGTCTCCCCTATAGACCTTCTTGTTAATTAGCCTCTCTGGGTCTGTGTATTGTTGCATGGTTATTCTTCACTTTATAGCTAATATGCACTTATAAGTATGCACATACCATGTTTGTATTTGTGTGTCTACATTACTTCTCTCAGGATGATCTTTTCTAGATCCATCCATGTTCCAGCAAATTTCATGATGTCATTGTTTTTAACAGCTAAGAAACACTCCGTTGTATAAATGTGCCACATTTTCTTTATGCTTCTTCAGTTAAGGGACATCTAGATTGTTTTTAGTTTCTGAGTATTACAAATAAAGTGGCTATAAACATAGTTGAGCAAGTTACTTGTGTTTGGGTCTTAACCATTCTGGCAGGTATAAGATGGAATCTCAGAGTTGTTTTGATTTGCACTTCCCTGATGCCTAAGGATGTTGAACATTTTTTTAAATACTTCTCAGCCATTTAAGAATCATCTGTTGAGAATTCTGTTTAGATATATACCCAATTTTTTAATTGTATTATTTGGTTTGTTGCTGTCTAGTTTCTTAAGTTCTTTATATATTTTGGATATCAGCTCTTTGTCAGGTATAGGATTGGTAAAGATCTTTACTCATTGTATAGCTGTTCTTTGTCCTTTTAATGATGTCTTTTGTCTTACAGAAGTTTTTCAGTTTCATGAGGTCCCATTTATTAATTGTCAGTCTTAGTACCTGTGTGATTGGTATTCTGTTCAGAAAGTTATCTCCAGTGCCAATGCACTCAAGGCTAATCCCCACTTTCTCTTCTATCAGATTCAGTGTACCTGTTTTTGTTTTTTTTAATATTTTTTATTTAAAACTTGTGGCTGAACTTTTTTCCAGTCCTGCTCAACTCCTATGGCCCTGCCGCTTCTTGTACGCAAGTAAACACACAGAGGCTTATATTAATTGTGAACTATATGACCTAATAGCTCAGGTCTCTTGCTATCTAGTTTTTACATCTTAAATTAACCCATTTCTATTCATCTATAAGTTGCCACGTGGCTTGTGGCTTACCAGCACTTTACATCTTACTTCTCATGGTGGTGGCTGGTAGCATCTCCTCACTCAGCCTTCTACTTCCCAGAATTCTCCTCTCCACTTATCCCACCTATACTATACTTCATGCCTGGCTACTGGACCAGTCAGCATTTTATTGATCAATCAATCAGAGCAACACATTTACAGCATACAAAAAGATATCCCCAGCAAAAAAAAAAAATTCTTTCCTTTTACATACCAATCCCTATTCCTCTTCCATCCCCTTCTCCCATTCCCTTCCCATCTACCTCCATTCCACCCCCATCCCCTCCTCATAGAGTATAAGGCCTCCCTTGAGTACTAAATACAGGCTGGCATACCAAGTTGGGGCTGGACCTAGCCCCTCCCCCCGCATCAAGGCTGAGTAAGGCATGGCACCATCCAGACTCAGAAAGACAAATACTGTATGCACTCACTCATTCGTGAATATCAGACACAAAGCAAATGATAACCAGGCTACAATCCACAACCCTAGAGAAGCTAGGTAAAGAGGAGGACACTACGAGAGACACACATGGATCAGCCCAGGGAGGGGAAAGAGTTAAGATCTCCTTGGCAAACTGGAAGGGGAAAATAGAGGGGAGGGGATGGAAGGTTGGGAACATGAGGGCTTGAGATGGCTGAGCTGAGGGAGGGACAGCAATGAAAGAGATATCTTGACAGAGTGTACCATTAAGGGGATGGGGAGAAATCTGCAGCTAGGGAAAACCCCAGGAACTCACAAGATTTTCCCCAGCCAAGACTCTTAGCAATGGTGGAGAGGGTGCTTGAACTAGCCTTCTCCTGCACTCATTTTGGTGTCTACCCTAATTGTCATCATAGAACCTACATCCAGTGACTGATGGAAACAGATGGAGAGATCCACAGCCCAGCACTTGGCCAAAATCCTAGAGCTCAGTTGACGAGAGGGAGGAAGGATTATAAAAGCAAGTGGTCTCCTATTCCTTGTTCTCCCTCTCTTTTCTTGATCCAGCTAGGATCTCCCACTCTTTCCCTCGACTGTCGCCCTTCATTGTTCCCACTCATGACCAGGCTATTCATGTAGATCTTGTCCATTTCTCCGTGTCTTTTTTTGGGGTCCCGTTTTCCAGGTAGCCTCACTGGTGATGTGAGTAGCAGTCTAGTCATCCTTGTTCCACATCTAGCATCTTCCTATGAGTGAGTACATACCATATTTGTCTTTCTGAGTCTGGGTTACCTCACTCAGGATGATTTTTTCTAGATCCATCCATTTGCCTGCAAACCGTGTGATGTCGTTGTTTTTCTCTGCTGAGTAGTATTCCATTGTGTATATGTGCCACAATTTATTTATCCATTCTTCAGTTGAAGACCATGGTAAATGAAGACCACATGAGAAGGTGAGAAGGGGAGGAAGCAGAGAGCTAGGGAGGCCCACGGAGATCCACAAAGATACCCCCTCAAAAGACTGCTGGCAATGGTCGCGAGACGGCAGGAACTGACCTACTCTGGTGATGGGATGGCCAGACACCCAAATAGTGGTGCCATAAACCCCATCCAAGGACTGAGGAATCTGAAGGCAGACATCCACGGCTGGGCCCCTGGTGGAGCACTGGGAGTCTAATTAGTGAGTAAGAAGAGGATTTATATGAGCGAGAATTGTTGAAGCCAAGGTTGGATAAAGCACCGGGACAAATAACCAAATGAATGGAAGCACAGGATCTATGAACCAAAGGCTGAGGGGCCCCCAACTGGATCAGGCCACCTGAACGGGTGAGACAGTCAGTTGGCTTGATCTGTTTGGGAGGCAGCTGTGCATTGGTGCCAGGTCCTGGGCTCGTTGCATGAGTTGGCTGTTTGAATCCTGGGACTTATGCAGGGACACTTGGCTCGGTCTGGGAGGGGGGAATGGACCTGCCTGGACTGAGTCTACCAGGTCAACCCCGGTCCTCGGGGGAGACCTTGATCTGGAGGAGGTGGGAATGGGGGGTGGGCTGGGGGGAGGGGTGGGCGAGAGGGGGAGAACAGGGGATTCTGTGGCTACTATGTTGAACTGAATGGTGTTGTAAAATAATAATAATAATAATAATAATAATAATAATAATAAAAAGAATAAGAAAAAAAAAAAAAAAAAAGCAAGTGGGAGGGTCAGGATCATGATGGGAAAAACCACAGAGATAGCTGACTCAAGCTAGTGGGAGCTCATGGACTCCAGACTGACAGCTGGAGAGCCTGCATGGGCCCATACTAGGCCCTCTGAATGTGGGTGAAAGTTGCATGGCTTGATATGTTTGTGGGTCCTTTATCAATGGGACCAGGACTTATCATAGGTACATGAACTGGCTTTCTTTCTTTCTTTTTTTTTCTTTCTTTTTTTTTTTTTTTTTGGTTTTTTTGAGACAGGGTTTCTCTGCATAGTGTAGTAGTGTAGTTTTGATGCCTTTCCTGGAACTTGCTTTGTACATCAGGCTGGCCTTGAACTCACAGAGATCCACCTGTCTCTGCCTCCCGAGTACTGGGATTATAGGCATGTGCCACCACTGCCAGGCTATGAACTGGCTTTTCAATATATCTGGTTTTATGTTGAGGTCTTTGATAAACTTGGACATAAGTTATGTACAAGGCGAGATTTATATATATATATATATATATATATATATATATATATATATATATGTATTCTTTTACATGCTGACATCCAGTTGGACCAGCAATATATTTTGAACATGCTTTCTTTTTTTCCCACTGGATAACTAGGCTTGTCAAAAATCAAGTGTCCATAGGTGTGTGGATTTACTTCTGGGTCTTCAGTTCTAGTCCATTAATTAACCTGTCTGTTTTCATGCCAATACCATGTAGTTTTTATTACCATCACTCGATAGCACAGCTTGAACTCAGGGATATTGATACCTTTTATTATACAGGATTGTTGTAGCTATCCTGGGTTTTTGTTGTTGTTGTTGTTTTTCCATATGAAGTTGAGTATTGTTCTTTCAAGATCTGTAAAGAACTGTGTTGGAATGTTGATGGGAATTATGTTGAATCTATAGATTGCTTTTTGTAAACTGACATACTGTCATTTAGTTGGTAACATTAAAGGACTGTGGCCTCTTAGGTTGCTGTTTCCTCCAGGGCTATTGGATTTTCCTGTCTGGTACCCTACATTTTTATTGACTAAGACTTTCATTGTAAAAGGTACAGCTAGCATGGGATCCATTACTTTAAAATTTGCAAAACTTTTCATGAGAAGAATGATCTCAACAATTTCAGAGAACAGATACATCTACCAAAGTTTTATTGAAATGCAAAACACATAAGAGTCTTGTCAAAATAAGAGTTAGTTATGTATCAGTGTCCAAACCTAGTGATATTTTTCTCTTTATTTAAGAACAGTCTGCAATGAAATGCTCACCTAAATAATTATGATTATGAAATTTTTGATTGCAATTATAGTTCCTTCAATGAATTTGCTAACATAGTTTCTAGGATATGTGAGATGCTTTAATGAAAATGTTATTATAGCCTGAATGAAGAAACAGAAAATATTCAGGAGAAATGGTTATTGCTTTACTTTTATATAATTATCAGTATGTTTCAGTTAAATGAAATATATTGAATATCTTACTGGATGCAATTAATGTTTTTCAGTGCACTTCATCTGCCTGTTTTCAAGTCTAGTAACAAAGACCCATTATTTGAAAGATAGATATTATTAATAATGTTTGAAACAAATTTGTCTTTTAAAATCACATTTAAGAATTATCTGATAGAATTATCAGATGTTTCTGTATTACAATTACTAACAGAGTAAGAAAATTTTGGTAAGTTTTAAGATGTAAGGGTGAGATGGATTGAAAGAATGTATGATGGGAGTTTGCCAAACTTATGTCTGCTTTCCCTACTGAGAGAGAACTCTGCATACTTATGTGTGACTTACAGGAATTAAACTACTTAGTGGATTTATGAGTCATTATTAATGTTTTCTGTGAGTTTATATTTATATGTGAACTTATTTTAGTGCATTAATGTTAATTCTTTTACATTAGAGTTAATTAGATGGTAGCAGAATTTAGGTCATCTCCTTGACTCCCACAGAGGGCGATGATAAGAGCATTGCTAGAACTTGATGGCATGATTTGTAGCATAATACTTTACTCTGAAGTTGTGATGTCAAATGGCATAATCTTTGAAGCACTAAAATTGCATTCTAATTTCTAACAATCTGCAAACTTTCTTAATAATCATATTCATAAAGCAGTTTAGATTTAATACCACACATACACTTTTAATAAACAAAAATGGATTTAATTGTCCTGGAAATAAATATCTCTTATTCTCTCCCCTTTTCCAAATATGAGCACAGTAAGTATAACAGAAGATTTAAAATTATTTTACCCTTAGAATGTTCTAGCCTGTCAAGAGTTAATTTCAGCTGTCAGTTTGACACAAACTTAGAGTGATCTGGGAAAAGAGAATCTCACCTGATGGGTTGTCTTAAACAGAAGGGCCTGCTAATTTCTGTAAGAGGATCCAGACCACTGTGGTAGTGCCATACCTAGGGCGGTGGTTATAGATGTGTAAAAAGGGAATCTGAGCAAACGGGAGGAAACATGCCATGATCAGCATCCCTCCAATGCTCTGAGATTCAGTTCCAGTGTCTCCTAACTGACTTGCTGATGGCCTCTAACTTGGGAGTGTAAGCCTGATAAACCTTTTATTCTCCCAAGTTGGTTTTGGTTGATGTTTCATCAAAGCAACAGAAATTAAAGAAGGAAATATCTTTAAAGGGACTTTTCATTATTATGAACTCTTTCAATTTTTTTTTCTAATTCCATGATAGCTATTTTTAATTATTTTACTGTTCTATTTATGAAGAAATGTATATCTAAAAGATTTCCTTACTACATGTCTTTAATATAATGAAAGAATAATTCCATCTGAAAAACAAAGCATTTTTTCTGGCTGGTAATACTGCATATTCACCAGAGAGAAAACAAATGCTCTTCAAGTATAACAGGGTTGGAACAAAAAGAGTTAATGTTTATTTAAAATAATTAATCTTGACTTAAGTGATACTGACTGGTGGTAATATGAAATGTCAAAATTATAGGGCATCTGTGCAACAGAGCTTTTGTTAAAAAATTAGTGAATATTAAAATGGCAGTTATGAAAAATGACTGATGGTAATAGTGTGCTGCTATTATTCATATCCCATTCAGAGCATGCTCATCCATGATGGGGAAAATGGGGAAAGTGCTTATTTTTTTATCTGTTGAAGGGCTCTGTCATTTTCAAAATGAAGGTACTTATCTGCTAGAGGTTTGTTATTTGAATTTTCTTTTGAGGTAAAAGAAAGGAACTGACAGACAAGTCAGAATTTATTCATTATTATTGTGAGATAAACCACAAAATGGGTTCCTGTTGAGCATTGGCAACAACCTAAACACCTAGCCTAAAGAGGGGCTACATCAAAAGAATAAATTCACTTAATCTCAAAAGTATTGTGAAAGAATACACAATGACAATAAAAATAGAATTATGTTAATTTATACTTACAAATTTGTTTTTATATGTAGTTGAGTTTCTTTCTCAGCTACTCTGACATTTCCAAAGTTTCCATTGGTTCGCAAACATTGATTTAAAATATTAACCGAGCCTAAACTCTGAAAAGACTTTGGTATCTCATTTCCATATAAATTCAAGTCAGGCAGTATTGGAATTGGTGAAAGAAAAATTTAGCATTTGAGTTATCCTTTATTAATTGTTTCCATACATTTGAGGAAACTACGTATGAGTTATTTCCAAACCATATATTTAATCAGTATATTTTTAATGGTTGGAATATACGATTTATCTGCCACCTGGATCCCAGAATATCATATTGTTCTTTATGTAAATATTATTCATACATCATCATTATGAGTTAAATAAAGAAATCATTGTTTTACTAATATAGCTACACCTGTATACACGTGTATGTATGTTTATAAGTATAAACATAAGTTTCTTTGGTAAGATGTTAAAAAGTCTTTATCTCAATGGTCCATGAATTTTTTTTTATTTTGTCTCTTCTATATTTTTATAAAAAGTTTTACATTAATATGTTTATACTTTATTTTCTTTTTTGAGATAAGGTGTGGCTATGCATTCAGTCTGGCTTGTCCTCACCATCCTGATCCTATTTCCTCAATTCTAGTTGTGGTAAAAACACATTCCACTTAATCTACATAGATTATTCTTTTAATGAAGACTTACACTGCACATCTAGTGAAAAAGAAACACTTGATATTTCTGCTAATGTGAGTGAGCAATTACCCGACAGGCTCAGGTAAATGAACATTTGGTTCCCAGTTTATGGCTCTGTTTCGGAAGGTCATGATGGAAGCATCAGGAAGCAGAGCCTTGTGGGCCAAGTACCGAGCTGGGGTGGGACAGGAAGACGATAGCTTGTCCCTAATTCCTGTTCAGTGTCTCTGCTTCCTGAGGGTAAATGTAATGTGATTCCCTAGCTTCCTGATCCTGGAACTGTGCCTTCTCTGCCTGTCGCCATGTCCTCCCCACCATGATGAACTCTATCCCTATGGAAAGGTTACCCAAACAAACCCTTTCTCCCCTAAGTTGCTTTTGGTCAGGGTTTTGTTCATTTCTGGCTGTTTTGGTTTTCTTTTTGTTTGTGGAATTTTGCCCCAGCAACAGAAAAGTATGCAATACAGTGAGTATTAGGTATGTCTTAGTTGAAAGTTGATTTTAAAATTCTATTAATTAAGAATTAAATTATTAGTTCTATTAATTCTACTAAGAATTTTATTTTCTCCCTTAATTTTACCATGTTTCTATAAGTCTCTGTTCAGTTACAAGGACAACTCAAAAATCAAAAAAATAATGTCCAGATTCCCACATTGCATCCTAATAAACCAATTAATTTTTTAATTGTATTTTGCTTAAAATACAGCTAAATATTTACATGTTATTATTGTTTCTTAAAGTAGTAACCCTGCATATGTGCCTCCTTTCTAGCTATATGATTTTATCATCTTATATTACTTAATCTTAAAGTAAGGTAAAACTTCAGGAATAAATTTATGAATTTTTTTCACTCACCATTAAAATACAATATTACTGAAAAATTGAAGCATATGCTTAAATGAAGACTAATTTTACTTCTCTTGAGCATTTTTCTTACCCTGTGTGCACTACTGACTTGATTCAGCCTTAGCCAGGGAAAAATTTTATTTTTCTCTGCACATAGCTGAAGATCTTCCTCCTGTATTCTCCTCTTATATCTCTTGTCCTGACTTATCAAATAAACCAGCCAGTTCCAACAGACTCAGCTATTGGTTTTTTCCTGAAACATTATTGTAACATAAATAGTGCCACAACAATACAACGATATCAGTAATGTCAGCTGCACTTATTGGATTGTGTCCCTGGTTATTATAAACACGCATTTTTCTGTCCCTTGGATCTAACAAATACATGTATTTTGGTGCTTTGCAAGCTTTGGTAGTGTTCAAAGGTTTAGGTGAAACTCTTAAGTCAATGCTCTCTCTGAAAGTTATATTGTACTTGGATTGCAATACTGCTTTAACCTCTCAAAAAAATGAATTCCAATCCATTTTAATTTTATAAAATTGATCTGCTAGCATAATGTTATCAACATGGACAGAGATCTACCAGGAAAGTATCAAAATAAATATTGATAAAGTGATGGATTTGCAGCATTATATGATGAGTGGAGGACAATACATCATTATCACTGAAATACTGTCTTGCAGATGAGCAAAACCAGCCACTATGGGGTATCTTAAAATCTATATTGTTAGACAATAAAGCCCAGAGGGAAGTCTATAGACAGAGAGGTCAGAGGAGAAAGACTTTGTGAGAACCCAGGCCTTCTGGCAACTGCTTAAAGGCCATGTCAGGCTTAGAAGGTGGACTGTTTAGAGCAGGAAGTATCAACCAAAGGAAAGAGATGATAAGAGAATTCCCTGGAAGGAAGCAAGAGTGGGTAGGTGTGAGGGTGATGATACAGAAGTGATATAGAGGAAGTAGGCTTCCTGACCCCCCAGAAACGAAGGTTTACTTCTGAACAAGCCTCTATGAGGATCAGGCTTCTTAGGGAGCGTGTTTGTCAGACACGGTCACAGGACCAATGGCCTTGAGTGTGCATTCTGGTTACCGGGAGTGACAGACCAACATTTCTCAGGAGAGCGGTTGCTTTTGTGGGACGACATGTAAAAGGACAAAGCCCTCTAGAATGAATGATGCTTGAGATAGCAGCAAACAAAAGCAGCTGGTGCAGACAGAGGGGAATGCAATCAAAGTGGTTTCTTCTGCTTGTTGGGAGCAGACAGAAAAGAGGATACTTGGGGTAAGTCACATGAGATTTCATGGGTTCTGCAAGTACTTTTAAATTACGAGCACTCATTTTTCTTCAGGTCCCCTTCATAAAAATAGTATTGAAATGTATTTTCACTTTTCTTGTTTTCCTATAAACATATGACCTTATTTCAGTACACACATTTTCTTCTGACACACTAGAATGGGAAGACTTTGCTTCTAACCGATGGTCTCGTCACATTTGGCCATGCATGGAGTTGTATCATAGGGATGAAACACACTTTTGGGCTGGTGAGATGGCTCAGTGGATAATAGTACTTTCAACCTAGCCTGATAACTTAAATTCAACACCCAGGACTTACACACTAAAAGAAAACCAGCTCTCACAAGTCATCCTCTGGCCTAGGCATGAAAACCATGGCCCATGGGGCCAACACCACATATACCTAGATGCATTGAAATACAAATTGTAATTATAAGCATCTGATTTAGAAACAGGCCTCCAAAAGGGGTTTGGAGGGGAATTCCTTCTGAAATTTTCATTTGATAAGAAACTCGTGTGAAAAACATTTTAAGGCTATTTTATGCTAGCAAATCTATGCAAGATTTAGGGGACAGGAGAAAATTGCTGACACCCACTTCCTTAGCTGAGTGTCTCTGTGAGGCCTCTCGGGCTTTCCCTCATTTCTGTTAGCATACCTGTTGTTGTTGTCCTTGTTATTAATATCCTAATTGTCCAGCAGTTAATGAAAAAAGAGACCACCTTTTAAAAAGAGAGCAAGGAGAGGTATATGGGAGGGTATGGAGGGAGGAAAGGGGAGGAGAAAATGTAATAATTATGTTATAATCACAAAAAATAAAAGAAATAACCTTAAAGGAAAACCAAAATGCTCAGACACTAAAATTTCTGTTCATCATACTTCTTAAACAACTTTTTAAATGTACTTTTTAATGATACTTCTGGCTCATGAAATATTTCTTAGCAAGGGTATCATTTGGGCTCTTACCTATTGGTGGCTGATTTGATATGATATACCTACTATTGTGATGATGTCCCTGTGGTTTCTAAAACACTTTTCCTATCCTCTTAAAATTGAATCTGTGTTTAACGCTTAGGCTCAGCAATCTCTATGGAATGATTTATAAACCTGTCATTGTAAAAGATAACATGGGAAATCTCTCAATGAGTTGAATACCATTACTACCTCTCAGTAACAAAATTTCTACTATCAAAATACGCTTAAAACATAATTTTGAACCGAATGCAGTCTATTGCCATTGTTGGAAAAGTGGAGGAAACAATTTTTAAAGTACAATTCTCCAGAATTGAAAATGTTCCCCCCTTTCTTCACTATAATACCCACTGCATTGAAGAACAGCATGCCCCTGGAAAGACTTCTCGTGACTATATTGTGAAAAAGCATTTCTCCATAATGTTATAGGAATATAAATGATCTGTTTCTTATTCTAACATTTTAACTTATTTCTGCATACTTATTTGTATTAAAAGTGGCAGGATTTTCTAAAAGTTTGGCTTCTAGACTAAGAGATGCTCCTACAATTCTGTCTCAAAGGATTAAGCTTTTGGTCTTCATAAAGTTTATTTTCCACTTTCAAAAAATAGAAAGAATAATAATTATTGCATTACTTAGTAAACAAAGGGAACATATCCATGAGCATTAATTACTTGACCATTTGACTCAATACAGTAATGTAAAAATAAGAGTGATATAAAATCAGAAGTGGATGGTAACAAGGGCAAACTTATAGCATATTGTTTTCCCTATACAAAAAATGGATAACTTTAGAATGATGGGTTGTACAAAGATTTCAGTTTACTGTTGCTGTGACTTAGTTCTCTAACATTTAAAGCAGTGTATTTGTTTTCTGGAATTAACTCTCTAGACAGTAGTGCTATTATGATCTCCATTATTCAACATTTTCAAATAATTTATACAAGGAAATGAAAGAGTATTCTACTCACAGAAATTGAAATCACAAAGCCAATATCCGATGTGGTTGGCATCTGATACGTATGGCATTGTGCCATTCCCAGTCTGATCAGTCAACACATCATAATGCAAAGAGGCCCTAGGGTAAGCTTAGACTTCCTCATCAACTCAAGCAAAGGGGATAGTAGCATGGTATTTTGTTGTCCCAGCACAACATACTACATAGATTACTCTGAGACTGAAGGCGCCATGCACCATTAATCTTCTTCAATTAGCGCAGCTGAGAATATATAGGATATCTAGATGAAATGTAGAATGAAATAGAACCCAGCTGTACTTGACAATATCTACCCTGAAGAGAACTCATGGAATATGTTCAAAGAATCATATATTGGAGTTCGTCATATGGCTTGATGGGTAAACAGCTTGCCATCTGTTTTAGTTACCTTTCAGTCGCTGTAATAAGATGCTACAACTATGGCAAATTATAAAAGAAAAAAGTTAATAGGGTTCACAGTTCCAGATGGTAAGAGTTTGTGATCACTTTGGTGGAGACCATGGCCATTGGCGGACACGCACGGCACTGGGTCAACAGCTGAGCACTTACTTACATCTCAATCCACAGTCACAAGACAGAGGGAACTAACACATAATGGTGTGGGCTTTTGAAACTTCAAAGCCCAACCCCATTCATATTCTCCTTACAACAATGCCACAGCTAATCCACCAACCAGGGACAAAGCATTCAGATCTATAAGCCTATGTGGGCCATCCTTATTCAAACAACCACATCACTTAAGTGTAAGAACCTTACTTTCAATAGTCAGAACCAATATAAGAGCTAGGAATGGTAGTGCACTGTCATCTTTCCCAGAGGAGACAGAAACAAATATCTATTTACCCCAGATAGGGCACCTATGACAGATCAAGTAAACAAGTTGACCTAAGCTCAATTTGATGAAACAGTAAGTTTATTGAAGTGGTTCTCAGGAGGATAGCTGGTGTACTCCATAAGCATGGATGACTCAAAGGCAGTTCCACCACCAGAAAACCCTTCTTGCATGGGTGAGGACTCACAAAAGCTGCATCCCAGAGCACTCTGATTAGTTACATAGTTCAACAGGTAAGAGCTGCACAGTTCAGAGGATTTTCCCTCTCCACTTGTTTCCTGCTTCTCTAACTTGGTAAGGGACCCCGGAGATCTTGTAAACTCCCTAAACTTGTCAGATGTATCTACTTCTGGAGTTTCCTAAGCATTTTTTCTCCCTCTGAGAGAGTATTTCAATTCAGAGGGAATTACTACACAAAATGTGCCATCTCAGTGCTTCCACAAAGATGGAAGCAGAGACAGGAGTCCCTGGAAGCTTGCTGGTCAGGTGGCCTGGAGTATTCCACACCATGGCCAACAACAAAAGAGATCTGGCCTCTAAATGTAAGGTGAAGATGGACACTCAAAGTTATCTTCCAACATCCACAATGTCCATGTGTGCTCCTATGCATACACACACACACACACACACACACGTAAGTGCACACACATATTCACATATTCATCATAGATGCACACACATAAGGGATATTTCATCACTTCAATGAACAATTAAACAGTTAATTCAAGACTAGGCAAGAAGATAAAAGTCTTGGCTTATTGCTTAGCCAAAACAAAACAAACAAAAAAAACCTGTTGCAGGGTAATACATCCTGTAAACTCTAAGGTCAGCATCTCATGATTGTGCACAGTACTCCATCCCTTAGGAGAATACAATCTACTAAGTGAGGTCAGATACAGTCACATACATACTCAGGCTCATTCTAACCTTAAAAGTGCCACACAGTTGTAGAAGGAAGAGACTGCATTTGGTTTTCTAAAGCAATATTTCATTAATCATAGACAACTCCAGATCCATCTGTTATAATAATTGCAGTTCAATTCAAGAATTTTTGTTGATAGTCTTCTTAAATGCCAACCATTCGAAGTTTAAAAAATGAAGTAACCTAATTCCTGAAGTAAAGAAGTGTACAGTTAGAGGGGATATGAGGCAGGAGAACAGTAACTTCAAGGTCAGTATAGATAATGTATCCAGACATTGTCTAAACAATAAATAAACAAACAAACAAAAAGTGAAACAAATGGGATTGGGGCTCTGGGATGCATGTAGCTCATTGGTAAAGCTCTTGATTAGCACGTGTAAAACCCTGTGTTAAATGCCTTCTTAGGAAAGAGAAAACAAAATTGTATTGTGAGTGGAGCTTCACTTTCTTCCTCACCCATGCCAGTTGATTCACTGATAGTCTTATATTTTTAACTCATTAATTTTTAGAAGGTTAATCTTTTGGAAATTGTCTGTACCTCATGCATACCCTCTGACTTACTCAAAGGAATATACGGTTGATAGCTTGAAGCAAAGTACTTATATTTAATGCCGTGTGGTGAGTTTTGTTTGCTAAATCTGGCAGTCCTTCATCGAATCTTCTACAAGCTGCCCCTGCTGTGATTGTTGTGGCCAGTGTGCAAAGTGCTCGACTGTCAAACACTCACAGCAGAAAGAACTAACAGCAGCCATCCTAACAGCTGACAGAGACTGCAGATTGAGTGCTGGGAATGACACACACTGAAGGATAGCTCATTAATCTGCTTTAACCTAATTTGAGTCTTATTCAATTCCCTGTACCCTGGCTAGAAAATGATTTGGCTCAAAAGAAGTTTTACTCTTTCATTCCTTGGGGTTATGTTTTTGCTTTGGACGTCTACCCCAAGAACTTTGGGCTTAATATAAAATATTCTGACCATAAATCTTGGCTTCCCTCTTTAATTATAAAAATGTGACTATTATGTAGCTGTTCCTGTGTATACAGAGACTTTCAGTGTTTTAATTAGACTTACTTTACTTAAGTGTTAAAGGAAGTAACAGGCCTGCGATTGCCCAGGCACTAATAGTACATAATATAGCCAATTGCAAACAGCAGTCTAATTTGTTGATTTCAACTGAAGTGTAATTATATTGCTTCATTTGCTGAGCAAATCATATGAGAGTTTCTCTAAATCAGCCTGATTGTGTAATGAAGAGCTAATTACAAACAGCAGTGTTCTTGCAGTAAATTCATTGTAAGTGCTAATGCCAGGTTGGCTCCATTGTGACAATGGCTCATTAGTACATTAACAAAAGCAACCGTGGGAACATGCCCAGTGCTGGGCTGCTGGTCTCTTGGTTTCTGAAGCTGCAATGATTGCATCCTTCAACATATAATTACCAAGAAAATGGTGCTTGATTTAGGTTTTGGCAATTTTTTTAGAAAGAACACAAAGACATTTTTTAGAGCAAAATAAAATGATTTGGAAAGTCTTCTTGTCAGGCTTAATGTAGGCTTCACTATGCCAGGTGTGCCCTGGAAACCTAGTTTAACAAGGGGCATTTTTAGCTGAGAGGCCATTCTTGACAATTGAATTTTGACATCCCACCATGCAAATGGACTCCATGACACATATGTGTCTCTGAAGATGTGTGGAAGTGTGTCTGTGTATGTGTGTTTGTGTATATGTGTGTGTGTGTGTGTATGTGTGTGTGTGTGTGTGTGTGTGTGTGTATGCATGTGTGCCTCCCACCTAAAACTGAAAGTGATTCTACTAAAGGATGTTGCAGCCTAACACCTAAGCAGACACAAGTCGGTAGGCCCAGGCACCTCCATGCCATTAAGCATCATTGAATAGAGAGAGACAGGCTTTTCAAACTTCATTCAATGCTGACATCTAAACTTTGACTTTTGAAATAGCTCCCCACCTCCACACAGCTGGACTGTATACAGTAGCTAGTTCAGCTGAGAACTCCAGTGCTACATGGACTTCATGCCATTTTCATAGCCCTAAATACGTTTTCACTTTCAGCGTACTCCAAACTACCAAGCAATTTCTTCATTTTTTTGATTTTTTTTCCATGATGAGAAAGTTCTCTCACTCTCTGCTTATTCTAGTATGGAGTTTCATGATGCATATTTTTCTATATTCTGTAACAGGTCAGTACATCACCAATCTTTTTAGTAATGCCTTCATGAAGAATCTTCCTGCCTCACATATGGATTGTATTTTGTCTATAAATAACAAGCTATAGTTCCTTCTACTCTGCAGACTTACGGCTATACTTTCTACATTGATGTTGTTGGATTTCATGTTATCATGCCACCAACAAAACTGAATTTAACTCTAATGAACCCCAAAGCATTTAAGTTTCTTTCCCAGTAAAGAAATCATTAAAAATAGAGATGCAAAGCTTAATGTAGGCTAATCACTAGGAATTTTATAGATTATGTATTAACAAGATTAAATTTTAGAAAAGTACTGAAGAGGGATAACTTAAAGAAGTAAAAAGATTAAGTAAGAAACAAATTTCAGTGATATGTTGTAAAAGGAAAGAAAACATATGTATGAGGACTAGAAAACAGATAAAGTTGTGTAGAAATGATGGTATTCATTTTATTCTTCATTCTAGGAAGTAAAGACCATAGTCCATTGCAAACATGGGTGTACACACACACACACTCACACACACACATCCAACAACAGTCATCAGGAAGAAAAAACTACAAAAAAAGGATAATAATTTTTCCTTTAGAGCCCTGAGTATAATTTTTCATTTTTTCTGTTTTCAAAATTATAACCCAAATGCTAGAAGATTTACTGAGTGAAGCCAAGAGAAAATTGGAAAAAAAATTACCCAAGTTTTTGCAACTCATTTGTGGCTTGGCAGAATAGTGGTATTTGCTTTCTGACTGTGGGTCCTCTACCTGCAACAAGACACAAATAAGTTTTCCAATTTTAGATAAAGGAAAGAGTGTGTATCTGACTTGTCAAAGATAAAAGGAAATTTTACATTTTTTTCTTGGTTTTTCCAGACAGGGTTTCTCTGTGTAGCTTTGTGCCTCTCCTGGGACTCACTTGGTAGTCCAGGCTGGCCTCGAACTCACAGAGATCCGCCTTGCTCTGCCTCCCGAGTGCTGGGATTAAAGGCGTGCGCCACCACCGCCCGGCTTACATTTTCAATAATTAATGAAAAGTCAATATTGAATAACTTTGTGTCAAACATAAGTAGACACATAACCAGTTTATCATGATACATGTCTTCAATGGATGGATATTGATAATTGTTGTCTATTGGTTATTAGCTATTGTATTGTGGTTTGCTTGAGTTTTGGTTTTCACTTTTTGAGAAAGGTTCTCATTCTGTAGTTCAGATTAACTTAACCTGACCATGTCCTAAACAATTCAGAACCTCAAGATAGTCCTCCTGCCTTAGCTTCCTGATTACTGTTAGTATATGTGTGAGCCACTCTGGCCACATTCCTTGTAATAACTAATTTTAAATTGCTTGATATGAATTTTATTTATTCACTTAAATTTTTATTTTTGAATGTCCATTACTGCAAAGTTTATTGGGCTTCCAGGAACTTTCAGGATCATCTGCAATGCACATAAATTAGTTCTGTTCTTCCTAACTGTGGTTTCCCATTATTCCAATGCTCATTAACCTTTTGCTTTTCATGTTTATGGTCATCTGTCTTATATCACAGTATTAACTTCACCAGATCAAGCTGCTTAGACTATGAAAAGGAAACCACGTGATTGACATCAGTGATGACTAATGCTTGGGAACATGGTGGGGCTGGGGAGTACCTATTCAAAAATCAAAGCGATAAAGTGAGCTGAACTAAGTAATAGAAAATTCATGAAAATGCAGAATTACTCAGGCATGTGACAGATTCTATGACAAAACCTATAGTTATGTCTACCATGTGTAACATTTCTTTCTGGGGATTTATATATCAATGCTTCTATGTTTTGATTTGTTTAGAACCTATTTGAATAATTCTGTAAGATAATTGAACTTTCATATTGGAAAAAAATGATCAATGTTTATATAACAAATTCACTTTTGGATTATATTTGCCCCAAACGATACATGAATATTTACTTTATCTGATGTTTCACACACAAGGTCCATTGACTTTTCAGGCAGAATGATTTTATTTCACTTTATAAGATACCAAAGAAACCATATTCACCATTAAAACACAGACTGCATTTATTTTATGTGGAATTAGCATCATTAAGGAGAAAATAGATTGAATGTTTAGCTAATTCTATGCAATAGCTCTGCTAGCCTGTAATTTACAAGCAGCAGGTAGCCTTAGAATGTGATTTATTTCTTCAAAATTACTGTGTTGAGTACAGATACAAGTTTTTTATTTTAAAAGCAACAATTTGATAATATATTGTTTTGCTAAATATTTTTGAAAGCATTATTCAAACAGAAAAACATACAGGCATCTATTAGAAACCTTGAGTTCTCATTGTTACTATGTGAGCAGGAGCAGCAGCTAATTTTATTTATTTATTTTTCTTATTTTTG
Source organism: Peromyscus maniculatus bairdii (assembly GCF_049852395.1). Taxonomy (NCBI): domain Eukaryota; kingdom Metazoa; phylum Chordata; class Mammalia; order Rodentia; family Cricetidae; genus Peromyscus; species Peromyscus maniculatus. The sequence continues at coordinate 15,719,648 of NC_134868.1, forward strand.
TCATACTGTTTGGGGATTCAAGTAAAGTACCTCCTTGGGAATGTTTCTTGTCATCCTTTATCTTTACTGATCCATGAACTTGAAGCTATATCATAAAATATTGTACATATGAGTAGTAGAAATATATTATACAAAAGCGAAATCTATGATCTGATTGTTTCAAGCACTTGCATTTGGCTTCTCTGTGCAGAACCTTTGTAGGCAGGAAAGATGTAGACTTCATTTAATACTTCTCTATCTGTACCTGAACCAATGCAGATAAAACACCGCAGAGAAAGAATTCTGAGGATTAAAAAGGCCTATGTTTGGGATATAGGTGCCAAAATTAGTAATAACCAATTTTAAAATATATTGACATGTGTGTGAGTAGCCCATTTTGTGTTTTTGTCTGTGTGTTTCACAAATGCTAATATGTTAAAATAAATTGTGTATTTAAGTGAAAACAATTCAATGCTGCCCTTCCTCTGTTTTGCTTATGATATTTTCTAAATTTGGGGGGGGATTGATAAACCTGAAACCATAAACTGTTTGAGGTGAGTGTTAATTATTTATTGAACTAAAATAATGGAATTATTAGCCAAGGGAAGATGTTGCAGAGATTCAGCCCTAAAATGTTTAGTTACGAGCAAGAATATTTAAAACCCCGATCTGTCTACTTGAAAAGAAACTATTATTTGGAAAATAAAGCTATGATAAATGCCATTAAACCATGCAATTATCTCCTAAATTTTCCAGAAAATCTTTTCAAAGAATTAATGTGTTTCAGTCTAGAAGAAAATTTGAGAGTAGATAACCTGCACATGATGTCTCAAGTGAATGACATGGATTAGCGAACAGTTGTTAGAACTGTTACTAGGAACCAAAAAATCAACAGACACTCAAAATTCAAAGATAGAGTTTATAGGGTCCTCATTATCAGCTTAAAACTACATTATACAGTAATCACAATTTATTATTAGACTGCATATTCAAATGTCTAATTGCTGTCCCAGAAGTGCATCCATGATGTTTATATCATATAGGAGACAGACATAGTGGATTTTATAATTCTACATATCTAACTCCACATCACCTATGCAATGTTTTTATATCAATCAAATGAACACACAATCACAGACAGAAATTCTGAATTTTCATAAACAGGATACCAAAATTTAATATCTCTCAAACTATACAACACTAGCAACAAAATCTTAGTGAAGAAAAAAAATCCATAGAATACAAACCAGAAACTATCTATTTGATAGTATGCTTCATATTTCCATATATATTTTCTGGTGTCAGGATTTAAAAGTGAAAACAAGTGCTATCTATTTTAGGTACAGCAAGTCCATTAATGTATTTACTTGTTATATGCACCAGCTACACTTACAGTCATCACTGTCCTTAATCCAATAAATCAAGGTGGCATTGAATACTAACAATTTATCTGATAAAGGTTAAACTAAAAGAAGTAATTTTAACTTTTTTGAGCATCTACTGTGTCCTGCACACAGTACTGATAGGTTTTTGCACTATCTTGGTTAACACATATCCATACCCTATAAAACATGTATAAGAAAAAAATTCATGAATTCTTCAAGTGATAAGCTTTAAGTGTGAGTTGATAAAAATTTTTGGATTTTATACTTTTAAATATTGCCATAAATATTCTATAATATGCAGAAGCATAAATCTTTCGTCTTCAAAAACAAATAAATTCATAGTAAGTTTTTAAATCAGATAAAATTTATCTAAACTCAATAGAAACTAAGGAGAAACTAAAATAGTAATCCCTTGGTAATTATTATTTAATTATTATTATGTTAAAAGAGAAGTTATAGTAATTTATATTACGTAATGTTCCTATCAACATTAATTTTAGTTGTTGAAATATAGCATAAAATCTTAAATCCTATCTAATTTTGTAGATATACATCATAAGTGTTATATGTATCCATGTTGTTTTTCAAGCAATGCCTCCAATTTTGTCATGCAATTTTAGTTTTACTTCAGCATCTGAGTAGAAATAAATTTCGAAAACAAAACAAGCTCATATTGTTGGATATCACGCCTAGGAATATCTCTTAAGATATCATTGGCCTCTATAGGAGATAACTGTTGCAACAGTCAGTTTGCAGCATCAGTGTTTATAGGCAATGGAAATTACTAATTAGATAACTGCTACAAATATTTGAGTCATGGTGTCTTGTGCTCAAAATTTATTCTGCAAAGTAATTCCCTAACAAGAAGGGATTTGAAATGTAACTTTACTTGTTTTGGGAATCCCAAAGATATCTCATGAAAACTTACCCCAAAAGCAAAGCATAAAAACACATCTGCATTTTAAATTTATTATAGTATGTGTATAAACTCAAACACTATCAGTTAATTGTATTGGTTTTTTTATTGGCTCTTTTATTTCTCACTTTATTCTCTAGGTTGCTTTATGATGTTGTGACACATTGATTTTTTTCCTCCCACTCCTTACACTAGAAAAGTCGACAGGAAATAAAATATCTTTATCGTTATATAACAACACGAATCACGTTTATTATGGAGCCAAATAAATGAAAGACTGGCTCTTCATTGTAGAACAAATGAGCTATGTTTGAAAAGACCCTGAGATATGAAAGGTCACAGATTGAGCAAATTGCAAAAATGATTCCTGATTAAATGAGCTATGCTGTCTTAAAAGGAAAAGCTATTTCGATTTTTTTTGTGAAATTTAATTATTCATCTTTAATATGTGAGTATGAAGATGTTTACTCAGCAAACATGAATGTGTATCTGCTGATGAAGTGGTTACATTAGTACCAAAGGGCTTTTAATGTAGTTTAAAAAATGGTGAAGATTTATATAAGCACTCTGGGGTGAGCTCTTATTATGGAAAATGATGCATGACTGCTAAAGGAAAAAAAGCAAGATTAAATCAGTTTGTATTGGTGATGTCATAAACCACTAATGCAGTTTGAGTAGTTTATAAATATCAGAGGAAGTTGGTAATGCAGTCACTACATTAGTATGCAGTTGCAATCTGCTTTTGGCCTTCCAAATAAACTCCAAATGAGCCATTTATTTGTCCTTGGGGAATGATAATTGTGACTGATTTTTCCACTGATTTTCAGTAAGAGAGTCTCTCACTTGTGCTATGGAAGAGTAGAGATTTGAAAGTGAATGGCGATGGCTACAAACATCCTCTGTGCATTCAAATCTTTGTCATAGGACATATTGAGGAGAAATGCAAGGCACCCTGTAATAAACTGAAAGTGCTTTTTGCAGCCATGAACTTCAGTGGCCCTCCAAGCTAACAAGTACATCTTAGTTCACTGGCAACATGTCTGGTACACACAGTGTGCTATGAGATAAATATGTACAGTGTTCATATATCTGGCAACATGTCTGGTACACACAGTGTGCTATGAGATAAATATGTACAGTGTTCATATATCTTTTCAGCACATGCTTATTAGATGCCTACCATGTACCAGTTGGTTTCTGGGCTCTGTGGTTCAGTAGTGAAAAACCTTAGAAAAAAAAAACTGTCTTCTTGAAGCTTATGTTCAGAAGCAGAGATAGAAAGTCCACAGGCTTTAAAAAAGCAATTTGCATGATAACTCTCTGAAGAAGAAAAGTAAAACAAGCAAAGGGAAACTTAAAATCCATGCTAAATAATAAAGTCATGGAGACCTTGGAGAAAAATGAACTATTTAGTAAAATGAAGGAGAAATGAAGGTGTTAACTATCAATTGGGTAATATTTATGAAAGAATACTGTTTGTGAAAATTCCATATACAATTGTTAGAATCTGAATTTTATTCTTTTTTTGTCAAAGTTCACAAATACATTTATATTAGGGCAAAGGAAGTAAATTGAAAGTGAGCACTTACTATGAAGTGTGATTTTAAAAGTTAACCTATTTCATTTCCAAAAATTAAGAAGGAATGAACATATAGAAGTTGCCCTCTCTCACCTAGGAGATTACATTTGTTAAAGCTAGACTAAATAATGCCAACAAAGACATAGGACACAGTAGGGTGAAAAATTTACCAAATGATCACTGTGACTACCCAGAAAGTTTACAGAAGCAAATTGCCTTCTACACCAAGTCTCTAGATGTAGGCTGTGGAGACGGATGGTAGAGTAGAATGTATATGTCTAAGAAATTACAACTCTGAATAGCCCCCCAGGACTAAACTTTGTAACTACTTGTTAAGTGAAATGTTAAGTGACGAGGTTCATATCCAAAGTATGTTACATAGAACATAAATAACACTTTTCAAAGTTTCTGCAGTGTGCATGATTCTAATAAATGGTGGACACTGGAAGCCAGGCCAAAGCTGCTTTGGAGTTCAGCTAAAAATTTTGGAAGATGAGAAGCATGTATGTCTGAGAATTATTCTTTTCTTCCCATATTTTCATAATATATATGTGATTTATCAGATTGTATTATATAGGTTTAGATTCCAGGCCTTTAACAAAGGTTGTCTCACAGTGGAGAAGCCAAGAATCCAGTAGCTGTTCATTCCGCAAAGCAGGATGCCACAGCAGTTTCAATCCATTCTGGAGGTTTCCCGAGGAGTTACTAGTGTCCATCTACGTTGGAATTCCAAAGAAGTTAGTTGTAATAAGTCATAGCAACTGAATCAATGAACTTGCCAGCAAGCATGACGGCAAACAGACCAACACAAACATTCTTTATGTCCTCTTATCTGGCTTTCCACCAGAAGGTGATACACACATTTAGGGTGGGTCTTCCTGCATCAAATAATTTGATCAAGATAATCCCCCACAAGTGTGCCCCTGCTACTTGTGTTTTAATTAATTCCAAATGCAGTCAAAAAGACAGCCAAGACTTCTAAACACACCTCCAAACTTTTCTTTGGGTGCAATACCCAGTGGCTATTTCCAAGGAAACAGTTATTTAAGTGGTGGTGAAGGTAATGGAGTGGGTCTTACCTCTGCAGTGGATTGTGATTTCTATGTTAGGATGTAAAAATAAGACTGCCTAGCTTTGTCTATTTTAGAAATTCTCAGATATAACTAGAGAAATGAGAGGGAACAGAGGCCCTAGACTTTTTCTCCCTATTCCCTGAAAATGGATATGCAAGCATTGTAATCAGAGGTCTGCTGACCTGAAAATACTATCTGCATGCCAAATTGTTTGCAAAAATACTTAGTCAGAGACAACAAATATTAGCTAAATCTGATGTTTTGCAAGTCTGATTAACTTCATAAATTCCCTCAAAATAGTCACATTTTAAACTTGCTTTAAATTAGGCTTTAGTACGTCAATTTTTCTAACAACAGAGTAAGAAAAATGTGACAAAACGTGACAGACTAGTTGATCACAGAGGCTCAGAATAACCATTTAAACTACCACCCAGGCCCACATCCATGGCCTTGGGTTGGCCCATCCTAACACCTACCTGATCTATGATGGCCTTGTGTGTGTGAAGGGACCAGTCCCACAGAAAGATTGCCTCAAGATTTCTGTGACATGGGGCAACAGTAGGATGTCTAAGAGGAGTTTTGATGAGGGCCCAAAGATGATGGTGTGACCAGAGGTCTTGAACCAGACCAATGATTGCTTGCAATGAACATTTGTGGGTGGAGCTGATTGGACAAAAAGGTATTCTGCACCACAGCTCCCAATGCCACTAGAACTAATAAAGAGGTGTTGGAGAGGAGGGAAGATGGGGGAGCGAGGTGGCTTTGTGTTTGTTTTGTTTTGTTCTTCTTTTTAATTAAAAAAACTTATTCAATTTACACACCAACCACAGATTCTCCCTCTCATCCTTCTTCCTGCTCCCCCATCCCCACCTAACTCCTCACCCACCCACCCCTCATGCTCTCCTCCAAAAGGGTATATTCTCCCATTGTGGGGAGCAGCAAAGTCTCATACATTCATTTGAGGCAGGACCCAGCCTCTCCCCACTGCCTCAAGGGTGAGCAAGGTGTCCAACCATAGGTAATGGGATCCAGAAAGCCAGTACATACACCAGGGATAGATCCTGATCCCACTGCCAAACTGAGTTTTTGAGTTTTTTTTTTTTTTTTTTTTTTTTTTTTTTTTTTTTTTTTTTTTTTTTGCGGAGCGGGGGTGAGGATGCTGAAGGATTGAGGGGCAGATATAGAGGGACTGGGAGGTAAGTGGGATTGGGGTGCATGATGTGAAATTACCAAATAATCAACAAAGAATTATGTTATTAAAAAGGTAAATTATTTTGTTCTATAGTATTTTAATCATTGCTTTACATTTGTTATTATTACTCATCATACTACTTTGAATATTTACTAACAACGAATGACCTAGCCACAATAAATGATTCCCAACAATCCTTGCCTTCTGTAATTCAAACCCTAGTACAGTGTTCTCCTACCTTATACCAGAACTGGTCCATGTGCCTAGTATTATATAGCAGAAATTATGATGTAGCATTTTTCAGGTGAAATTAAAATATTAGATCTTAAACCTGGCTGTCTACGTATTTTCCTCTCTCCCTTCCCCTTTCTCACTTCAATCACTCTGATGCAACAAGCTTCATGTCATCAGCATAATCATCTAGGATGGTGTCTTCTTGGTGAGAAATGGAACACTACAGCCAGCAGCCTTAGAAATGAACTTGCAAATGGAGGCTTTTACTGCAAGTACAACCCTCCACAGACTTTATCCTCCTCAAGTGGCACTAAAGTTTCAACCCAGCTGAGTCACTCCCAAATCAGTCATGCTGGCTATTTGGGGCCACTGTTTTAGGACAATTTCTTTTGTGATAAAAAAAAATATTTAATCTACTAGCTACTCTAATCAAACAAGCAAACTTCCATTCTCAACAGATTAATGTACTTTTAAAATGTTATTCGTCATTCAGTGTTCCTTACCTACATGTTCTTGGCATGAATCTGTGGTGGGTAGCTCTCACTCAAGTGCTGACTATGGGAATAAGGCTCTTCATATGGTATGGCTCCATCCTTTGTGAATTTAGTGTCATCCTATATCAACAAAGGAAGAACAGCAGTGAGAGAGAATGGGGAAATGTATTTTCAGGGGCCAGTTTTGGAAGTGGCAAGCATCTGTACTGCCACCATCCATTGAACACATTCACTGGATCCAAATGAATTGCAAATTATCAAAAGTCTTGGCAAACATATGCCATTATCTCTGTTGCCCTTGCTGCTAATGAATTGTGACAAAGTTAGTCGCATCTGAGCAATGTGAGAGATTCTCAACACAAATTGTTGGCAGTTCTGGAGCACTGTGGCACATGAGCTGTGTCTTTCCTTTTCAAAAATTATCTCTTAGCAGTAAAATATTTTCTAGTTAGAAGTTTTCTTTATAGGAATTTAAAGGAAACCAAATGTGAGAAAGTCACAGAAGTGTGTTTTTGACATTAAGGCAATCTCCAGACAGTCTTGGTTGTTAAGATATCAAAAGTGAAATGACATCATTTTAAAGCATCATTGAATATCACTTAATTATAAAAAGAAATGCAAATGTAGATTCTCAAATGTAGTCGATTCTACAGCAAAGTTATCTTAATGATTCTAAACATGGGATATTTTAAATTGCTATAAAAATAAGTAGCAGCAGGAAATGACATAGTTAAATGGAAGACTATGCTAATGAAATTTCACATATTCACACCCTTTACTAAGGAGATAAATATTAATATTTTAATAGCTATGCTTTCTTTTTTTCCAAGTGTAGTCATGCGGGAACAAAATGAAAATAACAGCTCATGACTGTATTAAACTGAAAACTTCAACCTTCAATATTGGGAAGAAAGTCCATCATTGCTTATCAAAACTTTAAATCAGCTATCTACTATCCTTATGACTCTCAGATATACAATTTATAAACTGAATTACTTATCATGATTTGTGACAGAAATTCAACCTGGTCATCTCAAATGTATTCTTATTAATATAACAAAATCAGACAGTCAATGAACCAGTCACGTAAAGCTGGCATCTCTAAGCTCTTCTGGTTTTTGTTGTTGTTGTTTTGTTTTTGTTTTTGCTGCCTGCTAAAAGCCACAAAACTTCTATTACAGCTCTAGAAACATAGCTGAATACTCAACAGGAAGATGGAGAGAAAAGCAGCAGTGCCCATCAGTTCAAATCTTTCATTAGGAAAGAAAATTTTTCCCCAGTTCCTCCATCTTCATCTCCAGCAGACTTCTACTTAGTTCTCATTAGCCAAACTGATTTATGTAAGTATTCAGAACTGAGGCAGGCCAGCAAAACAGAGGGAAGTCCACAAAGGCATCACAGAGTTCATCGTCATAGACCCATGATCTATATTTTTATCATCTATTCTTATAACTATACCTATATCAATAATCTATATATGGTTATATAATAGATGCATAATAGATAGATGGATGATAGAGATAGGTAAATGATAGAATAGATGATAGAGATAGATGATAGATACACGGGCAGACAGACAAACAGAAAGAAAAAAAGAAAATATATTCAACAAGATCATAGAAGAAAACTTTCCCAACTTAAAGAAGGAAATACCTATGAAGATACAAGAAGCCTATAGAACACCAAACAGAATAGACCCCCAAAAAAGTTTCCTCACCACATAAATTAAACCACTAAATGTACAGAATAAAGAAAGAATATTAAGAGCAGCAAAGGAAAAAGGCCAAGTGACTTACAAAGGCAAACCCATCAGAATAACACCCAGTATAGCAATGGAGACTTTGAAAGCCAGGACCTGGACAGATGTAATGCAGACACTAAAAGACCATGGATGCCAGCCTAGACTAATACACCCAGCAAAACTTTCAATCATTATAGATGGAGTGAACAAGACATTCTAAGACAAAACCAGATTTAAACAATACCTATCCACAAATCCAGCCATACAGAAAGCACTAGAAGGAAAATTCCAACCTAACGAAGTCAAATACACCCACGAAAACACAGGCAATAGATAACCCCACAGCAGTAAACCCCAAAGAAAAGACGTACACAAACACTATCACAAAAAGATAACAGGAATGAACAATCACTGGTCATTAATATCCCTTAATGTCAATGGACTTAATTCACCTATAAAAAGACACAGGCTAACAGAATGGACACAAAAGCAGGACCCATCTTTCTGCTGCATACAAGCAACACACCTCAATTTCAAAGATAGACACTACCTCAGAATAAAAGGCTGGGGAACGTCTTTCCAATCAAATGGTCTTAAGAAGCAAGCTGGTGTAGCCATCCTAATATCCAGCAAAATAGACCTCGAACTAAAATCAATCAAAAGGGATCAAGAATAACATTACATACTCATCACAGGAAAGATTTATCCCTGGTGCATGAGCTGGCTTTTTGGAGCCCATTCCCTATGGTGGGACACCTTGCACAGCCTTGGTGCAAGTAAACAACCACTATCTGATTGGCCTACTCCATTGTGGGAGCCCGTTCTCGGGTTCCTCATGGCTTTACCCAGCAGGTCCGCATAGAGGATGATTAGGACCACAGGCCTGAGTGCAGGTGTCTGAGATGGACTGCACTTGGCTGTGCTGGGGGAGGAGGTCTTTTGCTTCACCCTTTGGTGTCTCTATAAAAACCCTGGGGCAGAGACAGTCGGACATGTTGGAACAGGTTCCAGGCCCTCTCGAGGCTATCCTTTATTTTCTATCTGTTTATCTCTGCAAGATTATCTGCAATAAATACTTCTATCTAATATTTCCTGCTGCTCACACTCAAGAAAACTCTGGGGAGCTGTAGGGTTGGTGGGGAAATGCCCCCAACACTCCATGAAATGGAACTCGTGTCTGGCACTGCTTGGAAGGACAAGAATCTGAGAATAAATAAATACCTTGGGGGAAAGCATCTACTGTTGTTTTGCTAAGAGAATATAACAATAGAACGCCTCCTGACTATATTTTGCTATAGCCATAGATAAGTGTCTCACTCAGCCAACATCCAAAAAGCTGTCTCCTAAAGTAGATGGGAACTAACACAGAGAATCAAAACTAGATAATGTCAGTAGAGTGAGAGACTTTGTAACACTTAGTCCTAAATAGAATATCTTCATCAGATTCCCACCATCATGGCTCAAGGAACTACATAAAAGAGGAGGCTGAACAATTCCAGGAGCTAAAGGGGATGTAGGAAATCAAGCAAACAGTGTATTCCAGACACAACAGGGCTGATGCACACATGAACTCACAGAGACTGTGCCAACAAGAACAGGATCTACACAGGTGCAAGTCAGATGGGGAGCCAGCCCTGAGACTGGGAAACAGACACTAACTCCCACAGCTAACTGAGAAGCTATATCTCCAATTAGCAATCACTCATAAAGGAAAAGTTATTTTTTCCAATGGAGTCTGACTGAGTACACAAACCACACAAACCAGCAGTAGATGGGCAACACAAAATGAACTCAAAGACATTTTTGAAGATTGTTTTGTCTCATATTGCATTCCTTGGGATTTTTTTTAACCTTACTGATCTTTTGCATGTATATTATGTTTTCTGATACTGAGGTTTTTTTACGTATTTATGTGTATATGTATCCCTGTGTGTGTATGCATTCCTCATGCTCTTTCTTAGTTTCCTTTTTTCCTTTTCTTGTTAGTTTGTTAATTTGGTTTTATACTTGTTTGTTTGTCTTTTTATTTGCTTGTTTGATTTCCTGAAAGAAATCTTAAGAAAGAAGGTATGGAGTTGGAAGGAGGGGGAGATGGAGAGAATCTGGTAGGAGATGGGAGAAGAAAAACTGTGATAAGAATATACTGCATGAAAGCAACTTTATTTTCAATAATAAATAACATTATGAAAAGTAATAAGTTAAAGCTCTGGACTTCAAATTTTCACTTATGAAAATATGATGATAGGGAGAAGGAGGCAAGAGTATCATAAGTTTTAGGTCAGCCTAGGATGTATAACAAAGTTATACAAACACAAACACACACACACACACACACACACACACACACACACACACACGGATGAATCTACCTCACAAATGCAAACACATACAAAAAGAAAATTCCACTGAATATTTTTTTTCCAAAGTGCACATACTTCCAAGTTATATGTGTTTATACAAATAGTTTGCCTACATTTATGTCAATTAAATTCATGTGTTGACTGTTTTATAGCTTCATACTACTCTCGTCCTCATATTCTCGTATTTCCCTCCCACCCCTCTCAAAACATCTCCTTGGACCTGCCTCTACTGAATGTACCAGACTCTACTGACTCCCCATGGGAGGTCTATTGGTGAAATGATTTTGGCCACTCCATGTAGTTAAAAGGATATTTATTTAATGGTGTAACTCACAAATTAAGTAATGGGTAGGTCGCAGGGTCTGGGAAAGGTGTATCGCAATCCAGCGGTGTTCTCTGGAGCTCTGCAAAGTTCACCTGCAAGTTCAGTGCCCCGGCACAGAGAGAGCGCACAGAGAGAGCGCTGGCCCATCCAGCTCTCAGGTCTCCAGGAGCTTCCCCTGGCCCCGGCCTCATAGGCGTAGGCGTGACAGTTGCCAGAGTCTCAATGGGGGTTGGAACTTCCAGATCCGAGCTGGAATGGCTACCCACTACAGAGGTCTTACCTTGGTGTAGGAGGGAATGGGGAATGGGCTCGGGGAGGGAGGGGGGCGCGGGGGGGGGGGGAGGCGGGAGGAGGGAAGAGAGGGATCTGTGATTGATATGTAAAATGTATAAAAAATCTTAATAAAAAAAATCTCCTTCCTATGGGTCTCTTTTATACATTCGCATCTTTTTGCTGTTGTTTTATGACCCACTGAGTTTAAACAGGTTCATCTGGGTCACCAGAGATATGGAATTTATTATCATTATTATTATTATTATTATTATTATTATTATTATTATTCAATGGATCCTAGTGGATTCAACAGTGAGTACAGAGCTGAAATTAATGATTTCCCTCCCCCCAGAATCCATCAATGGCCAGCACACACACACACACACACAGCAGTAATGGAAATAAGAAGAAATCGATATTTGGGTCTTATCGGGCCTTTGGCCGTTGAATTCTCTTAAAACTACCTTTCTTTTTCAAATTCCCACTATTATAAAACTCTGGTGCTGACTGTCCAGTTCTTTCGTGTTATAATTTACCACACATTATCAACAGCAAACTTAGTATGCCGCTAGCTGCTGTTTCTACTCTTTTCCCCAAGAAAGGAATATGTTCTCATTCATAAACATAATGAATAAAACACTTGGTTTACATGGCTCACCAGTGTTCCAGAATTGAAAAGCCATTTTTTTCCACAGGCCATGATCCAACTTCTAAGGCAATACAATACACAGGAATTTCATTAGGGTACCCAATAACCAGCAGTATATCACAATATAAATGTATTTCTTTATACCTCACATTTAACACAGCCGTGTGAAGGATTACATCCCCATATAATTACTTACTCATTGTCCAAAGAAAGCTCCACTTACTCCCCCCCCTCTTTTATTGAAAATAGATTATTTCTCATATAATATGTCTTGATTACAGTTTCCCCACCCCACAACAGGACATTACACACAGAGAGGGGTAGAGACCTGGAAACACTCAGCTCTAAATGGGATGCCTCCATCAAATCCCTCCCCTCAGAGTTCAGGAAGCCCTGCAAAAGAGGAGGGGAATAAAGAATGTGAGTATTTCAAAGGGTTTTAAGAAAAGCAGACATCAAGAGTGTAACAATCACCTTGGACTGAGTGAATAAATAACATTTATTACTGTAGGTCCTCCTTATATTACTATCCTCAATAAATTGAAAATTAACAAAAAAAGCTGAATTTCTAAGTTATCAAAGAGTAACAATCTTCAACAACATTAGAACTTTTATAAGAATTGTAATTTACATAGAATAGTAAATAAAATAGTGCAGAAGTTATTCATTATTGCATGTTATGTAACTCAGTAACCTTGATTATTCTCAATTTTTCACTTTTCATGTGTCTAGGAATACATATTTATAACAAGTAAAAGGTGCCCAAGTTCATAATAACAACTAAAATTAGGAACATTAATATATGCAAAGAACAGTTCCATTTTCTCTTCACTGATAACTTTTATTAGTATAAATGAAGAAAATTTTAATTTATATTAGATTTAAATATGTAAAAACGTAGCTACGAGATTTAGCTTTGAATGACTATTTTCCCTCTAATGAATATTTTGATTAAGGTAATAAACCTTTAAAAGCAGAGATCATTATAGAAATGTAAATGTGCTCCAAAGTGCAGCTGGGACCACCTGAGACATGAAACATTTAATTTAGAAATGAGCCTCCTTTCACATTTAATTTCTTTTTGTTCATTCTCTTATTTTACAAAATTAAAGACTACTCTCAAAACAGGCTAATTTTTTTTCCTAAAAATGTATAAGCTTCTGTTTTATCTTCCCCAGTAAGAGTGGTCAATCTACTGTTTGGTACTGTCAGCCACTGTTGGTTAATTTAATAAATAAAAAGCACCCCAGATAACAAATAAACAGAAAAACAAAAAATAGTGAGCAAATATTACTTTTTATTATAAGTGATTTTTCTCAGCAGTCCTCAGGTGCCTGAAGCATATGGAATCTTCAACCACTGAACCAGCTCCCTGCCCCATACACACTTGGTAGTATTTTACTGTGTCTGATGCTTCTGGTGTGTTTTATGAATTAGTTTTCCTTCACAATGAAGACAGTGCTTTTCTTTATTATTTTTTCCCAATGTAGTTCATCTTGTTTCAAAGACCTACTTTACTCTACACTGAGAGAATCATTCTTTCAACAATGGCAAGGACGCACACATTCAGGCACAAGATCTGTTTGTTTACCTGGTATTTTGATCCCGGTCCATTTGTATTTGGTGTAGATGATGATTTTGCCCCCTGGAATTTTCAACTCTGTCTAGATTCTTCATCTGTTCCCTAAAACACCCTCCTTGTGTTATTATGGTGATGTATTTCAATGCCTCTAATCAGGGGCTTTCAAAAGGAGCAGCAGATATAGAAGTGATTAAAAATTTTAGTGACGAGACAAGCTAGAAAGCAAAAGGGTCAGGAGAATAGGCCATTTTACATGTTTACACATAAGGAAAATTGTGTGTATATAATGTTTTGCAAATGAAATAAAAGGGTCATTTACCCATGAGTGACTACTGGCTGTACAAATTCTTCTGGCTACCCTTGATCCTGCACTTACAAGGACATACCGATGTGTAGTTAGGAGAAAGCTCAGTATGTAGTTACAGTCGACAATAACATCATACCAGACATTCTAAACACCAACAACACTTGCAGAAACATTTGCGGTTAGTTCACACAGCTTTCCATGCCCTTCTGACATGCACCACATCTATTGCATTTGCTTTCCTGGCCCTTGATAATTGTACTTGCCTTCCTGGATATGGCTTCTCCACCAACTGCGAGAAACATAAAGTTAAAACAACATTTTTATGTTTCCTTTTAGTCTTTATTTTCTTGTACTGTATAAGGTTATAAATAATTACAACCATGCTCATTCATTTGATCCATGGGAAAAGGGTCTCATCGCTGCTGCAGTGAGGACTCAGGCTTAGAGTGTGAAATTATCCATCTGTTTTGAGTCTGTTTCATTTTGGGTGCCACTTTACAATATCTCTACACTTTCAGATGTAGTCAGCACTTTCACTTCACTGAGAATCATTAATCGCTCTCTACCTGACACCTGGTGTGGTTTATAATTCTCTTAATCTCTTTGTTAGCTAGCGGCAAATGGACAGTAATAGTTATGACCCCATTACAAAGTTTTCCCTATGCTGAATTGAAGATGATGTATTCTGTCTTTGGTTCTTTTATTAATATTTTAAAATGAAAAATAGTAAAACTTCCCTGTTTCAGGTTATTTTCAAGAGTCTATGCATTGCATTAAACTTACTCTGTGATGGCTTACATTAATGCACAGTAATAGTCACTAATCTTCCTGTCTTGTTCGGAAAGTGTATACTCTGTTCTCATGTTGAAGCTAAGCTTAGTGATGTGACTTGCTTTGATTGATGGAAATTTAGCAAAGAGCAGAAGCAGCAGACCCTTTAAATGTACTTGTATCATTTGACTTGGTTTCTCTACTTATGTATTCATAGTGAAAACTGTGCAATTTCTTGTTATGTTTATTTGCTGTTTGGTATGAGAGACTTCAAAATGGTTTAGTCATGGAAGACATTAAAACCCATCCTATAATCTCGAGTAGGATGCCTCCATCAAATCCTTCCCATCAGAGCTGAGAGAACTCTTCAGAAGAGGAGGAAGAAAGAATGTAAGAGCCAGAGGGGATGAAGGACACCAAAGAAAGAAGGCCCTCTAGATATAGAACACAGATTGTGGCAGCATGCACAGGGCTTGCATGAGTCTGCACCAGATGGAGTCTTGGAGCTGAGATAAGTAGACGCACACTCCCATCCTTAACCCAGATGCTAACTCTAATTGATAACCACTTGCAAATGAAAATTTAGTTTTCTCGAAGGGAGGCTCACTGAAGAAACAAACCACTTGTAAGGGTAGGCTGCATGTCCAGCAGTCGCTGGCTAACAGAACAACATAAAAGGAACTCAACCTCATTTTTGGAGGTATTTGGTTTATGGAACTCCTATGCATGCAAACATTTGTCTTTGTGCCTGTACATGTTTCTCATGCTTTTTCTTTGGCTCTTTTTATCCTGTTTGTTTATTTAATCCTGTCCTGATTTGTTTTTTTTCAATCTTATTATATCTTATAGATATTCCCTAGATGCCTATTTGTTTTCTAACGAGAGACAGAAAGGATATAGATCCAGTTGGAAGGGGAGGTGGGGGTGGAGATAGTAATCAGAATATATTGTATGGGGAAAATTGTTTTCTATAAAAGAAAAAAGTATCCTATACCTTCATCCTAAGAGTAGCCAACACATCCTATGGCAGAAGAAAGGGCCACACTCATCCTAGATAAAACACTGCAGTCATCTTGTAGAACTATGACTGAGAAGTAAATACTTGATGGGCAGGCACTGTATTTAGAGTGATTTGTCATGCAATAAGTAATATCATTGTGGTATAAGATAAATGATATAATGTCTAACATTATAGTAATTGGATGTTTTCTTGGGGCTTTTATATTGAAGTGGAAGAAATAAATCTTTGACAAAAAGAATACTATATCCACATTGAAATGTGCACAAGGGAATTATTTATAATTCTCAATAGTATTTTCTACAATATCACATGTTAATTCAGGATATTTTTATAACAGCATACAATTTAATTCATGAGTTCCAAAAATAATGACAAGCATCATCTTCATCAAGCTTTATCATTAAACAACAAAAATTATTGTAATTGTCACTCAATTTGCTTTTATATATGTTTATTATGAGTTCCACTACTTGGTTACCATTTGTTGCCTTTGAGAATGTTACTGTGAAGCCAGTCAAAATGATGCAAGCCTTTAATCCCAACACTTGGGAGGCAGAGGCAGGTGGATTTCTGTGAGTTTCAGACTAATACTACATGGTCTACATAGTGAGTTAAAGGACAACCAGGGCTACACAGATAAAGCCTGTCTCAAAAAATGAGAGAGAGAGAGAAAGAGAAAGAGAGAGAGAAAGAGAGAGAGAGAGAGACAGACAGACAGAGAGAGACAGAGAGACAGAGAGAGGAGAGAGAGGGAAAGAGAATATTCTTGTGAATATTGTACAGGAAGGGGAAAGTACAGTTATACTGGCATGAATGTATTACATGTTCATGTGTTTATGCTATATCACAATGTTGGCGTTTGGAATGTTCTCCAAAAAAAGGTAGATATGTTCTAGGAGAAATGAGGGTTTTTCAGGAAAATAACAATATTTTTCTAATATCTTGTTTAATAAAAAACAGACTTTGAAGCCAGGCAGTGGTGGCACATGCCTTTAGTCCCAGCATTTGGAAGACAGAGTCAGGTGGATCTCTATGAGTTCGAGGCCAGCCTGGGCTACCAAGTGAGTTCCGGGAAAGGCACAAAGCTACACAGAGAGACCCTGTCTTGAAAAACAAAAACAACAACAAAAAAAAAAAAAAAAACAAACAGACTTTGACATAGTGAAGATCCAGGAACAGCCTTACCCTCTTCCAGGCTACCAAATTTTATGACAAAAATAATTATGTGATAGATGAAGCATGAGGTGTGTGCACAGGGGCTAGCACCCTGAAGATGCTCAGATCTGACTTGTGGAGGAAGACTTAGAGTGGCTGAAAATGTTTCTTTTCAAATCATCTATCTTGTGTTTTACTGCTGACTTTTTTTTGTAGTATGAAGTTTCCACAAATATGTTTCAAAAATCAATCTTAATTTGAAGTTTAGCAAAGTCACCAAGGGAGAGGTCAGAGAGTGGCTAAAGTTGTATTTGGATATGAAGACTCTGTGTGTTTTCATAGGCGTCATTGTGCTACACAGCACGAAGAGTTCCTAGTGAGGTTTGTGACTACCCGACTTCTTCTCATGTAGAAGTCTTAACACTGTTAGTGAGGGGCAAGTCCTTGTCCAGGATAGACTAGCTTTGTACCTCAGACTGAGACATCTTCGACTTTGTTCAAGGTTTGCTTGGTTATTTTCATGGAATTACTAAATCCTTCTGCTGGAACAGGCTCCCAGACCATAGAACAATGGTCTCCATATTAGAGGCATCATTCTGACCTTAAAACCCAGCCCAGAAGCCCCAACACATGATAGGAACAGAGACCATAGTTCCAGGATTCAGTGACATCCCTAAATGTATTGACCTAGCTTTTTTGCTTCTGTAGTTCTGCTTCTATCTAACTGTCTTTGTCGACTAGAATATAATTTTGTGCACAAAAGACAAAGAACTATGAGGGTCTGGGCTGCATGACTTGGGCAAGTCCCCCATGCATCACCTGCCCTGCCATAAAGACTTTCTTTTCAGCTTTAAGAGTGTCTGTGTGTTCTCTGATGAACCTACATCATAGCATTGACTTTTGTCTGTTTATAGTATCTCTAACTGTAAAACGTTCAGGAATATCCTTAAAAAAACATTTATGATCTGGTTATATTCTATTTCAAACATTGGTAAAAAGCAGTGGTTTCTATATTCTAAGCAGCTACTCTTTTGTGTACGGAACAAGAGGAAGCAAATTCCAATATTTTCATTAAAACACATGCTTTGGATATTATGGACTTCATTATGTTCTCATATATGAAAGTCACTATTTGTCTGTTTCTTGCTGTTCAAAATGACCTGTTTTTACCAGATAAAGGGGTAGAACTTGTGATTTTCTTTCTTTATTGGGTTTCTACTTTCTGGACTCATAGTGATAAGTGAAATTCTTTAGGATACAAATAATATTATAGTGAAGATTATTTATGCCTGTGATGACAAAGAAGCTCACCTTCCACCTAGGGCTTGAATGGAAGAAGAGACTATGGTGCTACACCGAGGCCTATCCTGTGTGTACCTTTAAGGAATGTATTAAATTCATAAATCTGGGTCTTTCTTTGTAACCACTTCACTGAGTGTTGTACACAGGTACTAAGTCATGGTAGATATACCACAGGGTTAAAAAAAATAATGTGTATAGCTGAAAGGTTTCTCTGGTCTCGCCCGGCCCTGCGGTTTCTCGGCCACTGATAAAATAATCATTTAAAGGCTTAATATTAATTGCCAATTGTATGATCTATGGCAGGCTTCTTGCTAGCTAGCTATTATAACTCAACCCATTTCTAAACCCATTTGAAAAACAAAAACAACAACTTGCTTGCCTCAAAGATGCCTTGGCATAGGCCAATGCAGCTTTATTTATCAACCAATCAGAGCAACACATATTCACAGCATGCAGAAAGATATGCCACAGCAAATGTGCTTTTGAAAGAAGTTTTATGTGACTGTAACTATGTGCACAGGGAGTGATAAACTGCAAAGGACATTTAGAGGAGACTGATTCAGGTCCAGTGAGCCTCACTGTTGTGACTATAGAATTAGCTATAGCCTTCGGGTATGTATTTGAGCACACTGCTCCAGGCTGGGAAGCCAATGGAACACTTTAAGAGGTGGGCCCTTTCTGGAAGAAGTAGATCACTGGGAGGAGGCCTTGAGATTTTAAAGCCCAGCCCACTTTCAGTCACTTTATATACTTTTATATTTTGTTTTAAACAAAATATAATAATTAAATACATATATGGGGTACAGTGTGATACTTTTTAAGTATTTAATTTTTTTAGTTTTATTTATTTGTATTGAGGGGAACACATGCTACAAAGAGTATGTGGATGTTAGAGAACAAACTGGTGTTATCATTTATCTCCTTCCACCTTTATATTGGAACCAGGCATTGCATTAATACTGCTAAGCTTATGCAGCAAGCACTTTGCCACAGCCTTCCTGTTGGCTCTCTTAGAACTTATTAATGGACTGTGTGATGATGCAAACAGGGTAGTTATTGCACATACCAGCTCAGTTTCTTAGTTTCAGGAACAGTAGAAAGCATTTCTCTCAGTTCTTTTGAAATGCACAATAAATTATTGTTAACTAGAGCTGCTTTGCTGTGCTCAAGGTCACTAGAATGCATCTCTCTTTTTATGCCATTTTTAGAACCAATAACCAATCCCTTTCTTCCTCTCCTCATGTCTGTCTACTTACTGTGATGTTAGAATCACCTGGGAATTTTCTATTAGTTGTTGTCCACGTTGGGTTGGTCCATGGACAAATCTGTAGGGGATTGCCTCAGTTAAGTTAGTAAATAATGAAGACCCAGCCTAATGTAGGCAGCATCAATCTCTAGGCATAGAGCGCTGAGGTGCTTAAGAGAAGAAAAGCCAACCCAAGTACAAGCAAGTGAGATCCCAAGCAATGCACTTCTCTTTGCTCTTGACGGTTGATATCATGTGACTGCCTATTGAAGTCCCTGCTACCTTGATGTCTCTGCAGTAGCAGACTGTAACCTCTAATTGTAAGCTAAAGAACCCTTTTCTTCCTAAAGTTGCTCTTTGTATGAATATTTTATCATAGCTTCATATATAAAACTAGGACACATACCTTGTTAGTTAGCATGAGCAAAATCATGTAAGTTTTGTTGAAATATAAATGATATACATGAAATAAGGTACATGTAATAGAGAGGAAAAGACTTTTAGTTGTAGTAGTATTGCCTTCAATGCATTAATGGTAATGTGAATGTGCTCTTCTGTCCAAACTTATCAAATTGGAGAGGTTTGATTTTCAAATTCAAGGTTATTATTTGGTACCATGTATTAAGAACATTCAGCTCTCAGTTGAATTTCATATGTGTAATTATTATGAGTATTTTATGCATCATGTGATTTCCATTAGTTTTTGACATATGGCTTAGTTGTTAAAATTTACACTATAATGATTCTCCATTTTCTATACTTCAGGTTTTCTTTGTTACAATATTCTATAAATGGCCAAACTGCAGTGTGGTAATATATGTGAATTTGTTTTTCTCACATAACTGCAACTATTAGAGGAACTTGGTAGCAAAGGTGAGCTATTATAGCAAATAAATTCAGATCATAAAATGACTCAAGTATAATAGAAGTTTATTTCCTAGTCACATAACAATGATTTTCTGGCTCCTGTGCGGCATGTGGAGGGCAGGGGCCAAAGACCAGAATTTTGAAGACCTGAGCATATTCTCCAGAGTTTCTCTACCATCCATATCCCTCTGACAGAGGAGAATTAAATTATAAAGATGACACCCTTAAAGACTTGGTGTCCAGGAGCAGAAATGACAAACATTTTAGCTCATGCTGCACCTGCTAGAACTCAGGTTCATTATATGTACAGTTTCAAAGTATCTCTCCTAATGGGTTTATAATATCTGTAGCTTACTTTGGTTTGTATTATGGTACAGTACACACATGAACAGAGTAAGATGCTTTCATAGTGTTGCATGTGCATGATATCTCTTAACTGTACCAACAGAGAATCTGTGGCATGAATTATAGTAAGGTATATAAAGAATATGGGGCTCCAATGTACTTGGCTTCACCAAGTACAAGGAAACTGAGAAAATTAAAATGTAGAGCATAAGCCATTTATAACTCATACATTTTTCCCATGTGCATATATATGCATATATATATATATGCTACAAAATTTTCTCTAATACTTGTGCATCTGGAAAAAACAAACTCATATATTACTACACTGCAGAATATATATGTACATTACATATAAGTATGTATGTATATATTAACAGATATACATATGTATCTATTCAGTACTATGTAAGACACTCTGATAGTCAATATTTTTTTTTAACTTGGTTGAAAGAAATTATACTGAATGAGTTAACTTCTCTCAAAATAAGAGCAGTACAATGCAAAATGAGGGATGCAGAAAAATAATGGCACAAACCCTTCAAGGCACTCCAAATTTTACATAGAATTGGAGGGAAAATGAGATTACATGTGCAAAACAATATTCCTCCTTAACCTACAACATTGTGGACTGATATTGGATACAGAGATGTATAAATACAAATGGGAAATAACTTTTGGGACTAATTAGAAGCTTAGTTTATTGACATTAGTTTACTTATTTTAATGAATTAGAGGTCCTTTGTTAAAAGAATTGTGTGCTCTATTCAATGTTAACAAATAGAAAATTAATATGATTTTAATGATAACTAGTGTTGGTCATAAAGCTATTCCATGTATATATTTGGTGTGTTTCTAAAAACACTGCAAAATAAAAAAAAGTCTTCTAGAATATGCAAACTTGAAAACAAAGTAACATGATATTTCTTGTTACATTGACATTTAACTTTTCCATATGTCTTATTTTTGTACTTTTTATGACTTCAAGAGAACATATTATAATCATCTATTTTTAATTGCTATAGCAAACTGTCCCAGGGAGGATAACATCATCTTATTTAGCTTCCAGTTTGGCAGTTTGAGAATCTAACCAGCCTGACACATGCTTTTGTGAAACCTTGCCTTGGCCATATCACCCACCGCATGGTGGACTTCAGTGCTGGAGTATGTGGGAACACTCGAATACATTTCCAGACAGGAACCCAGAGAGCTGGGTTGAGCCAGGTGTGCTTTTTCAGTTAAGTTTTTACATTTATTTTATTGTCACTTTTGAGAATTTATAAATTAATTCTGCATTCAATCATCTCCACCAACTCTGCCTGCACCCCCACTCCCTCTCAATGTTGACTTCTTCTTTAATTATTACTCCTATGTTTGTGTTTAAACACACATCACACACACACAGACACAGACACACACACACACAGACACAGACACACACACACACACACACACACACACACACACACACACACACACCACCTGCTGAGTCCATTTAGCATTGTTTATATGTTTAGAGCTGACCATTTGGGTTTGCATAGCCAATTAGAGTTCTCATTCCTAGAGAACACCAATTCTCCCTCTCTTAGCAGCCATCAATTCTCTGTAACTATTATCTAGAATTGGGGCCTTGTGAGAATTCTCCCATCCATATTAGCATGTCAATTAGTGTTGTATAAACATCATGTTCCATCAATCTAAAAACCTACATGTGCAAGTATTTGGTGAAGGATTTTCCACACCATCCCAGGGTGAAAGGTGGAGGACCATAGAATGGATGTGAGAGAATATAAAGTTGAATCTGCTGTCATGATGACTCACCTTCAGGACACTGAGAAAGAACCTAGTCATCACTGAGAAGGCTTTGGGTAATTGTAGTCACACCCTATCTCTGGGGTTCCCCTATTCACCAAGTAATAAACTAAATCCACTTTGGATAGCTTTATATAGTTTAATTATTCCAGTGACTAATTAATTCAGCCATTTTGATGCAATCCAATCGGAAATGTCATGGATGCTAACTTTTCTATAAAGGAAGATTTAACTAGAATTTTTATTTGAAGAAGCTGACTGCTTAATCAAGTAATTGACTTACTTATGCAGTTGTTTTCTGCATTTTGATGTTATTGGTTTCAACTATTATCTTTTGGATATCACAAAATAGTTATTTTAATGTCTATTTATGGAAAAGTATATCTGTATAAATACATGTCAATATACATACCTACAAATGTAAGAGTTATAATTACCTGAAACTGTTAAATAATTAATTCACTATTTTCATTAGCTCATATTTAGAATTTGAGCATCATAGTTTTGAAAATGGGTCTCTAACAACTCTAACAATTTCCAAAAAATTTTAAAAGGCAAATTGCAATGTAATGTATGTAAAAAAAACATAAACAAGAACAAGTGCTCATGAAAACATTACAATTTTTAAAGTTCAGTTATACTTTGAAGAATGGCAGTTTTGATTTTACATGCTTGACAATTATCACCATCCTAGTTACATTCCTACATGCATATACATTTGTAGGTGAGAGAATCTTCATGCAGGCTTCCTGAATTATGAGTGTGATGTGGTGTGAATCAGAACTTCCTTGTGGCATGAGACCTGAATTGTCATTTGACAGCATTCTTTACTGGTTTTTTTTTTTTTTTTTTTTTTTTTTTGGTTTTTCGTGACAGGGTTTCTCTTGTGTAGCTTTGTGCCTTTCCTGGAACTCACTTGGTAGCCCGGGCTGGCCTCGAACTCACAGAGATCCGCCTGCCTCTGCCTCCCGAGTGCTGGGATTAAAGGCGTGCACCACCACCGCCTGGCTTCTTTACTGGTTTTATTAAGATAATGCAGGAAGTAGGCTACTTTTACAGTAATCATAGTGTGATCTTTTTAAATAAAGTTGATTTTATTAGGTAACAAACCACAAATAAGTGTAATATCTACAGCTACATTTATCGTATTTGTATCGTAATTCTTGAGTCAGTAGAAACAAATTGAAAATTTTGAAATCACTCAATACTGAAGTTGGAAGATGGTTTTAAAAAAAGAAAAAAATCACCCTGTGAAGAATCTTTAAGCCATAATCAAAGAAATGGGTTGCTACATGGGTTCCATGAGTGGGGTTCACTCACAGCTACAAAAAAAAAAGCTGCACTTAGATATGAAGATACAGTTAGGTTGTTCAATAAGGTAGGTATGAAGTATGCTATTGTGGTAGCATTGGTATATACACTCTAAAAATCATCAGTTATGTATGTACTTCTAAAAGGAATTAAAAAGTAAAGTTTCAGTATGTAAGTCATACCACAAATAAAGTTATTTTAAATGTAGGATCACAAAACATATCCACAAATAAATTTGACAAAAAACTACATTACAACTTTAAAATGTTTTGTGAAACATGGGAGATACTTTTGAATACAAGGAGAACGTGTTTCGTTGGAATCATATCTATATCAAGATAACAAATCTTATCTTTCGCTTCTAGTAATGTATTGTTCAAGGTGATCAAGCCATGCACAGATGTCCCTTGACTTACAAGTGGGCTCCTTCTGAATAATAATGTGAATACTGCTGCCAGACATTGGTAACATTGCATCATTTATAATAGGTTGTTGGCTTATCTCTGCTTCTACTTCACTCTAACCATATAAACTGACTCTACTCATTTAAAATGGGTTTTCCTGTTCTAAAATCCTTTAGTACTTAGCTCTCCTTGGTGTATAATATAGTTGTCTAGATAGCATGAGTATCTGCCAATGCCCTTCATCAAAAGAAAAATAGCAACCAACAAGCAAATTTCCTGAAAAATAGATGGAGAAAGGAAGAGCATACATTTTGTTAAAATATGCTAGTTTAAGGATACTGTGGAAAATCCAGATGGAATTGTCCAAGCCCTGCAGTCCTAGAATAGAGTTTGTGAAGCAGTCATGAATGGGAGTTTTGGTGAAGACTATCAGTTAAAACTAAAATGCTTGATGAAATCTTTGTAGTTCCAGTACATGGTACCATGAAGAACTTGGTTCTCTCTCATTGCTAAAAATAGTTGCTGAAAGAAACATATTTTCCCTAGAATATGACAAAGGGACATAAAGCAACAATAATTATTGCTTTGAATAAATTATTTTTATATATCGAGAGGATTCTTTTCAACATAGACTGAAAAACATCTGAAGACACAAAGCTAATCTTCTGGTCCACTCTCCCTTAAAGAAAGATACAAATAGGACAAGTGTCTGCATGATAACGAAGTTGAAGCTTATTTTCCCCAGAATCATTTCTCCTGCAACTAGTATTTATTTATCATGTAGGGGAAATTAAAAAGAGAGCATGAAATTGAGTGGATGGGGAAGTAGGGGTGGGTCTGGAAGTAAACAAGGGGGGATTAATATGATCAAAATCCAGTGTGTGAAATTTTCAAAGAATTAAAATATTATTTAAAAAAGGAATCCCAGTATATTTTACACTATTTGCACTCTATATTGCTGTTATACTTCAAAACTTTATATAGACGCCTAAAAAGGCTTTTAATACTTCATTCACACGAAGTCATTTACACCAATGTTTTCCTTGAGACCACTACACAAATCAACACATACAGCAAGTCAACCAACACACCATTCATTTGTGCCTTTCTAGTCAGTATCACCTTTTATGTCTATTATTATGACTCATATTACATTTACTTGTAATTTTTATCATGATATCATGCATTTGTCCTCTGCTTGTTGTAGTTGGATATCGTGCTATTAAGTTCGCTTAAAGTAATTAATTATGGTGCTCAAAACTGGATGAAAATGTATAGTGAATTCCAAGACATACATGAACCACAGTGGGTTAGTAACTCCCTTCTCTAGGCAGGAGCTAGCATTCAAACACTGATAGTGGCATACATGTCACTACATTTCTCATTGCTTTGACAAAATACATGGCAGAAAACAATAGAATGGAGGAAGGATTTATTTTGGCTCATTGTTAAGGAAATAGAGTCCACCATGGCAGGGAAGGAAAGATAGTGAGATGATACAGTTGTTTAATCATATCTCAGTAGAGCAAGATTCACTTCTATGTTTCAGATTATATCATATAATGCTTTCACTCCAGTAATTGGCACAATAAAGTTAAAATCCATTGCTGACAACATTTTCTCATGGACTCTCATCTCTATTCATGTTTCCATTCCAATCTGCCTCTGTTATAATTATTCAATTCCCCACACACAATTTTGTTTCCATATATCTTAAACTACTATGAGCTTACCTCAGTTATAAGTATGGTCCTTAGACAAAATCGTTAATACTTGCTAAACTCAATTTTTTGCTTATTCACTGTTGGTACACCTGAAAGACTGCACAGAAAAGTGTGCAATCTTATTGACAGGTCTCATTTTAAATTCATGTTTACTAACATCAACTGAAATATTAGTATTGTCTAACATTAGGCCATTGCTATATCAATCTCCATTATCAACATGTTATATCTTCTTGTCTCTAATCACATTTCTATATTTTCTGATATTTACTGGGGATATAAATGAGCATCTTCAATGTGAAAAGAGAATCAGGAAGAAATCTACACATGTTCCTCTTCGCTATGTCTGTGCTCATAGTCTCTGCCTTCTTTTCTATGACAGTGGAGAACACTTACACCCCTAATGAAGATTAAACCCTTCCCTTTAGAACTGAATCTGGGTCTACATTGTACTTGCAAGTTACTCTTTTCTCATTTTACTGTAGATATTGCCCTCACAATTAGATGATTCTTATCACCACTACTATGCTCCTATTTTTTAAATCTTATGTTTTTAAAGTCCTCTCTTACACTTAACCTAACCATATCTCCCTGAGACATATAGAAACTTCTCACAAATTATTTTTTCATCTTTGTTAGTTTACTCCAGTCAGAACTTTGCTTCATTTTTATGCAAAGGCTCTTTTTAAGGTCACTGCTACATTACTGAGCATCTACTTTTCTTATGCCTTCTATGATTCCTTGACATGTCTCACAGATTGTTATTTCAGTTGGCTTTATACTCACCTTGTGTTTTCATTGCCTCATTAGCTACCACTTTACACTTCTTTCTAGGTTTTCTACTCTGCAATCATCTTATGGACATTTTCCGAGACTCAAGGTGATAAACCATCACCTTTCCTTACGTTCTACTTCAAGCCATATACAATGGCTTGAAATATTCATATACTCCATGATACAAAATTTTCAAATTCAACCAAGACTACTCAAGTTTCAAAATTCTTTCTTGAAGAATATACAAATACAATAGGAGGTCTAACTTTAAAAAGGGAATTTAATGCATTCAAATTGCAGAATCTCTTCACCAGACCAAATAGTAAATTATTTTAAAACAGGGCTGTCCACATCCCTTGACCACACATATGCATATATTCTCCCAAGGGTAATATCCCTGACAGAATGGTATTCTTGGTATAATTGATGAACCCATGCTAACACAGCACAACCATTCAAAGTCTTTAGTTCACACGTGGGTTCCTCTTGGTGGTGGATGTTCTATGGGTTTGTGCATATAACCATCATTACAAAGTTGTAGAGAGTAGTTTCATTATCCTTTAAAAAATTCTATGTGGTAACCTTGTCAGTCTTGACAATCTGGCCCTATCAATTTGTATGTCTTGACAGACAGTTTTTCTACCTCCCCTTTTCTAGAATATCATATATTTACAATCACATAGTATGGCATGGTGTGCTTTCAGGTTGGCCTCTTTTTCCTAATGATGTGAATTTTTGTTTTCTGGGTTTTATGGCTCCATAGCACATTTCTTTATAGTGCTAAATGATATTCTGTGGTTTGGATGTAACACACTTTGTTTGCCTACAAAACCTTCACTAGATGCATTCTCTGTGCTTCTAAATTTGAACAAGAATAAATAAAGTTGCATTGAATGTTTATGTGTACACCAGTGCTTACTCAATTGGAAAATTTGACAAGAGTTTTGTATGAAATTAATAACAAACTGTCTTCCAAGCCTTACACAATTGTGTATACCCCATGCAATAAAAATCCTTGTTGCTTCATATTCCCACAAAGAGTGCATCTCAATGATCTGTGGTTTGGGAATTCTAATAAGTATAAGTGTCATTGCTATTTTAATTTGAATTACCTAATGAAACACACTGCTATACATCTCTTCATATCTTCATTTAGTATACATTTTTCTTATGAAGTTTCTCTTTACCATGGGAGCTCATACCTTAATTGTCAGAAGTTTCGTCAACTTATCAAAATCTCCCCAAGTATAGAACTTCCAAAATATTAAGCTGTGGTCTCTCACTCACTTGGATTATTATAAATATTCTAGTTTAGTGATTGATGTGACAACTGATTCTGTTTTCAACCATGATGTATTAAGAATACTTATATTAAACTCTGTCTCAAAGATATAACTCAAAAATTATTATTAACTTCTTTCTTATCGGTTTACACAGGCTTTTATAACTGAAACTAAGCCTCCACCAAATATGAATTATAAGTTGATTTTGTATTGTATAAACTGATTGTAAAGTACATATTTTTCTCATTTGTTGAATCTATCGATGTATTTAATAGGAGGTTTTAAGTTTTAAAATCTTTCCCAAGATTTCCTATGAAGTGAGAGGAAATTTGTCATAACTTTATGAGTTTTGCTCTGATGAATAAATTCAAAGATGAATATCAATAACCACATTGTGTATAAATATTATAAATATTAAGTAAATATAGCAAAAACATAGGGAACATGAGCTACTATGGTAGTGACACTTTAGTTACTACATCTCAAGTAAGAAGAATAGGCAAAAACACAATAAAAATATTATTCCAGGTTTTTTTTTAATTTTGGTGTTCACAATAACCACCATATGACACAGTTAAACTTCAGTATTTCTTAAGATGTGTCTGCAATCCCCAAATAAACACTCAGTGTTTTGTGGTCATTCACAGAATCCCACATGCACAGAAGACTTATCTCTGATTGACAAAGATTTCTACTACCTTTTCTCAGCTCCAGTATTACAAACATGTTCTCTCATGTAATTTTTCTGGAGATTTCATTGTTTAAAATTCCCCGAGACCTGAAGTGCTCTGTGGTATTCCTACGTACACAGAGACTATGCAGTGCTTAAGGAAAAAAAAAAAAACTGATATCTATGTTTGTTCAGACAGGCTATAGTGCATGTGGTTGGCCCTGAGTTCAATATCAATTGATAAAAATAAAAAAGTTAAAATTAAATATGCATCCAGGAAAAGAACCAAGAAATTTTATCGTCTGTACATGAACCTGTAGACCTAATTGCTAAATTAACAACTACAGTACATGAAAAAGCAATAAAAAAAAAAGGTGAAAATCCTACTAAATTTGTTGCTCTGAAATAGGGACTGATATAAAGTGGGGAAAGTATTGAGGAAAGCATTCATATGTTGAAACAAAAAAGAATGCATATTCACATTGTCCAATGTAAAGAAGAAACCATTCTCTGCTAGTTACTTTATGATATACTTCAAGTAGTAATTTATAGCTAATGGATATATTAAAAAATGCAACTTTAAGCAGGAACATACAAAGAACAAGGTTTAATGTTGATTAGATGAGAGCTAATGAGTTAAGGCTGTAGGGCCCAATCTTGTAGCTTCCCCAAGAACAGTGGCTCATATTCACTCACTCACTCACTCACTCACTCACTCACTCAGTATTCATAACCTTACAGAATACAAACAAAAATAACAAGAATCCTCAGATCCTAAAATTTATGAACAATGCTCAATAAGTATTTAGACTGAATTTAAGATTCCTTTCTCTAACTTTTAGCATTTAGCAAGTGAGAATATTTTAAACATTTAAACTCTGCATCTCATCATTTTATATCATCTCTGGTCATGTCATACTTCACTGGATGACTTCTCTGCTTCATTGTAAGGCTAGAGCCAGAAAATCTTCTCATCCATTCATCACAGGTCTATTTCAAGATTTTAAGTGCTGGAGCAGGTATTTGGAATACAATTTCAATATGATGTGCTCTCTGCCACTTGAGAAGAAGAAAAATTATTTCAACTGACGGTAGGGAGTTTCAAAATATCCTGCCCAATTTTAATGACAAAAACAAAACCTATTGCATTGATGATTTTAAGTGTCTGTGGTGGTTTGAAAGAAAATGGCCTCTAAATGGAATGGCACTATTAAGAGGAATGGCCTTGTTGGAGGAAGTATGTCACTTTGGGGGTGGGCTTTGGCTTTCTTTTGCTAAAGCTTCCCTCAGTGTGACAGTCAGTTGACTTCTTGTTGCCTACAGGATGTAGCACTCTCAGCTCCAGCACCATATTTGCCAGCATGCTTCCATGCTCACAAACCATGATGATAATGGACTGAACCTGTGAAACTCTAAGTGAGCCATCCTAACTTAATGTTTTCTTTATAATAGTTGCCATGGTCGTAGTGTCTCCTTATAACAATTAAAAATAAAACACTAACTAAGACTAAAGTTGGTACCATAAGTGGGGTATTGCTGTGACAGGCCTGACCATGCTTTTGTATGGAGTAATATGGATTTTGGTACTTTGGATTTGCAAAGTAGTGCAATGCTTTAAGCACTGCTTAATGGGTCATACTAGATAGAGCATGGATGACAGTGGTGCTGAGTGTGATTTGATATATTATGGGAGGCTCAATCAAGAGGTTTCAGAGGAGAAGAATTTTAGTATGTTGCCTAGAGATCATTCTTGTGGGATTTTGGTGAAGAAAGTGACTGCCTTTTGCTCTTGTTCAAAGAGTCTGCCTGTGGCTAATGTGAAAATTTTTGGATTAATTCCATTGGCAAAGGAAATCTCAAAAAAGCCCAGTATAGTCTCTGTCACATGGTTTTTAGTGGTAACTCTAATGAATATTTATAGTGAAAAGAAGCAAGTTGAAAAAGGTAAATTACAAAATGTAAATTTTAAGGAGAAAAAGAATACCAGGAAGTAGAATTAAATCCTATGTTGAGTGTAGCTAAATCTTATGTTCATGGAGATAAATGGATTCAGAAATGGAATAAAGGGAGTGGTGACCTCAGGGCAAGATCCCACCCTGCAAAGCTTCTAACCTGTGGAAAGAAACTAAAGAAAAGCTTAGATCCAGGTGTGGTGGGACACACCTTTAATCTCAGCACTAGGAAGGCAAAAGCTGGCAGATCTCTGAGTTGGTCTGCAGAGCAAGTCCCAGGACAGCTATGCTTAAGCAGTGAAATACAGAAATTTGGTGAAGATGTAATTGGACAAGGAGGCCATGTTCTAGCCCCAGAAAGCAGCAAAACTTTGGCCACATGGTTCTGGCTTTAGAGTTAAGCATAAAATAAAGAAGTTTTATAATAAAGCCACTAAGGTCAGGCATGTGTCAGGAGTGCCCCTGAATGCAAGCCCATAGTGGCCATTGCTGTGAAGTTGAAGCCTGGATTGCCTTGGAGACCTCAAAATGTTAGAGATGCCAGAATCATGAGATACCTGCTGAAGAAAGCTGCTAACAGGGAGTGAAAGCAGCCCAAGAGAAAGAAGTGTGTTGCAATCAACAAAGCTGAACACAGTTGGAGATCTGAAGAGTGTTTTGACATCAAACATGGAGCTGCAGAGTTTGGAGTTTGCCCAGTTGGTTTTTGGTCTTGCTTTAGTTCGGTATATTTGCTATGCTACCTTCCCTACATTTGGAAATGGTGATATATATCCTGTGCCATTATATGTTAGAAGTGTGTGATCTGACTTTTGATTGTGATTTTACAGGTGATTACAGTTAAGAGATTGCCATGCATCTCAGAAGAGATTTTGGAGTTTGAAACAAGTTTGAGACTGTAATAGACTATGGAGACTTTGGAAGTTGAAATGACTGCATTTTTCACATTATGATATGGGAGCCAGAGAGTGGAATGTGGTAGTTTGAAGGAAGAAGGCCCCCAAAGGGAATGGCACTATTAGGAGGTGTGGCCTTGTTAGAGGAAGTGTGTCACTGTGGGGATGTGCTTTGAGGTCTCTTTTGCTCAAGCTTCCCTCAATGTGACAATCTGTCGACCTCCTGTTACCTATAAGTGTAGCACTCTCAGCTCCAGCACCTTGTCTGCCTGTAGGCAGCCATGCTTCCCACCATGATGATAATGGACTGAACCTCTAAAACTAAGTAAGTCACCCCAATTAAATGTTTTCTTTATAAGAGTTGTCATGGTCATGGTGTCTCTTCACAGCAATAGAAACCCATAACTAAGACAGTTTCTAACATTTATATTTTGTATGTGTATGTGTTATACATGTATATAGGATGTGTTTATGTGCTTAAATGCATGTGGATGCCTATGCACACATATGTGCATGGATATTGGTATAATTTATTTTCTTTGGTCACTGTCCACTCTGTTTTCTAAAACAAGGTCTCTAACTGAAACTAGAGCTCATCAATTTTGCTAGAATGCCTGGCCAACAAATTCTAAGCATCTACCTGTCTTCACTTTCCAAAGTGCAGGGATGATGTATGCACCTAGCTTTCAACATAGGCAATGGAGAGCCAAACTCAGGTCATCATGCTTATATGGTAAGATCTCTACTGACTAAGTAATCTCCCCAATGTTCTAACAATCTGCATGCATTCACAATTGAGTAGCTGCACCTTGACACATAATAGTTAGCAAACATTGTTCTGATATATTATCACTACTAAGCAAAGTACTAACATTTTCGGTCCTTTCTATAGAACATGTTGAAGAAATGAGGTATGAAAAGATAGGCTTATTATAGAGAATGAACACTTTATTCCAACTCAGCTACTTATGTGATAATATTTCAAAGTTTTCTATCTTTACATTTTGGGGAAAATAAACTATCAAGTTATATAAAAGTTTTGTCATTCAATATAGAGATTTAAAAGTCTGTAGTTATGATGATTGTATGAAGATGTTTATTCCTTTCTCCTAAGGAAAGGTAAGATATAGATGCTGGTGATGAGTGGTTGATAAAAATCTTAGATTTTATACATCAAATAACACAGAATTTATCCTACTTTTATACATATATGTGGTCTGATAAGAAATGAGATGTTGGTGAATGCATTGACATCTATGAGGAAAATTACTTGTTAAAATGACCAAAAGCAAAACTATACAAAACAAAAAAAAAAAAGATATTGGTACAATGGTTGGGGTAATTTTTAGTAAGATTCAAGTGAATTGAGAAGATAGCAGAGATAACAAGGGGGAAAAAGTTTTAAGAACTACATTCTATAGATCAATATTCTTTGTAACTAGTGCATTGTGACTTCATGCCTATATGTAGTTTCTGAAATGCTAGATGATTGATTGTTCAGGTTTATGACTTCTCGGCTCAATCTTTTGTTCCTTAAATGATCTAGTCGTCTGCATTCTACTAAGAAGGGAAAATGAAGAAAACACCATTTGTCAGCCCAAATGTTGACACCGGTCTAAAATGTGTTCTATTTATTGTGCTACTTCACAATTCCCTGGTTTCTAACTCTGCCCTGGCAGTAATTACCTGAGGTAAGGCCATGCCTGTGAACCTGACACATTACCCAAAAGTCTGAAGAACTGCAAATGACTTTGTAAATTGGTTGATTTGGACCTGGGAGCTTTGTGTTGAAACAGAGCAACCTGTTTTACAGCAAATGATTTGAAGTTTGGCAAGCTACATGTTCTAAGATAACAAAGACTTTTCATGCCCTACATCTTGCTCTTCCTGTGAAAGAAAACTGAAAATAGCAACAACTATGGAGATTTTCAACTCCTTGAATAGTTGCTGTTTCATGATACGCATCACATATTATCAAAGATAAAAATAGAAAAAAAAATATTGTTGAAACTGTATAAGTAGCTGAGTATGAAGATGGATTTCTGTAAGGCCAGCACACAGAAGGCAGCAATGGGTGAATTCAAGACCAGCCTCAACCACATAGCCTATTTGAGGGTATCCTCGGTTACATGAAACCTCATCTTAAAAAAAAAAAAAAAAAAAAAAAAAAAATTGAGAATGGAGAACAGAATATGACTTGGGCCAGCAGGTCATTCTTCAATGACATGGTCCTGAGCCAGGAAGGACAATGGATGAAAAGATAAAGATTGGAAACCTCAGATCAAGAGAGATTGCACAAGCTATGTTTTAAGCCAAGCAAGTTTATTAAGATGCACAGAATCTTACGTACAGTTTTCCTAAAAGGAAAAATGTGACAATGTCAACAAAAATCTACCATGCAGTAAAGCAAAGTCAGCAGGAAGCTAATGAAACAATATGTTGCACAATGGGGATATAAGATATCTCATGTGCATCACATACCAAGCACACAGCAGCTTTGGGACTGATAACCAGAGCCCCTTAGGGTGGGAGGTTGGGTTCTTGGGATTCAAAGCTACTTTTCTTCCAAGGCTCCAGACCCAAGACATAACTGGCTTTGCCAAGCATATACCTACCTGGTTTTAGACATGGAACTAAAGTCCTTAGCTGTATATCATGGTCTCAGGGAAAGCTTTGGACATTCCTGGCCATGCAGATTTTCAGATAGGGAGAAAGGGAGAGAGTAAAGCACCTCACCGAAGGTTGGAGAAGTGGCTCTGTAGTCAAGTACAGATAACACACGTTTTGTTCCTAGCACTCTCATAAAGTGGTTCCCAACCATCTGTAACTCCAGGCACACTGGATCTTGTTCCTTCTGTCTTTTTTGTGTACTGTACCAACATCTACAGATCCACAAACATGCATAATTAAAAAGAATCTCGGCTAATCCACTCGTATCACAGTGAATTTATAATCGCGTTCATATCCCTAAGCTCTACTCATTACCCATTCTTAAGTAAATATTATATTATTCCTTAGAACAAACAAACAAAAACAACCAAAATAATGTAAGTGCGAACAATCTATCTTCCTACATTTTATTTGTGGTCCCAAGACAAAACACTCTTGATGTTCTAGATTCAGATCTAAAATACTTTAACAAAGAAGGGAGACATAGTTTTAACTCCAGGGCTGGCTTTCCAATTTAGAAAAAGAGTCAACAACTTGATGCATCTATTAAATATCAGCCCAAAGAGAAATATGCAAGACAAGAAACCTCAACCCAGCATCAAAAGGTAGTTGCGTATGAGAATTATCTGTCCCCTTCTAGACATTAGAAATTAGAATCCCTGCCCATCAGTTATACTCCAGAGATGTATCAGCAACCATAGCCAGTCTGTTTTTAAGAACCTGGTAAACTGATACCTGAGTCACCATCATTTTAAGACAGTTAATACTTCAAAACAGTTTAAGTGAGATTTATTTTGCCATGTGACTTTATCAGTCCTCAAATTAAAATAAAGGAAGAGCTCCAAATGAATATTTTATCACTTCATTTATCTAAAATAGTATGTCATAAACATAGGTGTATTTAACTATGTAGAGTTTCACTTTTGACAACAGAGGTAAATAAATTACCTTATAAAGAAGCCATGTATAGACAGACAAATAGACATACACAGACACATGCACACACAGAGCATAATTTATACATTGAAGTAAGAAATTCAGTTGAATACATTTGAATAAATGAGACTGAAAAGCTGGCTTCCTTTGTTTTCTTCTGGGCTTCTGGCTGAAAAGATTGACTTATGAAGTAAATACCTCTGTTTCCACACATGCCTGTGGTTGAGAAGTTTTTTTAAAGTGGATGAGGTCTGTGATTTCTTTCCCCTCTCCATTTACAAAAGTATAATTTGTACCTGCACCAAGAAGTAAATGTATCTGCTTTCTTACTCTTTCTCCAGTTAGTTATGAATTACTTGAAGACACGGACAATTTTCTCACCACCTTCTTTATTGTTCACACAGAAGATGATGAATAATTTTCTTTGTCACTAAAGGTGTGAAAATATATATTAGGGAGAGAGATGAGGCTGAATACATGCCTAATGTGGTTATTTTAATATAGTCATTAAATCAACACTTACAGAATGCATTAAACACTGGCGTATAGAGGAGAATATTATTCTTATGTTCAAACATTAAATTATTCAAAATTTTAATAAAATATCATATAGCATATCATAATAAATGGAAAATGATAAGAATATCCACAAACTCACTCAATTATAGTACTATCACAAATAAGTAAACATTAGACTCTTCATTTGATGATTAGTTACTCTATTCAAGAGGTATCATGATGAATACTGCTTGAATTTCAGATGATGGGGATAGAGTTGAGTCAAAATCCATCTCTCTAAAGCTCTGAATTTATATAACCATCCATGACTTTGTAAACCACATAAAAGAACACTTTTTGGATGATCTTGGCAGCCAGTGAACGGAAGGTTAACACCACAACTAAGAGGCTAGGATTAGAGCTGAACCATTTGCAGAGGACTGCCAGGAGCATATGTATAAAAATGAAAGGATCACATTTGCAGTTCCTGTCCAAACAGTCCTGCACCACAAATAAAAGTGAAGTAATAAATACCCATGCCTAATCTGCAAAGATATCAGGGTTTGTTCTGGCTTTCTGTGGAAGGGTGGCTTATGGAATATGAAATAAGTTATAGAAGAATGTGCCTTGTAAACCTTCCTAGTTTTGTGACGAAGACTGTGGTGGGTTGTGGCCACAGTAGCAGAAGGTCTTGGTGCTAGGTAGCTTGCCCTTTAACTTATGGAGTTGCTACTCAAAAATCTGTATCCTAGGGTGAAGCCTTTTTTCTTCCTCAAGATGGCTGTTGTTTTGCAACTGCAGAGGACCCACTGTGTGGGATGGGATTTCTAGCACCAGGCCCTGGTTCATTAATAACTCCAATCCTTTTGCCACTCTTTTTCTCTCAAGAGTATGATTTTGTCTGTATTGTCATCTTACATAATTCAACCATGCAAAACTTATTTCTCTCCTAGGATCTATAATCATAGAAATGAACGGAAGCAAGTCTAAAACTTGGAGGGTTTATGGAAGAGACGTACAGGCGATGACAGTATCATGGTAAATGTCTTATAGAGAGTGTTATGTAAATGAAGCTGCATGACAAAAGTCAAAGATATGTCTCCAAGAGCAGGAAAAAGCTCTCCAAAAGCATTGACATGTGCGGCACTATTTTCAAAATTGTTCTTTCAGCCCTATCTGACTACATTGCCTCCACATTGGCCTCATAAAGTTACCACAGCAAGTATCAATCATCCAACCGCACCCTGCTCTAAAAAAACTGAACTGAACCAAACAGAATCCTTAGGCTTTATGGCTTTGCAATTTTAAAGATATATATATATGTACTTAGAAATTTAATTAAACTTAAATAGCAATTACATTTGTCATGTTTTTTAGGTACAAGTCTTACATTTCTCCTTAGTAACAGAAGAAATGAAACAACTGTAGGTACAAAAAGTCAGTCTTGACTTCTCACATAAAACCAAGAGAAAAGAATCCCATTTCTGAAAATATATATATATCTTTTAAAACACAATAGAAATGTAAATGACAGTTTTATGAAGTAAATGGAGATACTAATGCATTTATGCCCAGTGTCAAGAGTTCAGTGTAAGTGGTTCTGTACATTGTGCTGTCCTGAGTTCAGAAAATCTCATTATAAGAAATTTTATAGATTTTCCTGATAAAGACAGAGAGTATATATACTGCTTAATATAGGTCAAAACCTATACTTCATGAGAAGTGCACATACCATTTCATTACCAGGGCTGATGTTTAATAAATATTCTAAGTTTTTCGTGAAGTAATTCATTTTATTTATCTTAGAAACATACCCAGACTTAAGATTTTCTAGTTTTCAGAAGTTCAAATTGCAAATTATTTTATTATTAGCATCAAAATATATCAACCTATAGTAATTTGACTATTAATTATGGTATTATAAAAATGGACATAAAGTTAAGGTTATATGTTTATAAATATGTCCTTTACTTTTCTAAAATATTAATAGAATGATTTAGTCTAGTTACTGACCTCTTATGAGTATAATCGTATTGACAGTTCTTTTTTAAGTAATAATAAAAAACTAAACAAGTGAGCATATCATGTTCTAAAAAGAAAATAGCCAACATTACTGAATCATCATTTCTAAAAGAAATCCCTGCCTTAAGGTCTACTTAAGAAGTCTAGTTAGCCGGGCAGTTGTGGCACATGCTTTAATCCCAGCACTCAGGAGGCAGAGCCAAGAGGATCTCTGTGAGTTTGAGGCCAGCCTGGTCTACAGAGCAAGATCCAGAACAGGCACCAAAACTACACTGAGAAACCCTGTCTCAAAAAAAAAAAAAAAAAAAAAAAAAAAGTCTTTAGTGGTTCTGCATGACTCTGGGACATCCAATCTTGTCACTGAGGAATCATGTTAGTCCATATTTACCTTGGAAATCCATGTCCATCTTTTAGAATATGTAAGAATGTTTTCTTTTTCAGGAGTTAATTGAATGGAGACTGCTTCAGACATCAATCTGGCCTTAGACATATTCATTCTGTCTTCCTTATCCACCATGTTTGCTTAGAACATTGTCACAATGATTACTTGGATTGCTAAGAGAGTCTTAGTTCAATCTGGAAATAAGAACAAGACAAAACTTAAAGGAAAACAAGATAAGAGATTCTACTCTCCTCCATAGTATCTACACACAAAAAGAATTAGGAAAAGTCTAAATGTTATTGATATTTCTCTTTAGCCTTCTCTAAAGATACAGTTATTTTAAAACCAAGAGCTGCAGATCTGGAAGAACTTATTTGACATTGGGAAGTAGATGCAGATATGAAAAGGTTTGTTTACAACCTTCCATGATAGTTGGAGTGTGTTTAATAGGAAAGGGTTGTCTGACCCTTGAACAAGTGGTGACATATCTAGTAATAATCCTATAAATTACACAAGCCTATTTTTGTTACTATAATTAAATACCCAAGGCAGGTTATTTTATTAAAATATAGGTTTATTCAGGCCTTATGAAGGTAAGAGGCCACATGTAATAATAGTCTTTTTGATGATAGAACTATGGGGTAGCATATCAGCACAAATCAAGAGACAGAGAATATGTGTTTGAATCTGTGTGTTTCTCTGGTCTCCTCACTTCTTATGAAGCCAATGGTATTCAATCATGAGGCATCCATGCTACTAATAATATCTAAATCTAATCATTTTTCAAAGTCTCTACATCACAATTGGATTTCATATATAATTCTTTTAGCCAGGCACAGTGGCTCATACATGTAATTAAAATATTTAGGAGGAAGCTGAGGCTGGAAGATCAAAAGTTCAAGGCACATAAACTACCTACTGAGTTTTAAGCCAGCCTAGGTGAGATGAGATTCCTTCTCCAACAACAACAAAAGCATTTCTGCTGGCATTAGGTAAGGTTCTCTATAGAAACAAAATTGACAGTATGTAAATATATTACAAAAGAAGATTCATTAGATTGGCTTACACAGTAGGGCTGAATAATCTAGCCATTATCATTTACATGCTATAGAAGCTGAGAAACCAGAGGCTTCTCAGTCTATGAAACTAAATACCTTAGCAGTGTCCATATGGCTCTGAAGGTCTGGAATATTTCTGCAGAGTTGCCAATCATCTGACCACAATAGTAGGAATCTGATATCAGAATATGAAGGCACTAGCAGGAGCATCAGCAACAACTACAGACTCATTCAACATCACAAAACAAAGTTAGGCAGTCAAGACACTCAGTCTTCCTTCTATCTGGGCCATAAAATGGAAGGCCACACCTACTCTGAGGGAGACTTTCTCCCCTCACGTAACCATTTCTGAAAATGCCCTTACAGACCCACCCAGAAGTGTGTCCTGTAGCTAATTTCTACCATTAAGTTGACAATCAAGAGGAACCATCCCACCATCCTATTAATATCTACAATGGGATTGAATGATAGCACCAAAAGCCTTGAGATATACACAACCCATATCTATTCCATTGCACTTATCTAGGAAGTCTGATCAGACTTTTAACTGATTAATTCTATTCTCTTACAAAGACTAAAAAAATCACTAGTACAGAACTACAGCATCATCCCTCCATCAACCCCACAATCTGAGCTGCATTGGTGTCAAAACATTTGGCCTCCTTGAAGGAAACCCCCTTGACTATATCTCTATTATGTTCAGTTGTACTTCCTATCTTTGGAAGAAGCCACTCCAGAGGGCTTCCAATACCTCTTTTTGTCTACCAGGTCATTTTATCTTTGAACTAAACAATGAATGAAAATATAGAGGAGAAACTCAAAGAAATATTACCATATAAAAAGCATTGATCCCAGGATGGTAATACATGCCTATAACTGAAAATTCATGGCCAACTTTAAATAAATAAAGATACCTTTGATATTAAGTCCCCTTAAAATACTATGAAGGACAGGGAATATAGCTCAGTATTAGAGTATTTGCTCAGCATACACAAGGCCCTGAGTTTAATACCTAGCACTGAAGGCAAAAGGGAAAATGAAATATAGATCGCCTTTATAGACAGATTTCACTTATAAATATCAATAGTGACTAGCACCTCTTCATCTCCAACCACAATCAACCATCTTCAAACATGTTCCATTCTCAACACCCACTGAAATAATCTCCTGCCATGTCAACTTGACATATCTTACCAAAGTCAGTAGCCAATTTTCCACCCTCAATGCACTTGAATTTGTACATTAGTTGATATGGTTAATTATTCTTAAACACTGGGAGGATCTTACTTTGTAGGTTTCCAAAATTTTAGATTTTTTTTAGCTATCATACTAGCATCTTCTTCTTCTTTCCATGAGTCTTAATAATATAAGAGCTCGTAATATTACAGTATTCAAGGATCATCCCTATTTTTCATTTATTCTTTATTTAATCTTCCTCCTTATGAAGCCTTATTCATCCTTAGAGATATTCTTTAATTTCCACTTATCTATCTATCTATCTATCTATCTATC
The DNA here is from genome assembly GCF_049852395.1 of Peromyscus maniculatus bairdii. Taxonomy (NCBI): domain Eukaryota; kingdom Metazoa; phylum Chordata; class Mammalia; order Rodentia; family Cricetidae; genus Peromyscus; species Peromyscus maniculatus. The sequence continues at coordinate 15,760,348 of NC_134868.1, forward strand.
TATCTATCTATCTATCTATCTGTGTGTGTGTGTGTGTGTGTGTGTGTGTATGTGTGTGTGTGTGTAGGAGAGTCACATGTGCCACAGTGTACATTTGAGTGAGTTGGTTATTCCACCATGTAGGTTCTAGAAACAAAACTCAGGTTTTCAGGCTTGGCAGAAAACACTTTTTTTCAAAATTTATCTTCTTACAAGTCCACTACTTGTAAATTTAAAATTTAAGATGTTTTAATAACGTAGATTTTTTTCTTTTTAATGACAATGAGACATGTCTGCTCCTGGCAGTGCAAATCTACTTCAGAGAGGATAACAGGCATTGAAGAAACTTCATATGGAGTTTACTTTCATTGTGGCAAAAGTTAGCCACTGCGAAAGAAAGTGCCCTTGCCTCGACTGCTGAGAGTATGCTGTCCAAAATGGACAAGCACGACAGAAAAAAGGAAAGACTGCTAATCCTTGCCATTACAAGATGGGAAAGCTCTTTAGAAAATTCTGCTTCATAAATGAGTCTGTCAGATATGCTAGGCCTGTAGGCCAAAAATGGATGCCCAACGTTGCAGAGAAACCTGGTGACTGTTCAAGCAGCCAGCTGTTTTTATCATTTCTCTGATTTTTTGGAAGTCACTTGTTTGCATTTCCAGTTTAACTAGGTAATATTATGTCCTTCTCGGGTCTTGAAGGGGTTGAAGATTAGATAGTTATAGTTATAATTTTCCTTGTTAACAAATTCAGAAAAGAAACACACTAAACAGGTGTAAAGTGTATAATTTTGAAAAACATCGAAAGATAGTTTTCAGATGGTAATACTGATAGAAAGTGAATTAGGTACATTTTGGACTCACCAAAATAGGATAGATAATGGAATATTGAAACTGAATTTGTCAAATGCAAATGAACTGGACATTGTTGATGTATTATTTCCTGTACACATTGTATATACTTATTGTACTTATTGTATATAGTTTTTCTTATATTAGTTATATTTTTTATTTTAGATTTTAAAAAAAAGGGAAAATGTGGTGATATTTTATTTGTGCTCTAACAAAGAAAGCTTGCCTGGGAAATCAGAGCAAAAAGTCAGTGACTATATTAAACATAGAGGTCAGGCAGGGGTAGCACACACCTTTAATCCTAGCATTTGAGAGGCAGAGACCCACTATTTCTGAGACTTGATGACTCCCAGAGCTGGCGGAAAACGTACCACTGCCATGTTGGGAAGCTAAAGTGGGCGGAGCCAGCAGCCACAGTGCCGTTTCAGTCTTAAAATGGTACAGTTTAAACCAATAAGCTCAAGGTAATATAAAAAATAAGCCACGTAAAGATGGCTACCACACAGAGAATCTGGATTATGTTCTCTTTGATATTCGTAACTAAAGAAAAACATTTGATTACAAAAGCTGTTGAGTTATGCCAAAATGTATATTTTAAAGGTACCTTGACTTCAAAATTTGGATATAAGGATATGTTACTTTGGAAAAGAGGTTTTGCTTTTGCTTCCACAGAAAGCCAGAGGCTGTGGATTTGTTCCAGATTAACATACATCAGGTTTCACCAGCCAAGACCCCCTGAAAGGCCTCCGGTGACACCATGGCCCAGATGATCCAACATCCAGAGCGGTTTCAAGGCAACTGGTTCACACAATACAGCCTCAAGGACTACCCCATAGGCTTAAAATTTCCTTTGCGTCCCCATAAGATACAGCGCCCCCCTCCAGCAGGAAGTAGTAAAAGATGCTACGCCCAAATTCCCAAATATACCAAGCTGGCTTTAGAGGTGGAATTGGCTCACTCCCCCTCTAAACCCAGACATATTGCTTTAAAAAAATGGTTAAGAGATTCTTGTGTCCCAAATCAGAAGAGCCCTCTGGTGTGGGACAGAGAAAAACCAATATTTTTATTTAAAACAGGTTGATTATAAATGTGATCTCTTTCTAAAAAAGAAAAGGGATATGATTAGATATATAGGAGAATATGGAGATGATAAGATAAAAGGGTAGATTAATGAACCTACTTTTAAAGAACAACTTGTTTAAAATGTTTTACATTGGTATAGATTTTAGTTTATGTTTAAAATGTTTTACATTGGTATAAATTTTAGTTTATTGATACAAACTTAAAGTTAATTTTGTTATACTGTATATATATATTTCTATTCTTGTTTGAGGTATTATGTTTATGTAACTCATTTAAAATTGTAATGGATAATTAAAAATAGATTAATAATTAGTCATCTATGATAATCATATTTGTAGCCATGTTAGTTAAGTCTTCTAGATATACATAGATATATTTCAGATAGATAGGTAATCTTCAAACACTTCATAGACCTAGAGAATATGGCATTTAAATAACTTAGAATTCTGTTGACATGAGACACAATTGCTCCTGGCTGCACCAATTTGATCCCGAGAGAATGTTGGGCTTCTAAGACATTTCCATTGGGAAGTTTGTCTTCTTGGCACAAAATGGCCTACTGGGCAAAGAACTGCCCTTGCCTTGATGGCTGACAGTACAAATATAATGCTGTCCTTTCTGGACAAGCGGGACACAAGGAAAGCGACCACTGTACTCTGCCAAGACAGGGTAAGATGGTCTCTCAGAATTCCTGCTTCTAAAAATGGTCTGTCAGAGACTCTAGGCCTGTAGCCAATTTGAATGCACCAACAATGCTGAGAAACATTAGGTGACTGTCCAGGCTGCCAGCTGTCTTGGTCTACTTTTGCAAGATTCCCGAAAGTTGCTTGCATCCATCTACCATTTCTCAGGTACCATTATGTTCCTTCTCAGGTCTTTGATGTGGTTGAAAACTAGATAGTTGTAATTTCCTCAGTTATGATAAAAGATAAGTTAGACATAAAACCTTAAACTCACAAATATAAGATAGATAGGACATCTTCTTTAATATTGTAACTATAATTCTTGCTCGGTAATTGTTTTGTCATATGTAATTTTACCATTTTAAAGTTAAAACCTTCCTTTTTAAAAAAAGAAGAAAAGGGGAAGTGCTGTGGATATTGCTCTATATATAAATAAAACACTGATGGCCAGTGACCAGGCAGGAAGTAGGTTGCCAGGCAGGAAGTAGGTGGGACAAGGAGAGAGGAGAATTCTGGGAAGCAGAAGGCTGAGGAGAGAGACTGCAGCCACCGCCAGGACAAGCAGCATGTGAAGACGCTGGGAAGCCACCAGCCACGTGGCAAGGTATAGAGTTATGGAAATGGGTTAATTTAAGATAAAAGAACAGTTAGCAAGAAGCCTGCCACGGCCATACAGTTTATAAGTGATATAAGCGTCTGAGTGATTATTTTATATGTGGATTGTGGGCCTTCGGGGCTTGTGGAACCTGGAGAGAAGCCCTCCAGCAACATGGATCTCTGTGAGTTCAAGGCCACACTGGGAACAAAGCTAGGCATGGTGGCACACATCTTTAATCCCAGCACTAGTTAACCATAGAGGTGTGGAAGTCTGTACCGACAGACAGGAAGGGATAGAGCTGGGTGGAAATAGAAATTGATTTAGCTTGGTAGAGAGAGGAAGTAAGATGGCAAGGCACAGAAAGATATATAGATATGAGTATACAGGAAGTAGCTCTCTTGAGCCAAAGATTTTCTATCTTCTATCGGTAAGAACTTGTTGCTGGCTTGTTCTATCCCTCTGACCTTTCAGCTTTTCACCCCAATATCGGACTCCAGATTTTTTATTATTAAGACCATGTAGCAATTTGTGTTACATCTCCACTTTGATTTCTGATAAGCAATTTGTGTCTAATGTGACCAAGATTAAACTTTTAATTTCTACATTTTCCTCCAAAGTCTACTCTTTAAGACATCTTTTTTCTTTTTTTCCTTTTATTGAAAATAGATTGTTGTCTTATATAATATATCCTGATTCTCTTTTCCCCTTCCTCTACTCCTCCCAATTCCTCTCCACCTCCTTTTCCCTCCAGATCCAATCCCTTCCTGTCTTTCCTTAGAAAAGAACAGGCTTCTAAAAGATAACAGCCAGACATGATAAAATAAAATATATGATGAAGCAAGAGCTAACATATCTAAGTCATACTTAGCAACCCAGCAGCAGGAAAAGAGTCCCAAAGGCAAGCACAGAAGTCAGAGACCCACTCGTCCTCATGGTCAAGAGTCACATAAAAATGGTAAGCTAATAGCAATAATACATACACAGAGAACCTGGTGCAAACCCATGTAGACACTGTGCCTCCTGCTTCAGTCTCTGTTAGCTCATATGTCCCTTGGTTAGTTGATTCAGAGAGCCTTCTTCTACTTGTGTTCTCTTTCCCCACTGGCTCTTAAAATCTTTCTGCCTCCTCTTCTACTGGATTCCCTGAGCTCTGAGAAGAGAAATTTGAGGGAGACTTCCCATTTAGACTCCTTGTAATGTCTGGCTGTGAGTCTCTGCATCTGTTCCCATCTACTGTTGGAAAAAGCCTCTCTGATGATGACAGGATATAGCAGTAATCTATGAATACAACAAAATATCATTTAGGAGTCATTTTATTGGTACTTTGTTTTTGTTTTTTGTTTGTTTTAAGATCAAGCAGTGTTTTGTTTTACCATAGGTCTCTTTGCTATCTATTCTCTGGTTCTTGGTTACCCAAGCAGTGTCAGGTATGAGTTCCCTCTTGTGGAGTAGGTCTTAAGTCAAGTCAGACATTGGTTGGCTACTTCTACAAGTTCTGTGCCTCCATATTTTATAGCCAGAGATTGTAGGTCAAAGGTTTTGTATCTGGGTTAGTGTTCATGTTTCTCTTTTGGTAACTAGCAGAGTGCCTTCCTGCCCAAAATAAATTAGAATGTGGGGGTGAATTGTTCCATATAGGCAACAGATCCAGTTCTCCTTCTTCTTTGAGTTGTATAGGGATTGTCCTCAGCAATGGAGCCCCTCAATGAGTTTTTGGAGAGCAACCCTTTGTCTTAGCAATAGCCTGGGTTGTTTGGGGATTTCCAAGGGATGCCGTTGGCCAACAACTTAATTGTTTTACAAAACAATCCTACCACTAGAAGCCTTGCCTGGCAAAATAGACTCTGTATCCCCCATTACTAGGAGTCCTCATTAGGATCACCTTCATACATACATTCCAGGAAGTTTCCACTGCACTATATTTCCACACCACCCCCAATTCCAACCATCTCGACCTGCACTCTCTCCCCATCTCCCCTGACACTTAATATCCCTGTTTCCATCCCTACCAACCCTCAGTCTACCCACAATATCTGTTCTATTTCCCTCTAGTAGGGAGATCCATTCATACACCATCAACCCCTCTTCTTTACCTAACCTCTCTAAGTCTATGGATTGTAGCTTTGTTATCATCTACTTAATGGCTAACATACACTTTTAATAAATACATACTATTTATCTTTCTGGATCTGGGTTACATCACTCAGGATGACTTTTTCTAGTTGCCTGCAAATTTAGTGGTATCATTTCTAATAGCTGAGTTGTGTAAATGTCCATTGTGTAAATAAACCATCTTTGCTTTATGCAGTTTTCTGTTGAGAGCCATCTATCTAGGTTGTTTCCAGTTCTGGTTATGATGAATAAAGCTACAGTAACCATTGATAAGCAAGTGTCTTTGTAGTAGGATGGAGTACCCTTTGAATATATGCCAAAGAGTTGTATAAATGGGTCTTGAGGCAGATTGATTCCCAACTTTCTGAAGAATTGCCATATTGACTTCCATAGTGTCTATACAAGTTTGTATTCATTCCCACAAACAGTGGAGATATGTTCTCATTGCTCCAGAACCTTATCAGCATGAGCTGTCATTTGTATTATTGATCTTAGCCATTTTGACAGGGGTAAAATGGAGTCTCAAAAATAGTTTTGATTTGCATTTCCCTGATGGCTAAGGATATTGAATATTTCTTTAGTGTTTCTTAGCCACTTGAGTTTCCTCAACTAAGAATTCAATTTTGATCTGTACCTCATTTTTAATTGTATTATTTGGGTTTTAAAATCTAGTTTCTAGAGTTCTTTATGTATTTTGGATATTGGTTCTTCACCCAATATGGATTTAATAAAAAATCTTTTCTCATTCTGTAGGCTGCCTCTTAATCTGATTAATAGTGTCCTTTGCCTTATAGAAGCTATTCAGTTTCATGATGTCCCTTTTATTAATTATAGGCCTTAGTGTCTGTGTTATCAGTGTTCTTTTCAGAAAGTTGTCTCCTGTGACAATGCATTCAAGGTCATTCTCTACTTTGTCTTCTATAAGGTTCACTGTATCTGGTTTTATGTTGAGGTCTTTGATCCATTGGGACTTTTGTTTTGTGGAGGATGATAAATATGCATCTATTTGTATTCCTGTACATGCAGACATCCAGCTTGGCCAGCATCATTTGTTGAAGATACTGAGTTTTTTTTCCTGGTGTGTATTTTTGGCTTCTTTATCAAAATTCAGGTGTCCATAACTATGTGGATTTATATCTGGGTCTCCACTTTGATTGCATTGATCCACCTGCTTGTTTTTATGCCAATACAATGCAGTTCTTATTACTGTAGGTTTGGAATACAACTTCAAATCAGGATGGTGAAAGCTCCAGCAGTTCTTTTATTGTTGAGGATTGTCTTAGCTATCCTGGCTTTTGTTTTGTTTTGTTTTGTTTTGTTTTGTTTTGTTTTCTCATATGAAATTGAGAATTGTCTTTTCAAGGTCTGTAAAGAATTGTGTTGGAATTTTTATGGAGATTCAGTTGAATCTGTTGATTGCTTTTGGTAGGATGACCATTTTTTATTACATTAATCCTACACCTCCATGAGTATAGATCTTTTCATCTTCTGATACCTTTTTAAATTTCCTTCTTCAAAGACCTGAAGTTTTTAATGATACAAGTCTTTCACTTGCTTGATTAGAGTTACCCCAAGATATTTTATTTTATTTGTACCTATTGTGAAGGGTGTTGTTTCCCTGATTTCTTTCTCAGCCCATTTATCATTTGTATATAGGGGAGTTACTGATTTGGGGGAGTTAATCTTGTATCTAGCTACTTTGCTGAAAGTGTTTGTCAGTTGTATGAATTCCCTGATGGAATTTTTATGGTCACTTATATATCCTATCATATCATCTGCAAATAATAATACTATAAATTCTTCCTTTTCAATTTGTGTCTTCTTGATCTCCTTCAGTTGTCTTATTGTTCTAGCTAAGTCTTCAGGTACTATATTGAATATAGATAGAGTGGACAACCTTGTCTTGTCCCTCATTTTAATAGAATTGCTTTTTGTTTTTCTCCATTTTATTTGAAGTTGACCATATGCTTGCTGTAAATTGCCTTTATTATGTTTAGGTATGTTCCTTGTATCCCTAATTTCTTTACGACCAACCACTCATCCAACTGTTTGTAACATAATTGAAACTAAACCTTAAAGCTTCTCCTGTAAAGTCACCAGGAGCTCCTTTACTTACAATCACAACTAATGTGATAATTGAATTAACTCTTGCTATGTTTTCTGAACTTCTCTTTCCCCCTTCATTTAGTTTTAAAGAGACAAGTCAAGTGTGAGTGTGTGTGTGTGTGTGTGTGTGTGTGTGTGTGTGTGTGTGTGTGTTACTTTTTTACTGCTTTTATTAGGTATTAAGACCAAGACAACTTATATCTGAAAGAGTTTATTGAGGACATACAGTTTCAGAAGGTTAGAGTTCATGACCATGAGGATGGGGAGGATGGCAGTAGGCAGACAGGCATAGTGCTGAAGCAGTAGATGAAATAGATTCACAGGCTCTAAGCAGAAGACTTTTGAAACTTCAAAACCCACTCTGGTGACAAGTATCCTTCAAGGAACCTCTTAATCCTTCCCAAACAGTTCCACCAACTGAGAACAAGGTATTCAAATATATGAGCCTGTGTGGAGAGGGGAGCACTTTTACTGAAACCACTACAGTGATCATAATATTTCTGCTTAGAAGTTTAATTCCTTTCTCATATATCATATTTAATAATCTTTCATTATGTATAAGTTGTCTTTCTCTCCAACCTCATTCTATTCCTTTCATAACTGGGAAACATATGTCTCATGGTCATTTCATTTTGTATTTTAAACAATGAGGGACTATGCTTGCCTCAGAGAGTCTTTGCTTGATTTGAAAATATTTGCAAGGAAGAAACTACCTTAAGATATTTTCATGGCTGCCTCATTTTCATGGCTCAAATCCCACCTTAAATATTGTCTTTTCAGAGGACATTCTGGACTAACATCAACTCTACCAGTTCTCTATTAGTCTATTTTATCTTCTTTTCAGTTTCTATTAGTATTTACTGTCTTGATGAATATGTCCTATTTTCTCTTATGAAGTCAGAATCTGCTTATCCCAGCGTTGGCAGTAGCAGATTCCATGGAAAGTTTGCTGCAATCCTGAGAACAGCTCAGAATGCGCTGTTGACAACATCAAATCATCAGGCAAGGAAATTTATGTAAAGAAAGATTTTGTTGTGATTTACCCAGCATTGCACGTTCTATTTGAGTGTTATTTAAATTTTATTTTATCTTCTGGGAAATGTACACATGGGTCTTTCTCTGATTTAAGTATAATGGACACAATTTGCTGTTCCCATCCAATTTGTTTCCTATATTTTAACTGTTACAAAGGAGATGAGGCAAACAATTTGACTGTCCATTTCCCAGAGCACTCACTAAATCAGAACAGCATTCCTATAATAAATTATTTATAATGGTTCCTGCCAACAGTTTCTGGGCCTTGGATCAGACCACAAAGACCTTTTAAGTCTGAGTAACCAAGACCTGCAGATCACTGAATAGGAACAAAATGTTTTAAAAGTACAGGTCTTGGTCCCAGATTTTAGAGGTTGATAGGAATTGATAAGGATTTATTCAAGAACAAAGTACTTAGAGTAAAGGAGTTTGGGAAACCAGGCTTCAGTAATTTATAGCTGTACAAACCAGGTTAGGGATGCCATTAGCATTGTGTCAGGGGACCTAATCAGAAGCCAGATTTAAAACAATGTATACCATTTATAATTCTGACATAATTACCATATACCATGAGAAGAGGGATCAATAGTCAATTTGAAACCATGTCATTCTAAGATTTTTAGATTTAGGGCATTCCACAAAGAAATCTGTAAACATGACCCATGGATGTGTGATTTCCTCTTAAGACAATATGTGTTAGTTTTTCATTCCTATGAAATAGCAGGGATAATATATAAAAACAGAAAAATGCCTTTGAATAGAAATAACAGAGTAACAGAGAAATTTCTTCTAAGTAGAAAGATTTAGTTAGGTTCAGAGCTTCTGGAGTTTCAACCCTTGGCAAACTGGCTTAATGTTTCTCAGCCAATGATACAGCATAATATCATTTCAGCAATGTGTAGGACATCTAGAAAACATAAGAGAAAAAGGGCAAGGCCATGGAATTTACTTCATACACAGATTTCTTGTGACCCACTTCCTGTAATCAAGAACCACATTCTTCAGTTCTACCACTTTCCAATAGTTTATTCAAATCCTGATGCCATTAACAGACTACATAATTAGTTAGGTCAGAGCTCTGGTGATATTTAGAAAAGCCCTCATAGATACAACCAGACATGTGTTTGATGAGTCTCCTAGGTATCATATCAATCAATCCAACCTAAATGATGACAATTAATCAAGGTTAACCATCACACTGTCCATGGGTCTACAGATGTGATCATAATTCAATGCCATAGCAGCATAGCACCGACACACTGAACAAACCATAATTTGAGGCAGGGGGAGAAAAGGTTTTAATCAGGGAAATATACATCTATTTGGAAAATTTAATCAAGAAAAGACCTTAAAATTGTGATAATGGAAAGCAAAACCAAAGTTTGAACAACAGTAAATTCAATAAATAATCACTAGGCTTACTGAAAACATAAGAATGATTCCCAGCTTGCCCCTGTCAGGACATTTTTCTAGGAGTCTTTCACCAACTTTTATGTTCCTTATCCTTTTGCACTTTAAGATATAAAGCTGTAACTAATCACTGATAGTATCCTTATAAAAAATACCTGATATTCTTTGTATCTAAGGAAACTTTTCAGATGGTTATCATCTGCCAACAGAACAACATCATCACCTATACTTAAGAAACATACATGATGCTGCTCTTGTGAATTTTAAATGACTAACTTTATGTTTTTTAAATATAGCCACAAGGTGTATTTAAATAAGTTCTGTGAACAAAACATTTATATTACCTATGATGTATCCACTGAAGTATGATCATTTCTGATGGGTTAATACAAATGTCTTAAGACTTTATATGTGAATTAATAATATATTGTCTTCACTAAGGCACACAAACTTTCTGAAAGAATATATATATATATATATATATATATATATATATGCCACATACATATATATGGCATTGGCAAATAAATTTTATCCAGAAATACAATGATTATATAATGATAAGGTCTAAAATATGGGGCCATTAGCACTATCAAATTGCTGTATCATATGAATACTAATCTGCCTAATGAAGGCATACTTCAAGTTGGGAAACAAAATTAGTTAGAGACTTTTAGAAGAATTGTGACAGAAAGATTTGACTTTTCATTAAAGAAATACTGTGCTGGAAATGCTGATTGTTTTATATAAATCACACAATTGCTCTCCTTGAAGCTATTTGGGTTTAAAGCTGAGTTGCTAAGAGTGCATACTAATTAAACTACACAGTTGTCTTATGAGGAAATAAAAAAACGGATGCTTATAAAACTCTGATCAAAAAGAATATTTACTGTCTACTTAATCTTCCATCTCCTCCCTTTACTACTTTTCTCCTTCTAAATTGGTCATGAGCTGTAAAAAAATATCATGATTAAAATATGAAGATTTTTTTCATGAATACGGAGGTGAAAGAATAATATACTAAGACTATAAGATATAACAAATGTTTCCCCTTTGTTTTTCTCTAACCCATCATTCCCAATTCAACAGACTATAATAACACTCTTATAGAAACCAATAAGTTCAGAGTACTAAATGGCAGTAAGAAATATGATATATTCTGCTAGTTCTATCTACAAAAACATATCCCATTTAGTAAATAAAAGTATAACCAGTTTCTATTGGAAAGAAATATAATATAGAGACTGTGAAGGAGTTACTTTAGGAAGTGTTTATTAGATGCAGACTAAGTTTGGGAGCTGTGGTCTATACTACATGAATTATAGAGAATATTCATTACGCTTCATAATATTACAGTGGGGGAGAATACAAATACAAAATTTGATTCCAGCCCTCCTGGAATACATTCAACACAAACACAAGGAAGTCAGGGATCCAGAAAAGGCAATATTAATGTAATATGGTAACACCAGGAAAAACTGTCCCCATATCCTTTCCCTACATTTACATTAGTAAATATCCCTCTGCCCCCATCCTTAGAACACCTTCAGTTTACTGCAGAAACACAGAGTAAAAATATCATCATCCTCAGGTCCATGATACAAAACATCTTTTTAAAATAATTCCCATATCTACCATATCTGAAGGGTGGTATGATCTCAAGTTTGTATCTCTTTATCTAATGTATTCAGTTTACAAACTATGTACCAAGGTATCTATAATGACGAATTTCATGTGTCAACTTAACAGGGCTATGGAATGACCAGACCTTAGAAAACATTATTTATTCATGTATTATTGGAATTTTTCTGAGACATGCCAACATTTGGACTAAGAAATTAAGTAAAGCAGTAAGATCTGATCAATATGAGTAAGCACGATCCAGTCTTTTGAGGTATTAAATATTACAACAAGGCATATGAAGAGTGAATTCACTCTTTCCTTGAGCTTTGAGACATCTGCCTTCACCAGCATTTGGACACCAGTGATCCAGATGCTAAGATTTTGGACATAGATCAAGGATTGTACCACCTCCCTCCTCATCACTCTCTCAGACCTCCAGTCTTGGACTCAAAGATACCACTGGATTTCCAGGTTCTCCAGGATTGAGGTTGTAAACCACAGGATGTCTGAGCTTCAGAATGTGCATGATCCAACTGCTATCATCAGTCCTATTGTGCAGTTATTCATATCTCTTTGATCCCATTTCCATCTACAATAGCAGAACTGTTTCAGCTACCTTATGAGAATTGCTGCTGTATACATCATAGAGTCAGGGCATGGTCGACTGTTGCTGGAGGGCTTCTCTACAGGTTCCACCAAACCCTGCAGTCCCACAATCCACTTATAAAATAATCACTCAGACGCTTATATTACTTATAAACTGTATGGCCATGGCAGGCTTCTTGCTAACTGTTCTTATATCTTAAATTAACCCATTTTTATAACTCTATACCTTGCCACATGGCTGGTGGCTTACCGGCATCTTTACATGCTGCTTGTCCTGGCAGTTGGCTGCAGTGTCCCTCCCTCCTTCTTCCTGTTTCCCCAATTCTCCTCTCTCCTTGTCCCGTCTATACTTCCTGTCTGGTCACTGGCCATCAGTGTTTTATTTATATAGAACGATATCCACAGCAGTCGACAAAATCTAGCTCTAATTCCTTAGTGACCCAAGTCAGAAGTAGAAATTCTCTTCTCCTATAGAGCAGAGAGAGCTCTCCAGTTTTATTCGTTTACCTTTTGGGGACCTTAGAGACCTTGCTGTTTACCTGGATCATGACATCACCTCCATTAGTGCTTTAGTCCCTTAGAATGTGTACTTTAGGAAACATTGTATGTGTGCAGGTGTTTCAATGTAGCTGACTGCTAAAAATAGAAAAAAAAAAAATAGATCATGCAGTCTTTGGTTGCAGCTTCAATGATCACCGAACTATGTCTTTTTTTCTTGATAGTCTGTCAATAAAAGTTGCCACAATACCCAAGCAAACAGATGTTCAAAAACTATGTGTTGTCAGAGCTACACTGAATACATAAAACGTGGCAGGTAACGAAAGTAAAGCAGTCAAGTTTCCTCTGGTCGTAAATACTGAACAGGGTTTCTGGAGAGAAATTTGGGGTGAGAGTATCACAGGCAAACACCTTAAACAAAGACAACCCAGGAAGACACTGGAAATATAATGGCACCTGTTTGTGATGAGTTACCCAGTCTGTTGCTGTCAAATCTACAAAATAAAAAGAGTGGTCCCACACATCAATTTTGTTACACTCCCGTTAGAGCATATCAAGGCATCTAAAGTGTAATGTGTTACATTTAGTTTACTTTCCTGGTGTCTTATTTTGAACCATCTATGCAGGGAAATAAATAATGAGAGCTGTTTAAAGACACACAGGGGCTTAAAAGGATTGTAAGTGCAGCTATTGATTGAAATGTAAGAGTACATATGCAATTTATTTTCTAGCTGCTTTTAGAAGAGGAAAAGAGAAAAGTAAAATAAAATCAGAGTTTATAAATACCCACATTCTTCTCACTGTGGCATAAGATTACACTATATGCATCAGCATGTGTAAAAACAGAACGGAGAAATAGTTTTTCATGGAAAATCTGAAGGAAGAGGAGGTGTGATGTTTTGGAAGGGTGGGCTTATATTTATTCATCTTTCCTTTTATTGATCTGCTCAGAAAGATTAGATAAGATTATAAGAAGATACAGTCACTGAGCTCAAGAAGTTCTCCCTCTAACCACACACAGGCTAGATAAGTAATTCTGTAAATCATTATTTAATTATAATGTAACAAGATAAATGAAAGAAAATTATAGTGTGCTACAGGAATTAGCTAGAAGATCTTTACTTAGGACATAAAAGTAATCAAAGCTTTCCTTAAAAGGTAACATTTTAATAACATATCTAGGTAATCATATCATTATTCTGGTATGATGGTTGGTGGTAAATCTCCTTGTATGTTTTTAGTTTTTGCACTTATTAATTCTATGTCATTTTTTCATAACTATCGCCTGTGAAGCAAACATCTCTAGCTAATAGTTACTCTCTAAGACATGCTGTATAGCAAGGATTTCTGAATCTCCTGTGTCCTCCTTTTCAACTGTGAGTTTGAGAGCTGTTCTTTGCATGTCTTTGTTTTTTTTTTCTTCTGTGGGTAGAACTCACTGAATAAGTGCTGATAAGAAAAGTATAGGCTACAGATCAGTAACAGTGCTAATAACTGTAATTATAACAGTGACAAACTTGGGCATTGCTAATGCACCAGGCACTGCTCTAAGCTCTTGACTATCAAGAAGTGCTTTACTGTATTTTGCATAATAAATATCCAGAAATTTTAAACTAGGCATAATTCAAACTGGTTGGCATTTCCTTAAATTATGTTAAACTATATAAAGATAAAATTCCTGATGTACAATAAGCTGGAGAATTTATTGCCAATGCGTTGAATGAAGTTTTTGATACATAAATTTTATTATAACAAGTTTTAATTTGTTTTCTGGTTTTTATTTTTCTCATTCTAGCTTGTCATTCTCAGACTGGATCTTACAATGTAGAAGGCTTACCTCAGACTCCCAAGTGCTAAATTACAGTCATACACTACCACATCTGGCATGATTACTTTTCTTAATCTTACTTTGATAAACTCCAATGTCTATATTTCAAAAAACAGAAAGTAAATTAGCCCAAGGAGGCATAAACTTGGAAGAAATGTTAGTAAGTGAGCCATAATGATTAAGAAAAAGAATTTGCCTCATTACCTCTATTGAGATTCCTTGGCTTATACACAATACTAAGACAATCTTTGACATCATAGGTACTCAGACACTCTTATGTAATATTCAACATGCTGATAGAATGTTCCTACGATGGCAGTCTCTCAATATACCCACACAGTAGTTTCTTATACATAAATTAGCATTTGTTAATTTAAAAATTGTAAGAATTTTGTTTCAAGTCTCTAAGTCTTTAAACTTGACATTCTTTCCTAGTAGAATTAAATAGGACACTTTGTATAATTATGAAGAAACAAAAGTCCAACTGTGCCATGAAATACCTGTTACACACTTGTACTCAAAACTTGATATTTCATATACAAAACAATCTTTCATGTCTGGTTTTGTTATGCAATGGTTTACTGAGCTTGACAAAAACTTAAAAATATTAAATTTATCAAAGAATCTTAGGTAAACATAGGTTTCACTAAATCATATCAATACCTTTCATTTATAAAATGTCTAATGATTTAATTCAGTAATGTGTGACAAATTTAGTATGATTTTAAAATATGATTCATTCATTTTTTTAGTGTTATGTATTCTGATTCTATACAGATTAGTTTTATATTAGTCTTTAATAAACTTGTCTTGATTCTTACAGGATCTTAATTTCTTGAATTGATTTTATGTGTATTTAAACAATTAAGTTTATATTCAACTCAAATATTTCAACATACACATTGTCTTAGTTAGGGTTTCTATCGCTATAAGAGACATCACAGCAACTCTTCTAAAGGAAAGCATATAATACAGTATGGCTTTCTGTTCAGAGGTTTAGTCCATTCATCATGGTGGGAAGAATGATGGCATTCAGGCAAACATGGTGCTGGAGGCATAGTTGAAAGTTCTACATCTACATGGACAGGCAAAAAGATAAGAGAATGACACTGGGCCTAGCTTGAGGATCTGAAACCTCAAAGTCTATGGCATACTTCCTCCAACAAGGCCTCACCTACTCCAACAAGTCCTAATGGTGCCACTCCCTATGAGACTATGTGCTGGAGGCCATGGGAGTATACAGCAGATGACAACTAGTCTTTTATAGGTCAATCTACCAAATGAATAACTCTTTGATGGGAAGCCCCACTTGGCAAAGACTATGGGGTTACTGACTATAAATGACTGGTTGTTTCTGTCTGTAATTTCTCTCATGTACCATTACATTTCTTCCCTAAAAACTGCTATGGGTGTTTTTCCATTGCTTGTGTGTTTTTCTTGTGTATACATTCCATCTATTGGGCACACATATAGCTGTGGATGGTCAGGAAGATGATTTCTGCTTAAGCTGTATAATTCTGATGAATAGAAATAATACTCGGATATTTTTCATAACTGACATAGAAAAGTAACAGTATTCTCAGACTAGCTGCCCCTGGAAAGAATGCACAAGGATAAGTTGCCAATTGTCTGTTAAACCAAGATTAGGCATGAAGCAACTTTGGTAGACATAACCCCCTGCAGTAACTAACTTACTGCATGTACTCCTAACCCCAAGGTTCAGCCAACTAACTGTTTATTATTTAAATGCCAAATTTCAAGGTCACCTTCTGTCTGAGAATGCTAACCACTCAGAGCTACATGCTTACTTTACTCACCACGCCTGGTCAGTGTGACCTCCCTAGCCTGAGAGAAACTGTGTGACTTATCATGTGTTATGAGAAAGGGTTAGACTCTGTATATGTAACTTACAATTGTCCATAGTTTGGCTGTTGAAGGTGTGTGTGTGTGTGCAGAGAGAGCTATGTAGAAGATGAGTGGCTATGTAGAAGAGACGGCTTATATAGCTTGATAGAAAAGAGATGTAAATGAGACAGAGATGTGTAAGTAGGGCAAAAATGTGTATGTAGAAAAGAGTGAGTGAATGAGTGAGTGAGTGAGTGAAGAGGTGAGTAAGTGAGTGATGTAGAAGATAAATGCAAGTTATGAGTTACATAGCAGGGTAGATAAAACAAGTGTGTGTAGGAGAGAACTGTGAAAAGAGATGAAACTGTATATAAAGATGTATGGAGAATGTAGCTGGATGGAAAAAGAGAGGTTTTTAGAGAGACTTCTCAAGAAGAGGGAAAGAGAAAGTTACCATTAGAAAGCATGTGTGCTTCCCTATTTTCTTCTCAGATAGAAAAATTATAGCCCTTGCTGCATTCATGGGTTTTTTTGCATACCCTGAGGGTGATCCTGGAGCAGGCTCTACCAAAGGCCACTGGTAACCATGGGTGACATTTTTATTTAAACCACCATAATCCACTCCATGGGCCCCATAGGCTTGTAACCATATCATAGTCAAATTCCAAAAGTCCCCATAGTCTATCACAGTATCAGTACTGCCTAAAAATCCAAAGTTCAAATATCTTCTGAGACTTATGCAATCTCTTAACTGTAATCCCCTGTAAAATCAAAATGAAAAAGTATGTTACATACTTCTAACATAATATGGCACAAGATATATATTACTATTCCAAAAGGATAGAAAAGAAGCATAGTGAGGAAATACTGGACCAAAGCAAGACTGAAAACCAGCTGGGCAAACTCCAAACTCTGCAGCTCCATGTGATATCAAAACTCTCTTCAGGTCTCCAGCTTCTTTCATTTCTGTTGGCTACAGCACCTTTCTTTCTCTAGTGCTGGTTCCACTGCCTGTCAAAAGCTGTCCTTGGCAGGTATCCCATGGCTCTGGCATCTCCAACATTTTGGGGCCTCCAAGGCAATCTAGTTTTCATCTTTATAGCTTCACACAATGGCCTCTCTAGGCCTCCATGTAGGGAGGGACATGTAGGTCTGGCCTATTCTTGACCTCAGCAGCTTCCTTATCATGGAGGGAAAGACTAGGTTGGCCTTGAATTCTGAATACTCAGGCCTCTGCCTCCTGAGTGCTGGGATTAAAGGTATGCAACACCACTCCAGACCCTAAGCTTTCCTTCATTTCCTTTTTACAAGTTGGAAGCTTAGCTGGGTGGGGTCTTGCCCTAAGGTCACCACTCCCTTTGTTATATCTAGCATCAGGCTTGTCTTTAATCTTTTTATCTCCTTAAACACAGAATTTAGCTCCATTAAACTTTCTGGTGCCCCCTTTCTCCTCAAACTGTACATTTTGTGATTTTCCTTACTCAGCTTGCTCCTTCTCATTATAGTTCTGCATAAGACTGGTCACTAATAACCATGTGACACAGTCAGTGCTAGACTGTCTTGAAATGTCCTCTGTCTAAACTGTTAATATGCTAGACTGTCTTGAAATGTCCTCTGCCTAAACTGTTAATCCCAAACTCTTCAATTTAGCCTCAGGCATGTTTTCTAGACAAGGGCAGAAAGCAGACAAATTATCACAAGACAGGTCTCTAGGCCACATACTAATGTTCTTGTTCTCTGAAAACTCCTGAGCCAGGGACCCGTAGTTCAAATTACACTCAGCACCACTACCTTCCATGCCCCTACCAATATGGCTCAGTAAGTCCCATTTAAAGTGCCAGTCACTGTCCTAGTCCAAAGTCCCAAAGTGTTCTATATTCTACCAATAAAAGCATGGTCTGACCTGTCACAGCAGTACCCCAGTCCCTAGTACAAATGTCTGTCTTTGTTAGGGGTTCTGTTGCTGAGAAGAGACACCATGACCGCAGCAGCTCTTATAAAGGAAAACATTGAACTGCGGCTGGCCTAGGCAGACATGGTGTTGGAAAGGCAGCTGAGAGTTCTACAACTAGACTGGCAGGCAGCAGGAAGAGAGTGAGACAATGGCCTGGCTTGAGCATCGGAAACTTCAAAGCCTGCCCCTAGTGACACCCTTCCTCTAACAGGGCCACATCTAGTACAATAAGGCCACACCCCTTAATAGTGCCACTCCCCATGGCCTATGGGAAGCATTAATTTTCAAACCACCACATACATATTTCATGGCCTACAGTATTATTTTAAAGGAACAATGAAAATACTAGTTTCTTTTTACCTGTCTCTGTAGCAATTCAGAAAAAAAAAAAAAATCTCACAAAAGACTTCAGGTTTAACCCAGAGCTGAAACAAAGCCATGGTATTACTCATTAGACAGAATTTTTCTTGAAATAAATAAAACATGAATTAACAGAATTTACTTTTAATAAAGTTTAAAAGTAATGTGATAATTGAATTTCAGGGTAAAATACTGCAAATTTCCACTTTAAATCATAAAACTGCTACTTTATTCATAGTAAAGTTTTAATTTCTGGAAAAGTAACACCTGACAAATGCCACGATTTTATATTTCATTTTTCTTTCATTAGTCTTGTAGGCTGTGACTTTCAGCTAGTTTGGAGGTGGCAAGTAAAGCACGTTGGTAATTGAAGTGCTTTTGATTAAAGGATTAGAAGTAAATACAGATGCTATATGGAAAACATTAGCCTTTATAACCAGTTTTCTACTTCCTTCAGAAGTTAAAAACTATATTGTTATTAGGGTAAGTCTGTATTCATGAACGTCCTTGATCCATCATCAGTTGGTACATTCAAAGGAAAATAAAACTTCATTAACTAAGCAGCAACTCGTTCTGAAGCACTGTGTTCAAAGGTTAACAAAGCAAGGAGGAGACCTAAGCAGGATTACCTGAAGTATTTTTCTGAAGAGGAAACAGAGGGGAGCATGGGTCTAGGGAGAAGGGAAGGTGGGGGAGGGAGATAAAAGGAGGTAAAGGAGGGGAAACCGTGCTTGAGATGTGTCGTATGGGGGAAAAGATCACGTGTGACCTTATAGCCAGCGTTTTATCCTGCATATCTTCTCTCTGTGTCTTCTCTGTCCCTGGTGCAGCATGTGTACACTTGCTCCACAAGGTCTTGAGTCTTAGGAGATTTGCATTTATTATATTTCACAGCAGTGTCATCAATTCCTATTATTAATTTTGTGGGACAATATCTAGACACAAAGTGGACTCATTAATTCACCATCTGTACCTTAATCAATACAACAACTCTGAGGGCCTAAAGACTTGAAAGTAATAAATAGAATGATGAAGAATATTCTTAAGCTAAGGAGAAAAGAAGTTTAATAGTGTAGGAGTAAAGGGCAAGGATAATTAAAACCAGTGAATTCTAGGCTAGAGTTGCACAGGATGCAGTCCTACACGGATCAAAATAAATTGCTCTAAAATGACTAACATGACTGTATCTCAGCTACCTCATAACAAATTTTACATTTAGTTGTCTGAAGTAGCCCTATGTCCTTAGCACAAAGTTGGGAATGAAGAACTAAAACCGTGTTGCGATCAATCTATCACATGATATTAATTTTCTGGACCTTGTTCATTATATTAGTTATTAAATTTTATAACACTGTTATTTAAGATAAAGTGTTGAACTATATCTTACTGACAATTTGGGTGAGTTATTTTTCTTAACTGTCAGTGAAATACCTATCCAAATTCATACTTGCTTATACAATGCTAGAGATTCTCCACAATTTAAGAAAAAGAGGCTATGCCTGTTTACAACTATCAGAAAGTTATGCTGTAAAAGAGAGATTTTAGTAAATATTATATGACATCAGGCAAATAACTAGTATTGTAATATGCTGGGCATGAATGAAGTAAAATAAAAATTATTCCACCCCATAGAAGTTTTATTTTCTTTGTCTATCTATATATATTTTATAGAAGTTCATTTTTCTATAAAACCATATAGATTATAATACCACTTGAAGGTTACATGATATAACATAAAAATTATAACAATAGGTTAGTTTTTTTTATCAGTTTCATACAAACTGTGGTTATCTGAGAAAAGGAAACTTTGATTGAAATGTCCTCATCAGCTTGTAGCAGGCATCTTCAAAGTTCTTATTAATAAAATCAAACCCAAGGCCAGTTATTGGGGTGAACACTAGAAGATCAGAGAGACAGAACAAGCCACAGCTATCTCACCTTGCCAATTCCTCAGCTGGTTCTGTTTCCTCAGGTTGGAAGCCTCTAAGTCCTCATCCAGAATGAATCTCAGCTGAACTGTGTTGCTCCAAAGCCTGAAAGCTTAACCAGTCAAATGCTTAACCAGGCCAAAATGCTTCTAGTTTCTGGTCCTCACGCCTTATATATCTTTCTGCTTTCTACCACCACTCTCTGGGATTAAAGGCTGGCTTTCTAGGATTAAAGGCGTGAGTCACAATGCCTGGCTGTTTCCAATGTGGCCTTGAACTCACAGAGATCCCAGATGGATTTCTGCCTCTGGAATGCTAGGATTAAAGGTGTGTGCTATCACTGCCTAACTAGTGGCTTTTCTGTTCTCCGACCCCAGATAAGTTTATTAAGGTACACAATATTTTGGGGAACGCAATACCACCACATCAGCTTGTCATGTAGACAAGCCTATGGGCTAGTCTCTTGATTATTGGTGGATGTGGGAGGGTGCAGCACAGTGTGGGTAGTTCCATGTGGTCCTGAAATATATACAAAAGCAGACTGAGCAAGCCATGGAGAGCAAGTCAGTAACCATAACTCTTCCATGGATGGCCTCTGCTCAGTTCCTTTCCTTTTTTATATAGTAAATTTTTTTTCATACAATATATTCTGTTTGTACTTTCCCTTTCTCCAACTCCTCCCAGATCCTTCCTACCTCCCCACCGCTTTTATTCCTTGCCATTTCTTCCTTTCTTTCTCTTAAGAAAGTAAATAAAAATCCAAAAAAGTCACACACACAAACAAAAATAAACCAAAACAAACAACCAACAACCATAAGACAAAAATTACCCCAACAAAGCATTATGAGACAAAAGTCTTAAAAAAGTCTAGAGTTTGTCTTGTGTTGGCATGAGGCCTGTCCTGAAGTGTAGTTAACATACCCAGTGAGACTTGATTATGGGTGCAAAGCCATGCCCACTTCCTCTTTGCAGTGCTCAGACCTTATCTAGGTTGAGTCTATGCAGGCCCTGTGAGTAGTACCACAGTCTCTGTGAGTTCATATGTCCATCAGTTCTGTTGTATCTAGAGAACACTGTTTCATTGGATTCTTCAACCACCTCTGGCTCTAACTATCTTCCTACCTCCTCTTCCATGTACAGATCCTTGAGCCTCAAGGGGAGGGTTTGATAAAGACATTCCATTTAGCAATGAGTCTTCTGAATTCTCTCACTCTACAGATTGTCCAGTTGTGAGTTACTCTGTTAGTTTCCATCTATTGTAAGAACCTTCTGTGATAACGGCTGCTTCAGTTTCAAACTCCAGATTCCTGCCTTGTATCCCTACCATGAAATTCCTCCATGATGGACTGTAAGATGAAGCCAACTTTTTCCTTCTCAAGTTGGTTTTGGTAGTGTTTTATCACAAGGGTAGAAAGCATACTAAGACAATGGATGATAAAGTCTTAGTAAACAAGGAATGTCTATGAAACTAGAATTGGCAGAACTATAATGAAGGAATTTAGAAAAAATATAATACACTTTGGAGACTGGAAGTGAATTGGGTCTTGAAGCATCTTGAAAGTAATAAAAATTAAGAAATTACTGCTTCTGAATCATTGCAAGTCCACCTTTCTAAACTCTGGAGATGTTAGGATTCCAAATCTGCTTGTTCTATTCATCTGATTCCTTTCTAGACTTTTATGTAGCTAGAGTTTTCCTGCCTGGCCCACGGTCAGGACAAATCTCGCTCACCCGCCAGTCCCTCAGCTGCTCAGACTCAACCAAGTAAACACATAGAGACTTATATTACTTGCAAACTGTATGGCCATGACAGGCTTCTAGCTAGCTGTTCTTATATCTTAAATTAACCCATTAATTTCTATTAATCTATAAGTTGACTTGTGGCTCGTGGCTTACAGGTATCTTAACATCTTCTCATGGCAGCAGCTGGCAGCGTCGCCCTGCCTCAGCCTTCCACTTCCCAGAATTCTGTTCTCTCCTTGTCCCACCTATACTTCCTGCCTGGCTACTGGCCAATCAGTGTTTTATTTATTAACCAATCAGAGCAACACATTTAACATACAGAACATCCCACAGCACTTTCATGTCAACAGAGGCACTGAAGAGAGTATGATTCGTGTTAGTCTGACTTACCTCTTCTTTGGTTCATGGTCATTTCCTTCCTCTGACTTGTTCAACAGTAGCCTCTCCTTCTCACAGCATCAACTGAATCTCTTTTACAAAATTCCCAGAATTTGTAAAATCAGGATAGCTGTCCAAACCATCAGAGATACCAGACCAGGTCTCTTCCATCTCAGACATCAGAGACAACAGTATCACTGCTAAGCTCCTCAGAATTGTGACTAAGGTCCGTGGTGTGTGTGTGGAGGGTGGTATAGAAGTTAATACTTTTATCCCCTTTTATTCTTTTAGCTACTGACCTAATCTCATTTCTATATTAATATTCTTCATAGTGCCACCTATGTTCAGATAATTGACAGATGGATGCATAGATCCATGATAGATCAAAGAATCATTAAGATTTGTACTTTTCTATATAAGTTTAAAAACTAATTTGTTCTTTTAAAAAAAAACTGTGAGGTAGGCAGCAAGATGGTTTAGCAGGTAATGGTTCGTGCTGCTAAGCCTGATGAACAGCTGGATTAGCCAAAAGGAAGAGCTTCAGATTCAGTCAGACTCTCATTCAAAAAAAAAATGGGGAAGATAGAGAGGATGCGAGAGAGAAAGGAACTTACTCAACATCTACCTCTGCTTCCACATTCATGTGCACAGTGTACACACATGAATACATCACACACACACACACACACACACACACACACACACACACACACACACGAATAGAAACCAAATCCCTGTGAAACAAATCACATTTGGAGACATTTGTAAAGAAGAAAGGCCAGGTGGTATAATGGTTTGGATTATCTAGTAGAACACAGGTGGCAATATCCAACAGTGCCTTTAACATCTGATCACGCCACTGCACTAAGCCCTTGCACATCTTTCTGTTTAACTCTCAGTGTAAAACAAGATGTTTGACATGGCTCGGGCTTCCTTCTTTCACTGTACACCTCTTCTGAAGTTTTCCCTTCTACTCTTCATTTTCTGTGCTCTGAATACTGGAATAAATGAGTCAACTATACTTCAAGGTTAGAACTTTCCCTGTGTTCTTGCCTCTGTCTGGAATGCTCTTTTCTCAGGTATTTGCTTGGCTGCCTCCAACCCACCCATCAAATCATCACGCAGACCTCACTGGCCCAGTAATGACTGCACTGGACACCCTACCTAACACAAGAAGCTACCTCTCTGTTCTAATTCTTCTCCTGTCACTCACCCCAGATATCTTGCTCATGCTTCCTTTTCATCATAACAATCCATGTGATGTGATTTACTTAAGAAATTCTCTTGCTCCCTCTGTCTCCCTATGCTACTAACACATTCTCTAAGAACCATTTTCCTAGACTGCTTTGCTCACTGATAGCCCAATATACACAGAGCCTGACACATATCAAGTGCAGAGAAGATACTTGTCACAAAAAAAGCCTACTGTCAATGATCTCTGCTTCACAAGACTTTAGCTTTTATATTATAATTATTTATGGTTCATATATAAGACAGCAGATTCTTATAAGAATTATTGACCTTTCTATATGATCATACTTGCATAGTTTTCTTGTATCACTTAGAGGATAATTACTATTGAAAAAGGAATCTAAGAGCTGCAGAATTCTTCATGAATAGATTTTTGGGTTATATTATTCTCTTGATTCCCCTGAAATGAATGAATATTTTCCCTTAAGTCATTTGTCTGTTATTAAGTGGAAAATAAAAAGGCAGCTATTGTGTTGTGGGCACTGTATTCTCCACTGCAGTTCACAGCACAGTCAATACTGATTTACATTAATGCAATACTTATTGCCTATACCAAATGGATCTCCAAAAGTTTTCTCTGAATAAATTGGAAAATGGTAATAAATGTTCAGCAAATATCAAATCCTAATTGGATAGCTGTGCCCCCGACTGGTAAAAAATTGTATGAGGTGGTGAGTGCAATCTTATTTATTGATTTTCTTCATTCTAGAGTTGGTGAAGGGCAAAAAGAGGAACGGTTAAATCAGAATGTTGAAATGTTGTGATTTATTAATAGAAAGACTATGTCACGTCTCTCTGCACATCTACAGAATTGCCTGCTTGTCCTTAAATGTATTTTCAGACAGTGTTTTTATTGGGGAAAATAAAATGACCATGAGGCAAGTTTTCAGTGATATTTTGCTTCTTCAAACTTTTAAGTGAAAAAATGATATTTATTTTATGTATCATGATATAATTTAAGATATGATCAGATAATCCAAAGGGTCTCTTGGCTACCTCAAGTCCTTATCTTCATGTTTTAATTTTTCAAGTGGAAGAATTCAGTCAGGAGCAGATTTAGCAACAAATAACATTCATATTAAAATGACCAGTGAATTCCCATGCATCCTAAAAAGGCATTGGGGTATAGATGTCTTTTCCAGAGGGTTCTAACTATGTTGTAGGAAGCTGCTATCCGCTGTATGTACTCTTTTTAACAACTAGTTTCATGAAGATGGTCTTGAATTTCATAAAACCTTAAATTTAGAATTTTAGTTCCTATACGTGTATAGAAGAAAATCATGACCATTTATGAAAATGACCAATTAAGGTGGCTCTGAAAAATGGCATAGCACTACGCACCTATGCAAATGTTCCCTCAAACTACTATAAAGGATACAGATATGTGTTAGATGTGTTGGATGGATCCTTGTGTTTATTCTATAACGAGAATTTATCACAACAAAAAATTCCTTTGAAATAATTTGTATTTTGTAAAGTTTACTTGTACCCTAGTACAATGCTTTTTAATGAATTTTCACTATTATAGCAAATCTGGAGAGATAGTTCAGTGGACAAAAACACTTGTTGCACACACGTGAGGATATGAGTTCAAATGCCTAGAATCATGTAAAGCCAGATACATGACCCATGTGTCTGTATTCCCAGTGCTTCTAAGTCAGGATGTGAGGTGTATACATAAAAATTCTCCAAAAATTTCAGCTAACTTTCCTGGCATATACAGTAGAAAAACAACAAAGAGACTCCAGCTCTAACACAGTGGAAGGAAAGTACCAATAGCAAAAGTTGGCCTCTGATGTTCACACATACGTGGCATGTGTACTTCCATTCATAAACATGAATGCTCAGCACACAAACATACAAATAAACACACAATGGGTTGTACAGTAGTCTCATAAACATAATATATGTTCTCTTGATCCAGTTGTTAAAAAAAGTACTAGAGACTTAGTTGTCTTAAATGTTTCACATATCTGCTGGCTGATAATTATTGACACTGGTAAATTCACAACTCAAGAAGACCCACTTGCCTCCTTTCTGGCTCATAGATGGTGTCCTTTTTATGTATTTACACATGATGATAAGACCAAGCAGCTCTTGGGGGTTCATTTATAAAGATGCTGATCCTGCTCTTGAAAACCGCTCCCTCATGAGTAAATCACCCCCAAAAGACTCACTTTACAGAACCATCATATGAGTGAATATGAAATATTGGCATAAATGATGACATATGTATTTATTGTACATATTTATGTTCAATATAAATACGCATGATCACCACACTAAGCTTGAAAGCATCTAAATTATAAAATGACCTCACATCTATGGATGCACCCACTTGTTTCTTTGCTTGCTTTCTTTTGACATAGGATTTCACTGTATAGCTTAGGTTTGCTTCAAATTCATGATCCCCAGCCTTAGCCTCCAAAGTGTTGTGATAATAGAGGGTGGCAGGTGTTCCTCCTATAGCCGAATGGTACACACCCACTCTCCTTTTTATCAATAAAATTTTGTTTTGACAACTTTATGCATTTGTGGAATGCATTCTGATGACTCATACTCACCTTAATTCCTTGCCACCACCATCAACTGCCTTCCCTAAAAATCTTTTTTTTTTGTATTATTCAAAATAATGACTCCCAATTCCCCCAAATCTGTCAGTAGTCAATAGTTCAGCAGAAAGGGTAGAGTCCCTGAGCCTCTCCTCAGTCTATGACTGGGTGTTGATGACAGGTCCTGTCTAATGCAGGCCCGGTGAGTAAAACCACAGCTGTTAAGATTCTGTGATGGCAATCATTATGTCATGCTTTCTCAGCCTTTTCCTTGATCTCTAGTTCTTGATTTCTGCCCCTTCTTCCATGTTATTCACTGAGGGTTGGTATAAATGTCTTATTCGGGCCAAGTAAGTAGCTGTTCCTTATTCTCAGCACCTTGAAAAGCCAAGGGGTTTTGTATTCACTGTCATTCATCATAAAGAGAAGCTTTATGATGAATGTCAAGAGTAGCGTTCATCTTGGGTATCAACATGGGTGATTAGAAAGCAGTTTGAAACCATGTCAGTTTAGTTGAATACAGCCATGGTCCAGCTTTCCAGTTCCAGGCATGAATTCACACCTGAGTAGCAGACCTGGAATCCAATCAGAGAATGGTTGATTGTCCTCATAATGCTTGTGCAGAGATCACACCAGTAGGCACATCTTGCCTTTTTGGATGGCATTTTAGTCCACAGAGTTCAAATCTCCATAAGGCCAATGATGTTTTACACAACCCCTCCTTGAACAATCCATGTAGTACCTTCCAGCATTATGAAAGCTAGCCAGCAAGCTACAATCTACTGATCAGTTCCAGTTTGGTTTTTCTATGAATTGCAACCAGTGTGTGTGGTGTAAATAGTGTCTTATTATCTAATTCTGGTAGTCAACCAAGACCTAGAACAAATTCGTATTATTCTGTGGGTCTCTGAGGCCACTTTGGCCAACAACTCACAAGGAGGTATCATTTTAGAACCTGCGGTATCTAAGAGGAACATTATCTAGCTAAGCAGAATACCTCCTTTCTTATTAGATTTTTTCAATTTATATTTTAATTGGTTTATAAAATTTCATCATCTAAATAGCTATTTTACACACCTATTATGTTGGTAGTCTTCCCTGCTACACCATCATCTCTGTACACCAAGCCTGCTGAAGCATTTCTGCCTCCACATTCCCCTTCTCTCCTGTCATATCTCCTATGTTTTAACAAGTGACCACCCTTAAGTCATGACACAGTTATGCCAAGTTGAACACATAAATATTTATATATTTGGAACTAGGATCTAAATATGAGAGATAACATGTAACGTTTGTCTTTTGGATCTAGATTGTCTCACTCAGTGTAATATGTCTATTTTCATCTATATAATGCATTTTTTAACTTCTGAATACACTTCAGCTGTGTATATGAACCTCATTTTCATTAACAGTTTTTCTGTTGATGAACATCTAGGTTGGTTTCATTTCCGAGCTATTACAAATAGAGAAGAAATGAACATGGATGCACAAGTATCTCAGTAGTAAGATCTTAGTCATTAGGATATATGCCCAGAGGTACAGCTGAGTCATAAGGTAGATCTATTTGTAGATTTTTGTGGAACCTGCACAGTGGTTCTCATAGTAACAACCGTACCAGCTTACACTTCCACTAACAACAAACAAGGAGTTCATTTTCCCCACATTCTCAGCAGCATATAATGTAATTTTATTCTTTGATAATGGCCTTATTAATTGGTGTACGATAAAAATATCAAAATAATCTTAATTTAGATTTACCTGGTGGCCAGTAATGCTAAACACCATAAAAAATGTTTATTAGCCATTTGTATTTTCTCTTTCGATAACTCTCTGCTCAGATCTATAGCCTATTACTGTTTTGCTTATTTTCTTAATATTTGGTCTTTTGAATTTCTTGTGTATTTCATTTATTAACCTCTGTCAGATGTATATCTAGCAAAGATTTTTCTCTCATTCTGTATGCTGCCTTTTCACTTAATTTAACCCTTTTCTTGTTAAAAGTAGTTTTAGTTTGATGAACTTATTTCCTGGCCTTATTTCCTGAATGACCCCAATATTACCCATTTATAAAGCCCTTATTTATGTTTATAACTTAATGTATCACCTACCTTTTATTCTATCTGTTTCAGAGATTCTTGTTTTATGTTGATAGTCTTGGTCCATTTGAAGCTGCTTCTTTTCTATGGTGAAATCTAGTTCCATTCTTCTATATGTAGACATCCACTTTTCTCAACACAGTTTGTTAAAGAGTCGCCCTTTTCTGTCATATGAATCTTTGGTATCTTCATAAAAAAATCATGTGACCGTAATTCAGTGGATCTGGATCTCATATAACTTTCATCTTACATATCTGTTTTGTGCCGGTGCCATGTTGTTTTTATTACTATCGCTCTAGAATGTAGCTTGACATCAGGTCTCTTTGCTCAAGATTGCTTTGCTATTTGGGATCTTTTGTGCCTCCTTATGAATGTTAAGATTTTTTTTTAATTTCTTAATACACTCACTTCAAAATTTTACATGCCATTTATAAGCAACACGGTCATCACATGGCAATGCACCATGTGCATTTTTGTGTGTCTCATAGTGGAAATATAAAGAAATGACCATAAATTTCAAACATAGAAATATGCTTGATATATGTCTTAGTTAGTGTTTCTTTTGCTGTGAAGAAACACCATGACCACAGAAATGCTTATAAAGGAGAAACATTTCATTGAGGTGACTTCCATTTTCAGAGGTGTAGTTCATTATCATTATGGTGTGACATGGTGGCACAAAGGAGTAGCTGAGTGTCCTACATCTTGATTTTCAGAAAGCAGGAAGTGATCTGAGACACTGGGCATGGCTTAAGCATATATGAAATCTCAAAGGCCACCTTCACAGTGATACACTTCCTTCAGCGAGGCCACACCTACCCCAACAAAGCCATGTCTCCTCATAATGCCACTCCCTATGAACTTATGGGGACAAGTTACATTCAAACTGCCACGATATGTTCAACCAAAGAGAAAATGTGTTCCCACTAAAATAGATCATTGCAAATTTGATTAAATAAGTGCGATATTTGTTCCAATGGGTAAAATGACTGAACTGTGCAGCAAATAATACTGTTTTATTCCATATATATGACAAATATAAATATTGTTTGAAAAATGTTATGATTCATGTATAAAACAGAAAAGACTGAAGATAAAAAATATAGTGAAAAGAGGATGCCACTGAGGGTTCTTGTAGACTTATAAAAAAATAGGAAATAAACTCCAGAATAATACAAGGAAAAATTTAGGACATCATTTCCATACTGTTGGATTTGTTTATTTTCCTTATTTTGTCCCAGATATTCCCCCATGAACAAACAAATTTAAAGAAAATGGGAAAAGGCTAAGTGACAGGTTAGCATCCTCCCTTTTCAATGTACCTCTTTCTGATTGTCATGAATAGCAGACATCAGGTAATACCCAAATACACATGTTTATCAGTCATTTATCTAAGAGCACACCAGGAGCATGGGCTGTGGTTTTATTATTGTAAATTTTGACATTTTTTGAATGTGTTACCCTTTAAATCATATTTATGAGGAGAGGAATTGAAAATCTTCTCCAGTCCAAGCAAATTAGGGGTGCATTTTCCCTTTAAGGATTTCTATTACAGAAAGGATATGCAGCAGAGAAAAGAAATAAATACATGGTCTTAATGGAAACAACTTGTTTATCCTGTTTCTCTTAAACTACTGTGGTTCCCTATGTCAGCCTATAAGATAATGAGCAGAAGATAATTTACTGGCTCTCAGTTAGACAATAATATTTTCTTAGCAGCAGTGTACCCATCTCCCCAATCTATCGTACAAGATGTAGACACTCTTACAATTAGCTTTCTTTACTTCTACATCTACTTATTTGAATGACCCACTTTAACAAAATACAGAAATTTAAATATTCTTAGAGAGTTTTGTTTACAAAGTTATTGTATGTTTTATAAATAACAAAATAATGTACCTATACATACTGTTTTCCTGACTCTTGTATTAGAAAAACATATCCACAGAGTTATTCATAGTGAGGTGTTCATTACTGTAGACCATCCTAGAACTGTTCATTTCCTTATTAGGTCACCATGTATGCCCTTCTTAGTGGCTCTTTAATAACGTAGATTCTCAGTTCATTTTAAGTGATTGCTCTTCTTAAGGTCTTCTTAAAAGCTGTGCTGTATAATCCATAGTAATTTTTTGAAAATATAGTATAATTCAGAAATTATACAATTTCTGCCTGCCCTTTCCACATTCTAACTTCTCCTGTGTTATAACAATTACTACAGTATATTTTTGTTTTCAATTATATATGTGCATATATTTTTATGAGGGTGTATATGCACATAAATGCAGATGTCCACAGAAGAGGAAAGTGGACCTCTTCTATTACAGATACAGGTGGTTGTAAACCACTCAATGTCGGTGCTGAGATCCAAACTCAGGTCCTCAGCAAGAGCAGTACTCATCCTTAATGGCTGAGCCATCTTTTTTACACCCCAATTTTATTAGCTAAAAACAATAGAGTTAATATTTCCTAATTAACTATAATTTAAAATGCAATGTCTAGGAACTATCCTGAGAAACAGAGCAGTGAAATAGAAAACGTGCTCTTTTCATCCATGATTTTGGAATAAGTATCATTTAACAGCTGCTTCATAGCAAACCAAACCAAACTCCAATAGCTTAATAGAATAGACACACATTCATTTGAGTTTATTGATCAGATGAGCAGTTTTGTTGGTCTTTGCTGGACTCACTCAAGTGTTAGATATGAATCAGGCATGATGTTTGCTGATGTGGCTGATTCTTTTACATGCTATGAGAGAGTAGGTAGCTGTGCTCTAGGTCATCCTCGGTTTAATATCTACATTTTCTTCTGAATGTCTTCATGCTCTTCGGTTAGTGATCCTGGGAAGGGGTTGATGAGGGAAAATTTAAATGCACAATGTATCTTGGTAACTATCACACTGTTATGTTTGCCACATGTTGCCAGCCATAACAATTGATAAGTCCAAACTAGACTCACAAAAGGAAAACGGGCTCTACTAGTTTAGAGATAAGTTGCAATGTTAATCTGCAAAAGGCAGTCACATAGAGGTGGCAGACTCTCCAAGTAAGGGTCATCACGTAGTATGAGTTTAAAATTCAGAATAAAGACATGTTTTATATCTAACTTCTCAGAAGGTGAATATTAATCCTTGAGTGTAGTGGTATTCTTCAAAGAAGAAAAAGATAATTAAAAACTCTTTGGAGGACAGCTCATAGAGTATGCTCAGAACATAGAAGGAAAACACACTCATATAAAATTACTTTTTTCATCACTCTGAGCAGTTATGAACCTTAGTCGTATCATTTCCCACTGCAAAAAGAGGATTCTTTGCCCAAAGCTGAGTGATTGACCCTAAAGAGGTCATCTATATAACTTCCTCCAAGGTCCAAGGGACATGTGAAATGTGAGGAAGAATGGCTGTAAGAGTCTGAGAGTGGAGATGGGTTTCATTAAATGCTGTCTTCTGCAAATGGCATCATTGTTGAAGTCATGAGCAAACAGACACTGTGACACCTGAACAAGACCTGCACACACACACACACACACACACACACACACACACACACACACACGGTCACACACACAATAAGATATCAAAATAGGCCAGTTTGGAAGAAGAAGAGGGTCAGTAGAAGTAAAGTCAGGAGATGGTGATGACAATAACTATAATTACAGCAAATTTTACACATGTATGAAATTGTGATAAATTTTTAAAATTGTTTCTCATATTACTTAGTTCAACAATGCTGGGTGCTTTGTAGCATACAGTGTAAGATACATTAGATTGTCATGCACAGAATCAGAAATACTCATAAATCATTGTATATTCAGTCTATAGATATCAACCATTCTTTAGTATAAAAGAAGATCTTAGAGGAAACACCTTGCATTATTCAGCTGTATTGTTTTATTTTTGAGGTAAGTGACACCTCTCTAAAATCATAGTAAAAAACAGGATAAAAGAAAATATATTTAGGAAACGACTAATGATGGTCTATTGACTGAAAGCTCTGTTTAGAAACACAGGTTGAACGTTATTTGATACTTTTTCCAACATTCCCAGATAATTGACACTGATGGGTAGGTGACACAGAATTGACTTTACACTCCTCGGAATGAGCTGTTGAAATGTCAATGCAATTTCATCCCATTAGGCCAACCATGCAATGAAGAAGCAAATACTTTTAGTTAGGCTTTCTCTAACGAACTGGTAGCTATGGGAAGTGTTTTCTTTCCTCATAAAAATGGTAGAATTATTGTTCTCAGTTTATACAGAAGAAAGTAGAACAACCTTTTATCTCCTAAGACATTTTACTAAGTAATTAGAAAAATGATTAAATATAACCTTGTTTTGCAAGGAATGTGTTCATCACGCTCTACAACCTTTGTCATAAATGTTGCAGTGAAATGAATAGAGTTTACACATCTATGTTTTGTTAATTAATTTAGCTTCAAAATTAATTGTTCAATGACTGTTCTTGTTAATTTTGACACACAGTTTGTGAAAATTAATTCCAGCACTGGTTGGCCTGGAAATAACTATGTAAACCAGGATAGCCAGGAAGCAAAGATACCTGTCTGTCTCTGCCACATGAGTGCTGGAATTGAAAGTATGTACCACCATGCCTGGCTGACATTTTAAAGGGATCAACATTTGAATATGAAAAAAAAAGTGTCATTATAAAAAAAAAACAATGTAAATACCTTGACATTTTTGCTGAATAGAGCACAAATATTCTGCACCAAGTGATATATATATATATAGATCATAGCACACTTGCAAACAGAGAGCACAGGGATCTCTTGTTCTACTTAAAGCCAGAAGTGTACCTTCAGGTTTCACAGTACCTGGTTTCCTCCCTCCTCTTAGAAGTTGTACCCTAGACTCGTTCTCTGTAACAGATAATGTTTTGTATCATTTAGATCAATGTGTTTCAAAACCGTGGGCCAGGACCCATGAGTCAACTTTGAAACTCAATAGGGAGCATTTTCAAAATAAATAATGAATCATGTGAGATGGAAAAAATACTACAATGCATCCCATATAACATTATAAAATATCATTCTATCAAGAATACATTTTGTATGTTTTAGGCATGTATATTTACATTAGGCTATAATGTAACATGTATTTTTAGCAAGATAGTGTCATAGTTTTTGCTCCATTCAGAGACTTAGCTCATGAATTATTCCTCAATAGCAAGTTACTCTTTAATTATATGATCAAATATTTATTAAGTGCCAGCAGCACCTGAGACAATTAACCTCAAAAACATGAAGCCTATCAACTCTATAAATGAGCTGAAATTCAGGGTAGCAGTTTCCCCAAGACAGATAAAAGAAATCAGTATGTCTGGGGCAGGGCAACTCAATCATAGCACAATCTTTTTATCTTGGAATTTATATCAAAATTCATTCTACATGTTTTATGTAGTAAAAGTAATGTTTTTAAACAAAAGGATCATTCTTAAATTATTGCCCCATCACCTCTCTTGTGTACCAACAGACTGATTCCAGTCTGAAAAGCTAGGAAAGCTAGACATGGATGATTCAGTGATTCTTCTATCATCTAATCCCTGCTAAGATTTATTTCAACATACAAACAAATGCTTTGTTACAATTGCTAAGTACATGACATCATCTTAGATGCTTGCATAAGATGATGGAGATATGAAATCATGGGATTTCAGTCTGTTAGAGAAGACTGAAATACTTTAACATTTTTTCTCTGTTTTCCTTTGATTGTTAGAAAATGAGGATCCCTAAGATGCCAGACAAAAATTAAGTACTTAATACATCACTAGTACTGGGGGTCTCTAAATGAAGAAATTATTTATAAAGATGAAAATGGAGTCTAATAATAGAGAGGTAGGAGACAAGGTAAATAGTCTCATTGGTTGTCAGATAATTCATGAGGTTCCTAGAGAAAGGAGACATTTTGAAACTATTCGATAAGATATGCTTGGGTACAATTGTGAAATAGAAAATGTATACATATCACCCTGCATCTTTTTTGAAAGATCTTTTGAAACAGCTACCAATTTCGTTCCCTTGAGTGGAAGGATAGATAGGGCTTCAGAAAGGTTCTTAAGTGCCCTGTCATTCCTCAGGCACTACTGGATTGTCTTGAGTTTCAGCTTCGATCACTGTTATAATGACCTTGCAGACAAGTCTGCATTTCTTTTGCTTCCTGCCAGACTGATTTTGTATTCAAAACAGCTTAAGTATTCTTCCCATATTTCCTCTGTCGTGCGCAATCGTTCCTTTAATAGTAACCTTCTGCTTTCTTGCTGAGGACCTGCTGAGATGCTCTTATGCATAAAAAGCAGATGTCCCATTTCTTTCTCAAAACCATTTGCACATTTAGCAAAGTAGACTTAACTTCCTTAAAGTAAATTCAAGATGCTCCCAGATAAACAGGAAACTTCAATGCACAGAAAAGACTTAGGTTATGCTATCTAAAGAGAATGCTGAAATATAATTTTTGCTTAAGATTGACTAAGAGTATAAATCATCTATTTCTATAATAATTATAAGAGTTACATAACTATCTGGATATTTCAGCTTAATGCAATACTGGCACTCCATGTTAGGAAGTAAAGTCAAACCACAAACTTGGAAAGTTGAGTATGAGATGAGCAACACATGTTCATATGCAAGTTCAGAAGAAAAGGACATGATTCCAAGTATATTAATAAAGAACAAAACAATAATAAATGAAAAAGAAATTAAAAATAAGAAGGAAGGAATATCTTTGCTGCTTTTTTTTCTCTCTTTGGTGACCTACTTTGTCACAGTTCATTCCTTAGTGCATAGAGAATCAACTCATTACTAGAGTGTTTCTAAATTTTAATTCACAGATATAAAAGGTAGGATAGTGACTAGTAGAGACTAAAGGGAGTAGCAGGAAAGGTAGGTAAAACTGGCCAGAGTAGGACTGTGAGTCTACATCACAGTCAGGTCATTAAGGTATGCAACATTTTATTGAAGTTTTAGAAAGAAGAAGAATAGAAGAATTGAAATTTTCTAACACAAAGAATAATGAATGTTTAAAGAAAAAGGTCAATTATGCTAATTTAATCATTGTACTTGACATTATTATATTAAATTATCATTTTGTATCCTCTAAATATGTAAACCTTCAAAAAGTGATTGAAGCTCAGAACCACATATAATAAATACAACCAATATATATCTATACAGCCACTTATCAGTTAAGTATTCATATCTTAGCCCTATATGATTATCCTCAGACTAAATCTTAGTAGAATTATATATCACCATAGGATTATTTCTAAAAACACAGTAGAAACCAAACATAGCCAAACTGCCATTTGCAGTTATTTTTCATCTGATTATTTCTGAACTCTAATCAATTATTCAATTATTATTTTGAGTAATAGAGCAAATTATTATTCAAACCTCAAAGCTGGCCTGAAATGACCATAAGAACTGCACATAGAACCTAAGAACTACACAGTAAGTCACAGAACTAAACCAGGAAGTGGCTCAACGTAGCCTTCTCACCAGCACATATATTGCTTTGTTTTGTTTTTTGAGACAGGGTTTCTCTGTGTAGCTTTGCGCCTTTCCTGGAACTCACTTTGTAGCCCAGGTTGGCTTCGAACTCACAGAGATCCGCCTGCCTCTACCTCCCGAGTGCTGGGATTAAAGGCATGTGCCACCACCGCCCGACTTCACCAGCACATCTTACACTGTTCTATCCAAACATCTGTTTTTTTTTTCTTTTCACAAGTTTAGAAAAGACGTTTCCTTAAAGCAACTAGCATGTGTCCTGACTGATCCCACAGCATTAATGTCCTTCTCAAAACTCATGTTACTAGTTCACAGACTTTGTGGTCCAGAATAATGGTGAAGCTTGGTAGAGATGGCTTTTTCCTGTTGCTTGGTAACCAGGATCTCATCCGGAAAGATGATGTATGAGAACAGGAAGACAGCCTAGGGATGAATGCAGCTGCAGGCCTCAGGAGTAGTTCCCTGATGTCACCTGGAACACATGGTTATGCTTTATTCCTGAAACTTGTCTTTGAAACATGACCATTGGGTTACAGTCAGATAATTATCGGGATTCTCAGAACCCAAAAAGGAACAACCCAAAGATGGTGCGTGACCTTTCTTTCATTAGTCTCCACAGTGAAATAGTATCAATTTGTTGGACTTCAACTGTCACAGCTGATTTGGATCCAGTTTAGGAGAAGGGACACAGTTCTATCATTTGATAGAAGATATGGTGAAGAATTTACGTATAGATCCTAGAGTTGTCACAGCAGGTAAGGGAATTTGAACCTGAAGTGCAGGAACACATGAAGGCCAGGCGGTGAATAACAGCTTGAGTGATGGATCAGACAGAAATGTATTCCATGGGATAACAAGATTCACATAGGATCTAAAAAGACCAATGTCTGAATATTCAGAATGCCTTATCCATCGTGTCCCTCTACTCAAGAATGTAGAATTCAAAGCTGGACATCGTGGTCTGTGCCTTTAATCCCAGCACTCTGGAGGCAGAACAGGCAGATCTCTGAGTTTGAGGTCATTCTGATATACAGAGCAAATTCCAGGACAGCTACAATTACATGGAGAAATACCAAATAATTAAAAAGAATGTAGAATTAAAATTCGTTATGAAGAGTTGGAAAATAGAAAGTGAAATATGTATAAATTTTCCATTTCACATTCATTTTTAAGTACACCTCTTTACATTCCATTTTTCATCTCTCAGTTCTATCTATCTATAATTAAGAATCTTAGAGCTAGTGTTGCAAAAATTGAAAATTCATGAAGACTAAAATATCTAATTATCCCCAAGGACAACTGTAATTACCACTAGATGATAAATACAAAAAGATACATTAAAAGCAAACAAAAATATTTATAACACATTATAAAATTTAAGAATAAATAATATTTAAGAAACACATAGAAGTTAGGATTTCAGAGAAAAATTACTGTATTTAAAATTGGCTCATGAATTTGTAAAAATAAATACATACACATAAGATAAAATACATTTTTATGAACACATAGTGGGTACATTAGGTGCATAGATCGAAAATAGGTAGATAGGCTAATAGTTTTTTCTTTCCAGTTTTATTTTATTTTATTTTTATTTATTAAGAAATTTTCTACTCACTCCTCATGCTATCCACAGACCCCCCCTCCTCCCTCTTCCCACCCCTCAGCCCTCTTTCCCAAGCTACCCTGCATCCACACATCCCCCCCAAATCGGGGTCTCCCATGGGGAGTCAGCAGAGCCCAGCACACTGAGCCTAGGCAGATCCAAGCTCCTTCCCACTGCACCAAGGCTGTGCAAGGTGTCACACCACAGACACCGGATTCCCGGAAGCCTGCCCATGCACCAGGGACAGATCCCTATCCCCCTGCCTGGGTGCCCCCAAAACAGTTTGAGCCAAACAACCCTCTTCCATGTCCAGAGGGCCTAGTGCAGTCCCATGGGGGCTCCACAGCCACAAGTCCACAGTTCATGGGTTTCCACTAGTGTGGCTGGTCATCTCTGCACATCCTCCCATCATGAACTCCATGTCCCTCACCTGCAGGATCTCTTCTCTCTCTCATCAATTGGATTCCCAGAACTCAGCCTGGTGCCTGGCCATGGATCTCTGTATCTGCCTCCATCTGTCACTGGACAAAGGCTCTATTATGACAGCTAGGTTATTTGCTAGGCTGGTCACCAGAGTAGACAAGTCCAGGCACCCTCTGGACCACTGCCAGCAGACCAAGGTAGGGTCAACCTTGTAGATTCCTGAGAGCCTCCCCAGCACCCTGCCTCTTCCTATTCCCATGATGTCCTCATCTATCATGATGGGAAGGGATGGCCAGACTGCAACCCACAACTCCAGATAGGCTAATAGTTTTATCTGCACATTTGCAAATATTCATGTGTGAACATATAAAGAAAGCAATAAAAATGACTACTAAATAAAAAATGTCTTCACTATCAATCTGTGGGTATTTGTTTACTAAGTATTATAGATTCATTGTCATTATTTTTCTAAATGAATAATATATTAATTTGAACACCTTGAGGGTTCGTTTCAACTCAGAGTCATACTCTCATACTCTAATCACGTGCTATTCAACCAGGAATACATTTTATAGAG
The DNA here is from genome assembly GCF_049852395.1 of Peromyscus maniculatus bairdii. Lineage (NCBI taxonomy): Eukaryota > Metazoa > Chordata > Mammalia > Rodentia > Cricetidae > Peromyscus > Peromyscus maniculatus. The sequence continues at coordinate 15,798,991 of NC_134868.1, forward strand.
AAATAAAAGCACTGGCTATTTTATTGCTAATGTATGCACTGTGTATGTGGTTAGAACATTTGGTTACAGTATACATATGTTGAATAGTACAGTAATTACCACATTTGCAAGATGCTTGCCTAGCCATTTCCATACATTTTACCATTCTGCCTATTGTATGCACAATAATTAGATAATGAAGGGAAGGAGTAAACATGTGGGTTAGCAAGAGGCTATTGCTTCCTATATTCTCCACTGGTCAAAACAGATGGAAGTGGTTCTTGTGTGAGAGTATTTCTACCAGCAGCATCCAGAGACCAATTACTGAGCAAGCTCCACAGGGGTCTTGCTTCAGGGTTCTTAATGGATGAATAGTATATAAACTCTCTGATTTCCAACTGTGAAAGACTAAAGCAGCATCAGAAAAAAATCATCTATTTTAGTTGAACTAAAAATGAAATAGCTTAAAATTTGAACTGAAATCTTTTGTATTTACATACTAGTTGATTGTGAGGTTCTCATGTAGGGACATGACAAATACAAAGGGAGATAAACTGTAAGCTCTTTTCTGGAAAACAATAAAAGAATGAGAAGAGGGAACTAACCTCAGACAGTATCTCCTACTCAATGGATGCCTCCACTTTATGCACCTGAAAACTGGTGAATTAAGAATTTGCAATTTTAAGAGAAGGATTTCAAAGTCCTAAAATATATGAGATGGGTGTCTTATTATCAGCTGAGTGATACTCATTATGGAAACCCCATAATAATCCATTGTGGAAATGTGCTACATATTCTTTATCTATTCTTCAGTTGAGGGATATCTAGGTTGTTTCTGGGTTCTGGCTTTTACAACTAAAGCTGATACGAACATAGTTGAACAAGTGTCCTTGTGGAAAGGTGGACTATCTTTTGGGTATATGGCCAGCATTTGTATAGCTGGATCTTGAAGAAGATTGATCTCCAGTATCCTGAGGAACCACCATATCAATTTCTAAAGTGGTCGTACAAGGTTGCACTCCCAACAGCAGAGGAGGAGTGTTCCCCTTGCTCTACCTCCTCTCCAGCATGAGCTGTCACTTGTGTTTTTGGTCTTAGCCATTCTGACAGGTGTAAAATGGTATCCCAGAGTCATTTTGATTTTAATTGCTCTGACAGCTGACGATTTTGAATATTTCTTTAAGTGTTTCTGGGGCATTTGAGCTTCCTGTGTTAAGAATTCTGTTTAGTTCTGTAGCTCATTTTTAAGTGGATTATTTAGTTTGTTAATGTCTAGTTTCTCGAGTTCTTTATAGTTTTTGGTTATTAGACTTCTGTTATATGGGGAGTTAATGATGCTCTTTCCCATTCTGTATAGGCTTCCGTGTTGTCCTGTTGGTGGTGTCTTCTACCTTACAGAAGCTTTTCAGGTTCATGAGATCCCATTATTTGATTGTTGATCTTAGTGTCTGTGCTATTGGTGTTTTGTTCAGGAAGTTATCTCCTGTGCCAATGTGTTCAAGGCTATTCCCAACTTTCTCTTCTATAAGGGTCATTAATCTTGTTTTATGTTGAGGTCTTTGATCTACATGGACTTGAGTTTTGTGCAGGGTAATAGATATGGGTCTATTTGCATTCTTCTACATGCTGCATCCAATTAGACCACCACCATTTGTTAAAGATGCTTTCTTTTTCCATTGTATGTTTCTGGCTTCTTTATCAAAAATCAACTGTCCGTAGGTGTGTGGATTTATGTCTGGGTTTCTTTTTTATTAGATTCCAATGATCATATACAGGTGTCTTAATGCCTATACTAATTTAGTGCACACACATTATTATTCATCAAAGCATTAAATATGAAATATATCATTTAATTATATTATATAAAATGATTAAAAGCCTGATTTCCTTTAATATATAATTTGCAAATTTAAGGAATACTGTCTTTGTTTGTGTTTTAGTTTTTTTAGTTGGGTAAAAACAGAAAATGAAGATATGACATAAGTAAACAAAGATAATAACAGTTAGGTAACCATTTCTAGCTTTAAAAGAAATCATTAACAGTAATACAAACAACATAGCATTTTTCTAATTTCTCTCTATGCTATAGAATAGCAAACATTTCAGAGGGCAGAAGTGGAAACTCTGACCTTCTCAGCTCTTTTGTGTGTGAGATTCATCAAGAGGGTCGATGTCTGGATACATGAGGAAAGATATTCCACAGAGACCATCTGTGAAGTAGGAGATAACATAAGCCAGGGCTAAGAAGGTGAAAGAGTAAGGGTTGTCATGTAAGCAGTGAATTGACATTCCTTTTGCTATGCCGTACTTAACATGCTTAAAATTTTCTCTTTCAATCTTGTTTCATCCAAGTTAAAATTACTTAGGAAAAGAGTCTATATCAATATACTCATAACTGAAGGCAATGGTGGTCCTCAAAAGGAATATATACACTGAAAAGACTAGACTAAGCTGCTTAATATACAGCATTCTTACTCATAGTTGAGGAAGCAGAATTCACTTTATGATGGAAGGCTGAAAATTTATTCATGGATATATTCCACAAATGTTCATTAATTAGTTATAGTATACCAGAGACTGTGCTGAGCTTTAAAATTAGAATAATTAGTAAATGCAAAAGTCACAAAGGCCAGCTATTCTCCTATGCAGTTAATACTCTAGCTCTCTCCTTACAATGTTTCAGTGAGGAGTTGGTTTCACAACAAATTACTTATTATAAAAAAAAATCCTTTACTTACGGTGTGTGGGGGGAGGAGAGCAACATTAATGTGTAGAATCCATTACTGCAATATTTATCTTAACAAATAAAGCTAACTTTTTTAATTTTATTTTTATTTTTATTCTTTACATACATTACATCCTGACTGCAGTTTCTCCTACTTCTCCTCCTCCTATTGCAATCTCCTCTCTCCTCTAGATCCTCTCCTCCTTCATTTCCCTTCAAAAATGGAGAAAAAGGAGCAGGGCTTCAAAGGATATTAACTGAACATGGCATAACAAATTACAGTAAGACTAGGCACAAACCTGTATATTAAGGCTGAATAAGGTGACCCCTTAAGAGCAAAAGGGACCTAAGTGTAGATAAAAGAGTCAGAGATATCCCCACTTCCACTGTTACAGGTCCCAAAAGAACACCCACTGTGCAACCATAACATATGCAGAGGACCAAGCTTACATCCATACAGGGTTCATGATTGTTGCTTCAGTCTCTGTGAGATCCTATGAGCCCTGCTTAGTTGATTCTGTAGGCCTGTTCTTGTGGTGTCTTCGACCCCTCTGGTTCCTATAATTCTTCTTCCCTGATTTCTTCAGGGTTCACCTCGCTCTGTCTATTATTTGGCTGTGGATCTTTGCATCTGCTCCTATCACTTGGTGGATGAAGTCTCTCTGATGAGAACCGGGCTAGGCACCAATCTATAAATATAGCAAAATATCATTAATGATCAATCATTTCACTGACTTTTTTTGTCAGTCATATTTGGTTCTATCCTGCATCTCTGGACCAACCAGTATCTAGTTCCTGGCAATCCAAACAATTTTAGCCATGGACTTGTCTTGGGCCTCAAGTTGGACCAATCATTGGTTGGCCAATCCCACAAGTTCTGCACCACCATTACCCCAGCACATCTTGCAGGCAGGAGATATTGTAGGTTGAAGATTTTCTGGTTGGGTTGATCTCCAAGTCCCACTGCGGGGAGCCTTACCTGGTTACAGATGGATGGGATGGGCTCATACATACACAGTTGCCTTAAATGTCATTTTTCATTGTAAAATTACTTACAATTTTAAGGATATTTACAATTAATTTCTCAACATACTTTCAAGATGGTAAGAAGAAATTTTGTTTCAGATTCAAGGAGATCATATCTATGTTGCTAGTAGAGGGGAGTAGTTTTAGGGTGATTTCTTTTTTCTTGATTTGTATTATTTCTTCAATGTGTGGTTTTAATATTAAATACACCCATTTGGAAATATTATGATCTTAATATTTTATATATTTATTATTTTATTTTATTTTACGAATGTTTTAGGGTGATTTCTTTTTTCTTGATTTGTATTATTTCTTCAATGTGTGGTTTTAATATTAAATACACCCATTTGGAAATATTATGATCTTAATATTTTATATATTTATTATTTTATTTTATTTTACGAATGTGTCTGTATTTGTGCCTGGTGCCTGAGGATGTCAGAGAGGGTATCAGATTCCCTGGAACTGAAACTATGGTTCCATGGTTGTGAATGACCATATGAGTGCTGGAAAAACGGATCTGGGTCATACCAGGTGAGAGCAACAAGTGATCTAAACAGCTGAGCCATCTCTCCAGCCCCAGTATTAAACATGTACTTACATTTCTTATCAATGTTCAAGTTCAAAGCTTTCACTTAACTTCCAATGATGATTTTCACTTCAAGCTTCCTAGTAGCAGCTAATAAACATGAGAATGGTGTTTATATTCTATTCAAGAAAATGATAATATGTAACAGTTGATTTTTATTTCTTCTTGCCCATACAATCTAAGTAAGTTTTAAAAGCAAAATGTCAATATTTCTTAACAGAGTCTTGAGTTATTATAATGAAGACTTTAGCTTCATTTTTAGAAGACATGCTCTCACAGCAGACTTCCTAGACCTATGGCTTTTACAATCCAGTCCCCTCTTCCTCTCTGAGATTAGTGCAGATTCGTGTTGGAGATATATAACCACTTGCCAATGGTCTCACCACATGCGTTAACCTCTGAATTATCACCTGTTGTTGTTTTCTGTAATGGTCCTCGTTTGCTGTATAGAGAAGCTTCTTTGATGATGGTGAAAATACACTGATCTGGAAGTATAAGGAGAGTTTTAGAATGCAATCAGAAATTTTGCTGGTCTAGTAAAGTAACTGTGGTAGGGTCTCTTCCAAGATTCATGGCCCCACTAGCTCTTGGCAGTTAGCAAATTTTTGTTATCAGGAATTATTTCCCTCCTATTGAGCAGGCATTATGTTCAATTGGACAGCTGAGTACTACTATTGCACTTTTAGGGATATATTGCCATGTTGGTCATTGATAAAATTTATAGATGTCATGGTTGGACAGCAACTTCTGGTAATATGAAAGCTAGACTGTAGGCAGGAGGCTTTCAGGTCCCCTTGATACCTTAATAATATAGCTACTTAAACAAGACCTAAGCAATGACAATATCAATATCAATAGACATGCTAGCATAGCAGTGGGAAATCTCACAGAATGCCCCTGCCTCAACAAAAAACTATAGACAACTATAGATTGCAAGAAAGGGAGAATTAGTCTCTTCCAGAGATGAGCTTCCAAATTACTTAACCAATGTAGCTGAAGTTTTCCTGGTCCTGCCTGGCTCCCATGGCCCTGTGGCCCCTTAGACCCAGGTAAACACACAGAGGCTTATATTAATTAAAACTGCTCTTCCATTAGCTCAGGCTAAATATTGACTAGTTCTTACACTTAAATTAACCCATAATTCTTATTTATGTTTAGCCACATGGCTTGGTACCTTTTCTCAGTTCTATCTTCACATCTTGCTTCCTCTGTATCTGGCTAGCAACTCCTGATTGTTCCCAGAATTCTCTTCTCTGCTTGTCCCACCTATACTTCCTGCCTGGCTACTGGCCAATCAGTGCAACACATTCACAACATACAGAGAGATACTCACAGCAATCCAATGCTAAGTGGTCATCCCTGAAATGATATACATAGCCAATTTAAATATATATTAATACATATGCATATATAGAAACATACACACACATATGTGAGTGTTCACTCTATCAGTTCTATTCTTTTAGAGAAACCTGACTAAGACAGGAAGTTTAGCCAAATGTATTTTTTGTTTCCTATTAACTCAAAGGTAAATAATGATTTGAAGATTTCAATGAATTATGGCCATTGACAGAAAAAGGCACTTTTACTACCTAGGAGCATGGCTCAGGAAAAAAATGAAAGCATATTACTTGTATATTAAAGGTTCTGCCTGCAAAGAGGAAAAATTTTTGTATTACAAAAACTAATTGCATTGTGAAACCAAATTGGTTGGGTTTTGTTGCTGTTGCTTGTTTTGTTTTTATTTGTTTATTTTTGGTTTCATTTTGCAAAGGTTACAGTTTTTTTTCTTAACAAATAACTAGAAATCTAACATTTCCAGCATTGACATGGTATCAACTTTAAGTGAGAAAAATGGGGTGCACAGCTAGAGAGTATGCATGACCTTAAGGGACCTGAGAGAAAATTTCTAAAATAGATTGGGTCTCTGACCCTTTGTCAGAGGTGACAAAACAAGAGGGTTCTATGGTGCATTTGATAAACACTTCGTGTTTCTAAGCTTTATTCCCAAAGTGCAAATTTGTGCTTTAATTTAGAGATTTATTCTAAGCTTTAGAGTCAAGGAGTGTCCAATTAAACTGCAAACTCTTGAATTAACACCTTGTTTCCTTATATGCTCCCCTCCAGCCTCGACCCTCCAACAAAATCCTCCTTTTATGGTTAGGTTTACTGTTGGATCACTTCAAAATGTATATCTATCTATAGATAGATAGATAGATAGATAGATAGATAGATAGATAGATAGATAGATAGATAGATATCCTTTTTATAATATGCTACTATAGCTCTTTATTGGGGCAAATGTTTAAATTATCTTTCATAACAAATAATTGAACACTGAATTTTGCATGTACCAATATAATATTTGTACAAAAGATGTTGGGAGAAAATCTAAATGTGTTTTGAAATCAGAGATCTTTCTGCCTCATTTCCACATGCTAGGATTAAAGGTGCGAGCCTCTATAACTCTATAACTCTATAGTATTGGTACTGTGCAAAGCTCTTGCAGTAATTGACCTTTCATGTTATATAAAAATACTCCCCTATAAAAATACTGCTGACTTTGATAAACAAAAGTTAAAACCAAGAATACAATCAAACAGAATGCCCAAGATAATCAGGAGACAAATGGTCTTCTCTCCGATAGACTCTTTGCTTAGTAACATAATACTAAGTTGAGTCTACAATTCTTTTCACAGTCTCTCTCCACACATTGTCACCAACACATGGAGGAACAGAGTATCTGAGCATTTTGAGAATGATTATGATATAGAATTCCTTTTAAGAAACCCTGATGGGGAAAGGGGAGGTCAGGTAGAGGGGATGGAAGGAGTGAAGAAAGGGGAAACTGACTTCACAATGTAAAATATGAGAGAAGAAAAAAACAAACAAATAGATTTAAAAAAAAAAACAGAGATGAAGGGAAGGAATAAAATATGCAGGTCAATATATGACAGATTGTCTTAATTAGGGTTTCTATTACTATGAAGAGACACTGTGAGGACAGCAACTCTTACAAAAGAAAAACACTTAATTGGGGTGGCCTACATTTTCACAGGTTTAGTCCATTATCATCATGGTGTGATATGGTGGTGTGCAGGCAGACACGGTGCTGGAGAAGTAGCTGAGAGTTCTTACATCTTGACTTGCAGGCAAAAAGAAGTGGTCTGCCTCACTGGGCACGACTTGAACATGTATGAGACCTCAAAGCACTCCTCTACAGTGACACACTCTTCCTCCAACAAAGCCACACCCACTCCAATAAGGCCACACCTGCTAATACTGTCATTCCCTTTGAGAGCCATTTTTTTAAAGCCACCATACAGACTTTTACCATATAATACATGAACCATATCTCTATGATGAAAGGCAAAGCTGGGGAAGTCAAGGAAAGATCTCTACACAGGCAAAGGTGAGAAAACGTTAAGATATATCACGAAGGAAGCCAGAAGGAAAGAGTCAGAGAAAATCCCAAAGGCCATTTCAGCAGGAGAATGGGTACTATGAAGGGACTATGGAAGATGTCAGCGTTACTCTCGCTCTATGCACCTGTGGTTGAGAGAAGAACACAGTCTCCGGTCTTATTGTAAGCTGGCCAAAGTCATCCTTTCCAGTTAAAGCGAAATGAAAATGGACCTTGGTGCATGGTGACCAAATACCCTGTTCCTAAGAATTTTTTTTTACTTTGTTCTTTTCAAAATCCACAGCTCCTGTCCCCCAGTGGCAGTGTTCTCTATACTGTGAAAGTCCCCACTGGAGTTAGGTCTGAATTCCTTCTTTGCTAAAAGCACCCTGACTGTGCTGCCCCCTCTCAGAGGAGAAGAGCAGAATTAAATAACAGCTTTTCTTCCGGTATTGTAACTTGGTTGGTTTAAGAAACAAAAATGAGTCTTAAAGCACATTCAGATTTTTTTCAAATTCAAACTGTAGTTTGAAAATATATTGCAAAATCTCAGTGACCTCATAAAACATTATTTCTAAACTAAAATATACAAAATCTGTTTGAATTTTCTCTGGCACAATACTAACTCCAATGACTGAGAAATTTACTGAAACTGCAATTTTATTTCTAGGTTGATCATTGCCAGTGACATTCCTGCCATAATTTCAGGTGGAATTACATAATCTAATGTGATATAGGACAATCAATAAATGATTATGAAGACATAATAATGGATTCACTGAAGAATAAATTAATGAACAATAAATGTTTGGTTATACTTTTTAACTCCTAAAACTGCATAATCATACCACTCCCTGATTTATGATGTTGAATATGAGCTTCTGATAATTTTACAAGGTGAAGAAAATTCTTGTTGAATCAAAACAATTTTGCTAAAAATTGAGCTGTCAAGCCAGCCCCTGTGGACTCTGATTTAGTAGGTCTGGAGCTCCCTGGGGAGTCTGATAGGAAACAAAAATGAATACATAACAATACATCATTTTAAACAATCACACCCCCTGATCATTAATCCTTCATCTTCAGTGTGACATTTGAAGGATCAGTCTTGTTGCTAGGTCTTTGTTCAGCATCTTCCTGAGGGACAGGACAGATTCTGTTGAGTTCAGTGCCCTTAAACAGTTAAGGATTATTCAAGGAGTCTCCGGACTAACCACAGTTTTCTTAAAAATTTTCATCTCTCTGAAGCTGAAGACTTACTCCGGTAATTGCATTTAGATATTCTTTTGTATTAAAATGCATGGAAGTAAGAAAAAAAGGGTAATTACCATGCTGCTTTAGGCTGTCAACTGCAGGCTTTATGAACTATAGCATATGAAAACATAAGATCCGGCATTAATTTTCTTTTAGTGAGGAAATACTGGGAGACTTTTATGAACATACCCTCCACTCTGAAAAGTCAGAATAATTCCTTTCACCAGGAGATGCAGACATTAAATTTCAGTTATGTTCTATTCACTTACCTACAAATTTCATAATGTCATTTTTTTTAACCACTGAGCAATACTCCATTGTGTAAATGTACCACATTTTCCTTATCCATTCTTTGGTTGAAGGGCATCAGGGTTGTTTCCAGGTTCTGGCTATTACTAATAATGCTGCTATGAACATGGTTGACCAAGTGACCTTGTGGTATGATTGAGCATCATTTGGGTATATGACCAATAATGGTATTTGAGTCCCCAAGAGAGGCCTTACCCTCTCTGAGGAGTGGATGGGACGTGGTATTGACGGATATGGAAAGGCAGGAGAAGGTGGGGGGGGGGGACTAAGATCGGTATGAAAGATGAAAAAACTTTAAAATTAAAACAGATTTTTAAAAATTTCAGTTATATTTAGTTATAACCTCTATATGGTCTATGCAAGTTGAGATAAATTGTCTTCAAAGTGCTTTCTTAGAAATATGCAAAGGTTATTATTTTAAACATTTCCTTGAAAATTATATTCTAAATAATATCATGAAAATGGATCCCATCTATTTTCAATAATTCTTTTGTAGATAGTCATTTTATGAATTACAAAACAAATGTAACTGTCTGCAGGTGAAGATATGAGATGGTATTTTCATTTTTTAGTGACTCGGAGTAAATCTTATCTTTAGGTCTCCCAAGAAGACTTACTTTAGATTCTTATTAATTACCCAGCTACAAAATCAACAAAGGCAAGAATAGTTATATTATGTCTTATAAGGCATTGTAACTTAATGGAACGATAATAACTGACCTGTTTTTTTAGTTCAGTTACACAAGCAATTCAATTCATAATGAATAGATTTTTCAAGGTTGTATACCTCAAATTTTTAACATTGAATTTGATCTTGATTTTTTTTTAAAGAGAGTATGTGTAAGTAAATCACACTGTTAAGAACTGTGATACCTATTTTATAGCAATTATTTACAATGTTTATGTCTGGCTTCTAATGACACTGAAAAACGTTTATGATATATCGCATGTTATCAAAACTTAATTTCAAAATGTAACCAATTTATCCTTGGCATAAATGAGACTGATTGAGACAGTATAAGGTGGAGCTGGCCAATTCTGAATGTTGCCCTCCTACCCCATCAGCACAAGCACTACAGAACACAACACTTACACCTGCTTAGCTCTCTATATACCTCACTAAGGACAATGCTTGAAAAGAAAAAGGGGAAAAAAGATTAAATGTAGCTATTTTCATCTAGTAGTGTAGCTCAGTGGTAGAGCATTGGTTGAGTATATAAGAATATAAGAATCTTTCAATTTCATCCATTATGTAACAAAAACAAATTTCTCTATGCACTGAAATGTATGTCCATGCCCACCAATACATCACATACAATGTAATGATATTTGGAGTTGGGCCTTTAAGCAGTAATTATGCCATTTAAAAATGCGGCTTTCATTAAAAAAAAAAGCCCTTATAATCTGGGTATAGTGGTAAATATCTGCAATTTCAGCACATGAGAGAAAGAAGTAGGTGTATTGCTGTGTGTTCAAAGTATCTCACTGATACTGTCACAAAAACAAAACAAAAAAGGCAAACAAAAATGAATAAATAAAACAAACAATAACAAAACAAAAAAGTCAGAGAGATGTTTTTCTATTATAAGTTGATATAACATGAAGGTACCTATCTGCCAATATCAATATCATTCTGTTTTTCCAAGCTTCAGATATGCAAGAAATAAATATCTGTTATTTAAGCCACATACTTTATGCCATTTGTTACAACAACCAAGTTGACTAATATAAAAACAGTCTAGGACTTCATTATGAAATATTCACTATGTTCAAGAAAGAATTTGAGAAACCACCAATCATGCCATGAAAAGAAACATTACATGACTGATGAGAAATCAGTCAACATATGTTAGCAGCATATTGTGTCACAAGTTTAAATTAGTTAGCCCTATATATGCTAGGCTGGTTTTAGATCATTTGTTATTAAAAACTTTTCAAGTACAAAAAGAAATTCTAAAGAAGAAATTGAAATTATAAAAAATATCATCATAGAAATAGATTTTTAATAAAAATACAAAAACAAAATTTCAAAGATCACTGAATTTACCCAATTATGTTCAAACTATCACAGGGTATTTGTTTAGAAACAGTGTCTCATGTAGTTCAGGCTGGCCTGGAACTCACTATGCAGTCCTGGACAGCATGGAGCTCCTGACCTTCCTGGCTCCACTTCTCAAGTGCTGAGGTTGCAGGAATGTCTACGTCACCTCATAAAAGATCTAATGTTCTTACAAAAGAATAGTGGAGGTAGAGAAATCAGTTATATAGAAAACAATAAAATCAGTTATAAAAGAAATTATACGGGAACATTTCATAAATTGATCGAATGACATAGAAACTCAAAGAGTTATGCAAATCAAATAAAGTAAATTCAAAGAAATGCAAATACATTATAGTTAAAGTTATGAAAACTGAAGAGAGAAAAAATATTCTGAAGCTGAAAATATAACATATATGTGTCATAGAGAGGAACATAAGCTTAGGTTTATCTTATGAAACCATGGAGACCAGAAAAAGATGGTATAATATATTTCAAGGACCCTAAAAGCAAGCAATAAAAAAATCAAATGTTTACTGTTGTATGGTATTGTGTGTGTGTGTGTGTGTGTGTGTGTGTGTGTGTGTGTGTGTGTGTGTGTGTGCTCTCACAAACAAAGCTTGCCTGGTGATCAGAAGACAAAGCTAGTCACTGGTTAACCATAGAGGCCAGGCAGTGGTGGCACACACCTTTAATCCCAGCACTTGGGAGGAGGAAGCAGGAAGATCAGGACTTCAAGGCCACCCCAGGCTACAGGAGATTGAGTTAGTCTAAAAGAGAAACAGATCTGGGTGGTGGTGGCTCAAGCCTTTAATCCCAGCACAATTGTGAGGTGGAGACTGGAATATAAGGCTTGTGGAGACAGGATCCCTGCTAATTCAGTCTGAGGATTCGTAGAGTTAAGAAGTGTCTACGTGGCTGGCTGCTCTGCTTCTCTGGTCTTTCAGCTTTCAGCCTTGATAGCTGACTCCTGGTTTTTATTGTTAAGACTAAGTTTGAGCTTCAGTTTATTCTTATATCTAACAAAAAGTAGCCTTAAGAAAACAAAGGTATGGAAGAGACAGATAGTGAGTAAGAAGACTTTCTGGACAAGTATGAGGTTCCCAGCACCCATGGAAACCAATGAGCATGGCTATATGCACCTGTAACACATTAGCTGGCCAGGTTAAAATAAGAGGTGTGCTGAGAAGCCAGGTGGTGGTGGCGCACACCTTTAATCCCAGCACTCAGGAGGCAGAGCCAGGCGGATCTCTGTGAGTTCCAGGCAAAAAAAGAGGTGTGTTGAGGGCTCTCAGCTACCAGTCTAGCTCCAGGGTTTAGAGAGACCCTTTCTCCACGAAATAAATAGGACGATGATCTATTAGGACATATCTATCTGTTAGGACGCCCAACATCCTCCTCTCTTCTCTGGGTGCATGCAATCACACACATGAACATTCCCACAGATACATACACAAACAATGTACATGCATCAATCACACACACTCACATACAAATACTACCAGCCCACACATGCCACATACCAAAAGAAAAAGAAAAAGGAAGAAAAAAAAAGACAAGGAAAATGAAGTCATTTTCAGAAGTCCATCGCTGAGTATTGCCTAAAGTAAATTCTCTGCACAGGAAACAATGATAACAAAGCTTAGAGTTTCGGGAAGGAAAGGAAGTGGGGGAGGGGAAGGGAAAATATAATGAAATGTCCCTGCCTAAGCTTTCTGAAGCCAAGTTTGATGGAAGAAAGTAACGAGAGTGACGATCTAATGTGATATTCAACATACATTCAGAAAATATTTACAGCTGATATAAAATATTTACAAAGGATCTAAAGAGAAATCAATTGTCTACGTTTCCCTGAAAGTGGTAAAGCATTAATACATTACTGCTATGCAGGGGATCCTTACTATGCAATACCTCTGTACATCACATGGTTGTCACCAATTCATTGTACATATACGATAAAGTTATACAGACCTGAAGACGCACACACCTGCTCACCAGAGCTCACTTGTAATTAGTGAAAGATGTATCAGCCAGTGGTTTGTGTCAGTGTTGATTTCATGGCTGTGAAATTTTATTATAGTTAGTCAAATTGTTGCCGCCTTTGGGGAAAATGAAGTACATAAAATCTCTATTCATTCTTTAAAATGTATGTGAATCTACAATTACTTCAAAAACTAGTTATTTTAAAAGTTTATTTACTTTTCAGGCACAATCTAAATAGTGAATATAAAAATATTTTCATAGTTTATGTGTGACAACATTTGTTTAGATTAATTGTATTAACATAAAAAGTATTTCTATGTCTTTAAGTTTGGCTAACTAAATAAAACAAGTTACGTGGAAAAGGCAAAAAAAAAAATACTGAAAATTCCACTTCCCGTTAGTAATCAGGAAAAGAAAATAGCAAGTGTAAGTGAGAATGGGTGGCGTGTCCTTTTGTAACAATTTAAAATCTCCAAGTGTGAAGCTTGAGAAAGGTATTGTATAGTTTCCCCTTCAGTCAATCTTCCTGTGTTTTCACCTCAAGAAACCCTGCAAGTGGAGATCACAATGTACCAGGATACTCTCTCAGCAGAGACCTCCTAGTCACAGTGCACATAATGCTGATGTCATTGCCCTGCCTTGTTCAGTACAGACACATGTTAAGACTCTTGGAGTTCCCTACACTATGGGAGACATACACTGTTCTCTCAATCTCACCTCTGTTCACAAGCACACATGTAGTTTTAAAATAGGCTCTAGTAGCTAGATAATAGAATTTCAAAGCATAGTAAAACCACATCTTTATTTTTTGAGCAGTGACTTAGTTGTTACTAGGTAGAACTTCATTTGTTAAAATGTTTTTGTTCTTGAGAGTGGGGAGATGTGGAAGACGTGGAGAGAGGATAACATGGGGAGAAAAGGAGAAAAATAGTAATTCTATTTGGATTGAAAACATTTTTGGAAATGTATTTGTTTGGGAATGCACCTAATAGTTATGATTACAGTTAGGTTAACTACAAAGTAAATACATGAGGTGTCATAGAAATAGATCCCATACATGCTGCTGGCAGCCATTTACACTAATAACTTAGTAAGACAATGTCTGTCACAAATAATAACTTTATATAATAATCTCCATGTGTTGTGCAATACTGTGCTAAACTCAATCCCAAACCATCACAAACCTACTTTACCCTTACTAAACTTTTCATGTAAATGTGGTTTACAAAGCCTCAACATTATCTTATGCTTCCCTATAGTTAATTCTAGTTCCCCGTTTGCTTTTAGGAACTGTCTCTTTCCTATTAGAGTTGTAATTTATTCCAACAGCAAGTTGTAACTTCGTGGGCACTGATTAAAGTTACTCATTTTAATAATCAGAACTTGCAGTATAGTTGACCCTTCATTTAAGGAATGATTAGAAGGGTTGAAATACACTTTCCATAAGCTGAACTTTGCATCAAACATACCTTCCACCCTGAAGTGACATGAGTGTGTTCAAAGCTATATGTACAAAATAAGAAAAGGTTTTGGGACTAGTAAATACTATGATGTTCCTCAAATCAAGTTAGTTTGATATAAATAATGTGCCTTTATTAATGATGTAAAGAACAGTTGAACACAACGTTTCATAATATCTCAACATTACTTGAGGTCAACTGTGTGTTAACATCATGCGTTGCAAAATGAAGTTTGCACAGAGGCTAAGTCACTTGCCCCAGACCACAGTGGGAATTCTGTCACCACAGTCAGGAACAATATGCTCCCTACATTATCAGTTCAGACTCAGGATTAATCTTCTCAGAGGAATAGATTTAATGGAATAATTCTGTAAATATTCATGAAGTAATTGGAAACTAAATATTAGGGAAATTCTAGATAACCTTTAAATGTCCAAAACTGCCACCCACAGAAAAAGAACATGATCCCAATAATCTGCCTGGGTCCAAAAGATAAGAAATTACACAATAAAAAAGCTGGAAAATGACTCCTGAATCACAGTCATGATGTGAACTTAGAGTGACATGTGTGGGAAGAGTTGTCCAAGAGCTAATAAGATTGTCTAAAGAATGGCTATTTATTAAAGTTCTTATTTGCTTACTAAATTGACCAAGAGAAAATGAATTGTTCATTAGCCTTAAAGTAAAATCTAGGGAAGGTAAATATCCTGTTAAATACCTAACAGGTACAATGTGCACGTATTGCTTAATTTAGATAATCTAATTATAGAAACTTAATCCACTTAGCAGATCATAATACTTGAAGTTATTTACTTGACCAGTGCTCATCGTAACTTTGGTTCTTGTCATATTTCTCAATCAGTTATTTTAAGGGAAAGTGCTTCTATTTAAGCAGTTCCTAATAATATAGAAGAATGGCAGTGAAAAACTGATAAAAGTTAAGAAAATATGATGCTAATAGAATATAAAATATATTAATATTGATATATAATAAATATGTGAATGAATAAAATATAAAATAAATAATAAAATTATAAATTTATTATAAATTTTTTGTAATTATAATAAAATAATAAAAAATAATATGTAGATAGCTATGCCCCTGCTTTGAGTCTAATAAGGAGTTGAAAAAGTAATGATGGTAGTGGAGAAGGCTGTGTCTAATTAAATTCTAAGGGATTTATTTTACAGTATAATATTTGATCATGAAACTGAAACCATTGTTTTTACATACTTCCATAGTAATTGACATTAAATTAGTCTGCTTGATTACATTAATCCATTTTCTTCATTGCTATAGTAAAATCTCGCAGGTATTTTAGTAAGGCAGTTATAAAGAGATTTATTCTGGTTCAAAGGCTGGAGGAACAAGGTCTAGGGACCATATCTTCTGACGCCCTTATTGCTGGCTAAATCCTAAGGCATCACAGAGCATTACATGGTGGTGACAGGGAGAGCACCTATACCTATGTGCATCTTTTATTCCTTCTCTCTGTCCTTATAGAACCACCAATATTCAACCATGGGTATTGCACCCGAAGGGCTGTATCTAATCCTAACCAACACTCAATAGCCCTGTAGTGCCCAAACTCAATCACTACATTAGGCCTTCCCTATCTTAATAACTCACAGTGGGATTAAATACATTTTAATCCATGAACCATTGGGAACAGACAATATCAAAACTATTGCAATAAATTATATTTTCAAGAGACAGGAATTTTTGCCAGAATGTAAACACATGCATCCCATGTCCCACCTACACTTTGTAGAGAACCTTTTGTCTAGGCATTCTTGCTGTGTGTGGATGTGCGTGTGCATGTGCGTGGGCGTGTGCGTGTGTGTGTGTGTGTGTGTGTTTCCTTGACCTAATAAAAGCCATTCTTGATCAGAGAAATGTTATGTCTAGGTTAAACTGTACTTGGTATCATTAATGAGTAGATAAAACTTAAATCTTTGACTGGATGAGATTTCTGGTAAGTATTGGATAAGGTGAATATTCCAAAGTATTCTATGTACATGTCCAATCTCTCTTCCTGAATCTGTCTCCTCCTTCCCTCTGTATATTTCCTTATGTATATATAAGTGTATGAGAATACTTACATTTATAGTTAGCATTTCATATAACTTTTAATGCACAAAATCACTACAGACACTTTAAAGACTACTGGATTTTTGTGGAATAAAAAAATCACAGAAGTGAATCCAACAGTTAGCACGCTAGTATATTTCACATATATGTAATAAAGATATAATATTATGGCCATAAGACATTAGTCTCAATAGGCAGTTTAAGAGATGCACTACAGGTAACACAGATTACACCACATTGGACAATTAATGTCCAATGAATTTGTTTAAAGGGGGAAACATTTTTAAAGAATAATCAAGGACAGATACAGATCTTTCAAAACATCACCTGTTTTGATGTCTGGAATGTCTGTTCCTATCAGTCTGAGGACTTCAAATTATGTTGCACAAAGCTAACAAAAGAGAAATTAAGAAATAAAGTATCACAATTAAATGAAGGAAATATATATATTTATATAATAAAAGTTAAAATAAAGGTAAACAAAACATTAGTATTAGAAAGTTTCTAGTTACATATTGGTCCTAACTTAATTGTAGGGGCTAGACAATTTTTCATTGATTCCTAAGTAGATTGTTTTGTATTGGTGTAATATAACCCATTCACCAATCCATTGCTCAATCTCTTCAAAATTCTATACAGCTAAATTTTGCTGGTACATTGCCTCAAAATAAATGTGTACACTTCTGGTCTGCAAAGATTTGGTCTTATAAATTTAAGCTATGAAGGTAATTTTTGGAGCAAGTTTCCCTCAGATCAGATGTCGGCTTCCTACTCTTACAAAGAAGGTAGGAGCATGGGATGCTGCTGTACTTGATTGTATTTCAAGTAAACTCATTCCCAGATTCTGTATCAGTCATAAATCATGGAGTGCAGAAAGGATTATTTTACTCTTAAATAGATCTCTGCTAATTTCCAAGAATCTGCAAAAGGATTTCTGAGTTATTTAAATTAATAGTCCTTATCACTTAGAAACCTGCTATTTTCTAATGAAAAACATAAAGACAGAGTATTCAGAGGGGAGGGGAAATGGGGAGGAACAGGGATGAACAGAGATGGGAAACTATAATCGGGATATATTGTATGAGAAAGGAATCTATTTTCAATAAAAGGGAAAAAGAAAAAAAGAAAAGTATTGCATTAAAAAAGATAATGGATTTAAGAATGTGAATTGAAGGAAGATAGAGCCTTCTTTCATCAATAAGGTTGATTGGGGCCCCTTATTTTCCATTTGAATTTTCCAGCACACAATCCACTATGGGATGTTTACACACACCATTCAAATACTATCAAGTAAAAATGTGTTTTTTACTCTATTATGTGGCCTTTATATACATACACATGTTCAATAGAACACAAATATCTTGAAAATATGGCATCTGTGCAAAATGTTTACTGATGGAATTTATGGTCCTTAAGCTGTAATTTTGAACTGAACAGAGCTGGTAAATGAGAACTTGTATAAATTATTATCTGAAGAGTTGCTGAGAATGGGCATTCTGGGAAGAGGGAAGATGAAATTTACTCTTTCTAACTGATTATCTTGTCATTTTAAAATGAAGCAATTCATGTTAATTCAATCACTTATTTGCCCTACCTCTGATTCATAAGTAATCTGAAAAATAATTCTATTAACATGAGACTTTTGTTAGACTAGACAGTTTTTAAATGGCTGTTCCACACTTTCAGACATCAATTCATAATAACCTGCATGTGTCTGATTATGAGACTTTTCAACACAGACACAGCAGCCACCCAGATTCCATTACTTCAAGAAATTTCTTGTACAGATTCGCTTATTTTCTTAACAAAAAAGAAGTGCTGAAGCCACAATCAACCCGTCGTAAACTTCTCTGCCCAGACTTTTACACAAGTTTTATTGAGTCTATAGAAAAATCCCTAACTACCCTTTCCATTATCTCTATCACTATTAAAGATTCCCTAAGCCTGTGTCCATCACTCTTATCAAGCTAGATCATGTCGCTGTTTGAAGGAGAGAACTTCGGACAATGTCTGTTTTCCCTTCACCTTCTATAATATCTCTCCACAATAGCTAGAATGAATGAAATAACAAATCTTACTATACATTTCTTTATTAAAGCAAAACGAAAATTCCCCACTCCTCTTAAACCCACGGTTTCATCTTAGCCTCTAAGTCACTGCACTATCAGACTCCTCAATCACTGTCACCATAGCTTCCTGATGAGTTCTTCCTTACCAATATTCATGAGCTTTACATGAGCTGTTTCTGCTTCCAGATAAGAAATCTTCTTCAAGATTTCTTAGCTGGACTCTATTCATTCAGATCTCAGCTCACCTGTCACATCCCATAGAGTTCTCATCTACTCACTATCCAAAGAGTAACTTAATGTTCCAGTATTTCTTATAGCTACATGTTCATTGTTAAATTATAACCAAAATATGAGCACCACAAAGACTGGTCATTTTTCTGTCTTGCCAAATGCTGCTTCTCCACAATAGAAAGGTGTTCAGCACATAGTTTATGTGCATGAGACACCTGTTGATTTTTACTCAGGAGCAGAATTATTTAAAGAATAAAATACACAGAAAGAAGTGATCACACAAGTACTGAAATGGCCCTTGGTAAAGTAGTGAAAGTTTGAACATTTACAATAGAAATAGAAAGGAGAGATGTGAGAAGATTTTCTTTGTAAGAACAACAGTGCATAAAAAACAGTGCCATGTGGGGTGGGAAACTTGGCTTCATTTAAATATGAACTAATGATACCCATACTGAACCATCTAGGATAATTGTGAAGCATTTGTGTTTAATAAAAAAGATATTGGATCATTGATAGGCTCAGATACACTAACTAGACTAACTCAGACTAAGACTAACAGGGTTAAAATTTAACCAAAACTCATGAGTGTGGCCTAATATTTATTATTTATTTATTTAGTATTTGCCTATATATTTTAAGTTGCCCTCTGCCATAAACATGATTTGTGTTGGTGAGAAATATCTGGGTAAAAATCCAAAAAATAAAACATTATGGCTGCTTTAATTTTCTTCAATGAATCCAACTAAATTCAAAGGTCTTCATTCTCACTGATGGAGAAAAGGTAATTCTTCCAAACCAAGCTCGGGTTTGGAAGACAGGCAACTTAGAATTTAATCAGTTAAATTTCTGCATCTCCTCAGAAATGGTACAGTTTTACCTTGTTGGTGTTGAGTAGACTGCATTTGCCCTTCACCTCTACCTGGCCCACTGGCCTACTGGATAGTGCTCTAGTTTATTCCCTGGTCTTCTGAACCCTAGGTAGATACCTATGCTCTTGATATCAACATAATCTGGATTGTCTTCAGATTTATATTCATTGTGGCAACCTATTATACCTTATGCCATGTTGTCTGGAAAGAGACTCTTGGGTTGAACGTATTCAAGTTATTAAGAAGTATCCTTAGAACAACATCGATGTGAAAGTTGGAAAACCAAAGGGAAGACTCAATCAAGTGAGATGGCTCAGCAGGTACAGGAAGGAGTTTGGTTGCCAAGACCTTCATGTAAAAAGAGAGAGCCAGTTACCATAACTTGTTCTCTGACATCAATACATGCATAGTGACATGAGTACACCCACACACATGTGCACACAAGTAATAAAATACATAAGTATGATTTCTAAAAATTACACATCAAAAAAAGACAATGATAACAGAAACAGACAAAGATAACAGAAACTCTCACAGTGAACATTCTTTGAGAACATGAGAAACATTGAATCTCAACACCCTCTTTTGGCTGGCTATTAAATCATGATGAACCCAGCACAATTCCAGAAAGACCCAATAAGCAAAAGGATTCTTCAAGACCAACACTCTCAACAGGTGGAGTAATGAGGGCCTCAGTTCTTAAGGAAAATTCAGGATAGCAGAGAATAACATCACCTTCAATTGGTCTCATTGTACCAGAGCTGTGTCCACCATGAACTTCACCACTGGTCAGAGACTAATATAATAAATATAATACTTTATATTACACATTGTCCACTAAAGGTACAATTGCAATGTAGTGTTCTTTCAATCACTCATGCACCCAGCTCTTTCACACATTTTTTTATTAGTACATAGTAAGTTTCTACTAAATTCTTAAATACAAAAACCCTTGTCTAGGGCAAGCTGCAGTTTAAGTGCTTGGTGAATTCTAGAAGACACATTCCTAACTTCAAACAGTAATTACTAAGTCAGAATTTTTTAATATGCAGTCCTGGAAAGACAGGTGTGTTTATGAATTTCCAACTTCTCATTTTAAGATCTCCTACATCATCTACCCAAGAAAACATCATTAAGGTTCAATGTCCATGGATCCTTAAATAATGAAAATTATTATTAAAACACTTTTTTATTTAATTTGTCCTCTAAAGAGTGACCATTTTTTAATTTCCTTTGGTGACTTTTTGTTCCTTGTTCGATGTAAAATATTAAAAGCAATATATGAAAAATTACATACATAAAATGATATAGTGTTGACTTAGATATATTGCATGATTAAATTCCATCAATAAAACTGAACATATGTTTACTTGTTCCAATAGTCATTGACCACCATAATCAAGACTTAGAAGTGACCCAAGCATCCATCAACAAATTAATACATAAACACAATATGAAATATACATAGAGTAATATTCTCAGTCTTGGAAAGGAAATTCTGACATGCACCATCACACAGATAAGTCTACAGGAGATTATGCTAAATGGATCAAGCACAGAAATATTAAATATTGTATAATTTCCTTATAGGGAACTCAGGAGCAGTCAAACTCTTAGAACAGTGCAATGATAGATTTCAGCACTGGGAAGATGAAAGGGGAATTATTTAGCAGGTACAGAATTTAAAGTTTGATGGGATAAAAAAGTTTTATATATTGCTTACACACTAGTGAAAATATAACAAACACTACTGAAGCAGGCATCTAAATGTGCTTAGGATGGCATATTCTATGCTATGTATACTTTACCACAATTATTTTTCAATTACATAGAAGTCATAAAACTCCCATTACAGATTCTTGGTCTAAATCCATGGCTGTAAAGTAACTTATAGGAAATGTAATCTATGTATTCAAATGTGAAGCAGAACAGGAACAATATAGGGTTTCAACTTTTTCAATTTTAAGTTTTGGGCTAGTTTTTGATCTCTTAGAAATTACTGGTAATCTGTAGATAATGTTGCAAATCATTGTCTGAAGATGGTAATATACTGTCCAGTAAGCCCACAAAAAGTATAACAGCTGGGACAGGATGTCTGACATAACTCATAGAGTGTCATATGCGTTCTCTAACAATGGTTTATGAATAACAGGTATGCTCAATTTAAAAAATCCCCCATTTTAATATATAACATATTATATTTGTGTCATCTTTCATTTCATAGTAGCCATCTCTCTAGTACCAAGCCAGATGTGGTAGAACACTCAAAAGACAACTGAAGGCAGATGTGAGTCCCTGATCTCACCCTCAGCTACATGTATGCATCTGATACACATACAGAGAGAGAGAGAGAGAGAGAGAGAGAGAGAGAGAGAGAGAGAGAGAGAGAGAGAGAGAGAATCACTCACAGAAGAGAGAATCACTCACAGACTACAGCACCAAACAGCTAGCTGTAATAACTTTCTGGAATGATTTAAAAATGCTGAGAGAGCAAATAGTTAGCAAGGTGAATTTTTTTGAACCACAACATTTATTAAGCATGCAATCAATTTTCTAGGATCGAATAGAGTAGCCAGAATATGAAACAAATAAATCCACAACTTGTCCCCAAATCCTACTTTTGACAGGCATTTCATTTTTTGACAAGCATTTCAATTTACTGACCCCAAAATATACCAAGTTCACACCTATACTTTAGAAAATATGTATGGCCTTAGACTCTGCATTGGTTACTAAAAGCATGGAGTTACTGGATTTTCCAAAATAGTTTCCATTTAGATGCTTATCCTCAGCATACTCAAAAATGAGTTTTAAGACTATATATCTTTCTTCAGATAAGCTGTAAAATTAAGGTCACCAAAGAGATCCTGGGTGTTTTAAGTGGTTTCTACACTATAAAAACTCTTAGAAAAATAATGACAAAAAAACCCCTTAATAATGTAATGCTATCTATTTCCCTCACTAACTCTCAAAAATACTTGTGAAAGGTTTCAAAATTACCAACCCAAAAAGATGATGTTGAATTGTTCCTGCATAACTAATTCAACCTCAATTGAGGGGTGGGGGCCTTGTTTCAATTAATTCTCAGCCATTCTTCTACTTTTAAGGAAAATAGCATAAATTATAAATTGAAGACTTTTTCTCATCTGCACAATATCAGTCCTCATACATAATGCAAACTTCTTCTCATTTTCTTAAAGTCTGAAGAATAACAAAGACGTCTATGGTCAGATTCCTGTCGTTTCTATAGAGTTCAAAGCATTGTCTTGAGTTAAATTACAACAATTCAACTTGTCTTTGGAAAAATATTTTGATTCTTTGATCTCAAGCCTTTCAGCTCAGATATTCTTTTCATGAAAAAGAAAAAGAAGTAATTGATAATTCATTAAAACTTCTCAGTAAGTGAAGTCATTACAATCTAAGCTACTTCTATAGAGATTCAAGTGTGCATGGAGACAGCTTTCAACTTCCAGGGGCTCAACTTACAGCTTTAAGGCCTTATGGATGAATAATAATATATATTAAGTAGAAAAAAAACTTCAAATTTTGAATTTGAGTACTTTGCTTAGCTAGAGCTGTACAGGAAAACTTTCTCTCCTCTCCAATATTCAATAGCAGCCATGATCCATGCCTCCCAAAGGCCTTGCAATCAAAACTGCTAATGGTTTTCATATTGACAAATGTACTCCTGAGCTCCACCACGTTCGCTCTTTCATTTAGTTGGAGTAATATAACAATAACTAAAGAAACCTTTTTAGAACCACTGAGAATTAAAAATGGATGGAACTGAATCAAACCAATTGAGGTTCTTGGCCCAACCTGGATATTTAGGTATTTCGGTATTTCTGGTGTCATTTCCTCTGCTTCTTCAACCAACAGGGCTGTGAATTTTTCTGTGCATTGCTTTTTGATGACCTGTCAGACAAACTAATAAAATTCATAGCTTTAAAAAGTGCTACATCCAGAAAATAGAAATTTAACAATAATCCTCTTAAATTATAACAGCATAATAAAAACATCAAGGGTAAGATTTCTCCTTGGGCCAAACTTTTCAATAAAAGATTAGTTGATAATTAAAGTGTGAACTTGGGAAGATTTAAATTATGGCACTTCTCAAAATATTTCCTTTTTAAAGGGACCTATCTGTAATATTTTATACATGTATGTAGTGACATAAATCAGAAGCAATCTCAAAAAAATCATCTCATTTAAAATGTAAAAGCCAAATTGGTAGGGTTTTTATTATTCTCAATTTTTTGTAAAGAAATTCAATAATGCAAGAATTCACTGATTCAATGATGCAGAAAAAGCCTTATTACAAATTTAAATTTTGACAAATAAGTAAAAATATAAAACTTGTATAGATTTATATACTATCATGTGGCATTTCAATATACACATACATTGAGTAATATTTAAAACAGGTTAAATATATCTATTTCCTGGAAGACTTGGCTTTTTCTAGCAAAAGCACTTAAACTTCTTTCTTCAGGAAAAATACAGTAAATAATTGTTGTCTAAATTTAGCCCCCTTGCATACCAAGATTTCCTATTCCTATCTTCCTGTCATTTTCTACCCAAGTTGACATAACTGTCCCATTTCAATGTTTTGGGAAAGAACTAGACTCAAAGCTCTAATTTGTTTTCTTTGGACTTTTTGTTGTTGTTTCTTTGTGTGTGTGTGTGTTTGTTTGCTGGATGCTGTGCTAGGCATCAAATTATGGCCTTCCATATGCTAAAAGAATACTCTTTAACTAAGGTACATTCTCAGCACCACAGATTTCTTAGTGCATAGTCTACTGTTCTTTATAGGGTTAAGATGTGTTCTCAAAGATGTATTGTGCATTTCTAGAATAATTGAAATGAGTAGACTATAAATTGTTTTATTTATTTTTGTTTCTTTATATGAATAAGCTTCTGTATACTATTGTTTATAGAACTTACTCTGAATCCAAATAATTCTTGAATAGTTGCTTACATTCATTTAATATCAAAGAAATTGACCACATGTAGCACGAATCTTAAAAGCCCTTATTACTAAAAACACTCAGAAGTCACATAATGGGGTGAATGCTGAAAGATCAGAGAAGCAGAACAAGCCACAGCCACCTCACCTTGCCAGTTTTTCAGCTGATCCTGTCTCCTTAGACTGAAAGCCTCTGAATCCTCATCCAAATGGATCTCAGCTGAACTGCTGCTAAAAGCTTAAAACGGTTCTGGTTCCTGGTCCTCATGCCTTAATATACCTTTCTGCTTTCTGCCATCACTTCCTGGGATTAAAGGTGTGTGTCACCATGCCTGACTGTTTCCAGTATGGTTTTGAACTCAGAGAGATAGGGATGGATCTCTGTCTCTGGAATGCTAGGATTAAATTAAATTAAAATGCCACCATTTTCTGGCCTCTAGGTCTATCTAGTGGCTGCTCTGTTCTCTGACCCCAGATAAGTTTATTAGGGTGCACAATATGTTGGGGTACACAATATCATCACAACTATACATTGTAAGCATTATATATTTAAACTCCAGACTGATTGCAATTTCTCATTTATTGGTTCTTTTCTTAACAGTTTTAGCCATAGAATTATGACTCAAGTGTTTTTCACTTTTTTCAATCTCATTAAAAATATTTTCATATCTGTAAAGTTATTTCCATAAAAAATTTATTTTCCTCTTTATAAAAATGTAGATTGATAACCAGTGTTTCATTTTTGTATTAACTTCAAAATTAAACTTTTTCATAGAAAGGGATATTACAGTAGAGAAGTATTCTGACTTCTTTCAACTCTCAGTTTATATATCTATCCATTTTATCATGTTACAGGATCCAAATATTATTTTCTTATTGTTAATATCAAAATTCCTGTTTAACAGACATATTTTGCAGCTTTCTACTTGCCTATAGTCACAAAAGCCCAAGCAGGCACACACCCAAGCAGCGAAGTTGCATGTCTCCAAACTGCCCATCTTTTGTGAGAACAGTAGCAGAAACTTCTTAGTTAAAAATGGATTTTCCCACAACAGGTGTGACACATCAGTTGTAGGAACATAGAGAAAATACTAAAAATATATTTCCTTCACTTACAAAAATGCAAATTTCCTCAGAGTCTATTTAATTTCAAGGAACACACAGGATAAAAGTGGAGAGAGATTATAATATAGGGACTGTGTTTTCTCTGTGTTATTAATTATTCTTCAGGTAAGGTAGAAATATTGAACTGGGCATTGTGTGCACTGTAGTCTTAGCGCTTGGGATCATAAGCAGGAATCCTAAACTTCAAGACAGTGTGACCTTTCTTCTAATTTGTCGTTTTTTCACTCCTTGCAGCCAGCCTCCAAATGACCTTTCAGTGCTTATTAATAGAAAATTTCTTCTAGGGATGGTGTGAAACGTTTTATCATAAACAGAACTTTGGCATCTCTAACATGCTGCAAACAGCTGTGACAAGTCACCATACCACAGAAAGCAAATCCAGAACTCTGGTCTCTAAATGTAACAAGAGTGCTCTAATGGCCTCCCCTACTGTGCCTTGGCAGTTAGGGAACGTGAGGCATGAAGGAGTGTGCCCCTGGAGCAGCCCGTTCTCAGAAGCACTATTTTTCTTTAATCTTCCAGGAATGGGCAAGGGAAGAAGTAAGACATTTCATGTCACTTCAGGATAATATCATGTAATTTTAGGGTAATAAAGAATTCATAAGTGATCTGATAGGGAAAGTTCATTTACATTCTCTCCAGAGAGTTTTATCTCTTCAGATGTGACCTTGTATAATTAAATATATTTGAAATATCAAGAGAAATGGCAGCAAAGCAGACAGTGGAATTCTTCATATTATGTCAGACTGAAATAAAATGAAATTAAATTATGCGAAACAGTCAAGTATAATGGAAGATAAAAGGTTCACTGAAATTCCTTCCCTCTGATCATATTCATTAGCATTCGCATTTCACAGAAGGACGTTCTTACCATGTGCTATGTGACAATTTTAAAATTAGAAATTTATTTCATTAATACCATATCCCAAAAAGACTTAGATGAAATGACCAAAAGAAATCATTGATAAACATTACTTCAATAAATCATGTATACATGAGGTTAGAATGAATATAAGGAATGTTTTCTAAATAAATAAATCACTTCTTAAGAAAATAAATATTTCAAATTTCTGTGTCACAATTAAACCCTTGATGTAGTCAATCAAAAAAGATTAAAGATAATTAAAACCATTTTGAAAGAAATGTCCTTCAAGGTATATGGTAAATTATATAATACTAATTTTCGCAATAAAACAATTATTAAAAGGCACAAATGTAATTTTCTGGGATACTAAAAAATTTTTAATTTATAACCATCTTTAGGAATTTCTCTCTTTTTCTCCACTCTAGTTGTCAAAGATAGAAAGCATATTTTTACTATAATCAGTATAATTTTGAGAATAGAGTTTTAATTCAATTCTGACTTATTAATGAATCATCTGTCATTTAGTAGATATTTTCTTTGTTCAATAATATTAAACATTCATATATCACGTATGTGCAGAAAAACATCAATTGCATTATTTGTATGACTAAACAATTTATTATGAACCTACGCAGTTTCAATGTGATCTATTTCCAAAATGGCTGCAAGTTGGAAGCTTGGCCTTTCGTGTGGGCTGCTAAGATGGTTAGGCCTCTAAGAGTGCAGTCACTAGGAAGAGAGACCCTCACCTCACTCTGACTTTCCTTTTTTGAGATATCAAATGCTCTTTTCCTTCTGCTGACCCAAGGCTACTTGACCCAAGGTGAGGCTTGTGCCAAGCCCTTGAAATTTCAGAACTGTAAACGAAGAAAACTTTTAATTCTATGAGTACCAAGTTTCATGTTTTTTGCTGTAGCAAAATATAAGAAAGAAAGAAAGAAAGAAAGAGAGAGAGAGAGAGAGGGAGGGAGGGAGGGAGGGAGGGAGGGAGGGAGGGAGGGAGGGAGGGAGGGAGGGAGGAAGGAAGGAAGGAAGGAAGGAAGGAAGGAAGGAAGGAAGGAAGGAAGGAAGGAATAATAACAAGAATGAAAACTACTTTGTAGATCAACAACATGAACCTTATAACATCCCAAATCTCTCTTTCTCATTAAGGTGTTTAGTATCCTCTTCATGATAATAAATTATTTCTTTGTCTTATAATTTCATTATCTCACCACACACCTCTAATCTCTGTTTTATTATGTGTCTAAAGTGAACTTGTTGTACTTAACATTGTGTTTATATGATCGCCAAGTGCTTTATTGCATTCATTTCTATATTTCATCGTTGTATGACGCATCATTAAATAAATTCCATATGAGGTGTTCATGACTCCCTCTACCCAGTAGCAAAGTACAACCTGAGCAGCAATTAGCCTTGGCTAATTTGAGTAAAATGTAGTGAATGCATTTTGTATCTGAAAGGTTCATGAATCTTTGGTAGCAATAGGATAGATTCTGGTGGACAAAATTTTAACATAGTCTTAATTTTCTACTGGTCCACATATCTTGAATAATTCTGAAACTGTGAATGTGAACTTTATGTGTATGATTATCTCAAGTTCCATATCACAGTGAATATTGATAAAGGAGACTGTAGGTGGCTCGATTGATTCATAAAAGCCTTTTTACAATTCTTTCTTTATTCTTGAGAATTTTATGTATTTATACAATGAAATATGATCATATCAACGCCCATTTTCCCCCTTCAACTCCTTCAAGATTTTGTGTGTGTGTGTGTGGAAAGAAAGAGGGTCAATAGGAGTAGGAGGAAGATAAAAGAGAGACAGATGTGATCAGAATGTAATTATATAAATGTAGATGTAACCAATCGTCTTTTTAAAATAAGAAACACAGAGCCAATGTAAAAGAGAAAGCCGAGAGGTCAGAGCTCAGAGATAAAATCTTACCTCCTGCAGTGCTCCTAGCTTCCCCGAGAGAGAGGGAGGTACTTCCTGTGTCTCTGTTTAAATAATCTTTCTGTTCTGTCTTTTCATTGGTTGTAAACCCAACCACATGACTGCCTCATCACTGTCTGTAAGTACCGCCCTCCAGGTCTTAAAGGCGTATGTCTCCAATACTGGCTGTATCCCTGAACACACAGAAATCTACCTAGCTCTTCTAACCACCATGCTCTTGCTATGGCTCTAATAGCTCTGACCCCAGGGCAACTTCATTTATTAACATAAAATTAAAATAACATTTCAGTACAAATAAAATATCACCACATTTCCCCTTTTCTATTTTAATAAAAAGAAAAAAGGCAAAAGGTTATAACTAACAAAAGAAAAACTATATACAAAAGTACAATAACTATATACAATATATACAAGTAACAAATACCTAAACGATGTCTAGTCCATTTGTATTTGACAAATCAGAGAAAATAATTTTCTTATCTATCCTATTTTAGTAAGTCCAAAATGTATCTAATTTACTTTTTATCCTAATTAATCTTTAACTATAACTAACTAATCTTCAACTCCCTTAGAGACCCAAGAAGGAAATAATATTAGCTAACAAAAATAAAAACAAGAAGTGCACAAAAGCAGCTTCCAAAAATTTTGTGAGTTGACAGAAACAGTCAGCTGCCTGGACAGTCACCTGAGGTTTCTCCACAGTGTTGGGGCATCATCTTTAGCCTATAGGCTTATGGTATCTGACAGACTCATTTGTAAAGTAGGTTGTACACAAGGTCAACAGTTTAACCTCACATTGGGTGAGAGCAGTCCATGTACCAGAAACACCTGAATTTCACTAGTGTTATGTCATGATTCAGGATTTTAAATTTTGGAAATTGTTGATGGTTTTTGAATTCAGCTGTCCATTCTTTTTGGCTGTGTATATATGGCTTTATCTCAGCATCCCCTTCTTTTCTACATCCCTCTATTAAATGTCAGTCTACTATTGAGAGGCGTGAGCTTTAGTTGTTGTTTCATTGTACAACAGAAGCCATCGGCCCACTGTCTGTTTAGCTGCCTTCGAAGAAAAGGACACTGTACCTTTTCCGGATTGTGAAGTCCACTTTAGGGATGGTGCCATATTGTCCTTGCCTCAGAAGATGCCTTTTGATAAAGCCATAACCACACTTGTTTTGGCAAGAATCAGTAGTCCTTTGTTTTGTGTTCTGTCTGTCCATTTATTTTGTTGATTTGAGGATACTTTGTTGTCCAGTGGTTAACTTTTGTCACAATGAAAATTAACTCCATATGTAGTTTCTTTAATGTCCATATTTTCTCTGAAGTAGATTGGTACTGTCAGGAGCCGACATGTCTCAAAAAAGAAAAATTTTTAAGTTATTAAAACATTTTAAATGCCATATTTTGTAGATCTCTGAAGGGTTTGAAGATGACCTGTCTAAAATACATCTGTTCAATTTTTAAAACATATCTAATATGACTACAATTTCTATTGTAATGTCTAACTAATAACTTTCATTTCTTTATATCCTAATAGTTGGTAATAATGTAAAGTATTTAAAACTAGTAATTGTCTTTTTTTTTCTTTTTTTTTTTTTAAACAAGAACCTTAAATCTAATCTCCTTTGTTTAGCCTTTTTTTTAACCCTTGACAACTTGTAACCTACCCCCCTAAATAATGAAAATTATCCCAGACCCAAAACCCATTAAAAGAACCAAAAAAAAACCACCCGCCCCACACCACCTCTTTGGGAATGTGGGCGTCATTTTTAAAATTGCTTCCTGCTGGGTATGGGCGAAGTTATCTTTATCCTGAAAGAAAAATTTAAGTTAATTGTCAAATTCTAGGAAAGGTAACTATATCCTTCATTATTATCCAGTCTGTGTATAATGTCAAAGTTTAGGGTTTATCTCAAGTCCTTATTCAAGTAGTCTTTGAGACTGGATCATCTCAGCTAGTCATCTCAAAATTGTTCTGAGCACCTTGTAGTTCAAAGCTGATCTGTAGATGATGTTTGTCAGTTCAGTGATATTATTATTGTTTACGTGGAATTGTTGTTGTTGTTGTTGTGGGGCCCCATTTTTTTCTTGGAGACTTCAGTTGATGTTAGGCCTGTCCATGATTTCCTGCAGAAAACTGATAAGAGACTCGAACACAAAGACATATATATGCAGCTAATTGAAGCCTTTTTTTTAGAATTAGTTAGTACTCTATATGACCATTATTATCTTAACAAAGTTTAAAATGTATATGTATCTATTAATCTTGTAAATTTTGATATAAAATTTATACTTTAAGAAAAGTTTAAAGAATCAGAATAGAATCAAAGAGTTGAGATTAGTAATAGAATAGTCCCTTAATTAATTTGGCTTTTGTCCTGTCCCATAGCAGAAAATGGCTCTTTCTGGCATGATACAGGGAGTTTGTATTTTCCTTTTAACAACATGTTTGAGTTTAAAGAAGGAGAGAGCCATTCTCCAACTCCAAAGTCAGCTTTAAATTTTAATTGAACTGGGACTATTAGAAAACCAATAGTGTTAAATCTTTAGAGAAAAGTAGAAACAAACATTTAAGAAGACATAAATTTTTTTTTAGATTATATATACCCATACGCCGTTTCACTTTGTTTTTTGGGATAGATGATTTGTCCCTTTTCTTTAGTTGTCTCATTTGTCTTGTGTTTTTTAGATTTCTTAACCATCATTCTCCTAAAAGACAAAAAACAAAAACCTTCCCCCAAGACTAATTTTGGGGATGTTTCTTTTTGGCAAGTTATTATCTGATTAAATGAAAAGACATGTGTTATAGGTACAAGTTAGTTTAAATTGGATGTTCATGTTGGTTGATGAACTATCACCTCCTCTAATTAAGAGGTTTCTCTTGTTCAAATCGAACCTTTATCAATTTTGATGGTACCCACAGCTTATCTTCTCCTGTAGAAACAAAAGCAAAACCTCGTCCCCAACGTAATACATACCCTGGCTTCCATTTTGAGGTCAGCACATCCTTAAAGTATATAGGCTGATTTAATTTTGTAGTTTTTTTTATTACCCAATGTCTCTCTGTAGCTGTTGTTCCTTTCTCATTGGCATTCAGAAAATTCAAAGTTAATAGAGCATTATGTAGTCTATTTCTGGGGGTTTTTGTTACTCCTTTTTGTTTATTTAGCATATCCTTTAGAGTTTTGTTTGACCTTTCTATAACTGCTTGACCTGTAGGATTATGTGGTATACCTGTAATATGTTTTATATTGTAATAAGCAAAAAACTGTTTTATTTTAACAGAGACATATGATGGAGCATTGTCAGTTTTAATTTGTGCAGGTATACCCATGATGGCCATAACTTTTAGCAAATGAGTGATTACAGAATCAGCTTTTTCAGAACTTAAAGCAGTTGCCCATTGAAATCCTGAATAAGTATCAATGGTGTGGTGTACATATTTTAATTTTCCAAATTTTGTAAAGTGAAACACGTCCATCTGTCAGATTTCATTTTTCTGAGTACCCTTTGGGTTACATCCTGTTGGTAATGGCGTTTGATTATAGAAGGAACAAGTAGGACATTTCTTTACTATTTTTTTGGCTTGTTGTCAGGTTATGGAAAAATCCTTTTTTAAACCTTTACTATTGACGTGATGTTTTTTATGAAAGTCTGAGGCCTCCAGCACATTTCCTATCAATAATTTATTAATCTCATCATTGCCTTGTGCTAGAGGGCCTGACAGACCAGTATGAGATCGGATGTGAGTTATATATAAAGGATGACTCCTTTTCCTGATTGTATCTTGTAATTGAATAAATAGTGAAGTTAATTTTGAAGCATCAGGGATAAATTCTGCAGTCTCAATATGTAACACCACTCTTTCAGCATACTGAGAGTCAGTTACTATGTTGAGAGGTTCTGAAAAATCTATTAATACCAACAGAATAGCATACAATTCTGATTTTTGCACTGAATTATAAGGACTTTGAACCACTTTACTTAAATTTTCTGATTTGTAACCTGCCTTTCCTTGTTTGTTGGCATCTGTATAAAATGTACGAACTCCAGATATGGGTTTTTGCCGTACAATTCGAGGCAAGATCCAATCAGCTCTCTTTATAAAATCAATTCTGTTGCTTTTGGGATATTTGTTGTTAATTTCTCCCAAAAAATTACTGCAAGCTCTTTGTCAAGGTTTACTTTCTGTCCATAATTTTTTAATGTCCTCCTTAGTTAAAGGTACGACAATTTCTGCTGGGTCTATTCCTGTTAATTGACGAAGTCTCAATTTTCCTTTCCAAATCAAGTCAGAGATTTTTTCCCCATAAGTTTTTAATTTTTTATTTGGTTTATTTGGTAAAAATATCCATTTCAATATAATATCTTCCCTCTGCATTAATATTCTAGTAGGGGAATGCCTAGAAGGTAAAATAACCAAAATGCAATCCAGCTTTGGATCAATACGATCCACGTGCCCTTCATGTACTTTCTTTTCTACCAAGGCCAATTCTTTCTCAGCTTTAGGTGATAATTCTCTTGGACTATTTAAGTCCTTGTCACCTTCTAAGGTTTTGAACAAATTAGTCAGTTCATCATTTTTTACCCCAACAATAGTTCGTAGATGAGAAATATCTCCAAATAATCTTTGAAAGTCATTAAGAGTCTGTAGTCTATCTCTCCTAATTTGTACCTTTTGGGGTCTAATTTTTTGTAGCTCTATTTTATATCCTAAATAATTAATAGAATCTCCTCTTTGTATTTGTTTAGGAGCAATTTGTAATCCCCAGCAAGGCAAAATTTTCTTTACTTCTTTAAACATTCTTTCTAAAGTATCTGTATTTGAGTCAGCTAATAAAATATCATCCATATAATGATAAATTATAGATTTAGGAAATTTTTTACGTATCACTTCCAATGGCTGTTGTACAAAATATTGACACAGAGTGGGGCTATTTAACATTCCCTGTGGGAGGACCCACTGGCTTTAAACAAGCAGCTCACAATCCAGCCTGAGCCCAAGCAGACCTGGGCCGGGGCTAGGGAGCCGGCTGCTCCGGCTAGGGAGCCGGCCCCAAGCAGTTTTTAATGGATTCTTGTCACGTTGGGCGCCAGATGTAGATGTAACCAATCGTCTTTTTAAAATAAGAAACACAGAGCCAATGTAAAAGAGAAAGCCGAGAGGTCAGAGCTCAGAGATAAAATCTTACCTCCTGCAGTGCTCCTAGCTTCCCCGAGAGAGAGGGAGGTACTTCCTGTGTCTCTGTTTAAATAATCTTTCTGTTCTGCCTTCTCATTGGTTGTAAACCCAACCACATGACTGCCTCATCACTGCCTGTAAGTACCGCCCTCCAGGTCTTAAAGGCGTATGTCTCCAATACTGGCTGTATCCCTGAACACACAGAAATCTACCTAGCTCTTCTAACCACCATGCTCTTGCTATGGCTCTAATAGCTCTGACCCCAGGGCAACTTTATTTATTAACATAAAATTAAAATAACATTTCAGTACAAATAAAATATCACCACATATAAATGAATGAAATTCTGTAATGATATACTATTAAACTGTGCCTTTTAAAAATTCTCTGCAGGAAACATTTTCCAAGGAAATAAATAGAATCCTGAAAGCACTCCAAAAATTACTTGAAGGCATTGACCCTCAATTCCCTTTTTGATGTTGTTAGAGTTTATGAGATTTAGGTTTGATTATGTTTTTGTTTTGTTGTTGTTGTTTGGTTTTTGTTTTGTTTCTGGTTTGGGGAGGTTTTTTAATTTGTTTGTTTGCCTTTTTGTTTGTTTTGAGTCAGGTAGTTCCCTTTTTGATGTTTTTGGGGTTTTATGAGATTTAGGTTTGATTATGTTTTTATTTTGTTGTTGTTGTTTGGTTTTTGTTTTGTTTTGGGGGGGTTATTTTGTTTGTTTGTTTGTCTTTTCATTTGTTTGTTTTGCGTAGGTTCTTACTGTGTAGCCCTGGCTATCATGGAATTCACTTTGATTTTGAGGTTGGCCTCAAAATCACATGGATTCACCTGCCTCTCCCTCCCAAATGCTGTGATCAAAGGTGTTTACCACCAGGCTTGGCTATCTAAGATAAGTACCATCATACCTGGCTAATTCTTGGTCTCCTTGAAAGCAACTCCTAAATTCTGGAGTAATTATATCTTTAGTATCATTTACAGTTTTACCACCTTAACATGAATAATTACAATCTGTTGTCTAGTTTAGAATTTTATTTACTTTTATATAAAACAAATTGCACAAGAGGTATATATATATTGTAGAGATGCTTTCTCCACCTGCTTATGAGACTGTGTTTAAACTGTATTTCATTAATTCTCAATATGGCACAGCATAGATATTCAGCTAATGAATATTTGGGTATTTGTTTTTTAATATAGACTATCTTATTTTTAATCTTTAAAAAACTATGGAGAATTTCATGCATGAGATCTATATTTACATTATTTCCATCTCCACTCCATCCCTTAAGTTCTGCCCATATCTCCAATTCACGACCTCAGCTTTTTTAACTATTTTTATATGCACTCTCTTGAGTCTCTTTAGTACTGCTTATATGTATGCTTGTTAAGGACTGATCATCTGGGGTTGGCCTATCAGGAGGCTCATTTCTGAAGAAAACTGATAGACTTCTCACTCTATTATTAGCTTGCAGTTCATCGTCTAGATGTAGAGCCTCATGAAATTTCCTCCATCCACTTTGGTGTATCAACTGATGTCATTTTGTAGGGCTTGTTTAGATGATCTTACTGTTGAGATTTCATGGGTTTTGTTTCCTTGCCATAAATAGAAGACACTATCTCACAGAAGACTTCTTCTCCCTTTGTCTCTTACAATTTCTTTGATGGGTATAGTGGCACTCATTTGTAACCCAAGTACTGGGGAAACTGAGGCAAGAGGATGGTACATCAAGGTCAGCCTATTTGCCTAGAAAAACTGAGTCAGTTCTCTGCCTGACTGAAAGCAGATGCTCCTAGAGGGACTGTTGGCCGTTCATGGTTGTCAGGAAAGTGGGATCATTTTTTTTTCCACGTGCTATACACAATCAAAGGTAAGCTGAGCTTGCTTCCCTTATCTTTTGAGATATTCTTACTAATGGCCTGGAGCTCCACAAGTAGGCTAGAGTGGATTATTGCTTCTGTGTCTTCAGTGTTTGGTTACAAAGGTACATCACCATGCCATGACTGTAGGTTTGTGTGGGTGTGGAGGCATGGAGGGGGTGGGGGTGGTAGGGCTCTGGGAATCCAAACACTTGACTGGCTGTTTTATTTCCCTAGCCCTGATTTCAGCCATTTTAAATCTGTTGTTTGGGCTTTCAAGAGATCAATATAAAGTGTTCATGAAAAAAAAAAACTATATGGAAATCTTTGAACTTGAAACCTCAGCTAAAAATATAGCAAGAGGAGATAGCAAAACATAAGTGATATAGAAACAGGAGATAGACTATCGAGGTGTAAGTGGTGTTGGAAGCAGAGGAGTGAAGGAACGGAGAGCAGGGATGAGTTAAACAAAACAAATGTAGGAAGAAGCCCTATAAAAACTCCCTAGTCAGAAAGATAAAATATAACTTACAAAGGAATTCCCACAGAGGTTTATGGTAAATGATGCTGCTTCAGGGTGCATAAGTCATTAAATGAGAATCTTGGTGCCAGGTCAAGTTAACTCCCTACCAGTTACTGGTAAGAATGGCCCCATAGGCACGCTCAACAAAACAAACTGTTACCATTGCGTTTGGTTGCCCACCAACATAACTAAATGGCAAGACCTTGTTGCTGAAGATAAAGGAAATAGATAAGACAATCTTGAACTGACTGGGAAACTCCTGGATAGATTTCATAGTGCTGGAAGATCCTAGGTAGGCTGCTAGGGAAGAACAAACCTCAATGGTCTTATCCAGAACTAGACACTGCATGCTACAATGCTGAGCTGCCAGGCAAAATGTGCCGGTTTGTTCAATAATGGAAAGATTGTTTATGAATGTAACTAGTTTCTTGATCATATTTAAGGCCTTTTCCACAGAAGGAAATTCAGAATGGATACATAAATGTAGTCAAAACTCACGGCTAGAGAAGTCATAGGCCCTAGAGGAAAAACTCATGATTTTTTTTCCTAAATATTTAAGTTGTTAAACTGCTTTCTAAATATTGGTTATTATTATATCCATCGATCTGTGCTACTCTCAAATCTGGTCATCGATGCTTCATCCTGTAATAGGCAGTGGCTTAAGTGGAGCCTCATAGATTATCAAAGTGCTGGGATAGGTGACCGTTTATGTTCAAGAAAGGGGGGACAGCTACAAGCATGATCACAGCCTATGAGAAAGGAATGCAAGAGATCAAGGGTCGGGAGGAATGCTGAGAAACACAGCCCGCCCCCGGAGATGACACAGCTATTCCACACATGAATTCACAGTAGCTGTGGTCACCCACACAACCTGTGTATGATCAAGTTAAAGGTTCTAGTACACAGAAGAGAGAGGCTCCCAAAACCCCGTTCCTAACTGAGAAGTTACCTACAGCCGATGGCTTCCGGGAGAAGAAAGTTACCTATACCCCAATGACCCACCCCACACCCATGCACATAGTGACATCACAACTTAGACATGCTCAGTTTAAAACAGTAAAAAGGGGACAAGAAATTGGGAGGGAGCTGGGTAGTGGGTATCCAGAGGGACTTGGAGGGACAGAGCTGAGGGTAGATATGATCAAGACACATTGAACACATATATACGATTTTCGAAGGGTAAATTTTAAAAGCAAACAATTTTTTTTTATTTTTTCCACTTTGAAAATTTTGTTTGTTTGTTTGTTTGTTTGTTTCACTTAGGGTAAATCATGTTGTTTTGCAAAACAGCATCTCAACCGTCCTTCCACGAGGCCTGATTTTCACATGGAATTAAGAAATGTGTGAGCTGTGACAGCTGGAAGGGCTGAGTGAAAGAGGCACAGTGTAGATCCTGTAAGCTGCCCTGGAGAAGTGCCTTGCTTTTGTTGATAATTTTTTTTATTCTTTGATTCTTTCATATATTTATACAACGTATCTTGATCAAATCTACCTGAACTCCTCCAACTTCACCCAACTTATTCCAACATGCCTGCTGCCTTCCCATTCTCCTCTTTCTTATGTTTTTAAGGTTTTTATTTACTTATTTTACTGGGTAGGGTGTGTGTATGCAAACGAGCTGAGATCAGAGGACCACTTTCAGGATCTCCTAACATCTGTGAGGTCAAGGGATTGAAGTTGGGTGTTTGGGCCTGTGTGTGAACTCCTATACCTGCAAAGATGTCTTATCAGCAGCCTCCACTTTCTCCATTATTACTATTTTTTTTAATAATCATCTGAGGTACAGGAACATTCACTAAAGCATGACCTACCAACAGTCTCATCTGTGAAGGAAAATGCTTCCCCCTGCGGACAGCCACCAACTCCCGATAGCACCTCAGCGAAAGATAGGCCTGAGGCACCCCTTCCCGTCTCCACACCAGATTATTGACTGAATGGATCTTGCTCAGGTGTTGTGCAGGTGACTGCAATTGCTATGAGCTTGTGAGTGCAAAGGCCTGTCGGGTCCAGAAGACAGGGTTTCTCAGGCCGCCTCCCATCTTCCTGCGCTCATTTTTCCACTCTCTGTTCCAAGAGATTTCCCTGTGCCTTGTGACTGACTCAAGGCTAAGCTCCCAGCTGTCACTCAATTCAGCACTTTCCCCACAAGCAGAGCTCCTAGCCAATGATTACCCCATTAAATGAAAACTGTACACATTAAGCAGGATTTTAATGCAATGGTTTTTACTTTGCACACTACTGATTAGGACATTTGTTCTCCTGCTTGCTTCTTTCTGATCATATCTGTCCACCAGCAAAGTCCTCTTCTCCCTGCCCTTACCCATTTACACTGAGATTTCCATCATTTGGCCTGTAACAGAACTTTAGCTTGGCCAGAAGCCAGAGCTGGAGTGTGTTGACCACAGAGACTGTCGAATGGTTCAGTCACTACAGCAAGATTCGTTGTTTCATCTTAATCATTTGAGAAAGGCTTTGTTGGCTAACTAACCCCTCCCTCTTCTTGCCGGTGTGTAATTACATACCAAATACCCCAAAATCTGTAACATAGCATTGCAAGAACAATACTCAAAGCAAATTAGGTAATTTCAAAGTAATTTCTTTGCAAAGAGGTGAAGAGAAGAATCATAATAAGATCTTAATGAAGATGTTTTTTTTGCATCTAAAGTAGATTTTGCTCATGGCATCTCATTTAGAATTCTGTTCTTACTTAGGTCTTGGTGCTTTGTCAGTGGAATGGCTGATTGTGAACATGGAACCTAGATTACAGGGTAAAGAGTAGAATTATTAATTATAACTGCAACACTGACCAGCTTTCTTAAAATTCTTGTGAATCCCATTCACAAAATTGATTGTAACAATACTAAAGCGTGTGTGTGTGTGTGTGTGTGTGTGTGTGTGTGTGTGTGTGTGTGTGTGTGTGTTTAGAGGTCTGTAGGCTCTTGCTTAAACAAGGGAATGATAATACCTCCTTTGTTGTCATGATTGTATACTGTAATGTGACTCTGACCCTGCTCTTAGCACAGGCTACCTACGCTGTGCTCAGTTCTGAATGAACTGTGCTCTGCTTTTCCTGTAACAAAGTTTTGTGTTGCTCTTGGGAGCTTGTTTCCCTCTAAGAGCTTTTAGCAATGCTCCAGTCTTGAGTTCTTACAATGATTTAATATGCTATGATTTTTATGGCAAATTTGAACCAGAATTTTCTGCCTCTCTCCTACTTCACATAAAGTTTCAGTTTGTTAAAAGTGAGTCTTGGGTTTCATTAGGGTTGATTATAGCTTTGTTGCACACCACAAAACAGACATATAAGCCCGCAATGTGGTCTGAATGTCATTCTCACATCAGTAGTTTTGCTTAGAGCTTAAAACTTACAAATTTTCAGTCACTAAAAAGTATTCAAACTGATGGCTAAGATGTATAGTTTTACTATAATTATGTATGATTTAATTTTGTACCTAGCTTTTCTTTTCTTAATTTTTCATAAAACATATTTTGATCATATTCTTTTCTCTTCCACAACTCCTGCTGATCCCCCTTCCACTTACAACTAGAAGCTTTACCCATTCTGCATTTGTAATGGCGGGAAGTATTTATACATGCTATGAGGAGAAAATCAATTATCAATTTCATCCAACTACCAGCCCTACAAACTGTAAAAGTGACCCACCAGCAAGATATACCCATTTGTGCAGTAGTAACACAAGGTTATGAGAGGAACTAAGCACTTTCTTGATTTGAATTAAGTCCCATTCCATGAGATAGAACCCATATAGTTAGTGAGACCAAGAGCCTAAAACTAGAGAGGTCCTGAGTCCTAGGGGACAGCCTACTGCTATTATTCTGCTTTATGAATATAGCAATAAAATGACTCCTAACTGCATATTGTTATACCCATAACCTCCATCAAAAAAGGTTCTTTTTGAAATAGATGATAATTAACACAGAGACCGACAACTGTACAATGTACAGCAGGTGAGAGACTTTGGAGCACTGAGCCCTAAATGGAATATCTTTATCACACCCCTCCCCTCCAGGATCAGAGATTGAGGTGGAAAAGGAGGATGGGAGGTTATAAGAGCCAAAGGTGATGGATGAGTCCACAGAAACAGCATTTTCAAATACAAAAGGGCTGATATATGTATGAACTCACATAGAAAGTGCCTAACTTTTCAAATACTAACCAATTCTGGGAGTGTTGAGCATTCTGTCAGCTATAATATTCTGAAGTCTGGTCCACTTTACAGGAGATGTTTTAATTTCACAGTTCACAAAGAATAAAAAACCCTTTCTGATCTTTGACTCCTGGATCAACACTTTAGGAAAATGGAGTATGAACTTGTCATAATTTCCAAGATTCAGTTCTCAGTTGCTGGTGTAAGAATGTGGGGAAATATAAAATATGACACAGCATAAAATATAGAGAGTCTGCTACAATAAAGAGAACCATTTCATTATTTTTTAATATTAAGAATTTGCTAAAAAGTTGGGTAAAAGCTGAAATGTTTCTAGATTTGAAAACAACCTTGATACTTGCCTCAGTTGGGGTTTTATTGCTGTGCAGAGACACCATGGTAACTCGTAAAGGAAAATGTTTGATTAAGACTAGCTTATAGTTTCAGAGGTTTAATGATTTTTCATCATGGTGAGAAACATGGCAGCATGCA
The DNA here is from genome assembly GCF_049852395.1 of Peromyscus maniculatus bairdii. Taxonomy (NCBI): domain Eukaryota; kingdom Metazoa; phylum Chordata; class Mammalia; order Rodentia; family Cricetidae; genus Peromyscus; species Peromyscus maniculatus. The sequence goes on from NC_134868.1 coordinate 15,840,154, forward strand.
AACAAACATGGTGCAGCAGAAGTAGCTGAGAGTTCTGCGTCTTGATGCACAGATGGAAGAAGGAGAATGCCACACCGTGCGTGGCTTGAGCATATGTGAGACATTAAAGCCTGCCTCCATAACGACACACTTCCTCCAACAGGGCCACAACTACACTCCAACAAAGCCATACCTTCTAATAGTGCCACTCCCTGTGGGCCAAGAGTTCAACTACATGATCCTATGGGGGCCAGTCCTATGCAAACCATTACATCCCATTTCCTGTCTCCCATAGGCTTGTGGCCATAACATAATGCAAAATGCATTTAGTCCAACTTTAAAAGTCCCCATAGTCTATAACAGTTTCAAACTTGTTTAAAAGTCCAAAGTTCAAAGTTCTTCTGAGATTCCTGCATTCTCTTCACTGTAATCCCTATAAAACAAAACAAAATAAAACAAAACAAAAAAACATATCACATACATCCATCATATGATGGCACAGGATCTACATTACCATTCCAAAATGGAGGAAAGGAATCTTAATGAGGAAATACTGGACCCAAACAAGACTGAAAAACAGCTGGGCAAACTCAAAACTCTGCATCTCCATATCTGATGTCAAAATATTCTTCAGATCTCCAACTCCTATGTTGACTGTAACACACTTCTTTCCCTTGTGCTGGTTCCAGTTCCTGTTATGTTAGCAGATTTCCTTAGCAGGTATCCCATAGCTCTGGCATCTCCAGCATCTTGGGATCTCCAAGGCAATCCAGGCTTTACCTTCACAGCTTCACTCAATGGTGTTTCTAGGCCTCCATGCAGGGACACCCCTGACATATGTTTGGACACAGTAGCTTTCTTTATCATGAAGGGAGATCCCATAACCCCTTCTATCCTTGACTCTAAATCCAGAACCATGTGGCCAAAGCTGCCAAGTTCTGCTGCTTGCTGGGTCTGGAACATGACCCACTCACTCAATTACATCTTCACCAGCTTTCTGTTTCCTATGGTTTCCTTTGTAGCTTAAGTTTGGCTGTTGTGGAACTTGATCTGTAGACCAGGATGGTCTCAAGCTCAGAGATCCACCTGCCTCTTCCTCTGAGTACTGTAATTAAAAGTGAGTACCACCACACCTAGCTCTAAGCTTTTCTCACTGGCCTTTATATTTTAAATTTTAAGTCAAAAGATCTCTCATCCATATTACATTTTGATCTTAATGAAACTAACAAGTAATTTTAAAAAAACATTTCCTAAGTACCTACTGTCTGCCAAACACTAGTGGGGTAGAAACATGAATTTATTTTATAGATGAAGATGCCACTAACCTAAAGCCACATCATTTCCAAATGAAATGATTTTACACTTACTTCATAATATAGCAGACCAGTCTGGTTTCAATATATACTAATAGCCTTGTCTATAGGGATACAATTGCTTGGTATGCATTAAAGTATTGTCCCTGCTGCTTTATCAAGAGATTTCTAAACAATAATTACTAGGATAAGACCAATAATTTGCCTTTCTATTCTGTCTCACTAGTTCATTTCAAAAATATTTAGTATTTATACATGAGTGTGATACCAGAGGGTGTTCATATTTTGATTTGTTTTTAATTAATTTGTGTGTGTGTGTGTGTGTGTGTGTGTGTGTGTGTGTGTGTGTGTGTCCTCAATCATTTTTCGACCTTTGATTTTTTGGATACAGTGTCTCACTGAACCTACAGTTTGTCACTTCAACTAGACTCAATAACCAGGGAACACTGCAGTTCTCTCTCCCATTGTTCTCTGTCTCTACCTCCGAGCTGTGGGATTACAGACATGCACTGCCCCTCCCAGCCTTTATGTAGTCCCTGAGGATCTGAACTCAGGTCCTCATGCTTAGGCGGTGCATGAATAAAAAGAAATACAATGGAAAAGGAAAGGACATGACTGCTCCTAGGTATGGTAGAGGAGAAAGGTTATTGTAGACATGTGAGAGAGCACAGCCAGAGGCAGGGACAGAGACATCTGTGAGAGTCCAGAGTGGACATGAGCAGACTGAGCTGGGCCATGTGGGGAGAGGGGGAGGGGAAGGATAAGGGAAGAGAGGAGGCCAGGAAGCCAAAGGTACAAAAAGGGGTAACCAAAATATCTGAATAATATAGGGAAGAGCCTTTGGGGCAAGAGCAATCCAGCCCCTGGGCTTGAGAGTCCAGAGTAGAGGGCAAGGCGTGCCAGTCAAACCCTATAACAGGTAGGGACTAAGAGATGCTGGGAGAACCTGGCAACCAGGTCCACTTCGATATGTTGAATAGGCACCTCAGCTATTTGACAGGCAGTAAACATCACCCCACCGCCTGCCATCTTCTCAGCCCCCTAGAGAATGTTTGGATAGCTCTTTTTCTTATACAATTTACCTCTCAGTAGGCAATGAGTGTTCCAAAATATGTAACTGTATCATAAGATATTTAAGGTTTTATTATATTTATGGCCTGTACATATCATATCATAAAGAAATTGCAACATAAATTCAACACTGTATAGGAGATTAGTTATTTTTGCATCACCATGGAAGAATTCCTGATGCCATGACTTAAGGAACAGAGGGTTTATTTCAGCTAATGGTATTACAGGGTTCAATCCATCATGGCTGACAAGCCAAGGCCCGGAGTGGGAGCAAGATGAATGTTTACACTCTGCTAACTTTCATCCTTTAGTGGCCTGTCCCCAGTCAATGAAACTGGTGCCACTCATATTCAGAGTAGGAGCTTTGGTTAATCTTCCCTGGAAACAGCCTCACAGACACACCCAGACATCCACCTCTATCTGCTAGGGAATCCTGAATCCAGTCATTCAACTTGGTAATGCATATTAACCATCCCGAGTCTAAAGGGAAGCTTCCCATATTCCTGCCCAAGTGTTTGCTGAAGTGAGTTAATAATAGGCATATTATCAGTAGGAAAAAGTCAGACAAGCTGATTTAGCATGCACAAGCATACATGAGCCATACAGAATTAAATCTTCTAGAGGGGCCAGATGGTTGATGTCTAAGCACAATCTGAGCTCTAGGATGGAGCTCAGGTTTCCTGTTTGGGGCTGGTGACAAGATGTAAGAGAAATGAAGTAAGGAGTATGTGGATGTCTTATAATATAGGTAAAGTCCCCCAGGTAATAGTCCTCAGAAAAATGGACAAAATATCAGCCTTGGCAGGGTGTCTTTGACATCTTCTGTCTTTTCCCTTAGGTTAGTATTTCCTAGTTAGTGAAATTTTGTAACAGTTGGAATCTTCTAAAGGTATTTCAGTCAAATAGGGGAAATTCAAAAGACGCCTCCCCAGCCTCAATGATATGGCAAAGATTAAAAGACTGGGGACAATTTCAGGGAAAAAAAATCTGTTCTTTTTATTCAAAGTCACCATACTTTGGTGTCTGAGCCTCAGCAAAGGCTCTGCTGTTTCCCATGCAAAGTTATTCCCAAATAAAACTTTGTTCTGCTTCAGTTATAGTCTTATGATTTTCTTGCCAGTGTTTAAAAGAATTGCAAATACCCCAAGAAAGCCTGAATCCTTCAGTTAAAATTTTTCCAGAGTCCTAGAATTCTCTCCCCTACCGTCCATGAGAGTCCCCCATTCGTGATTTTACTGATATTGCACAAGTAGAAACACTTCTCCAAGCAAAGGCACCAGGTTCAAGATATGACTTCTGTGACTAGAACACCAGGAAGACTCATTCCTTTTTGGGTCATTTTCATGACATATTTCATTTTAGTAAAATATAGGAACTGAATGGAAAATGTTATTTGCCTATGGTATTCCTAGGTCATTTTGCTTGCAACTGAAATTCAGAGTTTTACATTCTGCTCTATTACTTATAAGTATGGTCTTTGACAGACTATCTTTCTGAACCACAGTTTCTTGCAAATAAGGATATTCATATTCCCTCATAAATGTGATAAATTATATTTCTATTTAAGGTGCAAATTATTTTGCTATAAATCATCATTATCATGTAATTGATAACAATCATGGAGATGTGAATTACAGGATGTCCTGCAAAATGACAGATCAGACAGTGATAGACCACATCTGCAGGGGTAGTTCCGTAAGACAATCACGGAGCTGAAATTTCCCTACCAGTTATTGATGTTGCATCTGTCAAAATAATTGCTCAGATCCATTATTCATGTCAATGAAAAATAACAACTCTACAATGTACAAGAAGCCAGTTTTTTTTTTGTACCAATATGAGTGTCCACAACCTAGGAACATGGATTCATATTCCCCTGCATGCCATTCCTTACCCACCATGGGAGAGCTTAGCTAAATTTTAAAAGTCACAGGACAAAATTAAGTTCATGAAGCAATACATTTACCAAATATGCCAGTAGACTTGCAAGCTTCATCGAGGTAGATGTGCTTCTGTGGTTCTCAGGAGCTATCCCTTAGCATTTCTTGCTCTCGGGATTGGTAGCGGTTAGAAGTCGGCTAAGTTTAGCCACATATTCTAAGATGCTGTTATAGGAGTCATGATCAAAAGGTGGAGGTAAATGTCTACTAAAGGTCATAAGATAACCCAAGATGGTTTGGTTCTTGACCCACAACATCCAAGCTTTCCACAATGATCATTTTCTAGTCAGTGATGGTGTGCAGCTGCTTCAGAGATTTCAGTTCATACTCACGTGTCTGTGTCTCTATCACGCTACCTCTCTACCTGCCATAATGTAAGAGTAGAGCAATATAATCACACACTGTGCAAAAATGATAATAACTGACTCTGCTGAGGTTTTATGTATTTGTAATATAATATTTGCATTATTATTTTAGAGTATACTGCTTATAGTGATTGTTTACTGTAAAACATTACCGAATGTGGCAGCAACATCTAACATTGGGGGTTTACCTCATATCTTCAAGTGATTGACACATAACATCTAGGTCTGTGGATACACTCACTCTGTGAGTTTTGCACAACAGCAAAATCACCTATCAGCTTATTTTCAGAGATGTCTGTCAATAAGTAACCATGACTGCATTTATTGTATGTTTTCCTCCCTAAGGATAAACGATGCAATGTGAAGAAATAGAAAAATGTAGCATCTTTGTGACATTTGAATCAAAATAGTATCAACAATTTCACAAAAATACTTTGTACTGTCACAATAGTTTTTAGCTTTTCACAAGAAAAGAAGACATTATACTATCTTACAGAATGTAAACAGTATTCATAGAATGTCTGTGCATTTGTAATTGGACTTTCTGTCTGCTCTATACAAGAGTCACTGAACAGAAGTTTTATAATAACAAAGAAATGATCACAGTTTTGATTTCAGGAAGGTCTTGGTTTGGGTCAGTCCTGTTGTATTTAAGCTTGCTTGTGTTTGCATCACAGCAATTACCATTAGTAGAGTTAAAACATCAGAAGAACTCGGCAAGAGTTTGAGATCTTTAGAGGTTTTTTTTGTTGGTTTGTTTGTTTGTTTGGTTGGTTGGTTGGTTGGTTGGTTGGATTTGTTTTGCTTTGCTTTGCTTTTGACAAAGTCCATTATATTCCACAGAGGGTTCTGTTTCTCAAACTACTTATTGCAACTGTCTAGGGCCAATGCATTCTTAGATCTACATAAAGCCATCACATAAAGCAAAAAACAGGTCATGAAAGAGTAAATGAAAAGACTTAAAACATTTGATAGATGTCTCAAATCCTTTCAGCAAAGGATTTTGCGTCGAGTTAAAAATTAGAATTTTCACCAGGATTTTATTATATGTTGTAAAACTTAAAGAACTGTGTGATTTAGACAAGGGAAGATGGCTTAGAGGATCAAGTTCTTGTCACAGAACTATAAGGGTGAGAGTTTGGCTTCTCATCACCATACAAAAGATAGTAATGACCGTCCACCTATAGTCAAATCTGGGAAGTCGAGGCAAGAGATCCTTGGGGCAAATGGCTAACAGTGAGCTCTGGGATCAGTAAGAGACCTTGCTTCATTTTACCCAATGTCAACCTCAGACACACACACACACACACACACACACACACACACCCCAAAAATAAAGTATGTGTGATTTGATTTTAATTGCAGGTAGCCACAGTATACTGCACACTAAAGAAACTTGTTTCTTCAGGAAAGAAAGCCACTTAGAGTGCTAGAGTCAGTCATGGCTAACAAATGTCCACAAGCCACCAGACACATTAACTCACATTCTTTTCTTAATTCAACCAAGTGATCAAGTGAATAGGGAGTTGAATATCTGAAGACTGGAGTTAAAGCATCGTTTCAGCTCGACAGCTGGTGTTTAATTCATCTCTTGAGCATCTGTGCTCAACTGCATTTTCTTAGACAAAATAAAGTCATTCTTTAAATTCTCAGCATGAACTGATTCTTAAATTTTCCACAATGTAGATATGTTCAAGACACCGAGGATCTGCATCTACCAGAGCTTTCTATCTTTTCTCTACATAAGACATTTCTACATCCACTGAGCACCCTGCTAGATCACTCGCAATTCATCTTGATGGTGAAAAGAGTTTAAATGGATCTTATCAAGTATGATCAGCTTAATTTAACTCCATTCAGTTAGTACAGAATAACTGAATAATAATTTGTGGATTTTCCCTTTCTGTTGCTGATTTTATATTATTTTCCCTTTATGGCATTTTAAAAACTTTTACCATTGGTAATCAAGTTGCTGAAACTCAAGAAAGACAGCACTAGGTCAGAATACAGTCCAAACAGAAAGAGAAAAATGACATAAATGAGAACAGGATTAACAGGAACAACTGTATCATTTTTCTGATTAGTACAAAATTTAAAAAAAAAATAAAGTGTTTCTTATTTAACTAACAGCTTTTTAAAACTGTTCTTAAAACTTTTTTCTTTCTTTCAAGATCCCTCTTCATTGGTCATAGTGTATTTAAATTTGCCTTTATATCCCTCAAGCATGGGATTGCTCTCTATGGAGGTGCAGAACTACATGGGTACTAGAGGCTTTGCCCTACAACTTGATAATTACCCACTGACAGCTGACACATCCTGTAGTGGGTAGCCATTCCAGCCTTGATCTGGAAGTTCCAACCCCATTGAGGCTTCAGTAACTGTCACACCTACAAAGCGAAGCCGAGAGAGGACCCTGAAGTCCCGAGATCCAGATGCACCAGCTCTCTTGGTTCCTGGACCCTGGACGCTGGAGGTAGACCGCCCGGACTGCACTACACCTTGTCCAGACCCTGTAACCTATCCCATCACTTGTAAGTCACCCCAATAAATAAACCTCCCTTTTAACTACGTGGAGTGGCCTTCATAATTTCACCAATAACATCCTGCAGCCCTGCTTGTCAAGAAGTCATCTAGTCATAACTCAGCCAGTGTTTAGAATCTAGCCGGTTGTCTCCCCTTCTTGAGGCTCATCTCTGGAAGCCAGTCTAGTTGAATAATCCTCAAAGTTTGTAATCTTTGCTCCAGAATACATTCAGATGCTGGATCTGGAATGAAACAGATCTATCCTTACTGGATTCTCAGAAGCATACACCATGGTACTGCCCAGATGGAAGACGGGGTGATCACTGCTACACTTGACTTTCCCACAGGATATGTAGCCTAATGTGACCAACAACCTGACATAGACCCCGTACATACAGGTCTCTTTAGTATGCCCTAATGGCATGGCCTGAAATAGCCTTTCCATCCAAAGCCCTGCCTAGAAAAGACTGAGTCCTCTGTGGAGATGTGGAGTGGAAGACAGAGAATGTTCTTAGCTGCTGGAGGACTCTAGAGCTAGCTGCTTAAGATGAATCCAGAGAAGACAAAAGGAGGTGCACCATCATTCAGGGTCCCAAGCCATGACATAGGCTTTGGAGACCATCAAGCTTCCCTCACAAAACAAAAATTCAAAGATAAAATTGATAACAATTTCTACATAGTATCTACAAAGTTTTAACCTCCAAGAGTATGTGGATTCGAATCTTAAGGTGTGAACTGGAAGCATAAGGGTCTATACAATTAAATTGATTACAGCCCCACAAAGGCAGCTGTGACAAGTGGAGTCCATTCTTATCAGCAAATGATTTGGAGATATTGCTATTGTTTGAACTGTGAACTCTGAAAGATGTATTGGTGTGTAAACTCCAATAGTTCTGAATAAGATCTTTGAAACTATAGTCTTTTCAAATGAGGTAAGAGGCATTCATTTGGGTGGTCACTAATCCGAAGAGAACAGTGTCCTTATTAGAAGACAAGAGAGCCATGAAGTGTTGTGTGATGATGGAAATAGAATAGAGTGAAAAAAGTCAAGGACCATGAAGAATTAATGACAGCAGAAAAGCATACAGAGGCATGTATCTGTCTTTTCTCCAGAGATACATAAAAACATGATCCTGTGACACTTTGAATTTTAATGTCAAGTCTCAAAAACTTTGAGAGAATAAATTTTGAGAATTTTACATCATCTATTTATTTGTTACTATAGACAAACACACACACACACACACACACACACACACACACACACACACACCAAAAATTATGATAACTAATATGGTCTCCTTCTCAGTTCCACAAGCAACCATGTATTTACAACTTTAATTTGCATCAAGGATTCTTCCAAGTTTATCCTGAATGAAATTTGAAGCTTCCAGAGATATTTAATTATTATAAACTATTTATAATGCATTTTATTTTAAGAAGTGAAGACATGGCTATATAAAATATATGATATGTATACAAATATTATAGTTACATTATATATATATATATACATATATATATATGTATATATATACACCTATACAATTTTGAGAACAATACAGAGAGTGATCTAGAAGACAGGGAGATGAAAAGAGGAGGGGAAGGGAGGGGAGGGGAGAGGAAAGGAGAGAGAGGAGAGTTTTATTCCTGTGGTCTGTCATCTTTATTTTCCTTCCATTTGCCTAATTATTTGATCATATAAGGTAGGGATCGCTGTGGAAGCGACAGCAAAAAGATTATAAGAGCCAGAGGTAGTGGATGAATTACAGAGTTTCATGTCTTTTAAAATCAAGTAGCAAGGTGAGTCACTTTAATAGACCAGCTTGGGATTTTTTTTTGTTTTGTTTTAATGAACATAAATCACGGAATTCACAAAAAAAGCAAAGTAAACCACTTGCATACCATTATATAAGCTATTCAGGGAAAACAAACTTGCAAGCAAGAACATTTTTTAATTTAAATAAGTCAATTGTCACTGGGAAAGATTCAATCACTGTTTGGGAAGATTTTCTTCATGAAGTAAATTGTTTTAGATACATCTCCACATCTCAGCTACAAGCCATGATATCATAATGAAGAGTTCAGCTGGATATGGAAGATGAAGAAACCAAATACAGCAGCACATCCTACATCCAGTCTGGTTAGGAGGCTTAGGCTAGAAGATCACTTGAGCCCACAAAATTAAATCCAGCCTGGGCAGCCTATTAAGACCCCACCTCACATCAAACATATAGAATTAATATCAGGCATGCTGGTACAAGCCTGGAGTTCCAGCTCTTGGGAGGCAGAGGCAGGTCATGATCACTTTGATTATAGTGACTGTATTCCAAACCAGACATTGTCTCAAAAATAATAGTAATTAAAAGTGAAGAAATTGAAGAATCAAACACAATCCACACACTAACCTGTAAATTAGGCTTCCGATGCCTAGACCAAAGTCCTTCAATTCTAGGCTGGAAATAGTGCTTTGGGGGGATCCTGGTACCCCTAAAATATATTTAACATGACCTTTTGAACATGTTCAACACAAATAAAATAAATTGAATCTTGGGTCATTGTCACAGTTATCTGAAGTCCGGTATAAGCTTTTGCATTCTAGGTTCAAATTGCAGCAATTATGTATTGACATCAGTCTGAATTTCAGTTTCCCCAGAAACAGATCCTAAAATGAGAATCAAAAATATAAATAGCTAACATAGGTAGAGTGTACAGGAAATGTCTGTCGGCTTTGGAAAAAAATAAAAATTGTCTTTCACATTTCTAGAAAATTCCGTACATAGTCATAAAGATTCTCACAATTGCAAATACACAGAATCAATCAGTGTTGAGGTTTCAGGAGCATGTGTGGGACTGACAGACTCTGCCTCGTCTCGAAATTTCATTTTCTGCCCGAAAGCAACAAATCTGGAAGTCAACTAGAAACATATGGCTCTGAGAGTTCAGCTCTATTGTAATACTTCTTTTGTAGGATGAATCTATATCTCTATGTTAGCATAAAAGACTTTGACAGTTTTGAAGATACACAAACCTAAAACGAAATTGTAAAACTCCAGTCATGTACTTTCATCTACTAGAGGAAGAAATACTAGCTGAAAACATCCACTTGCCCCTTTTCCCTCTCCCCTCCCCACCGTGTGTGTGTGTGTGTGTGTGTGTGTGTGTGTGTGTGTGTGTGTCTGTGTCTGTGTGTCTGTGTATCTGTATGTCTGTGTGTGTGTCTATGCATCTTTTTCTGTGTGTCTGTGTCTGTGTGTCTGTGTCTGTGTGCAGACACCTGTGTGTATGTAAGTGTACAAGGCAGAGGTCAGCATCAGATGTCTCTTCAATCCTCTCCACTTTACTTTCTGAGATAGGCTCACCTGTGGAACCTGGAGCATCATGATTCAGGCTAGAGACCCCAGGAGCCACCTGTCTACACATTTCCAATGCAGAGGTTCAGGCGCATGCCCATGAGCCCAACTTACCACATAGGTTATGAGAAACTCAAGTCTCAGGCTTGTACAGCAGGTACTTTCCTGATTAAGTCATTTCCCCAGCCTCCTGGAAGTACTTTTTACAAGAACATCTGTGTAGTTTGTGGGGTTTGTGATTTTAAAATCCAAGTTGCAGAGAACAAGAGCTAAGCATGACTTCTAAAGTCAATTAATATCCTAAAAGGTTCTCTCTTCTAAGTTGAGGTCCACATTTCAATTAATTACTTAATTAATTCTTATTCCCTATGTTAAGTTTTTCATACTGAAAATTAGCAGACCTTATAATAATAATGATATTAAGCATGAGATTGTGTAACTGGAAATACATGGTCTCATATTTATAGAATTATATCTTAAGAGACATAAAAATGTATGATGATGATAAAGAATCACATTTAAATTACTTATAGAAAAACATGGTGGTTGCATTCCACTGACTCTGCCACTGAGTTTGTCTTTGAAATTGACTGACAGTTTCTACAAAATACAGACCACAAATAAATAACTCATTTTTTCAGATTTATGCCCGATTTTTCACTGTGAAACTGCATTACCTGGGTTGGTTTTCTATTTTCTGCTAAGTTAACAATAGATTGCATTTAGAAGTGACCAGAAATCCAATTTATTATTTATTATCAGAAGATTTTTTTGATAATAGTGTTAAAAAGAATAAGCCTCTGAACAATAGATACATCACTGGATTAAATATCTCAGTATATATCTTGGTGTCCTTGTGGGACTCCTATCAGTGGGAGTGGGTGTATCTCTGAGTTTCCTGCCTGCTCTTGGGACTCTTTTCCTCCTGTTGGGTTGCCTTGTCCAGCCTCACTATGAGGGTTTTTGCCTTGTCTTATTGTATCTTGTTTTGTCTTGTTTGGCTGTCCTCTCTTGGAGGCCTGCTCTTTTTTGAAGAGGAAATGAAGGGAACATGGATCTGGGGGAGAGGGGAGATAAGGAGTATCTAGGAGTGGGTAGAGGGGAAACTACTCAGGATGAGATAAAAGATGGGAAAAGAGCACTTCCTGAGACTTAGAGACCAGCCCCCAGCTCCCAGCCTGCCCCCTTCTTCCCTTCTGGTCCAGAGGTGAGTACCTGGGTCCAACCCGGACCCCATCCCTGGGCACCAGCCACTCCGGGAAGACCTGCCCAACTTGGCACCAGGTTCTGGCCACCGGGCAGCTCCCCTTCTAGCCCCACCGGGAGGGATCCCCTTTTCCAAGCCCCCCGGCAGCCCCTGCAATCTCCGCGCCCTGCCCCCACGCCCATCTGCCTGAGACCACAGCCACTTCCTGAGACTTAGAGACTGGCCCCCAGCTCCCAGCCTGTCCCCGACTGCCATTCTGGACCAGAGCCTGCCCCGGACTTCCCTTCTGGACCAGAGAGTTGGACAAGAGAACTCCCTTTTGGACAAGAGAGAGAGTCTTCCTGAATCTGTCAGCTATTTGTGAAACAAGTACACTGATAAGACCAAGAAGGAACCATAAGGAGATGGGCAGACGTCAAGGCAGAAGTACATACAACAAAATGAAGAGCAATACAGCATCACCAGAACCTAGCCCGCCTCCAACATCTAGACCTGAACACCAAAAATTGGAAGAAGCAGAAGAAAGTAGCCTTATGAGTAACTTCATGAAGAAGGTAGAGGCCTGTGTAGAGGAAAAGACAAGAAAATTGGAAGAACGCTGTAAACAACTAGAGGAAAGGGCAAACAAATTAGAAGAAAACAATAAAGCCCTCCAAGAAAACAATAAATTCCTGGAAGAAAACAATAAAGTCCTGCAAGAAAACAATAAAGCACTGAAAGAAAATCATGAAAAAGTAATGAAACAAACAAAGGAAACAGTCCAAGAACTGAAAAGGGAAATTGAAAAAATAAAGAAGGCACAAACAGAGGGAATGCTGGAAATAGAAAACCTGAGTAAAAGATCGGGAACTTCAGATGCAAGTATAACCAACAGATTGCAAGAGATGGAAGAGAGGATTTCTGGCATTGAAGACACAGTAGAAGAAATAGTTTCATCAGTCGAAGGAAACACTAAAGCCAACAAAGTCATGAACCAAAATGTCCAAGAAATTTGGGACACCATGAAAAGACCAAACCTACGAATTATAGGGATAGAAGAAGGTGAAGAATACCAACTCAAAGGCACAGAAAATATATTCAACAAAATTATAGAAGAAAACTTTCCCAACTTAAAGAAGGAAATGCCTATGAAGATACAAGAAGCCTATAGAACACCAAACAGACTAGACCCCCCAAAAAAGTCCCCTCGACACATAATAATTAAACAACTAAATGTACAGAATAAAGAAAGAATATTAAGAGCAGCCAAGGAAAAAGGCCAAGTGACCTATAAAGGTAAACCCATCAGAATAACACCCGACTTCTCAATGGAGACTTTGAAAGCCAGAAGGACCTGGACAGATGTAATGCAGACACTAAGAGACCATGGATGTCAGCCCAGACTAATATACCCAGCAAAACTTTCAATCATCATAGACGGAAGGAACAAGACATTCGAAGACAAAGCCAGATTTAAACAATACCTATCCACAAACCCAGCCCTACAGAAAGCACTAGAAGGAAAATTCCAACCGAGGGAAGTCAGATACACACTTGAAAACACAGGCAATAGATAAAGCCACAACAGTAAACCCCAAAGAAGAGAAGTACACACACACTACCACCAAAAATAACAGGGATGAAGAATCACTGGTCATTAATATCCCTTAATATCAACGGACTTAATTCACCTATAAAAAGACATAGACTTACAGAATGGATACGAAAGCAGGACCCATCTTTCTGCTGCATACAAGAAACACATCTCAAATTCAAAGACAGACACTACCTAAGAATAAAAGGCTGGGAAAAGACTTTTCAATCAAATGGTCTTAAGAAACAAGCAGGGGTAGCCATCCTGATATCCAACAAAATAGACTTCAAACTAAAAGCAATCAAAAGAGATCAAGAAGGACATTACATCCTCGTCACAGGAAAGATCGACAAAGATGAAGTTTCAATTCTGAACATATATGCCCCAAACACAAGGGCACCCACATATGTAAAAGAAACATTACTAAAGCTTAAACCACATATAAAACCCCACACATTAATAGTGGGAGATCTCAACACCCCACTTTCACCACTGGACAGATCTCCCAAATCGAAACTTAACAGAGAAATAAAGGACTTAACTGATGTCATGACCCAATTGGACCTAATAGATATCTACAGAACATTCCATCCTAACAAGAAAGAATATACTTTCTTCTCAGCACCCCATGGAACTTTCTCTAAAATCGACCACATACTTGGCCACAAAGCAAATCTCAACAGATACAAAACAATCAGAATAACCTCCTGTGTTCTATCAGACCACCATGGTTTAAAGCTAGATTTCAACAACAACAAAAACTACAGAAAACCTACAATCTCATGGAAACTGAATAATGCTCAACTGAATCACCAATGGGTTAAGGAAGAAATAAAGAAAGAAATTAAAGACTTCCTAGAGATCAATGAAAATGAAGACACCACATACCCAAACTTATGGGACACTATGAAAGCAGTGTTAAGAGGGAAATTCATAGCACTAAATGCCCACATAAAGAAGTTGGAGAAATCCCACACTAGTGAATTAACAGCACATCTGAAAGCTCTAGAACAAGAAGAAGCAAAGTCTCCCAGGAAGAATAGACGCCAGGAAATTATCAAAGTGAGAGGTGAAATTAATAAATTAGAAACTAAGAGAATAATACAAAAAATTAATGAAACAAAGAGTTGGTTCTTTGAGAAAATCAACAAGATAGACAAGCCCTTATCCAAACTAACCAAAAGACAGAGAGAGAGAATCCAAATCAACAAAATCAGAAATGAAAAGGGGGACATAACAACAGACATTGAGGAAATCCAGAGAATTATAAGGTCATATTTCAAAAACCTCTACTCCACAAAACTGGAAAACCTAAAAGAAATGGACATTTTTCTGGATAGATACCACATACCTAAGTTAAATCAAGACCAGATAAACTATTTAAATAGTCCAATAACCCCTAAGGAAATAGAAACAGTCATTAAAGGTCTCCCAACCAAAAAAAGCCCAGGACCAGATGGTTTCAGCACAGAATTCTACCAGATCTTCAAAGAAGAGTTAACACCAATACTCTCTAAATTGTTCCACATAATAGAAACAGAAGGAACATTACCAAACTCCTTCTATGAGGCTACAATTACCCTGATTCCTAAACCAAACAAGGATGCAACAAAGAAAGAGAACTACAGACCGATCTCCCTCATGAACATTGATGCAAAAATACTCAATAAAATACTGGCAAACAGACTCCAAGAACACATCAGAACAATTATCCACCATGATCAAGTAGGCTTCATCCCAGGGATGCAAGGGTGGTTCAACATACGAAAGTCCATCAATGTAATACACCATATAAACAAACTCAAAGAAAAAAACCATATGATCATCTCACTAGATGCAGAAAAGGCATTTGACAAAATCCAACACCCCTTCATGATAAAAGTCTTGGAGCGATCAGGAATACAGGGAACATACCTAAACATAATAAAGGCAATATATAGCAAACCAACAGTCAACATCAAATTAAATGGAGAGAAACTCAAAGCAATTCCACTAAAATCAGGAACGAGACAAGGCTGTCCACTCTCCCCATACTTATTCAATATAGTACTTGAAGTTCTAGCCAGAGCAATAAGACAACATAAGGAGATTAAGGGGATTCAAATTGGAAAGGAAGAAGTCAAGCTTTCCCTATTTGCAGACGACATGATAGTATACTTGAGTGACCCCAAAGATTCCACCCAGGAATTGATAAAGCTTATAAACACCTTCAGCAACATAGCAGGATACAAGATCAACTCAAAAAAATCAGTAGCCCTCCTATATACAATGGACAAAGAAGCTGAGAAGGCAATTAGAGATACATCACCCTTTACAATAGCCAAAAATGACATAAAATACCTTGGGGTAACACTAACCAAGCAAGTGAAGGACCTATATGACAAAAACTTTAAGTCCCTGAAAAAAGTAATTGAAGAAGATCTCAGAAAATGGAAAGATCTCCCATGCTCATGGATAGGCAGGGTTAACATAGTAAAAATGGCAATCTTACCAAAAGCAATTTACAGATTCAATGCAATCCCCATCAAAATACCAACACAATTCTTCACAGACCTGGAAAGAACAATACTCAACTTCATATGGAAAAACAAAAAACCCAGGATAGCTAAAAGAAACCTGTACAATAAAACAACTTCTGGAGGCATCACAATCCCCGACTTCAAGCTCTACTATAGAGCTACAGTAATAAAAACAGCCTGGTATTGGCATAAAAACCGACATGTGGACCAATGGAATCGAATTGAAGACCCTGACATTAACCCACACACCTATGGACATATAATTTTTGACAAAGAAGCCAAAAGTGTACAATGGAAAAAAGAAAGCATCTTCAACAAATGGTGCTGGCATAACTGGATATCAGCGTGTAGAAGGCTGCAAATAGATCCATATCTGTCACCATGCACAAAACTTAAGTCCAAGTGGATCAAAGACCTCAACATAAATACAGCTACTCTGAACCTGCTAGAAGAGAAAGTAGGAAATAGTCTTGAACGCCTTGGCATAGGAGATCACTTCCTAAATATAACACCAGTAGCGCAGACACTGAGACAAACAATCAATCAATGGGACCTCTTGAAACTGAGAAGCTTTTGTAGAGCAAAGGATACGGTCAACAAGGCAAAGCGACAGCCTACAGAATGGGAAAAGATCTTCACCAACCCCACATCTGACAGAGGACTGATATCCAGAATATATAAGGAACTCAAGAAATTAGACATCAAAAGGACCAACAGTCCAATTGAGAAATGGGCTTTAGAACTAAACAGAGAATTCTCAACAGAGGAATCCCAAATGGCTGAAAGACATTTAAGGAATTGCTCAACTTCCCTAATCATCAGGGAAATGCAAATCAAGACAACTCTGAGATACCACCTTACGCCTGTCAGAGTGGCTAAGATCAAAAACACTGAAGACACTTTATGCTGGAGAGGATGTGGAACTAGGGGAACACTCCTCCACTGCTGGTGGGAATGCAAGCTTGTACAACCACTTTGGAAATCAATATGGCGCTTTCTTAGAAAATTGGGAATCAATCTCCCCCAAGATCCAGCTATACCACTCCTGGGCATATACCCAAGAAATGCTCAATCATACCACAAGAGCACTTGCTCAGCTATGTTCATATCAGCATTGTTTGTAATAGCCAAAACCTGGAAACAACCTAGATGCCCTTCAACTGAAGAATGGATAAATAAATTGTGGCACATATACACAATGGAATACTACTCAGCAGAGAAAAACAATGACATCACACGGTTTGCAGGCAAATGGATGGATCTAGAAAAAAATCATCCTGAGTGAGGTAACCCAGACTCAGAAAGACAAATATGGTATGTACTCACTCATAGGAAGATGCTAGATGTGGAACAAGGATGACTGGACTGCTACTCACATCACCAGTGAGGCTACCTGGAAAACGGGACCCCAAAAAAAGACACGGAGAAATGGACGAGATCTACATGAACAGCCTGGTCATGAGTGGGAACAATGAAGGGCGACAGTCGAGGGAAAGAGAGTGGGAGATCCTAACTGGATCAAGAAAAGAGAGGGAGAACAAGGAATAGGAGACCATGGTAAATGAAGACCACATGAGAAGGTGAGAAGGGGAGGAAGCAGAGAGCTAGGGAGGCCCACGGAGATCCACAAAGATACCCCCCGCAAAAGACTGCTGGCAATGGTCGCGAGACGGCAGGAACTGACCTACTCTGGTGATGGGATGGTCAGACACCCAGATAGTGGTGCCATAAACCCCATCCAAGGACTGAGGAATCTGAATGCAGACATCCACGGCTGGGCCCCTGGTGGAGCACTGGGAGTCTAATTAGTGAGAAAGAAGAGGGTTTATATGAGCGAGAATTGTTGAAGCCAAGGTTGGATAAAGCACCGGGACAAATAACCAAATGAATGGAAGCACAGGATCTATGAACCAAAGGCTGAGGGGCCCCCAACTGGATCAGGCCCCCTGAACGGGTGAGACAGTCATTTGGCTTGATCTGTTTGGGAGGCAGCTGTGCATTGGTGCCAGGTCCTGGGCTCGTTGCATGAGTTGGCTGTTTGAATCCTGGGACTTATGCAGGGACACTTGGCTCGGTCTGGGAGGGGGGAATGGACCTGCCTGGACTGAGTCTACCAGGTCAACCCCGGTCCTCGGGGGAGACCTTGATCTGGAGGAGGTGGGAATGGGGGTTGGGCTGGGGGGAGGGGTGGGCGAGAGGGGGAGAACAGGGGAATCTGTGGCTATTATGTTGAACTGAATGGTGTTGTAAAATAATAATAATAAAAAAATGAAAAAAAAAGAAATTCTGAATATGTATCTGTGGTATGGTGCACATACTTTAATTTTCCAAACTTCACAAAAATAAAACACATCCATTTGCCAAAAAAAAAAAAAATGGGAAAAGAATCTACTTTCAATTTTTAAAAAAGATACTTATGATTCACTACATTCACTTTCCTAAATATGTCATGGCAAAGCAATAATTCACTACAAACCAAACCCAGCTGAGGTTCAGGGAAAGTAGCTCAATAAGAACTGGGTAGAATATTCTTAGGAGACCTCATACTCATTGAACATTGGCAGACAGCGGCATTCAAGTCAAATCCTGGAAAATTGTTAGATATTACATATCAATGATATTAAAATTCACTTACTAATGATGAATTGTTTTTAATCTATGATTTTTACCACCATATAAGATTTAGCATTGGAAAAAAACATGCATAGCCAAGCAAATGTGTGTGTGTGTGTGTGTGTGTGTGTGTGTGTGTGTGTGTGTGTGTGTGTGTACATATTTCACCTATTTTTTTTTTACATCCTGGCTGCAGCCTCTTCCCCATATTCTATTCCTATGAACCCAGGTTAGTTGATCGTGTGAGCCTTCCTGTCCTAACCCAGTTTTTTAAAAAGATTAATTCATACAAATTATTCTGACTATATTGAGGGAGTGGAATGGCCACTGGAATAATCTTTTTGCACAATATGAAGATTTGTCTTTGCCAAAGTATCTTGATTTGATAAAGAGCTGAATGGCCAATAGCTAGGCAGGAAGAGGTTAGGTGGGACTTCCAGGCAGAGAGAGATGAAGAGGAAATGAATCAAGGCTAGGGAGAGACTCCAGAGAACACGGAGAGGAAACAGGAGGTACAAGATTGAAGAGAGGTAAAAAGCCATGAGAGAAAATCATTAATTAATATAAATGGGTTAATTTAAGTTATAAGAGCTAGTGGGGAAAGCCTAAGCTAAAGGCCAAGCTTTTGTAATTAATAATAAGTCTTTGTGTTACTTTTTGTGAGCTAGCAGGCCAAAGAAAAATCCATCTACAGGAAATTATGAAAATTGGAGTCTTTGTGAGAAGCCTACACTCATGCTCTGTTGTATCTCTTCCTTTGCTTCTGAATACCTTTTTTTCATTAACCCCCTTGCTTAAAGTCTGTATCAAGATAACTTTGATTTATAAAGGAAAGTAAATGATGGAAATTAAATCACATAAATCTAATGTAAAAAAAAGTAGAAAATTTTGACAAATACTCCAAAGTGGCCAAACATGAGCAAAAAAGTACCAGTTAGTATTTTAGGATAACTTGAAAAATGATTGGTAAGGAAAATTATAAATGAGAGTGTTTTGGAGTTGGGAAACAAAATCAAAGAAACAAGACTGTTCTTAGGAAACAAATCATTAAGCAGAGAGATTAGGGATGCAGCAGCAGAGACAAAGGGAGAATAAAGGAGAAATGGTTATGACTTCATCATTGGCCACCATTAGACAATAGACAACAAAGAAAGGGGGACGGAACTATCAGGAATTTATACCACAGTGAGTAAAAAAGATACTGCTTTCCCAGACGAAGAACAATATAAAGCCAAGTGAAGACGCGGGAAATATCTCTTTACCTTTAAAGAGTTAGAGGAGTGATGGAGGTGATAGATACTTGGTATCATCAATCTTGTTCAAAGGTACAAAAAGTGGTACATGATTTCATTTCTCTTTCTTTTTTTATTCTCATACATTACAACACAAATGAAGTCTCCCCGCTTCAGCACCCACCCACCCACCCCACACATACACCCATTCCCTCTCCCCAAGATCCACTCTCCTCTCTTTTCCTTCAAAAACAGAGCAGGTTTCCCAGGGATATCAATGGAACACAGCACAACAAGTTACAATAAGACTAGGCACACACTCTCCTATCAAGGCTGGATGAGGTAACCTAGTAAGGGGAAAAGGATCCTAAGAGCAGGCAAAAGAGTCAGAGACACGCCCCCTCCCACTGTTAGGAGCCCCACAAGAACACCAAGCTGCACAACCAGCGCATACATGCAGAGGACCTAACTCAGACTCATACAGGCTCTGTGATTGTTGCTTCAGTTTCTGTGAACTGCTATGAGCCCTGCTTAGCTGATTCTGTGGTTTGTATTTTCCTGGTGTCCTCAGCTACTCTGGCCTCCACAATTCTTACTACTCCCCTCCTTTGGGGTTTCCCTGGCTCTGCCTAGTGTTTGGCTGTGGGTCACTGTATCTGCTCCCATCCGTTACTAAATGAAGCCCCTCTGATGACCATTGGGCTAGGCATCAATCTATGAGTATGGCAGATTACCATTAGGAATAATTTCATTGACATTATTATTATTATTATTATTATTATTATTATTATTATTTATTGTTGTTGTTATCAATTTGCCAGTAGTGTTTGGTTTTATCCTAGGCCTCTGGGCTGTCTAGAATATGACTCCTGGCCATCAAGGCAGTGTCAGGCATTGGCTCCCTTTTGTGGCAGGCCTCAAGTTGGACCATCCATTTGTATTGAGAGTCAAAATAAACAACTGTTTCACAAGTTTGTTAAGCTCCGAGGTCTAGGGTGCAAGATATGAAGAAATTATTTACATAAGTAACATAAACAGACATAGACATCTGGAAGTACTGTGATATAATCAGAATCCTGTGAAAGCAAGCTCAGAAACTATAGAAGATGGAATAGAAATAAAGTAAAAGTAATGTTTAGTTAGAACTTACAGTGTAAAGGAAGGGTCCTCAAAAAGAGAAAATGCCAAACAAATAATTAGATATCAAACTCTTCATACTAACTAGAAATAGGTGATCAGAGTCAATGAAGTAAGCCATCAGGCTTGTTGGATGGGAAGATTCTCAAGCCAGCTGAAATACAAATGTTTTTGTGCTTTCTTCCAAGAGCAGTTTATCATCTTACATTCATAAGATCATTAACACCTGTATACGCTGCATATATCTGTATACTCCTGTTACCAAATTTACACAAGCTACTATTGTGAAATAAAACAAACTTAAGCTGTATTTACCTCTTTTTTTTATATTTTAACTTCTATTTCCTTATCACTCAATATAATTCTATCTGGTGATCTGGAAAATATGCTTCCCTCCAAGGATCAGGAAAATAAATTTCTGTATATTTGAACCCTTCTAACAACATGCTCTGATTCACCACAATTCAACTATAAAGGGACATGAACACAGATAAAGAGGAATTGGGCCAGGAAAGGAAAGAATTAGTTCTCACTCAGCCAGAATGTATAACTTTTATCAAATCATTTCACTGCTGGGAAATTTAGAAAGTGAGACTTTGCTACTCCTAAAATTTCTGGTTCCTGATTCTGAAAATTTAGTTTAAATTAGATTGACAAGCTAATTGAGTTACATACCAAAAACATATACATCCTGTGGAATTCTATTGATGCCCGAGTTATATTTTGCTATAATGCTCCAATTACTACTAGAATATGTTTCTGTATCCAATTATTAAAACAGTTTATAATACTCCTCTTGTGCCTTATTTCTCATAATATTCCTAAAAATAACCTAAATATCAATACATTTTTAAAATGAGCAAACTTGACATATTTTAGATATACAGTCAGTAATGCTGTATAACTTTTTCTTTCATCCTTCTCTTTGTCTCTTTTTTCTTTTTTTTTTTACTCAAATTAAATCTTTACTTCTCTCTGTGATAAAAAAAAATCTAATAATGGGACCCAAAACTACCTGAATAATTTAGAAAGTTCATTCCTAGTAAAGTAATAGGACAACTGGGAGGCTCAAAAGTCAGGTTCTTAACTGACTTTTGGAGGTTAAGAAAGGCATAGATATAAGAAAAAAGAGATGATAAGTCAGTGAGATACCTCAGCAGGTGAAGGTGCCTGCCACCGAGCCTAACAACTTGGGTTCATGCCCCAGACCCATATGGTAGAAAGACAGAACTGACTCCTACAAACTGTTCTCCGCCCTCCACATGTACATTGTGGCATGTGTATATATGCACCATATATAATAACACACACACACACACACACACACACACACACAAACACACACAGACTAGGTTGATAGAGGATAGGTAGATAGAAAGATAGATAGATAGATAGATAGATGGATGGATGGATGGATGGATGGATAGATAGATAGATAGATAGATAGATAGATAGATAGATAGATAGATAGATAGATAGATAGATAGATAAGCAGATAGACAGACAGATAGATAGATAGGTGGATGATAGACTTAAATCATAAATAAAGAGGGATGAAAAGGAGATTAAATTACAACAGAAAAAAC
Organism: Peromyscus maniculatus bairdii; assembly: GCF_049852395.1. Taxonomy (NCBI): domain Eukaryota; kingdom Metazoa; phylum Chordata; class Mammalia; order Rodentia; family Cricetidae; genus Peromyscus; species Peromyscus maniculatus. The sequence goes on from NC_134868.1 coordinate 15,862,565, forward strand.
AATCTAATATAACTATTTGGCATGTGAATGCTTACATGTATTTAAAATATAAAGACGTATTTTTTTTATAAAGACTAGAAAGTGAATTCATTTACTGTTTGGCCAAAAAGGGGGAGAGATCCCCAACCTATGTCTCCTTGCCAATAGCAGTATGACAATGTTAAAAAATCAGGAAACCAAATCCAGGAAATGTCTTGTATGACCCACTTACAAGAACAGTAAGGTGCTTTTTCTACAGAGGCATGAATCTTCTGGGCTCAGGAAGTGGAAACTGTTCGTCTTTATTTCCAACATGACACTGTCTATAGCGATGATCCTCAACCTTCCTAACACTGTGACCCTCATGATGTGGTGATCCCCAACCATAAAATTATTTCATTATTATTTCATAGCTGTGATCATTCTACTGTTATGAATCATAGTGCAAATATCTGATATGCAGGATCTCTGATATATGAACCCCAAAGGGTTTGTGACCCAGATGGTGAGAAACTCTGCTCTATAGAACCACTCAAACCTACAAGGCATTTTACAGAATGTCCATGATTTTCATGGGAATACGTGGAGATTTTTGAGGGAAGCAAAGCAACATCTCTTTCAACTCCTTGCACGATTCTTTCTGGTGGTGGTAGTCATGGCATTGTCAAAAGATATGACACCGCAAATGTTGGAGGTGTTATCTGTCACACCCGTGGAATTGGAATGAACTTGCAGGGTGCCACAAGTCACGTTGGCACCTGTCTCACATCTAGCTTTCTCTCCCTAATCACCCGAAGAACAACTGTCCTTAGGGCTTCCTGCCCTTAAAAGTAAAATAAGACTAGTTCAGAATATAAAGAATATAAATTCAGGTAGATGAGCAGGTAATAATACCAGAGGTGTCATTTAAAATCATCCAACAACGCATTATTTCATGATTTTAAAAAACAGTGTTATTTATTCATGGGGAAATGATTAAAAATAAAATTTCTTCCAACCTTCATCCCCCCAAAAAACTCACATATTTTAAATCAGGTTGTAATATGCAAAGAGATATCAAATGTAATGTGAGATTGCATGCTGTGGATATCTCTCTATATAAATAAAAAACTGATGGCCAGTGACCAGGCAGGAAGTATAGGCGGGACAAAGAGAGAGGAGAATTGGGGAAACAGGAAGAAGGAAGAGAGACACTGGAGCCACTGCCAGGACAAGCAGCATGTAAAGACGCCGGTAAGACACCAGCCACATGGCAAGGTATAGATTTATAGAAATGGGTTAATTGAAGATATAAGAACAGTTAGCAAGAAGCCTGCCACGGCCATACAGTTTATAAGTAATATAAATGTCTGAGTGATTATTTTATACGTGGATTGTGGGACTGCGGGGCTTGGTGGAACCTGGAGAGAAGCCCTCCAGCAACAATTGCAAATACCGAAACTATCTTCACATGCAGCAAAGTAGACATGTGTTCTCTAGTCCTCAACAGGAATGTGCAGCCCTCTGCTTACCACACATAGATATTTTGACTCTTAGCTAATTTGCTTTATCCAAATGCTAAATGACTTTTTCATATCTGTATCATCGGAGGTGCTTTTGGAGTAAGATGCTAATGAGTTGTTCATGTGCTTGTTAAGAAACTGAGAGAGAGAGGGGTGTTTTGTCCTTCCTGATGACTTTCTAGTGTTGGTTTTTTATCTTTCTGATGAGTCTGGAGATATTTCCAAGGTCAAATCTAGTCCTCTGCACATGCAAAACAAGTACTGTACCATATAGCTACATCCACAGCCAGCCCATTTGTGATGACATTTCAAAGTATGGTTATCAGGTCCTTTATAAAGATATTTCTGGATTTTACATCTGTCTAGGCATACATGGGCCTTTAAAACTAACCCCATACATTTTAATGAACTAGGGGGAAAAAACACTTATAATTACCAATAACAGTAGTGAATCCCCTCAGTAACGAGGTTCTTGGTAAGGGTATTCGATGAGAGGAGAACCCGTGTCTTATTTTTAACACAGAAAATTAAGTCTATTTTCACTCACATTTGGCCCTGTATGCATTGTTTGATAAGTACTGGAAACACAGAGGTTTCACAGCTACGTACTTTTGTATCAGACCATCCTAATGATGATGTTGAGGATTGGGATTTTGCCTAGTCTGAGTAGAACGCTTCATTTTGAATCATCTGTGTTCTAAAGATTCTGAAGTGGCAATGTGCTTTATGATTTGCAATGACCCTGTGAAATGGGTCAGACTAACTTATTATTTTTTTCTCATTACTATCCAAAAATAGCTTCAGAGATCTAAAGGTTCACACAAGGTGTGCAGACACATTTAACTGAAGATGTCTTTCTTACTTCCAATGAGCAACTTTGTCTCCTTGTCGCCACCACAGCAAGTTGCTCTGTTACTTTGTTGCCTTCCTTTGAGGAGTTCCTGACACTCATTTCCTTTTTCACAGGACGTATATAGGAAGCTTCCTAATACTATATTTTTAGGATACCTTGTTTCTTGCTTTTCCACCCTCTGGTTCTCATGATAACTCAAGTCCAACAAAGCGAACTAATATCATATCAGTATAGGACGATTTTAAGCACCCTTGGTTTTTATCTCTCTGGAATGATTGGAATTTTTCCAACTGTTGGCTTCATCTTCCTCCACTATTTCTGCACAAATTTCTCACCCATAACAAATATATGCATACATAGCATCTATCACCTACTAGAGTCCTCAAAGGTGTTATTCCACAGGAGTGTGAATTACGCTTGCGTAAGGAATTATTCAGTAGATAAATGGAATTACTTTGAAAAGAACAACTTTTATTCTCTCCTCAGTTAATTTTCTTTTTCTTCTAAAGGAAGAATGCAATGTATGGAAAATATAAACATTTTCTTTCACATGTTATCTTTTGTTACTTAGGAAAAACAATGTTCTCATATTTTGAACAAAGTGGGACTGCTTTGGTTTCCTACCACAAATAGATCTTATGGTGTTTCAAACATTTGCCTCTACCATATGTACTGTGTGGAGATAAGACGTAGCTATAGACTTGTATGTGTGAAGAAATAAAATCTCAATCACATCAAAGAGACTCTTGATGTTTAACTAGCCATCTGCTTCACACTACACAAGAGACTTTGGAAGTTCTGCATTCTTGAGGTTTGACTTATTCTCACTGAATCATGAATTAGACTCATGCAAAACTACCCAGTGCTGACATCAGTAAATGTATAGTCACAGAAGAAGGCTAGAAATTTATGCTTTCCAGTACGTTCTACTATTGAGGTGTGCATAAGGTCTTAATCTTCAATGCCTCACACCACCAGCGCATAATTTTTAAAATTATTGAGCATTGTCAACATGATTTATAATAATTTTGTTCTAATAAATAATTTTTACCAGACAACACAGCCATTGCTGAATTATAAACAGGCAAAGAGTTAAGACATGAATGTGCAACATTTACTATCCAAACATGGGAAATAACATTATCTCCCCCACTTTATAATTTACCTCACTATTCAAATGAACTATAAACTGGAGGAAAATGAAGACATGAAGGTTGAGAAAAAATAAGTGAATGCCAGTGTTGATAGCTGTAATTTCAAGAGCTGAAATTAAAATTTCCCAAATTCTTCTTCCAACTCATCTTCTACACAGTTATAAAAATTAACTTTCTGGTTAAGCACTTGAACTCTATTACATTTCAACTCCAAATCCCTCTGAATTTTACAGTTGGCATGTGCAGTGATGCCCTAACAAGCATGGAAAAGAAAAGCTTCCTTTTCCATTTTCTGGCAGCTAAAGTATTGCTTTTCAAATGCTTGAAAGACAGGGCCTGCCTTTCTTTCAAGGGATGGAGGAATGGAGAAACTGGTGAATGAGGAAGTCAACGCATTAAATGATTTTCTTGGTTCTGATAAGTACAGACTTAAAACTGTGCCTACAGATTGTTGTGGTGAAATTTGTTTATAGATTGTTTATACATTAAGAATATATCTGTGGCCCATATATTAAGCAGAAGAAAGCATAACTCTCATATTGAGCTAAGCAAAAGAATTGGTGAATTTGTCATTTATTTAGTCTAAACAAGCTAATTATAAGAATAATAGTATTAGTAATTTTACTATTTTTAAAGATTTATATATTTATTATGTATACAGTGTTCTGCCTGCAGGTCAGAAGAGGGCGCAAGATCTTATTGCAGATGGTTGTAAGCCACCATGTGGTTGCTAGGAATTGAACTCAGACCCTCTGGAAGAGCAGCCAGTGCTCTTAAGTGCTGAGCCATCTCTCTAGCCCCCAATTTTACTAATTATTAAGTGCATGCAATATGTTAAAGCAATATTTTAAATATATTTCAAAGATGTGTGTATGTGTAGATTCATATTTACACACACACATATGCATGCATCATGTCACAACACTATGAAGCAGGAGTACAGTCTGAATTATATGGACTATAAAAGTGAGTTTCACAAAGGTTAAATAATTTATACACCATCTCCATTCAGGGGAGGGGCAATTTGTGTGCATGTGGGTATCTGTGTGTGTGTGTGTGTGTGTGTGTGTGTGTGTGTGTGTGCATTTGTAATGTATGTATCTGTGTGTACTGTATTATCCAATTGTATGACTGCAGAGGCTAGAAAGGCCTAGTATATCCCACTCTATAGATGTCTGACCTATTTTACTGAGACAAGGATTCTCACTAAACCTGGAGATAACCACTTTGGCTAAACTAGCTGGCCAACAAGCCTCCTATTCCTACCCTACCATGAGACTATGTGGCCACATCCACCTTTTTATGTAGGTCCTGATGATCCAATCATAGGTGCTCATTCTTTCATAGCAAGCACTCTTACCCAGTAAACCATCTCCCAAACTCTAGAAATTTTTAATAATATACAATTTATATGACTGAGAACTATCAACCGTAATGTGTTTTACTTAAGGTCAAACTTATTTGTGTGCTTAGTTATTCATTTCTGTGTAGAGCCTGTTCGGAGAGCCTACAATGTTTAAGCCTTGTATATATACTGCACACATACTGTAAGAAGGAATATGATATTCACCAAAAATAAATTTCTGTATGCTCAGCATCACTGGGATTTGGCCCACCCATGACTATACTTCCTTCCGGGTGTGCTCAGATAAGGACTAGGGACAAGTCCTATCAGCATTTCTCCTCTTTCCCATTTCCTTCACACATACCACTCAATTTTTACTAAATTGAACAAGATTTTACTTTAAAAGCCGAGTCCCTAAGAATCGAGATTGTTAAAAGCAGAAAACTCCATTTGGACCCAGGGTCTTAAAGGAATTTCCAAGTCCTTTTACTATTTTTAAGCTTATTTTGGAGGGCTGGAGAGATGGTTCAGCTACTAAAAGAACTTATTGCTCAAGCAGCAAAACAAAATTTAGTTTCCAGTACCCATGGCAGGCTGCTCACTCACAAGACGGTAATTCTACCTCCAGGATATCCCACACCCTCTTCAGGCCTCCTCGGGCACACACACACACACACACACACACACACACACACACACACACACGCACGCACGCACACACACGCACAAATGAAAAGTAATTTTAAAATCCTAACATTTACTGTATGTGTGTTTACATATCAGTAGAAGCTGGAGTCAGTATTGGATGTCTCCCCCAATTGCTCTGCACCTTTTTGTGGGGATAAGGTCTCTCACTGAATGCAGAAATCACCAATTCTGCTAAGCTGGCTTGCCAACAAGCCTCAGAAATCCCTCTTGTCTCCATCTCCCCAGCTCTGGGATTATAGGGAGGTGGTGTTGCATTTGGCTCTTTATGTGAGTGTCAATGTCTCCACATCCATCTTCAGAACTCTCTTTATCTTGTGAAATTGAAGCACCAGCCCATGAAACTCTAACTCCTGAGAGCATCACCAATTTACTTTCTATGGTGGGTAGTGGTTCAACTTATACAGATAACTATCCATTAGTGCGTGTTAGTGGTTTACTCGGCCTTTGACAAAATTCTAACATGTCTCTAGGCAGGATTCAGTAGCATCAAACTGATCGGTGCTGTGAGATGAAGTTTAGAACATAAGGCTAATAGGAGGGATCCTGTTCGTGATGCCCCTGCAAGAGTAGCAAATCCCAGATCTTTGAGACAGTAGACAGTATATAAAGGACTGAATTCAGTCCTGACTTTGTTGATTAGCATCTGTCTTATTTGTTTAAAAATCTCTCACTCCCTCTCCTCCTCCATCTCCTTCTCCTCACCCTCTCTTACACACACACACACACACACACACACACACACACACACACACACACATCTCTAACATATATGCATTTGTTTCTTTTTATGCTGCCATCTTAATAGTTTATGAGTGACTTGTTCTATACTGAAGAAAAATTTACTTACTTCCCCTTCTACCTTTTTATCCGGGACTAATGATGAGGCCTGGTCTCTGTTTGACATTTTTTTTTTAATTAAAGTTAGCTATAAAAATTTCACTTACTAATGGCTGTGACCCTGTAGGCTTTTTTCTTCCTCTCTCACAACATGGATAGAAATATAGCTTTTCATTTAGGGAATCTATATTTCTGCGCTGACTCTTAGTGTTTAAGCTAGCTCCCTACTGAGTTAAGTCAACCTTCCCTGAAGCTAATCTGTCATTCTCAAGTGGCCTTGCTTCTGAAATTGGTTTGATGCTCTCTCAGGAAAGCACTCCTGTGTGGTGCAGGTTATAGAGGCTTAACAGGCACTGGGGTGGGGCTTGCCCTAATGCCTTGCAAAGAGTGACATGGAGTATCTGCGCTGCACTTCCCTTCCAGAGGCCAGAAGGCAGAGGGACTGCTGTATTAACCTTCCAAGGATATGAGGATCTAAAATAAAATTGATGCAATAATAAGGAGGCAGATATCTAAGTTTCTGTTTGTCCCTCCCCCTCCTCCTTCCTTCTGTCCTTCTTCTTCTTCTTCTTCTTCTTCTTCTTCTTCTTCTTCTTCTTCTTCTTCTTCTTCTTCTTCTCCTCCTCCTCCTCCTCCTCCTCCTCCTCCTCCTCCTCCTCCTCCTCCTCCTCCTCCTCCTCCTCCTTCTTCTTTTGCTTTTGCTTTTTCTCTTTCATTCTTTATTATGGGGCTGTATTTTTTCTGTGTCAATTCCAACAAAGGGGGGCAAAATAATTATGCTTTTGCTTGACTAAAACCCTTGGGAGGTATTTTCTTTTTAGAAAACACTTCGACTTCAGCAATTAATTTGTAAAGATAAACATGGCATTCTAGCAGTTCAACTTCACCACACAAGGTGCTGTGCAGGCGCTGGAAGAACTCAAGGCTTATCTGCACAATGAAATGTGGCTATGAAGAGACAAGTCCTTTGTTTTTTTAAGAAAATGAAAGTGCAATTTATTAATGTTTTCATAAGAATGTAAAGTATGAACCTTAATAAAAATAGTTATAAGCTAAAGTCCCTGGCCCATGTATGCTATGTGGTGTGATTTCAGATATCTAAACACAATAAAAATCTAAATTAAAAGTACGTTTTAGTTATTAGTTAACCAGGAAAGGATATTTTAGCTGGTATGAATAGTAACAAAAATCAAAAGTCAATAACGGCCTTTATACTTAATGGTACTCCTTCCTCAGTTCACACCACTCCAGAGAAGGACAAATTTTAAAAACAACAAACATATTTTTTCATATTCTTATTTATGCTTAAATTCATATTCCCAGTTCTTTCTAGGAATGTACAGCTAAGAACAGGGGATTTGTGAACACTAGAAGACAGGAAGGTGCCTGCATGGTCTTTTATGTTTATCAGTTTTCACTGTAAGCAGATTCTTGGGATTGAACCAGAATGGTCTCTAAATGATGCTTAATGATATAAAATTTAATTTTGTACCCTCTTAAATTACTTCAACTTTCTGTGCACTGAATTATTAGGTCAGCATTTTGTTTTGTTTGATATTGATTTTTATGTTTTAAAAATAAGTTTATCAGAGTCCACATTTCCCTCTTAAGCAGTATAGTGAATTTTGGCAAATGTATATAGTGATGTAAACACCAAAATCAAGATATAGAGTGTTCTCACTATATCATAAAGTCTGTTCGTGTTCCTGTGGTTCATACCCTATCCTAATTCTCAATCCTTGCCAAGAACTGATGTCCTTGTTTTTGTCCTATTATTGAACATGAGTACATCCTGGGAAGGAGGTTACCAGCACTATCATAACTATTGTATCCAAGCTTTTTCTAACTCTCTTTCCAGACAATGCTGTAATGCAATCTGAACTTTCTAAATTTAGTCCTAGCTGATGGCTTCTTACTATATAATAACATTCTCATGACCAAATTTCACTTGCATTACTTTAGGCATCATAGGCTCTATGTCATTAAGTAACATGAGACCAACATCTACCTGAAACCAATGTCTAAAGTTATATAGGTGCATGATTCTTCTTATAATAATGTAGATGCATGGATGATTGACAGATGCATGAATGATTGATGGATGCATGGATAGATCCTAGATAATTATACTTGGTAAGCTACAACCACAGTCCAAATACAAAAGTATTTAAAGTGGGCAAGGAAGAATGCCCATGTACATGTAGAAGATTCCAGGGTTCCACTTTGCCATTCTGCCTTCCTTCCCAAGCCGAGAGCAATTATTTTAGTACAGTGGGCATCATGTCAGGTTCTGTACATCTAAATCACATCTGAGAGCAGAACCAATACAAACCAAAGAAAGAAATATACAAATTTCTCTTTTAACTCAATAATCTACCATAAATATCTTTCTGGAGTTACAATACAAACTTACTACATGGTCTTATTACTGAATATTTTTTCAGCACATATTTAGTCAAATTAACATGTCCTTAATCTCTTACAAATGTTGTCTGATGTGCATGTAGCCTAACATATATTTTCCTCCAATATGAATTCATAAACCTCTTTTTGGCAATTATGTGAATATTCTAAGAGATGAAACTATTGGGACAAATTATTTGCATATTTGCAGTGTTGACTGCCATGTTTAATTGCTTTTCAAGGGGAACGTTTTATCCCTTCATTGTTATCAGAGTTTACACTTTCAAATGCCCTCACCATGTTCTCAATCCTTTAATTTTAGTTGGCCAATTTGACAGGGAAATTAGAGTGTATTTTTGTTCTTCAAAGTCACGGTTTCCTTGTCATTTATAAACGTATCTATTTAGAAGTGTGTTGTTTGGCACTTCCTTGTTTATGAAATATCAGAATATGTAAGGCTACATTGCTTGGGCTCATTCTTAATTGTACTGAATGAGATCTCTTTGTGTTTTAGGTAAATTAGCATCCACTATATCTGTGTTGCAAATCTTTTCTCTGACTCTTTATTTGCATTTTAAGTGTTGCTCAATTATTGAAGAGTTAACTACATACACTTTTCTCAAGAACAGTGTTCCTTATTCAGGCTGCAAATAAGGTTCACTACTGAGCTTTTATATAAAAACTGTCGTCGGAACCTCCACACTTGCAAATCCAAATTCAATTCGTCAGAGTACCACTCTTGCATAGTCCTCTGAAGATGCTAAATTACAGGCAGCGTTGGAAACTACTTACTGTGACACAAATCCCTGGGGATTTAGTTCAAATAAAAGTCGTGGGTTGAAGACTAAGAGTCAATATTCCTAAAGTGCTCCTAGGAGAAGTATATGTAGTCAGTCAACAGTTCACATTTGAAGAGCCGTGATTTATAATAGCTGCTTTTGGATTGCTGTTCAGGTCTGGCCCTGCTTACAAGGAGAAAACTCTCTTTTCTCCTATGTTTGCTTCTAATACATTTTATAATTTCTATTGAGATCATAAACATGCCTGCTATATTTTAGAATAATATTTAGTAGGGATCTAGTTTTATATTCCCAACAAATCAATACAACCAACTGATTCCATACGATTTATTAATGGATGAGAAACTTTCACTAAGTTCAGAGTAACGTACTTGTCCTTAACAACCAAAAAAAAATCCACATGTGAACAAATGTGTCTAATTATTTAAATAAATACAATCTAAGCTTAAAAAATTATTTTCTTTTAGAGCAAGAAGTTACGTCTGAAAGCAAACTAAAGTTTTAATAAGATGAAATTTCCATTTCTGCCTGTTTGCTCTTTAAATTATAAAAGTTTTTCTTCTAAAGATTTCACAATATACTCAGGGAAACAGGCCAGGAGGAAATACTCAACATGTCTGTGTTTCCATTTTTGATCAACATGTATGATGAGTCCACAGGAAACAGCAGCATCGCTCTCTGGAAACTACACTTTGGCAGGATGCTATTACATGAGAAATACACCAAAACAAGTCAGCTGCTTACAAGCTCTTTCCTTGCCTTATGCATTCTGTCATGAACAAAAAAACCACAGTGTTGAAGATTTTTAAAGTTATTTTAAGCAATGTTTATTTTTCCCATAGCAGTACAATTTCCATATTAAATAATACTACAATAGAAGGATTTGCTATAGTTTGAAACAGAAGAAAACAAGGAAACAGTTCAGGTTGTAGAGCCCTCCTTCCCAGGACAAATTTTTTAAAGCGTAATATTTTTTCAATGGGTCAATGAGATAGACATACTCAGTGACTACTCATGTCTGCCTTCTATTGCACTTATGGTCAATGGAGTTCAAAAGAGAGCCCAACTTTCACAACTGCTGCCTCAAAGAAGTAACACATATTGTACTCCTCTGGAATTCAAAAATTATTCTTGATATTTCAATAACAATTTTTGAATAATTATACTATAAGATAATGAGGACTATGATGATGACGATGATGATGTTATGTGTACAGGAAACAGGGAGTTGCTTCCTACATGGAAAATTTCAGAAATTCAATGAAAAAAGAGTTTTAAAAAACCTGAGCTGCTAAGTCCAGGAGTATAAAATAAACAAAAACTGAACTAAGGAGGTCCTACAAAATGCATTAAATTATCTCACTGTGTAAATACTTTTTTTTTCTAAAAGGGTAGATGTTTATTAAATATGTGAGTCATGCATCAAAATAAACTTTACAGATTTAACCCAACTATTTTCTATTATAATATTCTAGTAGAAATAAATTTCAGTTGAATGATGTAGCCTCTCAGGAACACATACAAGATGTAGACACACATCTACCTTTTTTCCAGTGGCATTAAAGCACAGTTAATGAGATTGCTTACTAACTCCCATTTTCCATCTTTTGTGCATTCTAACAAAGACATTTCTTGAACTGTAGATTCCTTTCTTACATTTTAAACAATGTTCCTCAGTTGCTTGTTGCTAAATAATAACATTTCTTACCCCAACATTCTTGTTGTGAAATAACAATGACTCTAGTGTTGGCAAAGTGTCTAATGTCTTTTGTGCTATGTCTGAATGTATGCTATTATAAAATCTTTATTTCATAATATAATGATATTATGTTATCTGTTAGTTAAATTTCACAATTGCTTTGTCTAATGACAAAGTTAAAACAACAAAATAAATTCATAACATCAGAATATATTTGTCTATGTGGCAGATAAAACACATAATGCCCTTTCCTTTATGAAATAAATCAATCTCAGTCATAAGGTCTACTTTCTAAAAATCTATACAATTTTCTTTTACTCAGAAGGTCGCCAACAACAAGTACAAACAGAGAATGAAATTGTAGCGGCTAGATACTCTTAAATCATTAAGCACCATTCTTCTTTGAAGATTCATGATCTTTAGTCTGATAAAATACACAACATTGTCAGCATATATAGTAAGAGTGTATTTTACACTCCTACATGATTGTTGGCTCTGGAGTAGTCTTAGGAGATTGGACTGCCATCAACAGTATCCATCATGTGTTCCTAGTCTTCAGTCATCACTATGAATCATTGCATACCTGTATAGACCAAGTTAAATTTTATGAAACTACCAATAATGGGCTTTTCAGCTATAAAAATTAAAGTTCCATATGGTCTGAACTAGTAATTTTAGCTTGGGCATGGATTAATAATTCTCTTCTGAACATTTAATCCTAGGCCATACATACAGATTATCTTTGTGTGATTGGCTTGAGCAACTTCACCTCCAAAATGAAGCCTTACTCCTCTAGAGATGTCCAGAGAAAGCCAATGTTGGTTTTCTTCGAATATGACCTGTTTTCAATGACCCAGATGGCAGTTCTATCTAATTCTAACCCTTTTTTTTTTTTTTTTTTTTTTTTTTTTTTTTTTTTTTTTTTTTTTTGAGACAGGGTTTCTCTGTATCGTTTTGGTCTGTCCAGGATCTTGCTCTGTAAACCAGGTTGACCTCAAACTCACAGAGATCCACCTGGTTCTGCCACCCAGGTGCTGGGATTAAAGGCATGCACCACCGCTGCCCGACTTCATTTTTTTTTTTAAATGCAACTTCCAAATGGTCATAAAAGTCCTCTGTGATCTTAACAAACATGACTTCTTCACTTACCAAATTAACTCCATGTTTTCCTAAGCAGATCGTCTCCTACCCTAAAATTAGGGATTAAAATTTGCCCAACTCTCACATTTATGTTATTCATATCACTTTTTTGTTAAAAGAACACTGCTTCTTTAATCACCAAGAAATAAATATATTAAAATTTTCATTAAATGTAACTAACCCATAGTTAGTTGAGCAACAAACTCAACAACACAGTTATAAGTACCTTGGATATCCTTCTACTAGTAATCAGTTATAAGTACCTTGGATATCCTTCTACTAGTAATCATTTTTTTATTAAGAGATTTTCTATCCATTTTACAGACTAACCACATATTCCCCTCTCCTCCCTCCTCCTGCCCCCCAGTCTTCCACCCCAACCCACCCCCCATTCCCACCCTCTCCAAGGCAAGGTCTCCCATAGGGAGTCAGCAAGAGCCTGGTACATTCAGTGGAGGCAGGTCCAAGCCCCTCCTCCCTGAAGCAAGGCTGCGCCAAGTGTCATATCAGTTTTTAAACCTTTATTGACTATATCCTGAACCACAAACTGAAGTAATTTTGGTTCATCCTTAACTCAACTTGAATGATCATGTTAACAATATTTTCCTACTCACACTGTTATTTAAAACAATACTCTTAGCATGGAAGACTGAAATAAACTTCATTTTTACCTCCCTTGACTTCTTATAACCTTTTGTAATTTTCTTCAGCTTTGTTTCCCAAAGAAAACTTGAGCTAAGCATCTGGTCCTTGCCTAACTTGTTTCCAATTGCCATTGCCTCCAACAAACACATTCTGATACTTATCACTTCTCAATTCTAATTCTCAAAGTTCTGTTCTAAAAGGCTCCTGGATTACACTAATGTAATACACCATTTAGTCTCTGGTGTGCTTCATCTGCACATTTCTAATCAGAGTATTATGTAGACTTAAATTTATAATGAATTGTTTTTAAAGAATTGAGATAGTAAGAATGAGAGTATATTTTTTCTTAAGCAGACACTGAATTTTTTAAAAATCCCTACAGGGTGCTATAAAGAACAATAGACTTAAATAATATAATCCTCTAGGTGTGTGGGGAGTGGGGATCATAATTCACTCTGGGGTTGTTCTTCCTTTTAAGAATTTCAGTTGAAATATCAGAGGTCAAATCATAAGAACTCATTTCACGGAATCATGTGTCCTACTTTGCTTCTCTGTCACTGTCATAAAACACTGACCCAGAGTGATATGGGAGAGGAAAGGGTTTACTTAAGCTTACACTTTACAGGGGGAAGATAAGCAGGATCTTGAGACAGGAACCTGGAGGCAGGAAGTGAAGCCACGTCCTCTAAGAAACAGTGTTTACCGCTTACTCCGCTACCTGTCTTATACAACCGAGTCCCATATGTCCAGGGATGGTACCATCCACAGTACAGGTGGGGCTCTCGGATACCAATCAGCAATCGAGAAAATCCGCCCCCACAGACCAACCTGTTGAAAGAAATTCCGTCAAGGTTCTCTCTTCTCAGGAGACTCTAGTTTGGGTACAGTTGTCAAAAACTAGCCAGCATGGTGCATTAACTAGCACCAAGGAAAATGGATAGCTCTCATGAAGCCCGACTTCATCCTTCCAAAAAAAAAAAAAAAAAAAGTAGCTACTTAAACTTGTGAAACCAAGATGAGTTTTGAGATTTATGTGATTGAAACCATGGTGTTCATATTCTTACATTCCATCCATGTTTCTGAGGGGCAAATGTCACACCTCAATTCTCAGTACCCTCCTACAAATGCACTTTGCCAACACTCCGCAGTTTCTCCCCTCTGCTGATAGCGATTTGGATGGCTGCCAAGTTCTTGTTCTATGAATACAGCCAGTAGGATCACCATGTAATTTCCTTTGGTGCCCACGCACATGAATTTGGAGAATTGCTAAATTATAGGATATACGCACCAATTTAGCAGGTGACAGTTGCCAAAAACTTGTCCCAAATGGTTGATGAGATTTATATTCATTCTAGCAATGACTGATAATTCCATGTGCTCAAGACCCTTAATGGTGCGGTGTTACCATTGCCGGTCTTTTTCTATTCATTTCTCATTGCAATTATATAATACCATACAATTTAACATTGATTTTATTTCATGATTACCAATAAGTTTATCGACTCTTTTTCATAGCTTTATTGGCAATAGTAGAAATGCATCATGTTGTTTTAACTCATAAATGTAATGCTTTGAAACAATGTGGCATTCTAGACTTGTCAAAGTGTTTCATACACTCATATATTCTGCTTATAGAAGTAGATGAAGGATAATTTGAAATGCCTTTATTTTTCTCCATGTGGAGTAAAGTTATTTGTGAACACTGAGGGCTTTAGCTAAGTCTTTATCAAATGCAATTGGTTACTCTAAGAAATTTTAGGTATTAGTTTATTTAATTCTTGAGACATCTTTATGAGTCAAGGGCCACTGTCAACTCCACCTCATACATGAATAAGCTGTGCTCAAAAAAGGCAATGTAGCCTGCATATGATCATACATTAAGTAAATGGTATAGCCTATATCATTATGCTGTGGGGCACCAGAGGACACCAGAGATTGTCCTTAAACCTATATACACTAAAGTATGTTCACACCCATACTCACACACACAAACATGTATGCACACGCATACACACACAAATAATAATTGACTATTAGAAAATATAATAGTAAATACTAATACCTATTGGCATATTTTGAGAATAATATAAATAGAGCAGATTTTAAAAATAATTTTATATGATAATTATGCTTTATATCATAGTAAAAACTTGATACTTTAATTTCCTTTATAATATTTTTAGTATTGCTGAAACAAAATCCAACCCAAGTTGACTTTAAAGAAACACTGTAAGATAAACATATTTTAACAGACATTTAAACTCTAAGACTAATTGTTTCTGTAAAGAGAATATTCAACCTTTGAAATGAGTTTTAAAAAATGTGGAAAATGTTAATGATGCACATATTTTGCTCTATGAACACCAACACTGGTTACTAAATGTTAACTTTATTATGCACAATGCATGATGTGGTTGAGTTAATGTTGCTGGGGAATTTTTAGTGTCTAAATTGCCTTACTTGTGTGTAGTTAAATTTGCAAACTCAACATTATGTTAGTATACCTTCTGGCATTTAATTAGGTTCCATCCATGATTTTAAACTTAAATGTGCTTTAATGTGGAAGATTTTGTTATTTTCATCTTCCACTACAGTTTTTGTTTCTAGTAGTTATAATACTAATGCACTGTAATAGGGCACTTTACTGTTCCTAGTAGGCCTGGTGCAAAATATCCTTGGAACACCTTTAAATATTGTTACAAATGCACTTTTCATTATCTTAGGTAGAAGATGTATTTGCCTGTGTGTGATGCACTGTACATCTCTGATAACCACTCTCCAGTGAAAGAGAAATCTACATATCACAAAAAAGTCAGAATGAAGACATGAGGTTTAAAATTAATATGTGAATGCTATCTTCTTATATAGGCAAATACTTAGATCCCCTAATGAAAGTTGCCTGATTTTGCATACAAATTCCCTCATTAAATTTAAATCCTAAATAATAAATTTTAAGTATAACTCAACCCACACACTGCATGGAAAACAGTTACGTTGGTTCTTCTCCTTTGCTTACTTTCTAATGCGGCTGAAGATTCGGTGTTTTACCTGGTAACTCCACAATGCAAAGGAGAGGATAAGAGAGCTGATACAGAAAGTCAGCCACTGTGGCAAGGTTCCTAAAGTGTTTCTTTAGTTCTAAGCACAACTAGAAATAAGCACAACCACTACAAACCATCCATGCCTATCAAACCCAAACCAAAATAGGGTATTTTAAGGAGAAATGTTGATCAGTAAAGATAAAATAAAATCTAGGGCTTGAAGCAATCTAGCATTCTTCCAAAGTCATTGCATGAGACAATTAGGAAGGACAATGCAAAAAGTCTTTTGATTTTTATAAAGATTAAATCTGGTCAACAAGCATTTCTTGGGTATGCATAACCAGAATTATTCTCCCTGGGACATGAAGGTTTGAGCAATATTTTAGAAGTTAATGGACAATTAGATTAACACATTAGATACATCTCCTCTTCTCTGACATAAGCAGTGGAGGACTAATTCTGTGATGCTGAATTCCACGAGTTCACTTTCTTGCTGATGGAAGACAAGTTCATCAGGATCTGCCTACGGTTCCCCATCTGTCAAAGAAGAGTAATTGTAATAGTTTCCTCCTAACCCAAAAACAAATGTATCTGGGGGTGAGGGGAAGCCTAGAGGGTGGTAAATACATCTTAGATATGATAAGAAAATGCTAACTAGGAAGAAAAAACTGCTAAGTTGAATTTCATCAAAATTTCAAAAGCCTGTTCATTCATAGGTAGCATTTAAAGGTGAACATCAGCAAGGCACTGAAAGTGAGAAAATATTTGCAATGGTTACATAGGACTAAATACTTTTATCCTGAATTTTTTAAAGCTATTTTAGCTCAATACGAAGACAGAAAAGAACATACCTTCAGGAAGATAGGCCACAGTGCTCAACAAAAGAGCGCTTCCAAAATAGAAGTGCTATTACTCATCTCTCCACTAATATATTAATGTTTGGGGAGTTTGCTTACTATAATTTAGAATCACCTAAGAGACTTCTTAAAATTCCAGTGTTCAGATTACATACCAAACCAATTAAATCAAATCTCTTAGGGTAAGACCTAGGCATCAGGTGTATTTATTTGTTTATCTATTTATTTATATTACATGACCTCCTGAGAGGCTCAATGTACAGAGAACTTGAAGTCCAGTGTATTCCTATATTCTTTTTAATTAACAAAGTGTCCAAAAGAATCTCCAGCATCTAGTCACCAGCATGCATAGCAATGAGAAGAATAGGTGCTAGATTATCTGAATTGGTGAATTCTCTAGCAATAAGGTCAAGCAAACTGTAATCTACGTCTTAATTTTAAGACTTCATAGCTACACAGTATTTGCCAAGTTGCCTCTTATGAATCACAAACCCCTCTTGCGGTAGGTGTAATAACTCTCACTCCCAGGATCTTGGTGAGGATTGAAGAAGAAAACGTGCAGGAGTTCCGCACCTGTAACTACAGACCAAGCTGTTTCCATTCATTAGTGTGCTCATGCAGCCTTTCGCTCGTGCCTCTCTAATAGAACACCCCTTTCCGTGTGTGTCTCAGTTTTCAGGATATCTTCTCACGTGCTCGCTTATGCACATCCTTTTTTTACCATGCCTCTTGCCCCGCAGTAGCAGGCCTCCTTCCAATCAGTGGCACCGTCACTCATTTGAAGTGTTTTCATGAGCTGGCAATCTCAGCTATCACACTCAATTTAGCCTCCAGCCCAAATGTGAGACAAGCTTCCCCTCTCAGTGTTTAATGGTGCTACAGAGAACGGGCTATAACATTCAGCAAGAATTTATTGAAGGCTCCAAAATGACAGACGGACTTGCTATTAGATGTTATTAAGCTCAGAGCTTCGCGACCCACCCTGGCCTCCGGGTTCCTTGCCAGGTCACCACTTTATCTCGCTCTCCATTAGCCTCTGTGCACAAGGGCCGGCTTACCCTATATCAGTAGGGTGGTTTGTTCAATGTAGTAATTCGGTGCTGTCTTCCCAAAGAACAGAAAACATTTGTCAAGGATCCTCAATAGCCTATGAGGAGCAGCATGAAGCGAGATGACTCGCGCCTTACTCCAGTCTCTCCTTTGATTTAAGGTCTCAGTCTTGCCTACTGCAAACAATGCTTAGTGATTGGTAATCAGTGACTGTTTACTGGCCCCATTCCACAGTGATCGTTCCTCTTCAACTTCAGCCACAAACATATTTCGATAGACTTCAAAATTTAGAGTGAATCAGAGCCAGCTATCAGTACTACTGGCTGCTTAGACTAGAAACAGAAGGAGAAGGAATAAAAAGTTGGAGGAAAGTACATAGGGATGATCCTGTCTTTGTTTTCCCACTCATAAAACGAAATCGGATAATTATGACTGCATCCTGCTCTGTCCAGTTTATATTCCCATTGCCCACAGCAAACATTCCAGCTGCTGAGAGTCCAGAATTCCATGTTATAGAAATCTAAAGGGAATTTCAGTGGTCCATGATCTTACCTAAATTCAATAGTTCAACATTTCAATGCTTTATTACTAGACATGACAGTAGGAGAGTATCCAGGCCCATGAGTTCATGTCTTGATTACAAAGCTAATGAATGGGGAAAAAATTATAACCTTCAATAGACAATGTAAGTAAAGCAGTCTTTGTCAAAATACCTCTCAAAAAGTGTATTCATTTTATCTGGGGGAATGTTAAATTCATTGGAAAGTGCTTGGGGTAATGAGTATGTTACTGAGTATGCGCACATTAAGATCATAGCTTAAGAAGGAAGATGACACATCTCAAAGACATGGAGCATATGTTCAAAGTTGCAATGGCAGACAGGAGAAACTCTTGGCATGCTCATCATGTGTCCTTTTGTTCCTTTGTTTGTTTGGGGTTTTGTTGTTGTTGTTGTTGTTGCTGTTATTTTGTCTTTTCTGTTTTTCAAGACAGGTTTTCTCTGGGTAACATCCCTGGCTGTCTTAGAACTTGCTCTGTAAACCAGGCTGGCCTTGAACTGACAGAGATCCTCTTGCCTTTGCCTCCCAAGTGCTGACATTAAAGACATAAGCCACCACCGACTGGCCCCTCGTGTGCCTTAAAGTTGTAACTGCCTCCATGCCAGGGCCTTTTCCATTTCTAGACATACTTATTCTTGCTTCTTGCTCAGCACATTTTTCTCTTTGGCAGCTGAGATTAATCCCTTTCTCAGAAAGTTATCAATCCTGTTTTTACCTGCTGTTGCTTTGATGTACGCAAGCTAAACTAATTAACTACCGAGCTTAACTTAGTTTGAGGAAAGCATTGTGGTATGCTCTATGCAGAGAATCCTTATTTCCAGATTGAGATTCTTTCTTTTTTGGTTGGTGCTCTTGGTGGGCATAGCATCATGGGACTAAGAATGCTCTCATCACTTCTGTCTAAATAGATGAAAGTTTCAAAGCATTGTCTTGTCTCTCAGCCTTGCATAGTCGAGGTAAATGAAGACTATGAAAGCAATGGTTCAGCATACTGTTAAAGGGAAATTACTGTCTCTCCAGGCTGCTCGAGAGATGCTGCGGATTAGGTAATGTGTAAATGAAAACCATCAGTTTCTCGTAGCTTGTAAGCTAAGAAGTCGAGAGGAAAGAGTCAGCTAGCGAGTGTCTGGTGCAAGTTGACACTCTGCTCAATAGCTGACAAAGGTCTCACACACACACACACACACACACACACACACACACACACACACACACACACACAGATGCATGTACAGGCACGTGTGTCACCTATTTGGTTGCGTTCATTCTCAAATATTTTTTTATCATTTTTAATTTCCTTGTAAATTGATTTTATCTTGGTTTCTGTATCAGATACTAAGTCTATAACAACATAGCTTATTTTCGGTGTTATTTTGTATCCTGCCGCTTTACTGAACTTTTTTACTGGTTCTAATTTTCTGAAGGAAACTTTGTGGTTGTATGCATGCCATCTGCAAGAATTAAAATAATTTTGCATATTTTTGTTTTATTGAACCAATGGTTCATTACCTAACTGCTATGGATAACCTCCAGTACTATGTGGAGCAGAAGTATAAGACAGACATTCTTGACTTCATCCTGATCACCATCGAGTATGATGCCTGCTAGGCTTGTTGATATATTATCTTTATTATTTTAATGTGAATTCCTTCTGTACATAGTTTGTGCTGGGTAGGAGTGTTAATTTTGTCAATATTTTCTGTATTTATTAAGATGATAATTAGATTGTTACTATTCATTTTATCAATACAATGAGTTGTACTAACTTCATTATATAGGTAGACACATCTTTGCATCTCGGGAATAAATTCCTATGGTCATAAGCTTTAATTCATTTGATGTATATCTGTATTAGTTTTGTTAGAATTTCATTGAAAGGTTGTGTATCTATATTCGATGGAAGTATTGGCTTTTTAGTTGGCTTCCTGTGTTTTTTGTTTGTTTGGCTTCAATAGCATGATAATACTGATTTTACGCAATTTTACTCACTATACAATTTAGTGTAGAAGTGTTTTCTTCAAATTTAAGAGAGTTTGGGAAAATAGTGTCATTACTTGATGTTGTTTGTTTTGATTTTTCTTGTTCATGTTTTGTAGCATTCACAAGTAAGCCATCTGGTCCTGTGTGTTCTTCATAGGGAGATTTTCTTAATTACTAAAATAATCTCATTTATTATTCAACTTTTTATTCATAACTCAGTTAGAGTAAGTTATATGTTTCCAGGATTGTATCTATTCTTATACAGAAGAAGAATGAAAATACAAATATAAGAGAAAATTGAGTTTCAGTCAAAATTTGTCACAAGGCAAGGATGGACATTATATAATAGTATGAATTCATAAAGAAGATACAACAAGTATAAACACACACACACACACACACACACACCACCAGAACATCTAAATTTATAAAGTAAATATTGTTAGAACTGAAAGGGGAAATAAACAGCAAGATACTAATAGTAGAAGACTTAAGTGTTCCACTTTCAGTAATGGATGGGACACCCTGACAGAAAAATCCATAAGGAAACAGAAGACTTAAACAGCACCATAAATCTAATGGATCTCACCCATTACTACTGCATATTCCACCCAACAGAAAGGAAATACACATTCTTCTCGAACACACACAGATATTTAAAAGGCTAGAGCACCTGTTTGTTCAAAAAATATATCCACAAGCTTAACATGGAAATCAGAGTACCTTATCTAACCTTAACAGATAAACTAGAAATCAAAGATAGGAGGATCTCTGGAAAATTCACAAACAGGTAGAAATGAAACCACACATCTGTGAACAAAGGATGGTTCAAAGAAGTAGTCAAAATTGAAAATAGAACATTTCTTTAGACAAACGGAAACACACCATACTAAGATGAGTGGATGCAGTAAAATATGTTTGCAGCAATGCATGCCTATGGAAAAATTAAAATGACCTCAATCTGATGTTACTCACTAAGAAACTAACAAAAGAGCAAACCAAGATCAAAGTCATGAGAAAAAAAGTAAATACTTAGAGCAGAGATAAAGGAAACAACATAAAAAGAAAAAACAGAAGAAAATATCAAAGAAACACTGTGTTTGTGAATGTTTGTGTACATACGAAGTGTATACTCCCATGTATGTGTGGATATATGCACTCATGTGCACCCATGGAGGCCAGAGAAGAAGGTTGGGTGCCCTGCTCTATCACTCTCCATCTTATTTGCTTCAGACAGAGTCTCTCACTGAACCTGCAGCTGAGCTGGCTGCCAGGAAGCTCTAGCAATCCCCCTGTCTCTACTCCCTAGAACACTGGGTTACAGGCAAACTAAGGACATTGCCCAGGTTTTTACCTGGGTTTTGAAATTTTGAACTTGAAATTAGGACCTCAGGCTTGTTCAAGTGCTTCTGTCTGCTGAGCCATTTCCCCAGTCCCTGAAACTGAGTTTTTATTGTTTTGTTCTCAAAAATTAACAAAATTAAGAAAACTTTAGCTAGACAAAGTATAGAAAAACAAAATGTACCACATAAGTAAATCAAAAATAAAGAAGGAGGCATGAAAACTGGTGTCACTGGAATGAAACAGACCATAGGAGACTAAGATGAGACAGTCACAACAATTTTTTTTAAATATCTGTTTCTTTCATCACTTTTAAAACACCCATTTCTTATAATACATCCTTTGATAAGGCAGCCACATAAAACCTTTTGATACCTTGATACTGCTTATTTATTTTATCTGTGTGACAAAGAACCCTACTTCATGTATCTTCCATTCCCTTGGGGTATGAATGTTGCTGACAACATGTCTGCCTCGTGAAGTTCAGATATGTATAAGCTTTCTCTAAAATAGGGCACGCATCTTTCACAACAAATATCTTTCTAGTCAGTCTGCCTTTCCTTTGAAAACGCTTATTTCCTGTATGAGAGGTCTATAAATATGTAAATTCTAATTTTGACCTGGGTTTCAGTTTCTCTCTTATAGTTGGGTGGGGCCCATGAAATAATATAACTAGTCCTAATTTCTGTCTTCCCTAAAAGCTAAGGACATCCACATGGCCTCTGGTCTCTGTTGCTGCATGAGGCCATGTAGATGTCCATGATCTGTGGTGTATCAAGGCCTATGCTAATGTCCATGATCCATGCTGCAGCTAGAAGCCATGTTGAGGTCCATGTTCCATGCTGCTGCACAAGGTCGTGCGGATGTCTGTGGTCTGTGCTGCCACTGAAAATTTTGTGGAAGTCCATAATCTGTGCTGCGGCTGACTGTTATGGGCAAGGAAGCTTCTTCTGCAGTGATATTGATGACTACAGACTTAAAATTGAGAATGAGAAACATTTAAGGTTTTTGTGACAACCTCCCCACCTGAAACAAAAAGAAACAGTCCAAACAGGAAGCTATTGAAGGTAGTCCTTAAAAATTATGATAAAAATGCTGAAGTGTAGCTCTTTACAGTTGATGGCTTCTGGATGAGGCCCGGGGGACTCAGTTATCTTTAAGGGGCATGCCGCTGGGAGTTTAGCCATCCTCTATAGAGTATATGGGCAACACAAATTGGAAAAAAATCAAAAGAAAATTAAATTAGAGAGAAAAAAAAGGTTTACACTGACTTCAAGAAATTCAATATAATTGAAGAGACAGGTAAAATAACCTTATTATTGAAGGACAAGAGAACACATCCTTTCTTTATTCTTAATAAATTATGAGGGCTTGTTTTAAATAATTTGAAATAATATAGAAAATTGTGACAGTTCTCTGTATTTTTTCAATAAAACATGTTGTCATTACATCTTCAAAGAAGCGAGCAGGCATTTTATTCAAACGGCATGCTCTTTCTTCTTTCTCATGCATTTGCAAGTTTTCTCATCATGTTGCTACTTGACATAACTCACCCCTCAGGCATCTTTCCTGATCCAATGGAATCTTGCTTTCTTATATATTGTTAACTTTTTCCTGTAACTTATTCCTGTTCTATAAAACTTGGACCATATCTTTCAATTGCAAAACACAAAAAGCTTCCTAAATTGAAATGCTGAGTGTGTGGATTATTGACCATAATCTGCCAACAAGTTGATTAGATTACCTGGTGCTGTCGAGTTCATCGAATAATCTGTTCTCTGCAAGCTCCCTTCATTGCTGCAGTCTATGCTGGCTGGACAAATTTACATGGACTCTGCAGTCACAGGTCTGTTCACAGGGCAGCCTCCATACTCCCTTATTGCTCTGAAAGTTAATGATAGTAATATAAACAAATAGTACATAGCCAGAAGCCAGAACTGAGGCTAAGATATTCTCAAAGATTATTGTGAAGATATTACTAATATTTTAGTTCTAAAACCTAGTAAGAAAGATTCCCCTCCCTGTATTAAGTGGTGTGTGTGTGTGTGTGTGTGTGTGTGTGTGTGTGTGTGTGTGTGTGTGTGTATGTTGCATGTGTTTGGTGCATGGTGCATGTATGTCTTTGTGTGTGTGCAAGTGTATGTGTATGTACATCAAGTCAGTGTGCAGGTCAGCAATCAAGGTCTGTCAGGTGTCTCCCTTTCTTGTTCTCTACCTTGATTTTTTGAGACAATGTCTCTCACTAAACCTAGCACTCATTGATTTATCTGGACTGGTTGGCCAGCAAACCACAGCATCCTCTTTTCTCTGAATCCTCAGAAGTTAGATTAGAGATGAATGGATGCTAGAGTCTGAACTCAGGTTCTTTTGCTTGCACAGCAAATGTTTCACATACTGAGCCACTTTTTCAACCCCTGTAAAAACTTACAATAGCCCATTTTTACACACAGAGAATTAAAACTTGGGACAGCTACATAATACTGCCAAAGTGAATGTGTGTGTGTGTGTGTGTGTGTGTGTGTGTGTTTCCTTTGTTTTATTTAATGTCTTGTTACTATTAAGAATAATATCACTCTCTACCTTGACAATCTTTAGGAGCATGAATTTAAATAATTGTCTTAATTCATTTCTTAAATAGCAAGTGTAATCTTTTCAGGTTTTTAAAAAGTGAAAGTATTGTTCATGTTTTGAGTATTCTGTAGAGTGTTTTGATCATCTTCAGCTGTTCTCCTTCAACTTTTTCCAGATCCTCCCACCCAATTTTGTGCTCCCACCAAACAATGAAAACAAATTTATGCTGCCTAAATATTCTTGGCTATATAGCCTTATACTGGAGCTTGGTCAATTTACCAGGGGCTACACTCCTAATGAAAACTGAGTCTCTCTAAGCAGCTAACAATTGCCAATAGCTCCTCCATTAGAAGTGGGACTTGGTGCCCACTTTTCTCCATGCTGAGATTTAGATTTTCTTGAACTTCCACGGGCCTTGCATGCTGTCACAAATACTGTGAGTTCATATGTAAAGTCATAAGCAAATATATTAATATATGAAAACTTCAAACCTGATTCTAAGCTCTGCATACTAACCTTCTGCTATCAATATCTCACCTAACTCTGTAAAGATTCTTTGCTTTTCTAAGCAGAGTTCTAGAAAGCATCTTTAAATCTGACCCCCAAGACCTCCTTTGTAGCTTCATGAATTCTCTTGTTTCTATGTAATTTAAGCTCCTACCATTTCAAATATGATATTATATTCCACATCAACTCTAGTTTTTTGCCTTTGCTCTCTCATTCCTGAGGCCATTCCAATTCTTCCAGCTGAAAACTTCACATCTATTATTTTGGCTCTTACCATTCTTTACTAGTAGGTATAACTTAATTATGGTATCACAAGCCTTGCAAAGGCCAAAGCATATTGTCTCTGTTACTTCACCTGATTATTAAGTCTTGTATTTCTCAAACTGGATCTTTCTAGTTGAGTTTTACACTAACTCTGGTTTTGAGCAAAACTAGTTGGAACACATAAATCTTTTTTTTACTTTATTTGGTAAATATCCTAGAGTTACTGAAGCTGGTTCATGTTTTGTTTTTGCTCCACTGTATCAATATAAAAAAGAGGGTATAATTCTTAGTGTAATTACTAGAGGTATTTATCCAGCTCCATTATCTGTCAGTTTTGATTCCCCTTTTTAAAAATGGCTCATTTTAGATCCAATTCACTAAGCATCAATAAAAAATAAAAACAATTATAAATTGAATTTCCATGCAAATGTGGCCTTTTCCTTATGCTGCATGAACGAACATCCATCACACTATTCTGCCTTACGTTGACAATATAATAGTAAAACAACCACGAAACACCCGTGTTCTAATTGCTTTGACAGCTGCCAAGGTCAAGATTCATTTTTTTAAAAATTTTGTAAAGGTCATTAGAAACTAATGAAAGTTTCCATTTCCTACTCATGAAAAAAAATGCAGAGCATCTGATTTTCATAAACAGATGTCCAATGACACAAACTCATACTTCTACCAACTCTAGACAACTGCCTCTAAATGTCTTACTCACAAAGGTTTTGAAGTAGCTGGAACATTCTGGTAACATGTCATGATAAAGTATTGTGTCATGGTGTTGTGCAAGAAGCATCAGTGACTCTTTTCCTCGTGCTTGGTCTTGATCTGTTTCTCTCCAAAGTGCTGGCCTGTGTAGCAGGAATCTTAAAAGTTCTTATTAATAAAATCAAACCTGAGGCCAGTTATTGGGGTCAATGCTGGTAGATCAGAGAGACAGAACAAGCCACAGCTATCTCACCTTGCCAATTCCTCAGCTGGTCCTGTTTCCTCAGACTGGAAGCTTCTGTGTCCTCATCCCAATGGCTCTCAGCTGAACTGCTGCTTAAAAGCCTGAATGCTTAACCAGCCAAATGATTAACCAGGCCAAATGCTTCTAGTTTCTGGTCCTCACGCCTTATATATCTTTCTCTTTCTACCACCACTCTCTGGGATTAAAGGCGTGTGTCACCATGCTTGGCTGTTTCCAATGTGGCCTTGAACTCACAGAGATGCAGAGGGATTTCTGTCTCTGGAATGCTAGGATTAAAGGCGTGTGCTATCACTGCCTAACTAGTGGCTTTTCTGTTCTCTGACCCCAGATAAGTTTATTAAGGTACACGATATTTGGGGGAACACAATACCACCACAGGCCTGACTAGGTTTCTCCAATAAAGATGTGGAATCCTGAACAGAAACGTCTAAATAACTATCCCACAGTCTGAAGACTTGACATATGTTCATAAAATTTTTTCTGGTAATTTTAAAATTGGAGTATAATTACAACATTTATCCCTTCTCCTTATTCCCGCTAACCCTTCTATACACCCCTTCAAGGACTCACTATATTTTTCTGTATTAAGAAATTGTTTATTCATTTTACATACCAACCACAGATTCCCCTCTCATCCCTCCTTTTGCTTCCCCCAGCCTTTTCTCCAACCTAAACCCCACCCCTTCCTCCAAAATGATAAGGCCTCCCATGGGGAGACAGCAAAGCCTGGTACATTCAGGTGAGGCAGAACCAAGTTCCTTCCCCCTGCATCAAGGATGAGCAAGGTGTCCCACCATAGGTAATGGCCTCCAAAGAGCCAGCTCATGTGCCAGGGATAGATTATGATCCCACTACCAGGAGCCCCTTAAACAGACCAAGCTACACAACTGTTTTCCTTATGCAGAGGGCCTAGTCCAGTCCCATGCAAGCTCCATGGCTGTAGGTCTAAAGTTCATGAGTTCCCACTAGCTTGGTTCAGTTGTCTCTGTAGGTTTCCCCATCATGATCTTGGTGGCCCTATCTCATAGAATCCCTCTTCCCACTCTTTGACTGGACTCCTGAAGCTCAGCCTTGTGCTTGGTTACAGATCTCTGCATCTGCTTCCATCAGCCACTGGGTGAAGGTTATCTGATGACAGTGAGGGTACTTACCAATCTGATTACCAGAGTAGGCCAGTTCAGTCACCCTCTACACTATGCCAGTAGTCAAAGCTTGGATCATCCATGTGAACTCCTGAGAACTTCCTTAACACCAGTTTTCTCAACTACATATGGAAAAACAAAAACCCAGGAGAGCTAAAACAATCCTGTACAATAAAGCAACTTCTGTAGGCATCACCATCCCTAACCTCAAGCTCTACTGTAGAGCTATAGTCATAAAAACAACTGGTTATTGGCATAAAAACAGACATGTGGACCAATGACACCTTATTGAAGACTCTGACATGAGTCCGCACACCTATGAACATCTGATTTTTGACAAAGAAGCCAAAACTGTACAGTGGATAAAAAAAAAGCATCTTCAACAAATAGAGCTGGCATAAATGGATGTCAACATATAGAAGATGGCAAATAGATCCATATCTATCTCTACGCACAAAACTCAAGTACTCAGTATTATTGAACACTGATGAAAAATCTCAACTTCAGCAGCTCTGCTTGAAACACTTTCTGTGAGTAATCAACACAATGTGAACATAATAGTGCTCCTGTAACCACTTATGCAGTTAAACAAGTTGAGTAACCCACAGGCTCTCCATCAAAAAAAAAAAAAAATGAGGATTTCTTACACCTTCCCATCACAAATACTTTCTTTATGCTTATTTAATAACCTTGGCTATTATACAGGTTAAACATATAACATTAACCCTGAGGGGGATATTTTCTGTTTTGTTTACTTATTTTAGGCCTTGTAATTTGAATTATATTTCATCTTCTGGTAATCTCATCATAACTAAAAATGAATAGATTTAGGGACAATTTTATAAGTATTTGAACACCTATGGAATATTTATTAAAGGAAATGTATAACAATAAAGAGTATATCTACCATGTGATCTTTAAATAAACCTTAAATTTATTTTGTAAATGTAGTTAGAACCCCAAAGCTTTGACAAATGATCATGTAATCTGGGATTATAAAATGACACAAAGTAATTAGTATAAATCTATAGCTAATAGACTATAAATGTCAATCTATCTCCACTCTGCCTCTTACTATTAAAAATAATAAAATTGGGCTCAGAAATTAAGTAATAATTACTTCATATTTATTGAAAATTCAATAATACAAAAAGAAAATCCCTTAATAAGCAAATAGAATTCACAAAAACGTAACATTAGTGAACAGTTATGATGAAGGAAAAGAAAGCTAAGAAATAACACCAAGAACCAAAAAGAAAAGGAAGAAAAGAAAACAAATTAAAAACCCTAAAATCCACCTTAAAAGCTTTTAATAAAAAGAACAAAACAATTAGCTTATGGGTTCAGATTTAATTAGGGAGATTAGATCATCACAGGTGAATTAGAGTTGACTAGCAGGGGGGAAAGTGCCCAAATATATGTGCCCTGTTTGAATTTCATCAGGGATGTATAGAGCTTTTAATATCACATTCCATTACTACAATATATCATTCACATTATCAAAAAACAAGGTCTAATTCTAAAGATATGTGAGTATACATATGTATATATGCACACCACTCACACACACACACATACTTGCACAGGATCAAGGTTCATTGACCCCTATATGCACCCTGAAGCAAATTCAAGTGTAATCAGTTTTCTAGGTCTTCGCAATACAATGCTTCATCATGCTCTGTTCACCATATCAATTGCTAAATGTCTACAGAAATATTTTAAAGCTGTAATTAAATTTAGTACAAAGCTTACAATTTGTGTTCTTATGCTCACCCATTTTAATAAATTTTCTTCATTGAAATCATTGATGTAAGGTGACACCTCACCTTTATCATTCTATCCTATGTCAAGCATTTCACAATGATAACAAAAGCCCAGTTATTATTTCCAATGTTTAACCAATGCATGCATGCTATATAAGTAACTCAGGTGCATTAACAAACCTCTCTGCTTGTGAACTAGCTGTTTCTGCATCCAGGCAGAAAGCAGGTCTGCAAGGCTAAGGAAACAGTTTTTGGTCATTGGTCTAGCATGAGATCTAGACACTGCAGGAATGCCAATTTTTCTGTCCTCAAATGCATGAGATTTCCATGAATTCCTGCCTCCATCATGGGAGCCCACTCTGCTAGCTCTGTTTTAAAGTAATATAAACTGGTCTAAGCTTTTTATTTTGTTCCTTAATATTTTGGCAACTGCATATCCACTCATCACATTTTAATTTGTTATTTTAGTCTAAGTGTTTTCTAACATAGAGTTTTAGTTGTGTGTTTCTCTACTTTAGCAAGGTTAAGTGGCAGCCATCTTGCTTCTTAAAGATACTTTTGAGTTTAGGAGCAACTACTGAAATCAGCACTTCAGATGTTGTGGATTTATAGTCCTGTGAGGTATTTGATATGGGATATTGATTAATCATTTGGTTTTACTGTTAAAATATTTTTTAGGTCAATGCAGTGTTGCTGATTGATGTTTCCACAAATATTACTAACAAGTATGTTCACCACTTTAAACAATACTTTATTTTATTTCCTCATTTCAGAGAAATGTTTTTTTAATTCTAATATGTATCTAGATTCACAAAATGCTGAAATTAAGTATAATCATTGGAATTTTGTGGTATCAGGAATGTGTTTTCCTAAGTAAATTAAACATGATACATCTTGGACAAAGTACTGGGTGTTCCATTAACAGCAGGTCAACCTAGTTTTTAAAGTATATTTTTAATCACTTAGGTGTTTAATACCGTTTAGCAAGTATAGGTTATTGACAATTTTATCATCATTTAAATGAAAGAAAACCAAGATTTTCAGCTCTGTAAAATAATGCCTGTTCCTTTGTGAGTGTTCTTTCATTTGTAGGTTCTCAGGTCAGAGTCTTGGTTTAAGATGCAAATGGGTGGAAGGAGAGGCAGCAGTAAGTGAGAATGAACGGGGAAGGAACGAGAGAGGTGGAGACCCGGAGAACTGTGTGTCAAGTCGGTTCTTTGGATTTAGAGAACTGGAGAAGTGTTGGTTGGTGGTGCTGAGATTCTGGCTTTGAGGATGATAGTGCTCTGAGCCTAGGATCTTGCATCTGGATGAGAATAACTATTTGAAACCTGGAAATGAAGTTTTCCCAGTTGACATATGTCAGGATTTTGAAACTAGAATATACTACTGTATAATTCCAACTGTACATTGTACATTTCAGGTAATCTGTAGCCATGTTTTTTCCCCTCAGAGAAACTCTTGATTTCTAGGTTTAACAACTCTTGAGTCAATGTTTTGATCAATATTTCAGAAACCAGAAAGACATACACTGAACAGGAAAACTAAAATAAGACATTATCTTAGAAATGTCTCTACTGCTGCCAAATGCTCTTCTTGTGCTCCCCTTTACCTTACAGCTCAAAGCCTGGCTTAGTGTGTACTCATAAGTGTTGCTCATAAGATGTAAGGGGCACAATCCAGTTACTTTATTTGGTCACCCAGTTGTTTTTAGAGAAACCTTTTAACAAGTTGTTTCTTCGCCATCCACTTATTGCTATTTTTATCACACGGACAACATGAACAAACTCTTCCCATTATGTTGCAGAGGCTGAAGAGTGGTGCTTATGAAAGACTCTTGGGTTTCCTGCTGGGTTCTTTTTCTCAAACATTTATGCTTTGGACTTGGGAGCATCCTTTATAAGGTTTTACACTGTACTGTCTATGTTGACCTCCATGACATTTTTCTATTATTCTGAATTTGTTACTTTCTTACTAAAATGCTGCTAGATAAAAGGTTCTTCTCATATAGTGTTTTCTGATTGATCAATTACTACCAGAAAAGAATGAGTTCAATTAGGACTGATTTAATTTGCTCAGTGTACATAGTTGATATTGGTAATCATTGTATATCACAAATAATCTCTTCTGTGATATAAAATCTTAATCTCCTAGGCAACAAATTTCCTTTTCTTGGTTTCCTTTAAATATTTAATATAAAATAATCTCACTCATTCAGTTTGTTGGATCATTTGGTGTTGTTCGAATCTTAAATGGTCTTATTAATAGAAAACCCTGAGTCAGATATTGGGGTACAAGCTGAAAGATCAGAGAAACAGAGTAAGCCACAGTCAACCTCACCTCACCAACTCCTCTGCCGATCCTGAAAGCCTCTGAGTCCTCACCCAAAAGGCCTCAGACAAAAAGAGCCTTTAGTTCCTGTCTCCTCATGCCTTATATAGCTTTCTTCACTCTGACATATTACTTCCTGGGATTATAGGCATGCATGCTTCCCAAGCAAAGGCATGAGATCTCAAGTGCTGGGATTAAAGGTGTGTGCCACCACTATCTGGCTCTGATTCTCTCCTAGACTGAGTCAATCTCATGTTGTCCAGGGTGGTCTTGAACTCACAGAGATCCAGACAGATCTCTGCCTCCCGAATGCTAGGATTAAAGGTATGTGCCACCACTGCCTGACCTCTATGTCTAATCTAGTGGCTGGCTCTGTCCTCTGATTCTCAGGCAAGCTTTATTAAAGCACACAATATATCACCACAATTTAGATTTTCTATGTTGAAAGATTTATATACATGGAGGAACAAAGTCAATGTGACTTCAAAACTTTATTATTCCTCACAGTCACAATACATTTCCTATTTCAAAGTCTTCATTTTCTAGTTCTGTTTTCATAAATTGCCCTTCATTCTATCTAAAGCTACCTCACATGTTTCTAGAAAATAATGCCCACTGTATTCTATTTCACTGTGTTAAGAGGAGCATAACTGGAGTACATAGGCACTGCTTATTTTCTGAACCATGGCCCCATGCTTCCAGGTGACAAAACTCTCAGAGTGTGACAGGATAAAGAAACTTGTGGGACAGTGTTAGTCTCTCCCTTTCATAGATGTCTGCACATTCACAAAGCACCTTCTCGATGTTGCATGCTGTTCCAGACATTTTATATAAGCTGTGATATATAAAAACCCTGTAGTGTAAGTGAGGAAAAAATAGGAAAACAATGATAACACAATGAGCTTAGAGCTAAAAGTTTTTCTTTTTTTTGTTGCAGGATATTTGATCATACTGTGAACCCCAAGATTGTGTTATTTACTGGAAAAAAAAAAACTGTTTCTAGTTGTGGTGTGGCTCACACCTTTAATTAAGAGCTTTCTGCTTAAATATTGTAAGCAGTATGAAATAAAGTCAACCAGGGGTCAAGAGGCAGAGCAAGCAACCAGTTGACTGGAAATGAACATAAGACGATTAAAAAAAACAACAGAGATTAAAAGGAAGTCAGGAGGATGGATAGAAAGACAGACATGAAGTAGAAGAGAGGGAGAGTGAGTTTGAGGAGATTTGTTTGAGACAGTAGGAGAGAGGAGAGGCTTCTGGGACAATGGCAGAGGAGGAAGGTCAGCTGGGTGCTTTCTTTGCTTCTCTGAGCTAGCAGGCTCTCACCCCAGAATCTGACTCCCAAGTCTTTAGTGGATAAGATAGATATGACACTTTAGACTCACAAATATAGGATAGATAGGATATTTTCTTTAATTTTGCCAAATATAAATAGGCTAGATATTGTAATTATAATTCCTGCTTGATAATTGTTTTTTATATGTAATTTTACTATGTTAAAGTTAAAACCTTCCTTTTTGAAAAAAGGAAAAGAGGAAGTGTTGGGGGTGTCTTTCTGTATGCTGTGAATGTGTGTTGCTCTGATCTGGTTGATAAATAAAGTGCTGATTGGCTAGTAGCCAGGTAGGAAGTATATAGTATAGGCAGGTTAAGGAGAAAGAAGAATGTCAGGAACAGGAAGGCTGAGTCAGGAGTCACCAGCCAGACACGGAAGAAGCAAGATGTAAAGACACCAATATACCACAAACCATGTGACAAGATATAGATTTATAGAAATGGGTTAATTTAAGATGTAAGTTCTAGCTAGCAAGAAGCCTGAGCCATTAGGCCATACAGTTTTAATTAATATAAGCCTCTATGTGTTTATTTGGGTCTAGGAGCTGCAGGCCTGGGCAAGACTGGAGAAAACTCCAGCTACAGTAAAATCAAACAATTGAGATTTTGTTAAAAATAACACTGTTTAAACATACATACCCATTAACAGAAATATCCTGTATTTGACATTTATCAACATCCATGATCATGAATGGAATGCACAGCTTCTCTGAGTTGTCTTCTTGTTTATTAAAGGCCAAATAACACACCCGCTTGCCAGTGTGTTGAGATGAAATAAGTTACAGAACATAAAATTCTGAATGTACTCAATACATACTAGGCTCAGAAAATATTTTCTACTACAAGTTGTTACTTTAGGAAAAAACTTACCAAACAAAAAATAAAAAGAAAGAAAGAAAAGAAAACCCTAGATTTTTAACCTACAGATTTGGGGGGTGAAGCTTAGGGAACACAACAAAATAAGAATAAAATACTTTCACATAGAAATTGAAATTCTTTGGTTGTCAGTAAGGGTTTCAGAGGTCAGCAGTTGCATCCTATGGGGACACACAGTTAAAGGGTCAGGTTTCAGAGAAAACCTTGAGCTGACCAGAGATCATCGGGTGTCACAATCTGTCAGTCACTGGAATTGACCCTGCCAATCCATCTCCAGATGTTGTCACTCCCTGGGAAGAACCTGAGAGGGCCACCACTCTAGGGGCAAGATTGCCTAGCTGGTCTTATAAGAAATTGCTTATACAGCAATATGATTTTAATAAACTCTTTCTCCTGGGTCACCTTAAAGAACTGCATCATTAATTTGAGTGTGTGTCTGCCCAAGCAATTGGAGAAATACCACCACATTAAAATATATAAATGACTTAAATTATAATGCAAAGCAGCCAAATAGGAAAAAGAATTAAAAATAGATTTTTAAGAATAAACAAGGGAATCATAAAACTCAATAACAAGGACTTAAAATCCACAATGTGTAAAATTCTTTATTGGTTTGTTCTCCTCAAAAATATTTTCTGTTCTAAGATAACAATTTGATTTACACAAATATATTTATATGTTCAAAAAGTTGGCCTATATTAGAATAGTGTGTGTGTGTGTGTGTGTGTGTGTGTGTGTGTGTGTATGTGTGTGTGTGTATGTGTATGTATTTGAACATGTTCCCTATGTGGAAAGGTCCCGTTCTTTTCCACAGCTCACTTTTGTCTTGTTTCCAACTGTGTGCTATTTAACAGATTGCTCCTTAGTTTGTTAACTCTCCTGGGGCAGTTTCTCAAAGTAACTGTTAGCACAGGCTCCTATGGATGCCTCATTAGGTGGTGGCTGTTGTTAACTGAGTCTAAAACGGAAACAGGGTACCTCTGCATTCTAACCAGGGCTCCCTCGCTGTCCACGATACTTTGAGAAAATATAAATACTCAACAAATATTTTCTCATCACCAACTTTCACATCTTCCCAAATCATCAAGAATATTTGAGTCAGAAAATTTCTTAATCAGTATTAACCCATGGAAAATTAGCTCCCCAGCCTCCCCAAAGTACACTGATAATGATAGGCATGAACTCAATGATAGGCATGAACTCATAAGACTAGCCCATCACAGATAGTAGAACATGCTTTGAGTCAAGGGACAAGGAAATGTAGACTAGTAATACCAGGGATAAGAATAACCTTGTCTGGCAATTCTATGGACTTTCCAAAGTACCCTCACATATAATATGCCTTTGAAATTTCCAGAAGAAACTAAGACTGGCAGTGAGACAGGTGATGCTAGTGAAGGTAATTTTCTGCCCTTACTAAACAGCATATATAGTGAAAATTATCTTACATCACAGAGTGGCTTATTTTTTATTTTATAAAGAAAATAAAAAAATGATTTATCACTGGAATCTAAAGACGATCTTATTGCTAATGATTATTTATAAAAGCAAATATTTCAATACCATTGCTAAGTCATTAGCTCCTTAAATAACAGTATTTTTGACATGTTTCTAATTTCTAAAGCTAGCTTTGCACAAAGTCTTTTTAAATAGAATTAGTCCTTTGAGAATTTTAAACAGCATACAATAGAAATCACTCTTCCCTCACTCTTTTCCCCAACTCCTCCCACATCCACTCCAACCCTCCACCCTTCCCAATTTCCTCTTCTCTTATTCTAATATCTACAAATAATCTACCAAGTCCAAATTGTGCTGCCCATATACTCATGTTGGGAGGGAGGAGTCTGTTAGAGTATGGTTGACCTACCAAAGGTCATCCTTAAATAAGTTTTAGTTCTCCCCCAGAAGCCGACAACTGTCAGTAATGCCTCAGAGTGGGAACATATAAGCACCTCCATAATTCAGTCTAAAATATTGACTGGCTTGATTTTGTGCAGGTAATCACAACATTCAAACATAAAGTTAAGATAATAGTTTATAAAGGGACTTAATTAACCAAAAATGACTGGGCTCTCAGTTTTCTGCACTCTATGACTTCATAATCAGGATGTCCTAGGTATCAGAACAAGCAGTCATCTGGGTCTATAACCAACACACAGCTTCTTTGGAGACCTTCAGCCAACATTGACTTCTGGGGTCAAGAATTTTGGCTGATTTTTTTTCATTTAGTAGAAACTCATACATTTTAAGTGCTTATCTTTTCTCTAGGAAATGTTACATAGTGTAACCTCAATATATATTCAGATTTTTCTTACTTAACAATTTTTGTGTTCACCTCTGATGACAGAATATATGCTAAAGGTTTAGAAAAAAATCTGTGCTAGTATAGAATACTTGAAATATTCAAAGAAAAATCACATTATGTACAGCTGTGTGCATGTGTGGATGTGTCGTGGCTGATAATAAAGTAAACCTGCCATAGCATAAAACTGGTTCTAGATGCAGAGTTTGTCTCAAGGACATATGTCAGTTTTAGTGGGCTAGTCCAAACTTCAGATTAGAGAGTAGTGTTTTCCCAAAGAAACTCATTTCAAAATTAACAGCACTCCTTACTTACCAGATTACCAAAAGTGACCCCACATTTTCAAATTCTCTGATAGGAAAATAGCACCCTTACTTAGGAGTCACTGACTTAAGTCTGGGTTTTCAATAGACATAGAAAAGCTGGAAGTAATTGCAAAGCTTGAACTTGGGCTTTCACAGATACATAGTTAAAGAAAATACTATACAATTCTAACACCTTTGAACAACAACTTCTATAAGTAAGCAATGATGGAGAGGACAAGGAAGAAAGAAAGTAAGAGAGGTGAGTCCACTATAAAAGCAAATTTTAGTTCCTCAACATTATCTAAAAGACTAGTAAGTAAAATGATCAAGTGCTTCTGTTAATTCCTAATGCAAATCCATAGAAAGGAATATACAATATTTTTAAATCCCAGGTCAAAATATAAAGGTTATAATAAAACACCCCAGGATAATAGAATATCAAGGAAGTTGGCAGGCATAAACAAATTATATCTTAAACAAATGCAATTTAATCAAATGCCTCAAAGGAACCTGACAGATGTATCCAAGGAATTTTTCTCATAATATAAAATTACTCAACGTGCCTGGAAAGCAAATATACATGTACAAAAGCCACAAATTAGGCCCAGAAAGATAGAATTATCAGACCGAATACATAACAATAGACAGATCGCATGTTTAATGAAATATAATTAGACTTTGAGAATCTAGAAATGTAATGAGATAGCATTTGAAAGCAGCAAAATAACTTTCCTTTTAAAACTCAAAGAACTAAAATTAAAAACCTAATTAACAAGTAAATAGCCAATTAGATACAACTCAATAAAACTAAAAACTGTGTAGAATGAAAAGGGGGAAATGTTATGGAATAATCATTTTGTACACTGTGAAGATATGTCTTTGCCAAGGCATCTTCTGATTTGTTTAATAAAAGACTGGCCAATAGCTAGGCAAGAAGAGGTTAGGCAGGAGAGTCAAACTGAGAAAATGCTGGGGGAAAGAGTGACAGACTCACCAGCCAGATATGGAAGAAGCAGGAGATAAACATGCCATACTGAAAAATGTACTGCCACATGGTAGAGTGTAGATAAGAAATATGGGTTAATCTAAGTTGTAAACGCTAGTTAGTAACAAGCCTAATCTATCAGCAGAACATTTAAAGTCTCTCTGTGGTTATTGGGGAGTCAGCGATCCCAGCAAAAACACTCCAGCTGCACAAATACACACATATTTTTCTGTTGATGGTGTCACTTGATTCACTGGATCTTGGTACTTTATGTAGGTCATCAACTCCTTTGTTTCTAGAAATCATCATAGAAGAGAGTATAACTGCATATTTCCCCTTCTTTGCATCCTTCACTAGACTTTATGTGTGTATATGTATACAGGTATATATGCATGTTCACATGTGTACATAGGGGGTACACAAATGTGGGTATACAGGGAAGTGTGCCCATGGGTGCAGAAGTCAGAAACAACCTTCAGGAAACATTCTTTAGGTACTGTCCTAATGCCCACCTTTATTTTTCCTGAGTGAGTATCTCTCCCTGGTATGGAGCGCTCAGACTTGACTGGGCAAACTGGCCATTATGTGTCAAGAACCCTCCTGTTACACCTCCCCAGAACCGAAATCATAAGTGTGCCAACTCAGGTCCTAGCACTTAAAAGGCTGTCCCCAGCACCCAGACATTTTTAAAAGGGGTGCATAGTTTATCACTTGAAAATAATCCAAAAGTTTAATCATTTCATGATTGGGTATTTTTCATTTGTGTACAAATACTTTATATATAACATGACTTCAAACCAAGGACTTAGTAAGACTAACAGAAAGACATGAATTGTAACAAGATAACATAAGTTGACATTAGAATACAAATAACAAAGCTATGACCTAAAATAAAGAAAACAGATGTGTCATAAAGCAAGCACATCACAAGATGCAAGATCATCTTTCCTTCCTACTTGTCCAACCATCCAGAACACATCTGGGTACCATGATGCCCTTTCTTCTCAGTCATCTTACTTATGCCTTCCTGAGAACTGAATCCTTGATATCTTCAGATACATTCTAGTCCTCATAAGATTTCACAAAGGTTCTCAGCCCTGTGTTTTCTCAATATAGTCACTGTCTTCATTATGACAGCCCACCCTGGCTCTTCCCCAAGCCAACACCACCATCAATACACAGACACTCTTTGAAAATCTATTGACTTTTCCTCTCTTCCCATTTCTTCTATCACCCAGTCCTATTCTCTTGCAGTCTGTGTGGTTGTATTTCACTTTTCAGATTCCTAACTCATCTCATTTCTAGGCCCAAGTACCCATCCGCCAGACCATTCTGATTCTTCTATGTCCCCCCAGCACTTTACTCCCATCAGCACGGTGCCAGGCTTTTCTACGTGAACTACTTCTCTTTCCTCTGAGACTCACCCTTCCTGCCTGCTCTGCTATTTCCTCTAGAGACAACCTAGGAAAGCGTTTTCCACCTCATAGACTTCCAGATTCCCATCTCACCTCCATCCTAGGAAACAAGTAATGGCTACCTCCCCGTCCCTTGAACTTTTTAATACCTAGTCCTTGGACTAGATCTGGATCAATATGGAGAGGCAAGATTGAGCTTCTTTATTCTGGGTGTCTTTGTGATGGTTCTACTTGTCATGGTATCAACTTAATCCTAGATTTTTGGAAAACAATATGTTAAACATTATCATCCAACTATCTGTCGGCAAGTAGCTGGAACACAAACATATTTTAAGGTGAAATTTGACAAAGGAGGTTCTTGCCTCAGTTTTCCTGGTTTCTAGTTTCTGCCTCTTTAATTGAGATGCAATTGTAAATGCTTCATCACTTTAATTCTGATGGAGCATTAAATGAAGTGTTGTATCCTTAGTGTTTTTATGACTGATCAATGATGTCAAGCCCTCTAAACAACCTTCTCGTCTCATTAGCATGGCTTCCTTTACCATAGACTTAATGGTAAAGGAAAACTTACAAAAACCCAAAATGTAATGGTTAAAAGATGCTGTAAGCTAGACTGAGCTGTACTTAGTCAAAGGGGGGGGGCACTTATGTGGAGAAGGAAAAGACAAAAACAATCTGCTTGCAGCACTGCCAACAAGTCAGCAGGGGAGGTGTTGAAAAGCATCCACTGAACTGACCAATCTGAAGATAATTCAAAGATTAGATAGTAATATGTACATACAAAGTAATAAACAATCCCCCTAAAGGTTGCTAATAATTGAGTGCGTTAAACTTTGTTTTCTTATACTTATTATTTATTTTATGTTTTAAAGAAACTTAAAAATCTTCATCATCTATCTCTTGTGGTGATACATTGTGTACCCTAATAAAATTTACCTGAAGATTGGAGAGACAAAGGATCAAGCCACTGCCACATCTTACCTCTAGGACTCCTCAGCCTAAAAAGGCTCTAGTTCCTATCTCCTCATGCCTTATATATCCTTCTCCACCCTCCTATTACTTCATGGGGTTAAAGACATGTGTGCTTCCCAAATACTGGGATTAAAAGTATGTGCTAACACTGCCTGGCTCTGTTTCTCTCCTAGACTGAGTCAATCTCATGTAGTCCAGGGTAGCATTAACTCACAGAGATCCAGACTGATCTCTGCCTCCCAAGTGCTAGGATTAAAGGTGTGTGCCACCACTGCCTGGCCCCTATGTTTAATGCAGTGGCTTGTTGCTTTGTCTTTATGATCTTCAGGCAAATTTTATTAGGGTACACAATATATCACCACAATATCTCCAAATAGACTTTCAAACTTTTGAAAATTCTCTACCAATGATATCCTACATGTCTCTTGCTAGATGGATTAATTAATAAATGGGTGTAAATTTATCTGTAAAGGAGGTAACATGACCTCCCTTCCAAGCTCTCAGAAGCACTTCTAGCATCACAGCTATCACAAACAATTGCAAAGTGTAAAATCTGGAGGACCGAAGATCGCTGCTGTTATTTCTAGATCTAACAATCCAAAGCCAATGGGAAAGGTATTCCAGACAGCTTATGACTTATTGACAAATGAATATTTACCAACAACTGCTCTGGGGGTTCAGAAAAAAAGTAGTCCATTTCTTGATGAAGTCATTAGAGCATGATTTTCAGAATTGTTAGGAAGATGTTTAAAGTGGTGGCAGGGGGCTGAGAAATGAAAAATGAAAGGTGTGGAGAGCTACATTTGGTGCAGATAATGGTAAATTAACCAGTGAAACTGGTATGAATGTATCTTCTGACTTTTAAGCTCATTCTAAATTATTGGCACAGACAAGAAGAATGTGTTATTAAGTTTTAATGATTGTTTTGAAGTAGTATTTATAGTATTTGCTCTTCTGCAGAATGCTTTATGATTTATGATTTTAATAACAGACAGCCCTTGAGCATGAAAGCACATTTGCCCTCCTGGTGTATAAGTAGGCTTCCTCCTTAGGGAGAGGAGCAAGACGTGGCCTAAAAGTGCCTCCTGATTCCTTGTTCCAAACTTTATCTTTTGTTGTGGAGAACGGACTTCACAACATTTTGTGGGGAAATTAGCAAAATCATTAACAAGAAAATTAGCAAAGTATAGGAAAGTATGTGCTAATTTTAAGCACTGTGAAACTATGATCTTAAAATTATCATAATGTCCATAGTTTTTTTGAGGTTATGGGAAAAGTTGTGAAGAGTATATATTCAGCTGTATATTTGGAAATACCTATATCTTAAGGAAAGTGTGTAGAAATCCTTCATGGTCCCATGTCTCACAAGAACCTTAACTGATGGAGAACATTGGGCCTTCCTCTGGGTGATACAGATGAAGATGGATAGACAAAGAAGCCTGAAAGACACCTGCACTGACATGTATACACAGAACAGCAAATGGCCCAGGTCACTACTCCTAAAAATTGTATTTTATTCCTCATCCATTAGATGAGCTGTCTGTCGCCAGATCTGTCTGTCGCCAGATCTGTCTGTCTCTTTCTATCCTTTTTTGGCAATATTACTACAAGAGTCTTTATTCCACAAAAATCTGATCATGTCACTCCTTGTTATATCATATAAAACCACATCTCACCTTTCCTTTGGAATACGATCCAACTTCTTACATGTGTAAGTCTGGCTTTCTACAGCATGTCTTCTAACAACTTTCCAGTCTAACCTCTCATCATTAATCATCACCCACATGTGCTTACATTCCCTAAACAGACTGTCACCTTCCCTCACTACTTTCTATGACAGCTTTGCTCAAGCTCAAGATTTATTATTTAATTTCTCCAGGCTCAGCTCTTAATAAGCTTCCTCCAAGCTCTCAATAAAAACACTTGAAGATCATTGTGTGTCTAAATGATGAGGACACATTTTTCTGAATGTGTGTGTACATGTGTTGACTCATACACAAACACATACATGCATACACATCCACATAAAAGCTGCACCATACTTTGCAACAGCCCAAACCACAAAATCATGGCTAGTTATGGGTATCTAAGAGTGGCCACTTGAGCAAAAACTGTATTAATCCTGCTTTGGATAATTTTGTAAACAGTCCTCTAAGAGAAAATGTGGAAAGCAAAAAAGTAGGTGATTCCGATGTAGAAATACAAATAACTGCTGCAGAAGGAGTTGAGAAAACAACAGCTGTCCACATGTGTAGGAATAGATGTCCAGTGAAGGCATAGCATTTGTCTCAAAAGCCTGAAGACCCAACTTCAGTTCCTGGAGCCCATATACGGGTAAAGCAAGAGAAAATTCTCCACAGAATTGTTCTCTGGCTTCCATTCATACACTTGTGCCCACATGTACATCTCACATACACAAAAATAATAATAAAAGAAAAAAGTTTTAGAAGAATTTCTGGTGAATCCAACTGTGCAATATCTCAAACAGCCGATGTGCATTTGTAGTCATTTGGAAGATTGTATGATGTCAGAAACCCTGTCTCATAATGAAACAGCAGTGCAAAAAACATGCATGACCGTAAAAAGGTGTTTTAAAATGATTAGTGAAGTATGAATTAGAAAAGGTGTTATTTCTTTATTTATTCTATGTGTCTTTTACATCGTGTATCATGATTCCATTCATTTCTCCATCCCTTCCCATCTGCCCACTGCCCCTGCACACACACACCCAATAAAACAAAATTAAAGAAAAAAAAACTAAAAATCTTGTCATGGGAGCTGCAGTTTGACACAGTGAGTCATGCCATAGGCCCCTTTGTCCATAATCTTTACTTTCAAGTGTTCCTTGCGGAGTCATTGGTCTGGTTTGTGGCCTCTGGTTTCTACGACACTATCTAGTCTCGGTCCTCACTAGGACTCTTCCTTGATAGCCTGTTGTTGCCCTGTGTTGGGGAGATTCTGCAGCTTCGGGTCTGTGGGTCAGCTTCCTTCACGTGCTCCAGCAGGTCATGGACAGAATGAATGTTGGGGCAGGCCAAGTCATAAGCCTGGATGTGGCCCTAGGTAGCTGTAAGGTCGGTCTGCCAGATGAGAAATGGGGACAGCTCTCCCATGTTTACAACTTCAGCAATTTCGGGGCAGCTCACCCACACCCGCGCTAATAGGGTTGGCTTTCCTTCTCTTATGACTACAGGGCCAGCTCTCAACACCTGCCCCAGGCATTGATGGGGAGGGGGTGCAGTTTTCCCCCCACCCATGCTGATACAAAAGAGTTTGGTAATGAGGACAGCTCGCCCATGCTCACAACTCCCTGGCTTGCTCACCCACACTTGGGCTAACAGGGTTGGCTCAATTGTGCAGCCCTGATGAGGTGCAGGGACTGCTCAGGGGTGTTATTTCTAAATAAATAATGTATTCCTCGTACATGATTTAAAATATGTACTCTTGATTAGTCAATTGTAGACATTTTGAAATGTATCTGCATAGCTTGCTAGCTTATCAAACTGGTGAGCATACAGGAAAAATTACTAATATCCAGAAATATCAGTATTAAATTCCTGTTTGTAAAAATAAGAAGTCACCATGTATTTCACTTCTATTTGTATTAGTGCATAAGAATGTTCTTCTAACATGACAAGAAAATAGATCTCTTCCAATTATTAAGGCCAACTGAGACAACATTCTCTGAATTTCTTAACCCCCAAAAGTATATGTACCTTAGAAATATAAATTTTCATATAAATACACTTAAGTAAATTTTAATAACACTAAAAAATTAAAGAAATTAGTGTTTCTAGTTTACAACATCTTTTTGAATGTTAAAATGCTTTATTTATATATGGCGATTTCTTAGAAAGGACATATGAAGCATAGGTGAAATCCCCAGAACCTCTCAGGTACTCCGCAACCGCCAAATAGACATCAAGACGAGACATTGAGACTCAGAAAAGTTAAATAACTGGGCAAGCCCAGACAAATCAAACATCACATCTGTTCCTTTTCCAATAGAAAGACTAATGCTAAACATCAATGAAAAAGCTACTGTCTATGCTCAAATCTAAATTAATTCTACATGTTTGCAGTATCAAATATTTTCCTATATCCCTTGCTAGGTTTTCTAAATAATTTTAAGTCATTTAAAATGAATATCGTAGCACATTGCTATATCTAGTTCTATTAACTCTGAATGAATCTGTGTGCTAGTGACCCTCTCTCTCCCTCTTCCTCTCCTCCATCCTCTCTCCCTTCCTCCTTCCCCCTCTCTTCCCCCTTCCTCTCTCTCCTGTCTCTCTTTCTTTCTCTCCCTCTTTCTGTTGGTTTTTTTTTTTTGGAGGGGGGGATTACTACTCTGAGAATGAACATAATGGGCCAGTTTTACATTGTGTGACTCCAGGCGAATAGAGCAATCAACTCTCCCTGCAAAGCCAAGCAGCCGGGGAGACCTGGGACTTGGAAGCCCACGGCACCTGTCTTCTCTGACGCTGGTTAATGCATCTGTACAGAAAACAGGTATTTTGTTCAAAACCTGCCTCAGCCCTGGCCACTTGTTCTCCTCTACTTCAAAGTCCTTGCTTCTGTTTTGTGACAAAGCAGTTGGTTCAGGGGAAAACATTGTGATCCAGTTGTCTGTTGCCTGCTTTCTAATGAGTTGCTAAAACATCAGAATTGGCTGGCTTCCCATCACAAGCTTTTAAGCCAACTTTTGGTGAAACGGCAGCAGGTTGCCACTTTAGCAG
Organism: Peromyscus maniculatus bairdii; assembly: GCF_049852395.1. Taxonomy (NCBI): domain Eukaryota; kingdom Metazoa; phylum Chordata; class Mammalia; order Rodentia; family Cricetidae; genus Peromyscus; species Peromyscus maniculatus. Next base: position 15,906,942 of record NC_134868.1, read on the forward strand.
GTGGAATTGTCCATGAATGGGAAAATCTGGGGACCCTCATGAGAGCAATTTGCAATTTCATTTCGCCGTTGTTATCTTTACTTGTCTATGGCATCTTCATTAGGTGTGTGAAAGATGTCCTTTCTGGGATGTATCCAGATCACACCTCTGGAAATCAGCTGGAGTCACCTCTTCATCCTTCAGGGTCATGCTCCAGCCAGCTAGCAGCGCCTTTTGTGGTCCTTGTCCATAAATAAACCTCCTCCATCAATTTAACAAAGACAAAGCTCTAGATGAACTCTGTTCAGACTGAACATAGTATAATTTACTTTTCAATTTCACACCCAAAGCTTCTGTAATGGGGGAATGTAGGCGGCTAAGTTTTCAGTCATACCAAATGGGTTTTTAATATTTAAAATCCATCTGTTTACTTACAAAGAGTAAATGCCTGGAAATGAGGCTTCTAAAATGCAAATGAAGAGTCATAAGACGTATTTCTGCTTGGGAAAATTCAACACTTTTCTGACAAAAGGGAGTAATAATAGCTCCTGTAGAATCCAATAATGTTATAAATGATGTTTGATCCAATCATGCATGATATGTGCATTGGGAAATCGAAAGTCTCTTGTTTGTTATGACTGCATCATGAAATGCCTCATGAATTAGAGGAAAGGGAGGAGACTCAAATTAGGGAGGAACTTGCAAATTGTCAGCTGTTTGAATTTTAGGATGCTTTGGTTTATAAGGACAGCTAGCAGAGTTAAGAAACTTAACAGGGTTTCAGAATAATTCTCTTGATGTTCGTGGGGTACCAGTTTGGAGGGAGGCCTCGGCAGCAACACCTTATTAATTAGAATTTAGTCTCATTTTATTTTCTCTATTTGCCTTTACATTTCGAGGAATTCATGTTTACTATATTTTCAGACAGTTATTTCCTCTTTAGTTCATAATTTCATGAAAGATCACATAAATGAATATACTACAAATTATTGATATAATAGGTTAAAATCCTAATCTATAAATGAAATGTTGATGATGGGTTTTGGTACAGTCTGATGCACCTTCATTAAAAGTTAGAACTGAAACAGCGGGGAACTGGTAGATTTTTCTCATGAACACTTAAACATTATTAATTCACAGATCTTGATTTAAGATTATTGTTTTATCTAGTTAATACACTAAGACTATAGACATCTAACCCTCTTGGTTCTTGAAATCTGAATATGATGTTTATGCTAACACTACTTACTATATTCCGGAATCCCAAATATGTAACTAGCTAACCCAATAAAAGTCTATTTGTCATGTGTAAAGTATCAAGTAGGCTTTCATGGCAGGCAGAAGGCTGATGTTGCCATGGGAGATGTCTTGCTCATTACCGATGAGGAACTCCATCATCTTCATCACATACCACTTCTTGCACTCTGTGGCCTGGAAATGATACAAGGTGCTTCACTCTTACTGCCTTGTTGAGGAGTCGTCACCAGCCACTATGTAGCATTCTGTCAAGGGGGCTGGGAAACAGATTCTTCCTGGGTTGCCACCTTCAAGAAAGTTTCATTGCACAGAGGAGAACAGTTTCTGTAAAGGCCAATTAAGCTTCTGGGATACCTAAGTTGGCAAGAGCCCTTCACTCTACATGTAAGGTCTCCATCTGCATGAATTCCACCAAGGTCTTTACTTGTTTTCATACTGCTGCACACCATGTCTGCTCCACTCACTCCTGGTGACGGGGGGGTGGGGGGAGTTGAATCTCCACGAACTTCTTTATAATTCTTGGCACTAAAACTTGAGAGCCACTTTAGGAGAAATAATCCATTAAAATATTCTAATCTGCGTGTGACAGATTAAAACACAGCCTGAGATAATGTTCCAAAGCATCTTTTCAATAATCATTCATGTGTAAGTTGTCATTTTAAGCATGGGTCTGGGAATCATAAACAAAGAGGATTTGTCTGCAGTTGTCAAGAGAATTCCTATCTGGGTAGCAAGAGATATAAGGCAAGTAGAGATAATTAGAGTCTAAGGTTTCTCAGGAGAGCGTTTGACAAAAGGTGCAAGGGAACACAATTGTAGAGAAAGGAAAACAAACACCTTTTAGACTAAAGAAGGGTGTTTCAAGGACAAAGGATTGTTGGAGTTTGCTCTTTGCACTTGACTTGATACATGGGAAAGTGGGGTGAGGAGGACTCCAGACAGAAGATGAGTCTGTGGGGAAGCCACGCAGTTTAAGAAGTTTAAGCAATCTTGTTTGCTTTTCATTTGTCTGTTTTGGGGCACTTAGTAAATAGTGGGAGCAGCCTAAGGGGTGCATAGATTCGACTTTAGCCTGAAATATATATTCAGAATATATCATCCAGGGTATCAAAAGCAATGTCAAAGATTAGATTTCATTCTGAAGATTTTGGGAATGGTAGAAGTTTTGGGAGCAGGAGATAAAGCTCAAAACTGGGTTTGGAGTCTATTTTTTATTATTGTTCTCAGTTTTGTTTTGCCTGTCTGTATATCAGTCTGCCTGAGGAAGGGTCTCTGTAGGTTAGGCAGGCCTGGAACTCAGTATGTTTCTCAGGCTGCTTGGAACTCAAGGCAATCCACCTGTCTCAGTCTCTAGAGTTCTGTGATTGCAGTCATGAGCAAACACATACAACTGATTCCTCCTGTTTTGAACATCTCTTTGATATTAGCTGCCTTTGACATTCCATGCAAATGTTGCTTTCTTTCTCTAAGATAAGTTTTGTCTTTGCACTTTGGGGAAGTTTTGGGTTCACTATGAAATGCCACTGCAGTCCATCTTCAGGCTTCGGGAAGACATTTCTATACATGTGTCATTCCAACATTTCTTTGCACTTTAGAAATTGGTTCAGCTTTTCTATGTACATAGAATACCTCTTCCTCACAGTGCTAAAAGAAAACATTTACTGGTTATAATTATTCTTCATTTTAAATGTAATATATACATGCCAAGAAGCAAATTTATAGAATAAAAAAAATACACCTCTTCACATAGGATACCCATTTGACATTGGATTGTCCAGTCTTTGATGAAATCCTTTGTTCAGCATATACATGGACTACATCTGATACACATTTTCTTGAACTGTTTTTCATCTCTCTTGGTTTGGCTTCCATTCCTCCCCAAGATTCAACCTTATGAAAGATTAACTTAGAGGTCTTGAAGCATTACCCCATCAGGAAATCCTGAGTCTTTACAGGCAGTCGCTTGTTCACAACCCATCTGCAATTTCATTTTCCACTAAAACTCTAAAATATTGGAATATTTGATTCTGTCCATGTCATACTAACAGTAAATATTATATATATAACATTGTGTGTATAAAGCCTGGCAATCACATTACACCAGTTTTACCTTTATCCTGAGCTGATGAGCCATTGCCTTTATTTTCTAAGTTTGACATTTTCCTGTACCTTTATAATGAATACAAAATGGGTAAACATAGATGTAATAGTCGTTTTCCCTTTTCTATAACAAGAAGCTGTTACTCCCTAAAGAAGTGTATGTAGCAAACATATCTGGAAATTCCAATGCAACACACCAGCATTGGCTCTGCTCTGGTGGGGACCTCATGGTGGCTGGCGTCATAATGGCAGCACCAAAAGTGTGGGGTAAGCAATAACCTTTGAAACAAAACACCAAAGAGACTGAGACGGAGTGAGTTCCCACCATCTCTCCCAAGGCTGCATTTCCAGTTGACCTAATGACTCCTCACTGAGCTCCACCTTTTTTTTTTTTTTACTTTTTAAATTTTTTTTACTTTATGATTTAATTTAATTTTACATATCAGCCACGCATTCCTCTGTCCTCCCCCTCCTGCCCCCCGCCTCCCCCCCCCCAGCCCACCTCCCATTCCCATCTCCTCCAGGGCAAAGACTCCACTGGGGATTGAGTTCAATCTGGTAGATTCAGTCCAGGCAGGTCCAGTCCCCTCCTCCCAGGCTAAGCAAAGTGTCCCTGCTTAAGCCCCAGGCTCCAAACAGCCAGTTCATGTACTAAGGACAGGTCCTGGTCCCACTGCCTGGGTGCCTCCCAAACAGTTCAAGCTAATCAACTGTCTCACTTATCCAGGGGGCCTGATCTAGTTGGGGGCTCCTCAGCTATTGGTTCATAGTTCCTGTCAGAATGTCTAAGATCTAAAACACTGAAGACAGCTTATGCTGGAGAGGATGTGGAGCAAGGGGAACTCTCCCCCACTGCTGGTGGGAATGCAAACTTGTACAGCCACTTTAGAAATCAATATGGCACTTTCTTAGAAAATTGGGAATCAATCTCCCCCAAGATCCAGCTATACCACTCTTGGGCATATACCCAAGGAATGCTCAATCATACCACAAGGGCACTTGCTCAGCTATGTTCATATCAGCATTGTTTGTAATAGCTAGAACCTGGAAACAACCTAGATGTCCTTCAACTGAAAAATGGATAAATAAAATGTGGTACAGATATACGATGGAGTACTACTCAGTAGAGAAAAACAATGACATCATGAGGTTTGCAGGCAAATGGATGGATCTAGAAAAAATCATCTTGAGTGAGGTAACCCAGACTCAGAAAGACAAACATGGTATGTACTCACTCATAGGAGGATACTAGATGTAAAACAAAGATGACTAGACTGCTACTCACAACTCCAGGGAGGCTACCTAGAAAACAGGACCCTAAGAAAGATACAGGGATCGCCCAATGACAGAGAAATGGATGAACAACCTGGATGTGAGTGGGGATAATGAAGGGCAAGGTTAAAGGGAAAGAGAGCTTAAGGGAGCGGGAGATCCCAGCTGGATCAAGAACAGAGAGGGAGAACAAGGAATAAGAGACCATGATAAATGAAGACCACATGGGAATAGGAAGAAGCAAAGTGCTAGAGAGGTCCACAGAAATCCACAAAGATACCTCCATAATAGACTACTGGCAATGGCTGAGAGAAAGCCCAAACTGACCTACTCTGGTGATAGGATGGCCAAACACCTTAACTGTCGTGCTAGAACTCTCATCCAATGACTGAGGGAAGCAGATGCAAAGATCCATGGCCAGGCCCCAGGTGGAGCTCCAGGAGTCCAACTGGTGAGAAAGAGGAGGGTTTGTATGAGCAAGAATTGTTGAGACCAAGCTTGGAAAAAGCACAGGGACAAATAGCCAAACTAATGGAAACACATGAACTATGAGCTCCACCTTCTAATGTCTTCACTACTTTCTGCAGCATGACACTGAGGACAGAGCCTCTAACCTGTAAACACTGAGATCACACCCAGCCCAAAGTGATAGTTTCTTTCCTGTGAGTTCCCAAGAAATAAATGAATGACAAACCTCCAGAATCGCTTTTCATTTCTATGACCACTTTTTTTTATCTTGGGATTTGAAATATGAGTATCTTGAGTCTAATTGAATTCTAATTAAAATAATTCTCATTAAGCAGTTGCCTCTGGGTTATATGAAAAGTGATGTTATTGGAATAAAAGACAACTTCACATACCACCTCCTGCATCCCACAAGTTGTTTATATTCTAAAGTGTAGAGTAATTAAAAATGTTTCCCGTTTTCTTTCCTCTTTGATCTTCATAATGGCCTGCTGGCTACCTCACTAACTCTACTTAGATCATTTAAAAGCATTTTAAATACACTGTGCAATAGAACTTTATTAATTTTTACTGCCTCTGCTTAAATCATTTATAGGTACCTCAAATATAATACACATAGAACTTTATTGGTTTAATCCTCCTAATATTGTCATTTTATACTATTTAAATTTTTTTCAACCTCATCATTTCCTCAACCTGTCTTCTATTATTAAAAGCTTAATTTTCTCTTATCAGAGAGCATGCACATTTATAAATCCTTAGCCAATATTTTCTTTACCTGGGTATGTTCTTTGCACTTACCAGATAACGAAGGGCACAAACTATGTAGTGGAATATTCGTCTCATCAGTTATATTGCCTCAATTCCAAGTGTAGCAAATACAGAAAGAAAAAAATCATTTCTCCTTTGTCGATGCCAAATTTAGCTATCACCATTATATAACAGACCTGAAACATAATACACTGTGAAGCTCTGGGTAGATACTAACTGCCACCTTCAAACCAAAGATAGACACATTGACTACTCACTGATTCTTTGTTTTATGTCTCCTGATTTGGAATGGACACCTTTAGAATAGAGAGAAACTGGGTGCTAGGGAAGTTTCTAGGAATCATCATCAATGACCCCAGCTTAGACTACTAGAAATATTAGAGAGGGCACCTGAATTGAACTGGCTTACCCCAGTGATCAGATCAGTGAATACCCTAAGTGTCATCATAGAGCCTTTCTCCAGTAACAGATGGAAGCAGATGCAGAGATCCACAGCCAAACACCAGGCTGAGCTCTAAGAGTACTGTTGAAGAGAGAGAAGAGAGATGCTATGAGCAAGAGCATCAAGATCATGATGGAGAAACCTGCAGAGACAACCAAACCAAACTAGTTGGAACTCATGAAATTTGCATCAACAGCTGTGGAGCCTGCATGGGACTGGACTAGGTCCTCTGCATAGTGAGACAATTGTGTAGCTTGATCTGCTTAAGGGACTCCCTGGCAGTAGGATCAGAATCCATCCCTGGTGCATGAGCTGGTTTTTTGGAGCCTACTACCTATGATGGGTCACCTTGTACTGCCTTGAGGCAAGGGGAGGAGCTTGGACTTGCCTCTACTGGATGTGCCTCCCCATGGGAGGTCTTGCCCTCTTGTAGGAGGGAATGGGGGGTGGGTTGAGGGGAAGGCTGGAGGGGCGGGAGGAAGAGGGGGATCTTTGATTGGTATGTAAAATGAATAAATACATTTTCTTAATAAAAAATTAATAAAAGAAAAGATGAAGAATCATCATCCCCAGTGGATATTCGCCAAACATTATGCATAGCATATCTGACTTTCCTGTGTGAAGACAATTTAAGTTTTCAAGGTGAGAAATAAGATGCGCCAACTTCTGTCAATAACCACTTCTTTAATCTATCTCTAGGTGTATTCAAACTCCTCTATAACACATTGATAGAACGTCTGTATAACTTTTATAATAAAATTTCCAAAGAGAATAAAAAACTGTAAACCTTTCCCTTTGGTTCAAAACTATAGCTTTCAAGGTATAAAATGGTAAATCATAGCTATACTGTTATGTTTCTAAAAGGAATCTACTTTCTGTAAAAAGTTCCAGAAGGATCTACATTTTGGCTCCTCGTCTTTCCCATAGTCCTCCTCCATTTAGCTTCTTAAGTAGGAAGAACAACCTCTGAGATAGAAAAGATTAGTTTTTGCTTCAAAAACTATATAAAATATGACTGTAACAGAAGCAAAACATTATATTTGAATGTCATACATTTTTTATAAAGTAGTTTAAGTTCACTTTAGTTATAGCACATGCTAAAGCATGTCCACATAATGCATGACTCTAAGGAAATATCTTAGTTCAAGTTGTTATAACAAAGTACTATAGACTGAGTACCCTAAAAATAACAGAAATGTGTTTCTCTTGTGTCTGGAGGGCTACAAATATCAACTGGAGTCCTGGGCTAGTTGGGTTCTGGTGAGGTCCCGTCTAGGTTGCAGCTAGCCATCTTCTTTTCTCCTCATTAGACCTAAAGAACTCTCTAGAATGGTTCTCTTTTGTAATGATGTTCATTCTACTCATGAGCTTTTTGTCTTCATGATTCAGTCTTCTTGAAGGCTCCATCCAAAAGCCTTCACATCAGAGAGGATTTTAACATACAAATTTGAGGGATATAGAATTCAGTCCTGAAGTAGTTGAGTGTAAAAAAAAAAAAAAAAAAAAAAAACTGCAAAGAAAATGGCTTCCAATCCCAACATAACTGCTTGCATACATATTACTTGATTTGAGACTTGAGTGATGTTCAGATACGCTTACCTTCCTTTTCTAGCTTTGATAATCTAATATCACAATAAAGACGTAATTAAGCATAGGAATAAGATGCAGCAAACAAACCTAACATGAATTAATATTAAATTACAAACGAGATATACAAAAGCTCTCACATTGAAACAAATAGCCAAATATAATGAGAGAGCACCTAAGCATGGGAAATAAATCCCTGTACCAGCTACATGAGTCTAGTTGAAGATGATTGGGGCAGGCCTATAGTAGAAAAAAATCAGCCTATACAAGTGTTATGCATTATATTTAGAAAATAAGGATTATCTATAATTATCAATTCCTCAATATTTTCTTGAATTCTGGACTGTGTTATATAAAAGAGATATAAATATGCTAAAGATATAAGAAGAATGTGACCAAAACTAAGAAAGGATATTCCTCTGCAGGATACTTAATTGCCCATCCTAGGAGAAAACCATGAATAGTGAGGGACATATAGATTCAAAACTTTTTATAAGGATTATAAGGACTACAGTCATTGACCTTGAACATTTTTCTAAATGTGACTTACTGTGATCCTGTGTGTAAAGCATTATATCACATTCCTCTAAAGCTATATTGGATCCCATCCTCTGAAAACACCTCAATTTTAAAATTAAAAGAGTTCAATTTTAAGGCACTGTTATTTCATTGTCTTGTTCATACACAGGCATATATAGTTTAGAGTTTTATTTACACATTTGGGGGAAAGCAAATAATCACAAGGAAGCATTTATGCATTTATCTGTGAGTTGAGGATTTAAGATCACTGATAGCAACACTGAAATGACTCTAATAAAAATTAAACACAAAAATTTGGAGGAAATGTGTAAGTCATAAAGTGATCTTTTAAAACTTTAAGTAAGAGTGAAAACTTAAGCAGGTGATTCAATTGTTGTTTAGTATTATATGGGAGATGTAGACTCCACAAATAGTTCCAGACTTTATTAACATCCACAACCATGGCCCGATTAGTATACATTCTCACATGCTGGAGTCATAAAACTTAAGCATTTGCTACCGAGTGATATCAGCTGGATGAGACACTAAGTCCATTGTCTGCATGTCCCTGTTCTATTTTAATATGAAATGTTTTCTTTTCATTTGATTCTACAAATGGCATGGTATCAATTACTACCATAAAATTGGAGATATGATACACTCACTAATTAAAGCTCTTGTTATCTATACACTTGGATAAGTCTGGGTAGTTTCTCTCTCTGTTTCTTCCTAACCACCAGAGAAACATGGTATGAAGTACTCCAGGCTTGGCATCTTTTGTGCTGTTAAATAATAGTTATTTGTGCTTTGTCAGAGACAGAAAAGGGCCTACATTATTTTGCTTTGGGGAAAGCTATGTAGCAATTACAGTAACCTCGATAGCTCCTGATTTCTAAGGGGTGACATTCTAGTCAGGTAGGATTTGATAGTCTAAATAGGTTGGTGTCTGCATTCCATAGAGACCTCACAATGAGAAAATGTGTACATTCAGCCTATTTTAATTTGTTGCCAATATAGCACTTAAATGGGATTTTCGAGGAGCCTCCACTTACACTCAGAAAACATTGGCACTATCAATAGCATTGCTTCGGTTTGGATACATGAAAGCACACAAAGTATATCTGTCTACTCTCGGTACTATTCTCTAAGGCCTTCACCCACAAGTTTTTTAAAGAACATTCAGGCACTCTGAGTCCTAGTTTTATTGCTGTTGCCATTTTTTCCCCTTTTATTTAAGGTAAGATATTTGGGTCAGATTTCAACTGTGAATGTTGGAGGAAATTTTGCTGCCTCAGATATTCTCACTCCACAGCGTTTTCATCCATTGTCAAATAATTGGATCTGTCGTGACATCGCCACCTTTGATATTTAGGAACATAAGGCAAGTTCCCCAGCCTAATTGCATGAAAATATGATCTCTGACTGCACACACATAATTCCAACAACATCAACAAGCTTCTTTTTTATATATAGGCCATCTGCCTTTGTTATGTGGAGTATCTTGGAGCACAGCACAGTCTGAGATATATAATTCAGACATATTGACTGTGGTGTTTTTCTTGGGAAATCACTCAGAAAGAAGCTGTCTTTCTCCCTATGCAAGTCTGAGATGGATGACCTCCTATATCTCCCATAATTATTTTTGCTTCTTAAATGCCAAGTTGATCATATACAACCACAAAGCATAATGAGGACCTGAGAGATAATTGCCATTAGAAATACGCTGCGACTTCTATCAGTGCAGGCCAGGCTCTTGATGGTGCCCATAAATATCCAAACACCGGTCGGAGTCCTGTGCCAGCCAAGCATTTCCAACTGCAAGAACAGAAATTCAGTGATTCAAAAGCAAGCATTCTCCTCCCACCCATCTCACCAGCTCATTCCTTTGCTCTCCAGACATTTCTTGAATTTGCATATATGAAAGATTTAGCTTTAAATAATATAAATTGGTAATTAACCTCCATTTGAAAACAAACAATGCATGAACAAACCCTTTGCTCAGGAATTTTGTAATTATTTCTCCTGGAGCTTGTACAACTTGATTGAAACTGCCAAATTTGGTAGAGTTGTCTTTTTACAATAATACTGTTTATAAATCTTATTTATCCTACAACCTATCACAAAAACTTTCACCCAGCAATTTAGGCCAGCCACTTTGTCAAATGTGCAAACTAATCCTCTTTTTAGAGAAGTGAAGGAGATTGAAAAGGTTGTACAGGAAGTCTGATTTTTTTAAACAAAAACATATATGCACACAGAAAATCTTTTCTAAAAATCCTTAAACTGATTCCTGAGTCATGTGGCTGCTTCACCCTGCATGTGCCCAGTGTGTGTTCAGATCAGTGCTAATAGCCAGTTTGTCAGTTGCCGTGAACCTGTTTCTGTGTATGCTATCAGCAACTAAACATGCATTCTTCCCCTTACTGCTCTTTCTATATTTTGTCTGATTCATACATAATTAGAAGGTCTCTTTGGACATCAAATTTAACTGGTTCAAAATGTAAAACTATGGAAACATGAAGAGTACTAAGAAGTGGCTCTCTTGTGCAAAATATAATTGTATAAATGACTTAGGTGTATTTAATTTGTAATGAAATTTAAACTATAGGCAATAATACTGTGATAATAGATACCTGAGTTGACAATATAGTTTAGAAACCATTCTAACCACATATTTGTGATAGATAAACTAAGACCTGTTCTTAGTTATACTAATAAATATTAATACAATTAAATAACAAACGTTTATTATTTATTATTTCTGTTTTGTAAAATTAATTCTAACCTGCCACCTGACATGCACATATTGTACCCACAAGAAAAATTATTAATTCTCTTTAAAGAGCAGGTCCGTCAAAGCCATAATTTCATCAGAACAGAAACTGTTACTTTTCCTGACTACTCACATTGTCTGTGAGCTTCTAAAAGAAATCTCTTTCTCTTTTACTGAGAGAAATTTTCTGAGAAAAGGTTGTTGATGATAATACAAATTTCGAAAATGAAATTACAGAAAAATGTCAACAAGTGAATTTCTAAATTCTGATCTTCTACTGCCATAATAGAGATTTTAAAAAAAATGGATTTGAATGGAAACACATGAACTATGAACCAATGGCTGAGGGGCCCCCAACTGGATCAGGCCCTCTGAATAGGTGAGACAGTTGATTGGCTTGATCTGTTTGGGAGGCATCCAGGCAGTGGGACCGGGTCCTGTGCTCATTGCATGAGTTGGCTGTTTGAAACCTGGGGCTTATGCAGGGTCACTAGGCTCAGCCTGGGAGGAGAGGACTGGACCTGCCTGGACTGAGTCTACTAGGTTGATCTCAGTCCTCGGGGGAGGCTTTGCCCTGGAGGAGGTGGGAATGGGGGGTGGGCTGGGGGTAAGGGGAGGGAGATGGGAGGGGGGAGAACAAGGGAATCTGTGGCAGATATGTAGAACTGAATTGTATTGTAAAATAAAAAAAAATTTAAAATTATTTTAAATCTCAAAAAAAAATGGATTTGGCCAGGAGGTGGCGGCACATGTTTAATCCCAGCACTCAGGAGGCAGAGGCAGGTGGATCTCTGTGAGTTCAAGGCTAGCCTAGTCTACAGAACGAGATCCAGGACAGGCACCAAAACTACACAGAGAAACCCTGTCTTGAAAAACCAAAAAAGAAAATGGATTCATGCATGGCTATGTGAGTTTTTCTTAAGCAGTAAATTGTGTTTATATATTGTAACATTTATGCTAAAGTGCATTGGTGTTGCAGCCATCACAGTAATTCTGGCAACAGTTAGATTTATAGAAATATGGTCCCTGGACAAAGGGTGATGTGTTAAGTTCCACCAACGTCTTTGCTTTCTTCCTAGAGACTCATTTAGAACTAAAGTGTGTGAATGGGGATCCAAACACAAGGGTGTGAATGGGGATCCAAACACAAGTGTGTGAATGGGGATCCAAACACAAGTGTGTGAATGGAGATCCAAACACAGCCCAGAAAACTTAAGGGCTGAAGAAACTTAATTAAGAATGTCATTTTTTACAACTAATTTAGGAACAGGGCTTGGTGATTTCTTATAAAATGAAATACAGAATTATTGTGTGACTTACCAACTGCATTAGTAGACATTTATCCAAAACATATGAAAACCTGTACATAGACAAATACTCATGCATAGATGCTTACTATAGCTTTGTTCATAATAGTTGCATGAAACAAACTAAATATCTATCAAGATGTGAAAATATAAATGAATCGTGTTTTTGTACAATGGAATACAACTTATACTGAAAGAGAGAAGACTGACAGGGTAGCAGCGCTGATGGCTGGAGCTGGTTACTGGATAGAAAGGTCATAGTCACGACAGAACCCAGTACCTTTTAGAGCTTTATTAGGAAAACGAAAGAGAGGGAGAGGGAGAGGGAGAGGGAGAGGGAGAGGGAGAGAGAGAGAGAGAGAGAGAGAGAGAGAGAGAGAGAGAGAGAGAGAGAGAGAGAGAGAGAGAGAGAGGCCTAGCAGAGAGGAAACACAGATAAAGGGGTGCAGAGAGAGAGAGACACAGAGAGAGAGTGTGGGGGTGCATGTCCGGCTTTTAGGCTGGGACATAGTCACCCGCTGATGATGTAATAAGGCACCAGACAAGACCCCTAGCTGTGCATATACAGAATCCTTACACTGATGATACACGGGACAATGTTGATGAATATATAGATATTATACCATCATGTTAGACAAAAATCAGTTGTGTATACTGTTTGATTCCATTTACATGGAATAAGAGGAAAAAAAAAACTCAGACAGGTCTGTAACCCTGGGTTCTACCTAGGTAAATTCAATCAGACTGGACAGAAAGTATCTTTTGAGTTCCACAACATTCCAAAAGGTAAATCATGATTGATCTACAAGTTGAGCACACTCTACAGAATCCATGTGAATGGGGTGACATACAGAAATATCCTCAGGTAACTTTCTGCCATATCATAGGTCGTCGCTCACATCTCCACACTCCTGTGAGAATTGTGTCTGAACGGAGTGTGTGAAGGCTTTTTGTCATTCCCCAATCAATGTGCTATGAAAACTGTCTTAGTTGTATTTTCAGTATGTATTGCTAGATATTATAAATGAAGTGGACTTCACCTGAAGGAAAGAAAATGTGTGCAGACTGTAAGTACTCCACCAAGGACCATATAGGGATTAAGTATTTGCAAGTTTGGGGTGTCTGTAAGGAGAAAGGGAAAAGAAGCTAGAGCCAAATCCCAGATGATTAGCTGGGAGAGATGGCTCAGCAAGTGTCAGAAATAGATCAGAGAATGACAGGACATGGAGAATTAACCACAATGGGCACAGAGAATCATTTATTATTATCATTATTATTATTATTATTATTATTATTATTATTATTATCTCACATATTACATCCAGACTATAGTTTCCCTTCCCTTCCTTCCGTCTATTCTCACCCCCACCTGCCCTCTCCCCCAAGTCCAGCCCCTTCTCCTCCCCTCAGAAAAGCACAGGCCTCCCAGGGACATCAACTAAATATAACAAGCTACAACATTTCACAAGCTACAAGAAGACCAGGCACATACTATCACACCAAGGCTGGTCAAGGCAACTGAGTAGGAGGAAAGGGGTCCCACAAGTAGGCAAAAGAGTTAGCAACTGACCTTGCTCCTACTGTTAGGAATCCCACAAGAGCACCAAGCTACTAGGCCATAACATATATGTAGAGGACCTAGGTCAGACCACTACAGGCTCCTTGATCTCTGAGAGCCCCCCATGAGTCCCTGTCGGTTAATTCTGTGGGCTGTGTTCTCATTGTGTCCCTGATCCCTCTAGTTCCCTGAATCTTTGCCCTCCTCTTCCTCAGCAGGACTCCCAGAGCTCCACCTAATGTTTGGGTGTGGGACTCTACATCTGTTCCCATCAGATGCTGGATGAAGACTCTCTGGTCTCTTTGATGACACTTCTGCTAGGCTCCATTCCCAAAGCAATCTGGAGGCAGGACAAACTGTAGGTCGAAGGTTCTGTGGTTGGCTTTGTGTCCCAATCCCCCCGCCCCCAGGCTTGAGGCCTTGCCCAGTTCAGAAGATGGCTGGTAAAGGCTCTGGGTCCCCCATTTCTAGAAGTCTTTGTGGAAATGTTTTATAATCTTTGTTTGTACTATGATTTTACAGGCTTATAGTTCAAGTAGGGAAAGTTTCATCATGTGTAAGCTGTAGTTTAATAATTTTTACCTAAAATATTATTTGTACATGCATGTGTGCTCATGCGTGTGTGCGCGCACACACACACACACACACACACACACACTTTGTCAACAAATATAGGCAAAGTTAATAAACATTTATAATTCCACATATTTTATGTTCAGTTAGCCTACAGGGGCAGACCATAACTTCCCAGAGGGAGGCCATCTTAGAATAGTTATTGATAAACCATATTTTACTAGCAAATAATTACCATTAAAACCAAGCATGGCTTTTTAAACAATACTGAAATTGTTTTTTTTTTTTTTAAAAAAAAAAACACTATAGAATCACTCATAACTAAACACTAACAAAATAAAAATTCAAATACAGAATGAGAAGCCACTTCAAAACAAAATGATGCTCATTAAGCCCAAACAATGACAACGTAATTAATGGTGTTGTGTGATTTCTCTTCCTCTGTGCTAGCTACATTGCACCTTTTATGATTTGCTGTTTTACAGTGAGAATGAGACTTTTAACATTATCTGATTTCTATGCATCAATACTTGATGCTACAGCAGCTATCTCACGATTCACCACTTACTAATGAGCACAGGTGGCAATGACGTGCATTCCCCATCACACAAACCAGGACAATGAATGGAGAGAAGCAGCATCTTCACATGCTCTGGACCAGCTAGCTTTTCTCTGTTTTACAGATTCTGTCATTTTTTTTAAAGATTTTGCATAACAGACATGGTAGATGGTCAGGATAAGTGCTTCTTTAGCACCATAAATAAAGGCAAACTTCTTGCCCTGCTGAGTGGTAAGTTAATAACATCATGCCATGACAAGGAAGATTTTCAGAATACGATCCTTATCATTTTTCACACAGCAAGAGATGAAGGGTGGGTAAACTAAAGTAGTTGATTGGAGAAGGGAGACATTTATCTCAAAGTTCAAAGAGCTGTGGGGATACAAACACACCAACTTTACATTGTTTGAATACATGTTTCATAAAAGTGTACTATATTTATATGTGTACTACATGCATATATTAAATGTGACAAAATAAATTAGGAAAAGTGTATGTTGGCATAATGTGTAAAATAATAATAAAGACTTCAAAAAATAAACAGACTTGAAGGGATTAATTGAGCAAATTCCATAGTCTCAGAATAATTTAGATACAATTGTGATGAGCATTTTCCATAAGGAAATAAAGAGGAAATGTGATGTGTCTGAAATAATAATGTCAAGTGTCATTGAAACTTGAAATTCCCTTTTTTGTTTTTTTATTTGTTTGTTTGTTTTGAATGGTAGTCTCTAGATTTTCAATTTAAAAAAAGACAAAAAAAATTAAATAATACCTTCATATACCTTAAAACTTGAAAATAAGAACAATCTCCAAGGAAACGGATCTTCAGCATTGGATGGCTCATATTTTTCTTAGCTGCTGCACGTTCTATTTTAACAGTATCATTTTCAAGTCTTTAAGATTTCTGAGTTCTTCAAAGCTTCAGAGGCCGTGTGAGTGAATAGCTGGGGTTGGCGAGAACTTTTAAAGTCAAAATGGCATTTCTACCTCAGAGCTCGCACATTAATCTTCACTAGTAGTTTCGGCGAAGCAAACAGGCTTAGCTCTTTCTGGAGTCCACAGAGTGGTAGCACCTCCATCTCTTTTTTCTAAATGGTTCTCTTGGGGGAAACTCAGCGGCAGTGAGAAAGTGCCGTGGATGCCCTGTGCCTGTCGAGCAGGGATGTTGGCACTTGGTGTAAACAGAATAGAAGGCACTAAGGGTTAGTTCCAGAAAATTGGCTAAAAGCATTTTCTAAACGAAGTAAATTATATCAAGGCCCCGGGCAAGCAAGACTTCCATGGGTGCTTTTCTGGTTTCCATACACGGTGAGCACACAGATTTGTAAAATTTGCTACAAACCAAGGAAAAATGTGTGACTTTGCCTCTTTAAGAAAGTTCTAACTTGGCTTTCTGCTATTGTAACACTCGAAAAAAATGAGCTGAATGACAGAGAAGCTTATTTTTTTCCTTTTCTTGAAAATAGATCTTTTTTCATATATAATAGCTCCTGATTACGATTTCCTCTCCCTCAACTCCTCTCAGTTCCTCCCCATCTCCCCATTCCAACCCTTTTCTGGCTCTCACTGGAAAACAAACAGGCTTCTAAGTGGTAATAATAAGGTATAATATAATATGAATTATATATATATATATATATATATATATATATATATATATATATATATATATTAAAAACAAGGTAATTTTTTTAAAGACCTGACATGACATTGAGAGATAAGGAACCTCTAAAGACACCATTGAGTTCATTTTCTACTAGCTGTCTACTGCTGGGCATGCAGCCTACGCTTTAGAGTCATGTGATTCTGCCACAAGAATATCTTGGGTAAAACTAAATTGTCTTTTGCAAGTGCTTATCAGTTGGAGATTGTTTCTGGGTTAGAGATGGGGGTGTTTATCCACTTCTTTCATCTCTAGAACCCCATCTAGTGCAGACTCATCCAAGGCCTGGGCACCCTGCAACAATCTCCATGAGTTCATATGTACAGGGATGCTGTAGATTTAGAGGACCTCGTTTTCTTGGTGTTCTCCACCTCCTCTGGCTTCTGCACTCTTTCTGCATCCACTTCTGAAGGGTTCCCTGAGCCCTGAGAGGAGAAATTTGATTGGAGACCTCCCTTTTAGGGCTCAGTGTTCTGAAGTCTCTGGCTTACTGTATAATGTCTGGCTGTGAATTTCTGTATTTGTTCCCATCTGCTCTAGGAGGAAACTTCTCTGATGATGGCTAAGCAAGGCACTGTTCTGTTCAGTATGGCACTATATATAGAACTTCATTAGGAGCCATTTCATTGCTATTTTGTTATTCTTTTTTAGAACAGTAATATTTGGTTTTACCCTAGATCTCTGAGCTCGTCTTATTCTTAGTTGCCCAAGCAGTGTTGAATATACATTCCATCTCACCGAGTGAGCTCTAAGTCAAATCAGATATTGGTTGGTTATTCCCATAAGCTTTGTACCTCTATGGTACTAGCATATCTTTCAGATAGCCCACCACTGCAGATCAAAGGGCTTGTGGCTGGGTTGGTGTTTACATTTCTCTGTTGGAAATGTGTAGAGCTGTACAGGAAGCTTGAGACATAAACATTCTCTTGGTTATTTTTCAGATTTGCCTACAGTTAAGAGAGGGTGCTTATCCTAAAGTGATATTCATTACTAAAGTCAGACAGAATGTGAAAAACAATCCATGAGCTGCTTTAAGAGGCTTTCAAATGATCTTAAGCTTCCGACTTTGTTTTTGTTTTCCGATTTTGTTTTGTTTCAATATGACAAGAAATCCAAATGTGTAAAATGAAAACAGCAGAGGCTGCTCTGGCCCCAAACCCTGGCCGACGTACAGTATTAGCATCCAAGTCTCCATTCTGCCCTTCCTTTCCCTTCCATTCACAGAATATGATCGAATCCCATGCCTAATGTTGGAACACAACTCTTATAGTCAACAAGCAATTGCCATCTTCTGCATGCTTCAGAAACTGTACTAGGCATTGGTACCAATGCAAAAGACAGATGAGATATCTACTCATCTAGGATTTATTAGCCAGGATAAGAAATGGATACATCAAGTGGAGTCTAACAGGTAGCAAAAAAAATTGTCTATAAAGGAAAGAAGTAGGAAACGTTGAAGGAGAATCATCCTGCTTTGGACACAATGATAATGAGAGGTCTTCATGAAGCAGAGACTTGGAGAAGGAGATGACAGCAGCCATGTGAAGGATGTAGAGTGAGAGAGGTCCTGCCAGAAAGAGGAGGAAGTGCGGTAGGCGTGATAGGAAAAGTTTGAAAGACAGCCCAGAGCCACATCCTATAGGACATCGAACTCCAGGTTTATGGTAGGTGTCACAGAAAGCGTTGGAAGGTAATTTTGAAGGGAAGCACAGGACATGATCTAATTTACATTTAAATAAGATCACAGAAATAGAGGAAAAAGGAAATCTGTGATTAATATTTTGACAAAACATGTTTTACAAGTTCATAATTGTTATGCTATTCTTCAGGTGAGGAGCGTCCTATTTTAGTATATTAAGCATTATACTGAAAATGACATAATGTAGCCTTAGACAGAAATAACTTCTTTCGGGGATCATTATTCCTCCATCTATTATATTCCACTGCATATTAGCTTGTAAAACTGAGCCCAAGCCTGAAACCCATTTCTCCTAAAGCAGGCTTGTTGGAATTTATTATACTTAAGCAGAACTTTTTCCAAAGGATTTTGCTCCAGTTGCAAAGAACATATTTCATCCAGGTATTAGTTTTGAATTGTAAATGAACATTCAATACTATGAAGAAATCTAAATTACAAATTCCTTATAAAACTCTAAGCTGGACGGTGGTGGCACATGCCTTTAATTCCAGCACTCAGGAGGCAGAGGCAGGTGGATCTTTGTGAATTCAAGGCCAGCCTGGTCTACAGAGTGAGATCCAGGAAAGGTACAAAGCTACACAGAGAAACCCTGTCTCGAAAAACCAAAACAAACAAACAAAAACCCTATATCTATCTATCCACCTACCTATCATCTATCATCTACCTATCTACCTGTCTGCCTATCTATCTACCTGTTATCTATAGAATGCAGAGAATCCAGCACTATGTAGACTAGAGAGGCTTTCAGCATACTCATCCTCTATGTGTCTATTCAATAGCTAGTTTCTGATACGTCAAATGTGCAGCTAGACAGCTAAACAAGATCGGTAGTTCTTCAGAGCATTTCAAAGTACCATCAATCAATTCCCATAATTTATACTTATACTTTCTTACCTGTATTTCACCTAGTAATTTTCATATAGAAACTTAATACATAAAATGTTCACAGATTTTTTTAATTGAGGTCTTATGGAAAAATTAAGTATTTTTTTTACAGTGTTATTCTGGTGGTTTGAATAAGAATGGCTCCCATAGGCTCATATGTATGAATACTTAGTCACCAGGGAATGGAACTGCTTGGAGGATTAGAAAGTGTGGCTTTGTTGGAGGAGGTATGTCACTGGAGGTGAGCTTTGAGGTTTCAAAAGCCCAAGCTAGGCCCAGTGTCTGGTTGCCTCTGCCTACGGTTCAGGATGTAGCTCTCAACAACTTCTCCAGATTCATGCATGCCTGCCATGCTCCCCAACAGAGAGGTTTCTTAGATAATGAACTAAGCCTCTTGTCTTAGAATTTTTGTTGCTGTGAAGAGACATGACTACAGCAACTCTTATAAAGAAAACACTCTATTGGAGTGACTCACTTATAGTTTCAGAGGTTCAGTTCATTATCATCATGATAGGGAGCATGGTGGCATGCAGGCAGACACTGTGCTGACGTAGCTGAGAGTCCTACATCTTGCAGGCAACAGGAAGTTGGCTGACACACAGGGCAGTATCCTGAGCATAGGAAACCTCAAATCCCGCCCCCCTCAGTGACATGCTTCCTCCAACAAGGCCATACCCAGTCCAACAAAGCCATACCTTCTAATAGTGCTGCTCCTTATAAGATTATGGGGGCCAACTACATCCAAACTACCACACCTCTGAAACTGTAAGCAAGCCCCAACTAAATGCTTTCCTTATAAGTGTTGGTAGAGTCATGGTGTTTCTTCACAACCATTATAAATGGTTTGCATGTTGTGGTTAGGTATGTATAAACATCTTCAAGTTTTAGAAAGGATATTTTGATTATAGTTATTCAGAACAAATGACTTTACAGGAAATGCCAAGGCATTCTCCGGTTTTGAACCAGCAGGCAAAACCAAGCGTCTTTGTTATTGTAACAGTGACCTCTGCTAACCATATAGGCTGTTATTTGGATTGGAGAAGAGCACTGCCAATGCTATAAATCTAATAAGGTAGGCGATGTGAATCAATGTGTACTGTCCTTGACTCTCTGTTCCTATTAGAATTCTGAAAGATCATTAGCTACCTCTGGGATATGTTTGATTAATGTGTTTGGTTAAACAAAAAAAGTGAGGTCACTCGTGAGTAGAACGTTAAAAGGAGAAAAAAAAACTGAATATCAGAGTGGAAGAGGGAATATATGCTTTTAAAGCATGTTCTAATCAGAACCACAGTGTGATGTCACTGCAAGAAGTGACTTCACCACCTTGTTCAGGTGCCTCTAAGTCACAGTGCAGGTGACATGTGGCATGTGGCAGAAATATTAGCACACCTTCTGGAACTGTGTCCACCAAGGCACTACAAAGCTCCTGAACACACTCTGCTAACAAGCTCCATAATGCTATTTTCAAGATCACAGCAGGACAAATTTTTCTCTGTCATTACAAAGCCAGGATACAGTCCTGCTCTCTGTTACAGCATGGGCCTTTTGTTATTCTATTCTTCATGGAAACACTCAACATCTTCTGCTGTTTGCAGCATCGCCTCCCCACCGCTGTGCTCCACTCTCTTCTCAAGGTTTTCCTGGAAATGAAGTGGAGGCAGTGCACTTCCCTGAATGTCATACATTGCTTTGTCAGAGTAAGACCACAGATTTGGATTGTTCTGTGCTCCTTTATAGAACACTTGTTTTCTTACACACTGTACAAATGAAACTAATTTTGTAAACTGAGTACTTTTTCTATCTTTCACTTTCCCCTCAAAATGCTGCCTTCTGTTTATTC
Organism: Peromyscus maniculatus bairdii; assembly: GCF_049852395.1. NCBI lineage: Eukaryota > Metazoa > Chordata > Mammalia > Rodentia > Cricetidae > Peromyscus > Peromyscus maniculatus. Next base: position 15,928,197 of record NC_134868.1, read on the forward strand.
CCCTGCTCTTTACAATTAGCTTTATGATGTATGACCAGAACCTAGACACTGTGCTTTGAGTCTATAACTCTCACATGTCTGCTGACAGTTATGAATCCCTTGATTAGTATAGGAAGAAACGACTAATAACAACTCTGTCTGATTTATGGTCTGCACTGCATGGCTATTTAAGCCCTTACATTCAAATGCATTTCTGCAAATCTTTTCATTACTTATAGGGAGCTAACATAAGCTGGGATTTTCAAAGTAATACAGTATCTAAGTAGCATCCATTATCAATGCTGTGATACATCCACAAATGCCAAAGGCTGACAGCTGAGACTTGCATTCGTTTTCAAAAATTAATAAATAATTCTTTAAGAATATATAGTTATAGCAACAGAGTTTGCATATCAGAAACAGTTTGAAATATAAAATGTCTGAATTTGGAGCTGAATATGGGTCAGACCTTAAATGTAAGAATTGCTCTCTGCTACCATCCCCTGCCCGTAACTGGTAACATCTACTTCTGGCTTTCTATGATGGGTTGGAATCTTAGACATGAGCTTCATAAGACAGAACTTAACAGATATTATCTTCAAGCTTTTAAATGGTGTGGGCAGGGTTAGTTCTGGTTTTCCTTACATGCAGTAGACAAAAATTCTTAAAAAATTCAACTTTCCTAATCCTTTCCTTATAAATATATTTATTTATAGAGATATATATGGATATATATTTATGGAGAGGGAAGGGGGTTTGTTTTGTTGTGCGTATTAGAAAATCTATTTTTCTCCTCTTACTTGGTCTTTGCTGATGTCCTCACAAGTCTACTTGATAGTCTATTTTAGCTTTTAGTCACCCCTGTTATGTACATACTTATGCTTGCCTAATAGCATGCATTTGTTCCATGATACTTTGGTAGGATAAAAGTAAAATATTTTTAATCAAATTAAATTCGGCTCTCACCAAATACTAGATTTAACAGGAACTTTAGCCTTCATCTTTTTGCAAATATTGTCTTCTTTTCTGCTCTTAGAAAAAGCTGGAACTTCTCAAGGATAACATCTAAAGAAATAGGCAAAAGAAAGCTTCATGCTCATTCTGTCATAGTTTACAATTTTTCTTGACCTCATTAAGATCCAAGTGTCCCATTTGATGGTTGTGGTTCTAAAAGCATGACATTCGTGTCCTCCAAGACAAACATGGTAACCAGGGAAGTGTACCATTGCACCCACACTAAGGTCCTTAGCATACCCAGCCCTGGACTGTGATTAGTTTCTTGACTTTTAAAAAGGGTATGTATGTATGTATGTATGCATACATATATGTATATATTATTTTGAGGCGGGCTACGTGTGCTCAGTCATGTGTGTTGGGGTCCAAGGACAGTTTACAGGACTTGATTCTCTCCTTTCAACATGTTAGCTCTGGAATTCAAACTCAGGTCATCATGGTAGAAAGCACCTCACTTGCTGAGAGTTCTCGCTCACCCGTAAGTTTATTTTCATTGAGAGAAATTTCTACTCCTCAGGAATCCAATTCATTCTCACTTTCATTTGAGAACAAGGTATTTTCTTCTCCAAGAGTACAGGATTTCAATGCACAGACTTCCTGTACTTATTCCCAGATAAAAACTAACCCAGAGTTCCTCAGCATCTCAGCTGATGGTAAAAGTAGGTTTCTCACACATTTTGGTAAGTCTACATCTGGAAACACAGTCAGTTTTTCAATGGGTCCTTTGACATGAAAAGATAACAGATAGATAGGTAGGAAGGAAGGCAGATGACAGATAGATGGATAGATAGATAGATAGATAGATAGATAGATAGATAGATAGATAGATGGATGGATGGATGGATGGATGGATGGATGGATGGATAGATAGATAGATAGATAGATAGATAGATAGATAGATAGATAGATAGATAGATAGATAGATGATAGATAAGATAGATGATAGATAGGTGGTAGGTAGATGCATGCATACATACCTACCTACCTACATACATACATATATACATAGTTACATAAATAGATAGTTGCCAGAGTGGTGTGTGTGTGTGTGTGCGTGTGTTACATGGCATGGCAATTTAGAATAGATTGTATGTATATATGGGTTTTATTCTTGAAGGAAAAAAAAAAGACAGGGATGGTTGTCATTAAAACCTATATGGTCTTTTGTAGTAATAGTTTTAGAAATGAAAGGAACTGTCTACCAGGCTACATAAACTGAAACTTAAATCAGGATGACAGTCATATATGTCCTTGATTTCTCACAGATACTATCCTGGGAACAATATATAGAAACTATCCAAAAGAAAAAAAAACAATAATGATTTTTCATCTAAATTTAAATAGGGCCCTCAAAGTGATTGAAAACTGCAGGAGGCCAGCTGAAGATTATAGAATCATTTAATAACAAACAATTAAGTGTAGCTAGAGTTTTTCTGCTTTGCCCACAGTCAGGACAAATCTTTGTCACCCGCCAGTCCCACAGCCGCTCAGACCCAACCAAGTAAACACAGAGACTTAATTGCTTACAAACTGTATGGCCGTGGCAGGCTTCTTGCTAACTGTTCTTTTATCTTAAATTAATCCATTTCCATAAATCTATATCTTGCCACGTGGCTGGTGGCTTACCGGCAACTTCACATGCTGCTGGTCATGGCGGCGGCTGCAGTGTCTCTCCTCGTCAGCCTTCCACTTCCCAGAATTCTCCTCTCTCCTTGTCCCACCTACTTCCTGCCTGGCCACTGGCCAACCAGTGTTTTATTTATTGACCAATCAGAGGGATTTGACATACAGACCGTCCCACAGCACTTCCCCTTTCTTTTTTTTAAAAGGAAGGTTTTAACTTTTACACATCTCCAAAGTCAACTTGGTATATTTGGGAATTTGGGCGTAGCTTCTCTTACTACTTCCTGCTGGAGGGGGGTGCTGTATCTTATGGGGACACAAAGAAAATTTTAGGATCATGGAGTAGTCCGTGAGGCCGTATCGTCTGAGCCAGTTGCCTTGAAACGATTCTGGATGTTGGATCATCTGGGCCATGGTGTCATCGGAGACCTTTCAGGTGGTCTTGGCTGGTCAAACCTGATGTATCTTAATCTGGAACAAATCCATAGCCTCTGGCTTTCTGTGGAAACAAAAGCAGAGCCTCCTTTCCAAAGCAACATATCCTTACATCCAAATTTTGAAGTTAGGGTACCTTTAAAATACACATTTTGGCATAACTCAACAGCTTTTGTAATCAAATGTTTCTCTTCAGTTATGAATATCAAAGAGAACATAATCCAGATTCTCTGTGTGGTAGCCATCTTTATGTGGCTTATGTTTTATATTACCTTGAGCCTATTGCTTTAAACTGCAGCCTTCTAAGCCTGAAACGGCACTGTGGCTGCTGGCTCCACCCACTTCAGCTTCCCAACATGGCGGTGGTACGTTTTCCGCCAGCTCTGGGAGCCATCTTGGGTCTGTGCTTTTATCCAAGCAGCGTGTAGCCCAGAAACCTCTTTTTGTTTTGTACTAGTAAAGGCTAAATCCACCAGGCAGCTTAATGTGCCACTTGCAGAGGCCTCATTCCCGCCATACTGCAGGTTAAGCGCACACGCCAGGAACCCGCCAGTAACTCAAACCGGCAGCTGCCGCTCATTTGAGAGAGACAATTAGGAAGCTGTTTTTAGCTCCGTTTTAGAATCTTTTTTCTCAGGTTTTAGGTGGAAACTCTTGCCCCACGTTGGGCGCCATTTGTAGCTAGAGTTTTTCTGCTTTGCCCACAGTCAGGACAAATCTTTGTCACCCGCCAGTCCCACAGCCGCTCAGACCCAACCAAGTAAACACAGAGACTTAATTGCTTACAAACTGTATGGCCGTGGCAGGCTTCTTGCTAACTGTTCTTTTATCTTAAATTAATCCATTTCCATAAATCTATATCTTGCCACGTGGCTGGTGGCTTACCGGCAACTTCACATGCTGCTGGTCATGGCGGCGGCTGCAATGTCTCTCCTCGTCAGCCTTCCACTTCCCAGAATTCTCCTCTCTCCTTGTCCCACCTACTTCCTGCCTGGCCACTGGCCAACCAGTGTTTTATTTATTGACCAATCAGAGGGATTTGACATACAGACCGTCCCAGAGCAAATTTGAGATGACTAGCTGAGATGATCCAGTCTCAAAGACTACTTGAATAAGGACTTGAGATAAACCCTGAACTTTGGCATTATACACAGACTGGATAATGAAGGATATAGTTACCTCTCTTAGAATTTGACAATTAACCTAAAATTTTTCTTTCAGGATAAAGAAAATTTCGCCCATACCCAGCAGGAAGCAAATTTAAGAATACGACGCCCACATTCCCAAAGAGGTGGTGTGGGGCGGGTGGTTTTTTGGTCTTTTTAATGGGTTTTGGGTCTGGGATAATTTTCAGTGTTTAGGGGGGTTGGTTACAAGTTATTGTCAAGGGTTAGGAAAAAGGCTAAGCAAAGGAGATTAGATTTAAGGTTCTTGTTTAAAAAAAAAAAAAAAAGAAAGAAAGAAAGAAAGAAAGAAGGAAAGAAAGAAAGAAAGAAAAAAAAAAGAAAGAAAAGAGAAAGACAATTATTAGTTTTAAATACTTTACATTGGATTGAATTGTTTTATATTATACACAAATTTGAAACTGATATTGTTAGAAAATGCTATATGTATATTTCTAATTGTATTTATTCCATCCATTTAACAATGTAATGCAAATTTCTGATCCTTGAATGTTATTATTATCAACTATTAGGATATAAAGAAATGAAAGCTAGTAGTTAGACATTATCATAGAACTTGTAGTCATATTAGATATGTTTTAAAAATTGAGCAGAGATGTTTTAGACAGGTCATCTTCAAACCCTTCAGAGATCTACAGAATATGGCATTTAAAATGTTTTAATAACTTAGAAAATTTTTCTTTTTTGAGACATGTCGGCTCCTGGCAGTACCAATCTACTTTAGAGAAAATATGGGCATTGAAGAAACTGCATATGGAGTCAACTTTCATTCTGGCAAAAGTTAGCCACTGGACAACAAAGTATCCTCGAATCAACAGGACAAAATGGACAGACAGATCACGAAACAAGGGACTACTGATTCTTGCCAAAACAAGTGTGGTTATGGCTTTATCAAAAGGCATCTTCTGAGGCCAGGACAATATGGCCCCATCCCTGAAGTGGCCTTCGCATCCGGAAAAGGTACAGTGCCCTTTTCTTCGAAGGCAGCTTAACAGGCAGAGGGCCGATGGATTCTGTTGTACAATGGAACAGCAGCTGAAAGCTCATGCCTCTCAAAAGTAGACTGGCATTTAATAGAGGGATGTGGAGAAGAAGGGGATGCTGAGATGAAGCCATATATACACAACCAAGAAGAATGGACAGCTGAATTAAAAAACTGTCAACAATTTCCAGAATTTAAAATCCTGAATCATGACAGGACACTAGTGGAATTCAGGTGTTTCTGGTACGTGGACTGCTCTCACCCAATGTGAGGTTGAACTGTTGACCTTGTGTACATCCTACTTCACAAATGAGTCTGTCAGATACACTAAGCCTATAGGCTGAAGATGATGCCCCAACACTGCGGAGAAACCTCAGGTGACTGCCCAGGCAGCTGGCTGTTTCTGTCAACTCACAAAATTTTTTTGGAAGTTGCTTGCATGCACTTCCTGTTTTTATTTTTGTTAGCTAATATTATTCCCTTCTTGGGTCTCTGAGGGAGTTGAAGATTAGTTAGTTATGGTTGAAGATTAGTTAATTATAGTTGAAAATTAATTAGGATAGAAAGTACATTAGATACATCTTGGAATTATCAAAATAGGATAGATAATGGAATTATTTTCTCTGATTCGTCAAATACCTGTTTAGGTATTTATTACTTGTATATATTGTATATAGTTATTGTACTTTTGTATATAGTTTTTCTTTTGTTAGTCATAACCTTTTGCTTTTTTTCTTTTTATTAAAATAGAAAAGGGGAAATGTGGTGGTAATCTAATTGTATTGAAATATTATTTTGATTTGTACTGAAATATTAATTTGATTGTATGTTAATAAATAAAGTTGTCTGGGGGTCAGAGCTATTAGAGCCATAGCAAGAGTGTGGCGGTGGTGGCACACGCCTTTAATCCCATAGATATCTGTGTGTTCAGGGTCAGAGCTATTAGAGCCATAGCAAGAGTGTGGCGGTGGTGGCACACGCCTTTAATCCCATAAGATCTCTGTGTGTTCAGGGATACAGCCAGCATTGGAGACATATGCCTTTAAGACCTAGGGGGCTGTACATTCAGACAGTGACGAGGCAGTCATGTGTTTGGGTTTACAACCAATGAGAAGGCAGAACAACATACTTTAAAAATACGAACCGAGAGGAAGTAGGTCTCTTTTCGCGAAGCTGGGACAGCAGGAGGAAGGGTGAGATTTTAGCTCTGAGCTCTGACTTCTCGGCTTTCTCTTTTACATTGTTTCTGTGTTTCTTATTTAATAAGACGGTTGGTTACATCTACAATTAAGCAAATCCAAAGTGCCAGAAGGAATGAGTGGTTTTCTCTTCACATAGCTACCCCTACAGCTACTGTAATGTAGATATCGACACTGCCTGAATCAATTGCTCCCACATGCAACTTCAGGATAAATTATTAATTCTTCCATCTGGATCCCTACTCTTCCTCCACAACTCCCTCTCCAAAGATTCTCCTTAAAAAAAAGAGCATATGCAAAGAGAATAGAATAACACCATGCCAATGCAAATCTTTCATTATTATCAGGCTTTTATACCAAATCTTACTGGATTATCTCAGTGGGTTAGACATTCTTAATTCTGCATTTCTTTATTATATAGCTGAAGCTGGAGGGTTTGTTAGTATAAGAACATGTTGATGTTGATCCCTTTAGCCCTGGAAGCCAAAGTTTACAATATCAGTACTCTTAGGCTGGTGACATGGAACAGACACCAGCCCCCTTCATTGATTATGAATGCCTGGGAAAATTTTGCATTCTCTCCCACAATATGATACACAAACTGCTGGAAATGACATATGTCAAATGAGGAGAAAGAGTAACAAAAGAAAATACTCCAAGAAATTAAGGCATAGTTTGCTTCCATAGAAACTAATCTATGCTTTCTGATTTAATATTCTACTGCTTGTAACACAGCTCAGTGAATGTGCTGGCCCGAGTCATTCATGATGTGTTTGGTAATGAATTAAGTAAAGAAAGAAATGGCTCTGCCTTTTAATTTATAAGAGTAAAAATAATATGCAAGATTCTTAGAATTATTATCACACCCTGTGTATTCTATTAGATTTATTTTCAAAGTCTGATCATTTATATGTTGCTCTTAAAGATTTATTTTCACTGGACTCAGAAGTAGAAGTTCTCAGTGAGGACAGCGAACGTCACTTGGCAATCCATTCCTGGCAATTTCCCTTTGGCTTTCTTCATTGTCTTCGTGAAAACTTTAACATGCTCTACAGCTTCTTCCTCATTTTTCTTAATGCTTCATTCCTTCAAAGCACTACCTCAGCATTTGTGTTGCAGGACACATGGGGTAAGATGGTGAATTTTGCGTGCTTCTGTCCTGAGTTTTTTGCCTTCTTGTTTAAAAGCTTTCTGACAGCATATTGGTGGACATCATCTTCTTTAGAGATATTGCAAAGCTTTCCAATTCTGATAGTTCTTTGGGTTCCAACTGTGGAGTCACACTAGTGTTTGTCAGTCCAGAAATATTCATCTCTCTCCCTCCCTCCCTTCCTCCCTCCCTTCCTCCCTCCCTTCCTCCCTCCCTCCCTTCCTCCCCCCCTCACTCTCTCCCTTCCTCCCTCTCTCCCTTCCTCCCTCTCTCTGTCTCTCTCTACCTCTCTCTGTCTGTCTCTTTCTTTCTCTCTCTCCACAAAAGCAAGACACAAACACCAGGGTCCGTTCCAGGACTGTGTCCTCAGAGCATATCCTCTTTTTTTTAAGTCTTGGTCCTCTCCTTTGAGTAGTATCAGATGCTGGTCCCTTGTAATGTTTCTGTAAGACTTCCTCTCAAAAAGGAAGAAGGAAATGTTTTAATACATAGACTCCTAAGGAGAACAAGAAAGGCATATGAAGAAGCAATCTAAAGAAAAGCCCCAAGTTGAGAGACACAAAATTCCAAGAGGACAGTTATGTTCCAGGCAGCAAAAAAAAAAATGAGCTAAAGGCACTAACAATTCAGGGGTGGATTATTGAAGATGAATTGGTTGACAAGACATAGACAACTGGCAAAGTTGTAGGGCTGGTCAGTAATGTGTGCCTAGAAAGCTAAGTAAGCAAAATCAAGACTATACAAGAAAAAAGAAATTAGAGAGAAAAAAATCTAGCTTGCTGCACACTTCATTTACAGTGTAATGGAAACACTAAGGGTTCCAAGGAAGGCTTTGCTGTAACATCATGGAAACAATGATGAAATGAGAACTGTGTGGGGCAGAGAGTAAGGAATAGAGATAAAGGAAAAATCTTCATCATCAGAAATCAATGTAGAAACTGAAACCTCTAGAATTAATGAAAGCTGAGTCTACTGTGCGAAAGCAGTACACACCAAACCAAAAGAGGATAGCTTCAGAGAAATGAAGGATACTCTAAACACGTGGGTTTTCTTTTTTTAAAATTATATAGCACTATTTACATTTTAAATTTCATTTGTGTATCATTTAATAGTATATGTAGCATGAATTCTAAATGGTCTTATAATAAAAACCCGGAGCCAGATATTGGGGTAAAAGCTGAAAGATCAGAGGAAACAAGCCACAGCCACTTCTCTCCTTGCCAACTCCACAAATCCTCTGACTGAATGCCCCTGAGTCCTCAGCTGAAAGGTGGCTAATTCCTGTCTCCTCCCACCTTACATTCCTTTCTCTACCCAGCCATGTCACTTCCTGTCTTGACCTTCCTACTACTGGGATTAAAGGCATGTGACTCCCAAGTACTGGGATTAAATATGTGGAATCCCTAGTGTTGGAATTAAAAGTGTGTGCCACCATTGCCTGGCTGTCTTTTTTAGACTGGATTAATCTCATGTAATACAGGATGGCTTTGGACTCACAGAGATCCCAGTGGATCTCTGCCTCCCAAGTGTTAGGATTAAAGGTGTGTGTGCTACCACTGCCTGACCTCTGTGGCTGACGCTGTGGCTGGCACGGTACTCTGATCTTCAGGCAAGCTTTATTTCTTAGATAACAAATATATCTTAATAAATCAAAGCCTAGAAGAGAACTGAAAAGGAAGGAAAGATAGGAGGAAAGAAGGAAAGTGACTTAGGGGTAAAATGAGGAAAAGGGCTAGGGAGAAATTCCTACAAATAAGAGCACTTGCTACTATGAGGATCTGAGTTCAAATCCCCAGCACCCATATAAAAAGCTGGGTGCACCTGTAACACTTGCACAGTAGTGGGTGAAGACAGGAGAAATGTGAGGGCTTCCTGCCCACCTGCTCAGTTCCAGACACCCAACATTTTCCTCTGAACTCCATGTGCATGCATTGGCACATACCGACTCCCACACGTGTATGTACACTACACATCCCCTCACACACATACACACTCTGAAATTAAAATAAACTTTATGGCCAGCAAGATGAATCAGTGTGTAAGGTGCCCAACACCAAGCCTTACAAACTGAGCTTGATCCTTAGAACCCAACCACATGGTAGAAGGAGAAAACACACCCCTACCAGAGTCCTCTGACCTCCACACAGTCTTTTCACACACGTGTGTTGACCCACATACACTAGATAGATAGATGATAGATAGATAGATAGATAGATAGATAGATAGATAGATGATAGATAGGAAGATGGATGATTGATAGATAGATAGATAGATAGATAGATGATAGATAGATAGATAGATAGATGATAGATAGATAGATAGATAGATAGATAGATAGATAGATAGATAGATAGATAGATAGATTTTTTTAATAAAATAGAAATTGGGGAGATTTAATATTGCGTACTGTTCTTGCAGAGGACCATACAGTTCTCAGCACTCACACTGGGCTGCTCACAACTACTTGCAACTCCAGTTGAAAGGATCCAACATTCTCTTCTAGTATTGGCTAGCACTGCACTCATGTACACATACTCAAAGACAGACATATAGACACAGAGTTAAAAATATTTGCTAAATAAAAATTACCCCACAGACAGAATTGCCACATTCTTATGAAAAGATATGAATTGTAATATTAAAGGCATCCATCAGGATACAGAATAAAATAACATAATCACTGAAAAGAGTACATTTTAGGTCATATTACCAATCATTTTCAACTGTATGTTTTCATTGAGCTTTCTTGGTCCCTTTTCTATTGGTAAACTTGACTAATTTTCCGGCTCTCTTGCAGTACATAAAATCCTTGGCTGTCGTTTTTTATAACTTGGCCAGAATAGAAGATAATATGTCCTCCAGCTGTATCCATGCAGAAATAGCCTATTGTTCTAACACTGTGTGAGTCAGGTTGAATCTGGAAGCACTCTTCTCCATTATTTCAGACTGGCATTCAGTCCAGCCTTGATTTTTATTTTCTCAGACATTACTTTACCATTATTTCCCAAATCCTATTCACAAGACATTTACAATCAGATCTATTTTTGCATGCATTTTTCTTCAATCTATCTACTGCAAAATCACTTACACTCAATTATGAGTCATGAAAATTACACAGTTTAGGATGTTGTCAAAAATTGTCAAGTTACATGGGACCACACTGTACAATAAGAGAAAAGAGCTGATATAACTTAAAATGTGCTTCCCACCTTTCAAGAATTTTCATACATCACTCAATGATTAATCTGATATCTGAAAAATCAAAATTAATTAGCCAACATAAAATCAAAAGAACGAACATCCTAGGCAGAGATAACACTGAGCAAAGATGAGGAGAGCATGGATGTAGCTGGAACAGAGAGACATTACTGCACCTGTGGTGTAGTGGAAAGGCAGTCAGACATCCGTAAGCCTGGTAGGCATCTGGGTTTTATTACAATGGCAGTCAAGACCATATGCGTATCTTAAAGCAACGAATCAGCATGGTTGTCTCACATTCTTAAAATATTGGTATTACCCGGTAAACATATGCAAATGAAGTCAACAATTAAACACATATGGAAGAGAGGTTCAATTGTTTTCATTGTTTCTATGTGTGGATTTTTTAAATCTAGATACAAATTCTGTGAAAGATGTCTATGTATTATGTATATGATTATCAAGTAGCACTGGTATTTATGCTGATGCTACAGATACCTGCACTTTCTAAGATAGACATCTAAAGTCCTCATTTTCTACACATATTATAGTATTGTTTTCATCTGCACTACATATATTCATCCTAAAATTATTTTGGAGGAGTTCCTGTGGACAAGAAAGTCACTACTATAAAACATAGTATGGCGAGCAGAATTTGTATTCAGAGAGCTGACCACTTAATGAAAATTTTTAAAATACTCTAACCCTCCTTTGGGAAATAATTTAGAACCACTAAGTATAGATGGCCCTTCTGTTTTAAGTCTATGAAAACCATGTATTCTCACAAAGGACTCATTATACAAACTTGACATCTTGCCCTGACCTTTTCTTGATCCAAACTGATGCCTCTTTGCAGGAGAATTGAATCTTTATACCTACTGATTAGGATAAGGCTGTACATGCTTGAAAGTATGCTTTCTGAATCTTTCTTTGGACGTTCTACTAAAGGGTCCACAGTAAATACAGTTCTTTGTTGAAGAGAGAGGCTTCTCCTTTTTAGTTACCTTCCCCTTCCCTTTCTTCCCTCGAACCCTCGCCACATCCCCTCCTCTCAATCTCCCCATGCCCTCCCTCACTCCCTCTCAAATTGATGGCCCATTTTCTTTGATTATTATTGTAATTTTATATATATGTGTGTGTGTGTGTCGTTTTATATATTTATATATGTAAATGAATAAATATATAAATATAACCTGCCAAATACATTTAGCGTTGCTTATGTGTATATGATTTCAGGGCTGATCCATTTATATCAGATAACCTGGGAGAGACTAATTCTCCCTCTCTCGGGAGTTATTACTTTCTTGTAGTTCTTTTCTTTTTTCTATAGTTCTTAGTCTAGATGTGAGACCCAATGAGATTTTTCCCCTCCCACTCTACCATTTCTGTTGGCACTGTCATTGTACAGGTCTTGGTTAGGTAGCCATGTTGTTGAGTTATCATTGAAGGCTTCCCTGTCATTTCTAGGGACACAATCTCACCCCTTTGTCTTCTGACTCTTATAATTGTTCTTTCTCCTCTTCTGTGAAGTTTTGTAAACCCTAAGTACAGCTGTGTTGTAGATATATCTGTCAGGATGGGGCACCCAAAACAAGGTGGTCTCTGAATTATGAGCAGTTATTGTTTTCTGTAATGGTGTCTGTTTGCTGTCAAGAGAAGCATCTTTGTTTCGGATGACAGCTACACTTCTCTGTGGGTATAAGGAGGTTTAGAATGCAGTTAGGGACTGCTCTGTTTAACAAAGTGGCAGTAGTAAGTTCTGCTCCAAACTCTATGAACTCACAAGATCTGGGTAGTTGACTAGGTTTCTAGTACCAAGTATTATTTTCCTCCTGTTGTCTTTAAGTCCAATTAGACTGTCTAGCTGATAATGTCCATGAGGATATAAGTACCATGATTGTATCTTTAGGGAAAGCTTGCCATGCTGGTCAATGTTGTGGTTCATAGGTACCACAGCTAGATAGGAGCTGTTGCTATGAAAGCTAGACCGAAGGAAGGAGGCTTCCAGGTTAAATCCAGCTCAAATCTTTCCAGTCCTGTGTCTGAAGTGTTCAGTGTCTTCAGCAATAGGGCTTACCTGGAACCTCTGAGAGGCAACCAAGGACAGCAGCCATAGATTGTATTGTTTGAGGAATTAGACTACCCTGACCAACAACTTGAATGGAGGTTTCTCATGCCTGAAACTATAAAGCCATATGATTTCTCGAGGCTTTATTAAAAATCCTCAGTGTTATTTGTCTCTACTCCTTCCCTCCCTGCTATGGGCGGTCTTCCTGTATGCTATGAATATGTGATCCTCCCATTGGCTAATAAATAAAGTTGCATGGGCCTATAGCAAGGTAGCTTAAAGACAGGCATAAATCCAAGCAGATAGAAAGAAAGAGAAAGGGGAGGCAGAGAGACGGCAGCCTGCCACCCAAGGAACAACATGCCAGCAGACCAGTAAGCCATGAAACACGTGCCAAAACATAGATTAATAGAAATGGGTTAATTTAAATTATAAGAGCTAGCTAGCAAAAAAGCCTGCCATAGGCCATGCAATTTGTAATTAATATAAGCCTCCGAGTAATTATTTTATGAGTGGGTGGCTGTGAGACCATGGGAACCGGTGGGACCCAGAGAAAACTTCTGATATACCTCCCCTTGTGTATCGACCTCAAATTTGTATAAAATGATGGTTTTGCGATAGTTGTCCATGAGTTCCTCTTATAAAAAGACTCCATAGAAAAGTAAGCTGTTGTTTTTACTTTATTGTCCTAAGCATAAAATATAAACCCTTCCTCAGAAAACTTGAAAAAGTTAAAAAAAGATTGTTAAGACCCTCTAATTTGAAACTTAATTTCATGTTTAACTTTCTCTGTTATCACTGACCTAGAACAAGAGAGTCTTCCCTTTAGTGTTGTATTTCCCATGAAGATTCTTATATTCACTCCGAGAAGGGTGGGCTTTTCAGAACCCATTGCTTCCTGACCACGTTAGGGTTGAAAGTTTATGTGTGGTGGGAGGGAGGCTCCCTGTGTGCTGAGATGTTCTAATTTAGCCAAAAGAAATGTGTTACCGAGAGCAAATAAATAATAACTCATTTTGTTTTCATCTTGACAAATTTGAAGGACATCTTAAGAGTCCTAAAATAATTAGTTTTACCATTTCATTTTACATTACTGAAAAGCAAACAGCTTTCATTGGTCTTATGACTTTTGGACTGTTTAATATAATCATCTGCATTGAATTTACATAAAAATTATTCAATACTAATACTTCTTTATATGTAGAATAATATTAAAATGTATCTTGATGTCTGAGACTATGTGACAGCTCATTCGTTGCCTTTTATTTAATTAAAGTCACAAATAACTTTTGTCATTAAAATGTAGAATATTTGAGATTCAGTGTTACCAGGACTAAAGCTGACGTGAATCCTGAAGGTTCTCTTTTCCATACAGCATCAGTGATACAAATGATCATCGTATTAATAAAAAACTTTGCTGTGTTCCTCACAGATGAGTGTGTAAGTAAGGTCTGTGCAGTGTGTGGGGGCTTACACGACAATGTAAAACATCTCATATTAAGCAAATTCCCAAGTTCACCTGAGAAATTAAATTTTACTTCAGCCTGTATTTATTATGATACCCTAGACTTACATTTCTTAGATTCAAAATGAGAGGGGTTAGCCGGGCGGTGGTGGCGCACACCTTTAATCCCAGCACTCGGGAGGCAGAGCCAGGCGGATCTCTGTGAGTTCAAGGCCAGCCTGGGCTACCAAGTGAGTCCCAGGAAAGGCGCAAAGCTACACAGAGAAACCCTGTCTTGAAAAACCAAAAAAAAAAAAAAAAAAAAAAAGAGAGGGGTTATTTTTAAATGTCTTGTCACATTATCTGATCATTGAAAGTTACTTCCTTGGGAATTGGTATTAGCAGTAAGTTAAAAGACCTCCTCCAGACCATGCACAGTGTGTATTTCTGCAGTTAGTACTAGAGAAGTTGGTGCTAAACGTGGTCACTGATCCCGGGAAACGCCTGAGTCATAAGTCCTTCTGCTACTGAATACTTCCCCTGATCAGGACGTTGGGTTTTGTTGTTTTTTGTATGTTCGTTTTACTGCAAACATCTTCACTTTTCTTAATCCAGTCTTCCCATTGTCGGTATTCTTCAAGTTTTCAACACATCACAGAAAACTAGGTCTAACTCTACAAGGAAAAATTCTCAAAAAGTTCATGAGTTCCCACTGGCTTGGTTCGGTTGTATCTGTAAGTTTCCCCATCATGGTCTTGATGCCCCTTGCTCCTAGAATTCCACTTCCCGGTCTTCTGCCTGGTGTTTGGCCGTGGCTCTCTGCATCTCTTTCTATCAGTTACTGGATGAAGGCTCTATGATGACAGTCATGTTAAGGTATTCACCAATCACTGGGGTAAGCCAGCTCAGGCACCCCCTCCACCACTGCTAGTAGTCTAAGCAGGGGTCATCCCTGTAGATTTCCTGGGAACTTCCCTAACACCAGGTTTGGACCCACATCTGTGGAGCCTACATGAAACAAGACTGGGCCCTCTGCATAGGCAAGACAGTTGTGTGCTGTGGAATAATGCTTTTGTACATTGGTTTAATAAAATGCTGACTGGCCAGTAGCCAGGCAAGAAGTATAGGCAGGATAAGAGACAAGTAGAATTCTGGGAAGAGGAAGGCTGAGTGAGGAGACACCAGCCCACCGTCCAGGGAGCAGCATGTAATGGCACACAGGTAAAGCCACAGAACACGTGGTGACACATAGATTAACAAAAATGGGCTGGGTTTAAGTGTAAGAGCTAGTCAGTAGTCAGCCTGAGCTAATGACCAAGCAGATTGGACTAGGCCCTCTGCATAAGTGAGACAGCTGTGTAGCTTGGTCTGTCTGAGGGGCCCCTGGCAGTGGGATCATGATCCATCCCTGGTGCATGAACTGGCTTTTTGGAGCCCATTCCCTATGGTCGGACACCTTGCACAGCCTTGATGCAGGGAAAGGAGCTTGAACCTGCCTCAGCTGAATGTACTAGGCTTTGCTGACTCTTCATGGTAGGCCATACCTTTTTGGAGGAGGGGATGGGGAGTGGGCTGAGGGGGAGGGCTGGCAGGGAGCAGGAGGAGGGGGGATCTGTGGTTGGTATGGGGAATGAATGAGAAATTTCTTAATAAAAAAAAAAGGAGAAAAATTCTCAAAAAGACTGAAGACATCTCAGTGGTTAAGAGCACTTGTTACTCTTGCAAAGAATCGAGCTTCAGTTTCCAGCATCCTTATGGTGGCTTACAGCCTATACAACTCCAGTTACAGAGGCTCCCCCACCCTTTCTTGACCACATGTGGTGAACAGATATACATGCAGGCAAAACACCATATGCACAAAATAAAACATAAAAGCAAAACTTCTTTAAGGCTTGGATCTGTGATCCGAGAAGTAAGTCCATATTAACCTGGGTTGTATGAATGTGAAAATAGATTTTAAAAAAAATTAAAATTAAAAACTTAGTTTTTGTAAGGCCATGCTTCTACTCCTTCTTTACATATCAAGCAATTTCTAGAGCTCTTTTCCTACCAGAAATCATAATGACATCCATCATGTGCTCTGGGGCAGTATCATCAAGCTGATAATGCACCTGCGTCTTTGCCGATCGCACTGACACAGAAACTAAAGGGGAGAGAAATTACATTTCTCAACAACTCTGTCTCTAAGCCCGAGAAACAGCCATTATCTCCATGGCAATCTATATTTAAGACAGTCATCCAATCTTCATCTATTTTTTCAGCTTATTTTTGTGCTTTCATAGAACTCCATTTTGAAAAGTGTTTCTTTTAATCACTTATTCTTTATTCCTGCAATTCAAAGACAGGTTTCATCTACTTGTAGAAAAAGAAGATATTTTGATGGAAGGTGTGTGTGTGTGTGTGTGTGTGTGTGTGTGTGTGTGTGTGTGTGTAAGTGGTCATTAAATAACAGAAAAGGGCTTCAGAAAACTAACAAGTATTGACTGTAGTAATATATAGAAATATAACATATGTAAACTGTATGGAAAATGTAATTGACTGCACAGTCATTATATAGATGAAAGCTCAAACAAACAACAGAAGGCATAGGACTCCTTAGACATTTAACAAGTATTCACTGCAATAAAACACAATATTTACTATTTTTAAAGAGCAGGATACATTTAGGAATATATATATATATATATATATATATATATATATATATATATGATGACAATGAGAAAAAGTGGCCATACATTTGAAAAAGAGCAAAGAGGGTTGTGTGGGAGGGTTTAGAGGCAGAAAATGAAAGGAATGAATGTTGTGATTATATTATGAACTCAATTTTTTTTAAATGATGATTTAACATTGGTGAATACATAAACCAATGGGAACTTATTTTGGAACTTGTTATGTTTACATGGGTATGATTGCTTTGTGATAATCAAGTAAGGATACAGCATGACCTTGTATAGTTTTATATATCTATGTTCTCTGTTGCTATAATTTATTATTTTAAAAAATTAGTAGCAGGGTGGTGTGGTGATATTTTATTTGTGCTGAAATGTGGTGATATTTTATTTGTGCTTTAATAAATAAAGCATGCCTGGAGATCAGAGGAAAAAGTCAGCCATTATAAGTAAACAAAGAAGTCAGGCAAAGGCAACACACACCTTTAATTCTAACTTGGCAGGTAGGGATCTGTCTGGATCTCTGTGAGTTCAAGGCCACACTGGAAACAGAGCAGGATGTGGTGGCACACGCCTTAAATTCCAACACTAGTTAACCAAGGAGGTCTGGAGGTCTGTACAGACAGACCAGAAGTGACAGAGCTTGGCAGGAAGAGGAAGTGATGTAGCTGGACAGAAAGAACAAATCAGATGGCAGAACAGCAAGGCATATAGGTGTGGGTAGACAGGAAGTAACTCGCATTTAGAAGCTGCTGAGTTGGTGAGGTAAGGTTAGCTGTGGCTTTCCCTATTTCCCTGATTTCTCTCAGGCTTTAACCCCAATTTCTGGCTCCGAGTGTTTTGTTTAATAAGACCATTTAGAAATTCATCTACAGAGTGTAGTGGAGTATGCCATTAATCCTAGCAAGAGATAGACAAAGGCAGGCAGGTTTCTGTGTATTCCAAGCCATCCAGGGCTCCATAGTGAGACCTTGTCACAAACAAAACAAAACAAAAAGGTATTAGTATAACATGAAGAGTCTTACTTATACCACCAGATGCATTATTACAAGGCATGTATTGATCTAGAAGTGGAGAAATTGTTTGTTGTAGTCAAATTAAAGCTAAAATTTTGTGGAAAAGAAACTTTTTATAACTATGTAGTAATTTTTTATATTATGGAGATATGAGAAAAGAAAAGAAGTTTATTCTACTATTTACAACCCTTATGCTTCTCAGATAATCAGTGTCAATGTTTAGCTGCCTTTTTTTTTCTTTCTGAAAAACCACAGATCTGAAAAAAAAAAAACAAACCTATTTCTATTCACTCATTTCAGTAAAATTCCAGGTATGTTCTTCTCAAACTCATATGGGGATAATAATTACTTCTTGCAGTAAAATGAGTAAGATTAGCTTTTAAGATTTTCTATATGAGCTCCAGTAAGAACACTTTGTTATTGTGCTACCCAAATCATGTTCCCAAATATAGAAATTCTTGGGCAAAAGAAGGAAATAGATCATTTAAAAATACAGAAAAGTGGTTGGGCAGTGGTGGCGCACGCCTTTAATCCCAGCACTTGGGCAGCAGAGGCAGGCAGACCTCTGTGAGCCAGGGCACTTACATAGAGAAACGCTGTCTTGAAAACAAACAAGCAAAAAATAAATAAATAAAAGTACAGAAAAGTTCTGGACGTGTCACTCAAATCAAATCAGACCAAGCACACCTGAAGCATTCACATGTGGCTAACTACCGGAAGTGCGTTATAATGTTTTAAATGTTTAAGTACTCAGAAATAGGAGAGGTCATATGGTAGCGGTACATAGCAATTAGCACTCACGATTTGAAAATATTTAATGATACGGAAGTATTTATTATGCACCAAATATTTGATGAGACACAATCCCTGATGTCAAAACAGAAGTGAGACTGAAAAACACCTGCGTTTCTGGCAATGTTTAGTGTTGTTGTTTATTTCTAGGCTTGCCAAATGTCTGTATTATCTTTTAGCCCTTTCACATTATCCAAAACCTGACAAACTATTTTCCATCACAGAAACAATATTCTACCACCATACTACAAATAATACTGGCTTTTTGGTATAAAACCTACTCCTTGCATTTACATAGTTATCGTAGCTTGTTCTTTGTGCCTTTTTTCAGTGTATATTACCATTATCAATATACAACCTTTAGAAATTATCTATATAATTGCCTTTTAATATTGTATTGAGTGATTATCTTCCACATTACCTAAATAGATGCTGGGTTTAGAAAGGAAGATAGGGAGGGGGGAAAGGAAGGGAGAGAGATAGAAGGAAGGAAGAAGGGCAGTAAAAAGCTCCCTGCCTTCTCTTCCTAATGTTTTTGTTCTCTTTTTAATTGAGGATGCCTGTGTCTTTTGTGAGAGTGTAGACATCAGTGCCCTGCCTACTGAGGACACTATATCCTGGAGCTGAAGTTATAGGCTTTGTGAACCACTGGATATGAATGCTGGGAACTGAACTTGGATCCTCTGGGAGAGCAGTCAAGGATTCTTAACCACTGAGCCAGCTCTCCAGCCCATGTGGGGTTTTCTTTGCTTCTGCTCTTTAAGATCAATACACAATAAATATATCTTAACGTTAATGTGGTATTTTATTTGCCTAAAACCTGAAGATACTGTTATATATTTGTATGAAACTGTCCAATTATTTTATAGAAGCCCACCACAAAGTGAATCAAATTACTTGTCAATATAGCAAAAAAAAAAAAACCAATACTTTAGATGAGATGAGTGACCTCATTCTGACCACTTGTGGCCATGGTGTACTATAAAGCTCTTTTTCCTTGGTGTGTGATAGGAAGTGAGGATGTCGGGTTGTTTACTCACTTTGTAGCCAGAGTAGAAATACCTGGTGCCATCTGTCCTTCCTCCAAAGTCACTCTGTCTCTACCTGAGGAGCTAAAGAACCTGAGATTGCCATTCGGAGGCTTGGCATGTTAGCCATCTTGGTGCCAATTCCTCATCTTTGTTTTTACACCATCCTGATCAAAAGCTTGCAGCACTTTTCCTGTGACCAGTATTTTAGAACGTGTTTTATTAGTCTTAGTTATATGTAGGTCTGTGTGTGTGCACATGGGTGTTGCTGGTGATTGCAGATACACAGCCAGATGTGTCAGATCTGCTGCAGCTGTAGTTACAGTTGTTGTGACCCACTTGACTCGGAACTGAACTCCAGTGCTCTTATACACTGAACTATCTCTTCAGCCAATGACCAATGTAATTTTCTTCAGTACAGTATTTCCAGGACTAATTCTCTATTCCCACACACATACTTAAGGAAAGTGTACTTGTTTGTGCCAGTTTCATTAGAGAACTGCTCTTGAATCTACCACCTTCCTGACCTTTGAAGGACTTCATAGTATTGCCAAGCCAACACTATGTCTACCTCAGCCATTTTCTAGAATTTAGTGGAAGCCTCCTGTGTTATCATGATGTACCTGCCGACTAGAGACCAACTAAACCCTTTACTGTACCTCTCCAACTTCCAGAATCAGGAAAACCAAAACCAGGTCCTGTTTGCACGTCCATTGAGCAGTTAACAGGTCTGTCCCTCCTGTGATTCTCATCCTTTTCCTGGACAAGCAAGCATCTCTACACCACTTCCTCATATGTTAAACCTTTCACTTGTACTTCTTTTCTGAAACAAAGTAGTCCTTACACTGATACCATGTCTGCTTAGTTTTCCTTTATTAATATGCCTCCCAAATAACTGCACTTCAGATTCACATTTATTTCCAATAGGCTTGTAACAGTTTCTTTAGTCAGTACTTGGGACATAACTACACAGTTTTAGCTACTTTATGATTGTTGTTCAAAAATACCAGTCAATAAGGAAAAGAAAAGCTTCCAGGTTTAAAAGCAGAGATTGCTATGTGCAAGCAAAACATGACTTTAAGAAGTAAACATGCTGGCTTGCTGGTAGCCACTTAAAAATTGGATTTTTTAAATACATATCCAGATTCCTATCTTCACCTGAAAATCCATCCTATCTGGTTACCTTGTCCCTTGCAGCAATATTTTGTTGGAGCTAAGTGTCCATGGAACCCTTTTGATAGGGCAAGAAATGTGCTTCTGAGCCAGCTTATGTTCCTTTGTTTCTTAGACTGGTCTGCTATGGGCATTTTACCTCTTAATCCACAGTATAAAAGTATGAACGTCTAAGCAAAGAGTTGAATATCAGGTTAGAGAGAAACCTGGACATCTCAACGTCTCATCTTAACATCCCCTAACATTTAATCTGCATAATGTTATATATTTCTTGAATTATGTTTTCACCAAGCACTAGGGGGTTGGATGTAAATAAAAGAAAGATACACCGATGTCTACATAAATATTATAGTGTAGACACTGTAATGTAGTGAAAATATGTGGTTGTAATACCATATAGTAATACAGTTATGTATAAACGACACCAAAAGAGAATGGCTGAGCATAAGCTTCATTCCATTCACAGAGCCAACTTCTCCACAAACACAACAAATGTTTACAAATGGGATGGCCTGTACTGACCTTTACAAGAATATTATAAACATCTATATCATCATTTGGATACAAACTCCTGGAGGTCATAACAGTAATCTTACATGACTTGAAAATGTCTGTTACAGACTGGGAAGCACTGAAAATTCAGTACCTCATTCTAGAATATATCTATATTTTTAACAAATTTTTCAAATATATATTTTGAATGCTTGGTAGATGCTACATAAACCAGTTGTTAGGGCTATCAATGTTTTGAAATATTTTCCAAATGCAACATGACCTGTTTATTTCAGAGTTCTTTCAAAGAAGAATTATTTTAAACTCTCAGGTTAAATTTTTGGAACTTGAAGGAAACTTTGAAAGTTATTGTATTTCAAACTCTCATCGATCTAGTTCTGAGGTTTAGTGTGAAGGTTCTTTAAACTCAGGAAATGATTTCTTTACCCTGATGTCAACTCGACACCGTCTTTCTGCTTTGGTAAAGCAGACATCTGAAAATGCTATCATAGATTCTTCACAGAGTCACCATATGTTTTGATACATGAAAATGTCATTTGATCATTCAATTTATTTCATTTTTCTATCATCTTCTTCTACTAATGCCTCAGTTTGAATCATCACTTATTTGAGGGGAAACAAATAAATACTCAGAACAGAATGCAACATTCTAGATTTTTTAATGATCACATCCAAGTTTGGCAGACTTATTTTCCTTGATGTGGACAGTATTCTGTCAGAGCAATCCTAATATCTAATAACTTACTTTTAGCTAGATGTCATCACTTCAATGTGCACTAAGTATAACTTTATCCCTCTGTTTCATTCCACTAATGTGCTCAGCTTCCTCGATACAACTCGATACAAAAATACAACTGGATAGTATTTTTATATTTATGTGTGATAAACCTATAGTTATAGAAGCAGCATTACTGTAAAAATTTTGCTTCATATTTCTTAAAAATAATATTTCAGCCTCTCTTTCAAACATCAGTTTAATAGGGTATCATATCATATCATGCCATAGCATGTGACAGTTTTCCTTGCAGGAATCTCAATCTCATCAATTGCTTACTCTATTATAGATCTTTGTGTTGTGATAGTAACAGAAGTCACATTTCTTATTGTAAAACCTACCCTGTATTTGGAAGCAGCTATAACAATAACCATAAGTCTGGTAGCAGACAGGAAATCTATTAAATGTTAACATTACACTTGTAGACACGTATACATCATCTACTCCAGTTAAATAACTTAAAAAAAAATAAAGATAAAATTTGTAGGATCATGATACTTCCTGAAAGAGGTCAGCATCCCAATCCCTGGGATCTGTGACTGTGTCATTTTATATCACAAAAAGGATTTTGCAAGTGTGATTTAGTTTAGGGTCATTTTTTTCTAAATTTATTTATGTCTGTGTGAGTGTGTTGGACCCTGGAGTTACAGATAGACATGACCTACCATGTGGGTACTGGGAATTGAACCCGGGTCTCCTGGGAGAGTAGTCAGTGTTCTTAACTGCTGAGCCATCTCTCTAGCCCTAGTTGAGGATCTTAAGAGGCCATTACCTTCTATTAGGTGGATAGATAGTGGACTCACCAAAGTCCTTCAAAGAGGCAGTTTGGGTTAAAAGAAGGCCGTGTGATTACAAGAACAGTGGTCATGATGTGTAAGAGCCAGTCCAGAAACACAGGCAGCCTAGAAGCTAGTG
The DNA here is from genome assembly GCF_049852395.1 of Peromyscus maniculatus bairdii. Taxonomy (NCBI): domain Eukaryota; kingdom Metazoa; phylum Chordata; class Mammalia; order Rodentia; family Cricetidae; genus Peromyscus; species Peromyscus maniculatus. The sequence goes on from NC_134868.1 coordinate 15,951,357, forward strand.
AAGGCAGAGAAACAAATTCTCTCCTGAAGCCTTCAGAAGGAACACAACCCAGCTGGCCCATTTTGCAGTCTACATCATGAACAGAGAGTACATTTGCGTTGCTCTAAGTCTCAGAGTTCTGTGGTTTGCTGTAGTAGCAATAGCAAACTATTATATTTCTTCACCAAATATTCCAGCATTTTTTTAAGTCTGTTCATCTAATAGACTTTTCAGAAGGCAAAATCAAATGCAAAGTCTATTCTGACAGATATTTATTAAAGGACACAAAGCAGTTTTTCTTCTTTTTCCTAGTGAATACATTATTTTTAATGTTTCCCAAGAATGCCATATTTTATGTTTGTTATATAGGAAGAAATTGTGCTAAGTACAAATTTTGGGCACCCAAATTGGCAAAATAACTTCCAGTCATTGTTATCTACTATCAGAAATTACTGATCTGTAACCATATTTAAAAGGATCACTATTGGAGGCTAGAGATGTGACGCAGAGGATAACTTTTTGCTCTTACAGAGAACCTAAGTTCAGTTCCCGAAACTACATGGTAACTCACAACCATCCCTAATTCCAGTTCCAAAGGATACAACACCCTCTTCTAACTCTGCAGGCACCACACACACACACACACACACACACACACACACACACACACACACTACATATATATGCACACAGGCAAAACAGTCACACATAAAATAAAATTTAAAAACATATTTTAAAAGGGGTAATTATCCCCCTTTCTTTCTTTCTTTCTTTCTTTTTTTTTTTTTTTTTTTGGTTTTTTTGTTGTTGTTGTTTTTTTGAGACAGGGTTTCTCTGTGTAGCTTTGCACCTTTCCTGGATCTTGCTCCATAGACCAGACTGGCCTTGAACTCACAAAGATCTGCCGGCCTCTGCCCCCGGAGTGCTGGGATTAAAGGCGTGTGCCACCCACCGCCCTGGCCTTATTCCCCTTTCTTGATAAGTCATTAATTACAAAAGAACTTGCTATAATATCATTAACTCTTTCTAAATGGTAATTTTTTATGTGAAGATGAGTTTGCATAATGATAAAGGTTTAAGAATTTGCTTAGACTAATAGAATTACTACAGAAAAAAAGAAAGTTTAATAGTTCAGACATTTGGAGACCATAAAGAATATAAAGAATACTATGGATAAAACTTATTTAAGACATTTTCCACAGAGCTGACACAATTCTAAGTGATCATGGGATGTTTTAAACAGGAATTGAAAAGCAACAAGCTGTAGAGATCCATGGTCAGGCCCCAGGTGGAGTTCCAGGAGTCCAATTGGTGAGAAAGAGGAGGGTTTGTATGAGTGAGAATTGTTGAGACCAATGTTGGACAAAGCACAGGGACAAATAGCCAAATGAATGGAAACACATGAACTATGAACCAATAGTTGAGGAGCCCCCAAGTGGATCAGGCCCTCTGGATAAGTGAGACAGCTGATTGGCTTGATCTGTGTGGGAGGCATCCATGCAGTGGGACTGGGTCCTGTACTCAGTGCATGAGTTGGCTGTTTGAAACCTGGGCCTTATACAGGGACACTTGGCTCAGCCTGGGAGGAGGGGACTGGGGAATCCGTGGCTGATACGTAAAATTAAATTAAATTAAATTATAAAATAAAAAAAAATTAAAAATCTACAAAAAAAAAAAAAAAAAAGGCTGGGCAGTGGTGGCGCACACCTTTAATCCCAGCATTTGGGAGGCAGAGGCAGGCGGATCTCTGTGAGTTCAAGGCCAGCCTGGGCTACCAAGTGAGTTCCAGGAAAGGCGCAAAGCTACACAGAGAAACCCTGTCTCGAAAAACCACACACACAAAAAAAAAAAGAATCACATTTAACTAAAAAAAAAGGAAAGAAAAGAAAAGCAACAAGCAAGAGCTTCAACCATTCGTTTCCTGGAGTATTACAAGATTACGAAACAAAATTAACTTTTGAAGTCAGACAAAATTGTTATATTTACCTTTCATTAACATGGATGTAACATGTTAGTATTGGACAAAAATATTAACCACATTGATTATCCATAATCAGCTTCTCATCTATTATTAAAGTTTAAGAATTCATTTTCTCAAGTATTCTATAAGTATACCTGCTATAGCTAATAAACAAAACTATAAATTCTACAGTGTGTTGAAACAATAAAATCATTTGCTGTAATTTAATATTCCTTTAGACTACATGAACATTAATCATGAGCATAAACCAAAAAGCATCATGATTTACTATGTGGTTGGATGTCTTAGGATCTAAAAATCTCATTATGTCACTAATGGCATTCTTTAAATCCACTGACAATAATCTAATCTCTATGTTAATTACTACAGGAACCCCAAAATCACCTTAATCTCTCACACTCTATTGTGTCATGTGATGCAATATATTCTTCACTTTCTCCCCCCTTCACTCACCTCCAGTGCCTGAAGTCTTCATTGCATCCTTTAGAATACTTCATCAAGTCCATGGTGGCCTAAAGTTCAGCTCTGGACACTCCACTCATTTCCTGTCTTTAACGCTTTGTTCTCTACAATCTTTCTTATCAAAAAACTCCAGGCAGAAGGGCGTCTAACCATAAACACAGGTGTGTGGGCTCATGGTAATCTGGGTGGATCTCAACACAATTTCATTAGTCTAACCTCACAAGTGCCTCGGGTTCCTCCGTGGTCGTCTGACAAAACAGCAGGTATGACAGAGAAGAAACGGGACTGGCAAACTTAGAAGTCTTAACTGATCGGAGTCAAAACCGTCTACTTCTGCAAAAGCCTATGTCCCTAGCCAGAGGAAGGAGACACCCCTCTCATGGAGGAACCCCTGGAGTAAAGGGCCAGGCAGGCAAACACAGACCCCACTACTGCCTTCATTTGGTACCGAATGTTTCCTCTGTTTCCACCAAACTCCCTCTTATAACTCCATCAGTGATACCTTCCAGTTCTGGGAGATCTTGCTTTTGTACTTTCAACAATTTCAGGTTGCAAAGAGTGTCAAAATACTTGAAGCGTTGTCCAGCTGGCTTCCTTAATGCACTACACAAAGTACCTGGTCACCAAAGCCCAGATAATACCATGTCAGAGGGCTCTTGCAGCTGACTCTCTGAAGTCTTTTGTTTTCCTGACCTGAGATTGAATTCACGATCCTGGAGTGCATGTCTTTGCCTTGTATCCTGTAATTTCTTATTATTACTCCTGAGCATCGTACAGCCCTCCCTAATCAGATACCTGGACTTCATTTACCATTCAGCATACCACCTATTTAATTTATTCATTCCATTGTGTTTATTTCCCAAGTCGGGACTATAGGTTCTATGGTATAAGGATCTTGATTTCTTTCATCCCCTGATACATCAAAGTGAATTTGTAGGTGTTCTGTGTATATGTGTGTGTGTGTGTGTGTGTGTGTGTGTGTGTGTGTGTGTGTGTATAGCAAACAACTACACCAATTAAAATTGGGCAAGGAACATGAATAGATGATTTTCAAAAGAAGATACATAAATAATCCATAAGCCCATAAAAATGCTGAGTGACCATGACTCATCAGGGATTAACCCAACAATGACCTGTCATCCATCACACACCTGTAGATGAACTATTATCAAAAAAGATAAAAATAGGCCAGCAAGATGGCTCAGCTGATAAAGGCCTAATAACCTGAGCTCTATCCCTGGAATCCTCCTGTTGGAAAGAAGTGACTGCTTATACTTGTCTTCTGGCCTCTGCACACAGGCTATGGTATGTTTGCCCTCAAATAAGCACATACACACACACACACACACACACACACACACACACACACACACACACACACATATAAGTAAACAAATGCAACGCAAAATTTAAAAATGAAAGATAAGTATTAGTGATGATTTTAAAAGAAAGCACCTCCCACCATGGGAGGCCTTACCTTCCTGTTGGAGGGAATGGGAAGTGGATTGTGGGGGGAGTCTAAAGGGGTGATAGGAGGGAAGAGGGGGATCTGTGATTGGTATGTAAAATGAATAAAAATTTCTTTAAAGAAAGAGAGAGAGAGAGGGGGGGGGGGAGGGAGGGAGGAAGGAAGGAAGGAAGGAAGGAAGGAAGGAAGGAAGGAAGGAAGGAAGGAAAGAAAGAAAGAAAGAAAGAAAGAAAGAAAGAAAGAAAGAAAGAAAGAAAGAAAGAAAGAAAGAAAGAAAGAAAGAAAGAAAGAAAGAAAGAAAGAACCCCTTAATGAATGGGAATGTAAAATGAGTATAGGCACTATGGAAAGTAATATGAAGCTATATAACAAACTAAATATAGAATTCCTATGGGTGTATATCCAAAGAAAAGAAAAGAAAATTGTAAGGAGGTAGACAAGATCTCATGCTTATTACAGAATTATTCGAAATAACCAACATACAGAATAGAAAAAAAATCAAGTGTTTATCAACAGAGGAAGGGGTAAACAAACACTGTTACAGAGTGGAATGCAAAACTGACATATAAAAAAAAATCCTGTCATTTGCAACAATACTCATGAATCATTTTAAGTAAATTAAATCAGGCACAGAAAGATAAATGCCATCTGATGCCACTTAAGTGTGAAATCTTATAGGTGTGGCTTGTGAAGGTGGATGCAAATGATGGTTACCAGTGGCATGTTGATATTCTGGTCAAATGATAGACAGTTTCAGATGTACAGGAGGAGTGAGCTCCAGGGATTTTCTGCTGCAGGTTGTGGCAAATATATATTCAATAGCAAATAGCTTGAAATTACTAAGACAGAGTTTTCATTAAAACTAGATAAGCATGTGATGTGATGTGATGTGTGTGTAAATCAGATTGATGTAGTCATTCTGTAATATACATGTATCTCAAGTACATTTATACTACAAATACATTTCATTTATGTTTTTCAATTGAAAGTATCTGAATATATAGATAAATGAATGAGTGAAATGCAAGCTTTTATCCATTCACTTCATATCCTGGGTCTCTAGATTATATAATTTGTATAATTCTCAGGTTAATTGATATAATTCTTTTGTATATTCTAACCAGCAAAAATTTAATTTTATAGTTCTATACATATTGCTTAGAAAAAAATAAATACACAATAATTTCACTGTACCAAGCAGATAAATGTTGTCATTGAAATACTTTCAAATGTTCTTTTTAATTACTGTTGATGTGTTATACATAAATCAGAATACTTGTGAGAGAAAAAGATGGGAAAATAGTCCCAAACTGAAGTTCCTGAGGCCTCTCTCCATTGAAGGTTAATGTCAAATGAAAATAAAATGTCTTCAAAGTGATCACATCAATCAATAAGCAATGACATTGATTACAAGTATGATTTAATTAATTATAATGGCACATCTGTTGCATTAATCAAGTTAAAATCAGTAATGGAATTTAAATAAAAGATGATACTTCAGAAAACACTTTTTTAATAGTAAAATTTTAGCAAACAGCAAATGAATACAGAAAAGTAGACAAATCATGTACTTATTCAATGCTGAATTTCACAAAGTGAAGATATATATCCATGGAACAGATCAAGATCTAGAATGTTAATGGCACAGTAGACATACTCTGAAGTCTTTGACTAGCCACTGACCCTTAGTCCCAACAATAGCCACTGCATTTCTTTCTAACCTTATGGATTCATTTTATCTACAGCCAAACTTTCCACATCTGTATGCCTATATTGTGTGTGCTTTGCTATCTGAAAACATTTTATTGTTTTTAATTAGCATAGAAAATAGTATGTTTCACTGTGATGGTTTCATACATATATATCATCATCCTTTGTTCAAGGTCCTTTGTTATATTTATGTGTGTCTTTGCACATGCTTGTGCTTTACTACTTCTATTGATCCACGTTTACTTCACTTACTCTATTGGTCCATCAGGCATATCACACTTTGGTTTTATCACAGTGACAGACATTTGGTAGTTTAGGATCCCAGTAGCTAGTTCTGCAGATGGTTTCATGCATGGCATTTGATTAGCATTTCTTTTAAGTATAGATCTTGAAATGCTATTGCTGATCACCAGGTGTAATTATTTCCAGTCTCACTATTACCAAATGGTTTCCCAAATTGGTTGTTCAAATTTATTTTCCTGCCTTCAATAACTGTTAATCACCTTCAGCTTATTTATACAGAATGGATGGGGGGGTCATATTAGTTAGATATCTATATGTTTATGTAGCTCTGAAATTGAGTTACAGTCTGGGTACAATCAAATGCACTCATCTTCATAGAAATATATAAAATTTTAAATTGATGAACTATTTTTATATAGATGGGTATTTTTCCCATATGTATGTCTGTGCTTCTTGTGCATGAAGTCCTAAAGAAGTCAAGAGGGAACATTATATCCCCTGGAATTGGAGTTACAGGTGGTTGTGAGTCACCATCTTGGTACTGAGAATAGAACTTGTGTCCTCTTAAAGAGCACCAAGTGTTTGTAACTGCTGACCCATCTCTCCATCCCCAAGTTATATGATTTTTTTACAGATAAAATGTCTATCCACACATACACACTAACTGTCTGGGCTTTTGACACTACATCACAACCTGGTCATCTGTAGATGTAACCAACCGTCTTATTAAATAAGAAACACAGAAACAATGTAAAAGAGAAAGCCGAGAAGTCAGAGCTCAGAGCTAAAATCTCACCCTTCCTCCTGCTGTCCCAGCTTCGCGAAAAGAGACCTACTTCCTGTCGGTTCATTTTTTTATAGTATGTTGTTCTGCCTTCTCATTGGTTGTAAACCCAAACACATGACTGCCTCGTCACTGTCTGAATGTACAGCCCCCTAGGTCTTAAAGGCATATGTCTCCAATGCTGACTGTATCCCTGAACACACAGAGATCTTATGGGATTAAAGGCGTGTGCCACCACCGCCACACTCTTGCTATGGCTCTAATAGCTCTGACCCTGAACACACAGATATCTATGGGATTAAAGGCGTGTGCCACCACCGCCACACTCTTGCTATGGCTCTAATAGCTCTGACCCCCGGACAACTTTATTTATTAACATACAATCAAAATAATAATTCAGTACAATTAGATTACCACCACAGTCATCTGTAGAGCCCATTTTCCAGATTACATGATCAGATTGTATATTTTAAAAAATTGCACAAAAATTCTCATAATGTTTTAAATAAGTTTGTGAGTCTGTGTTGAGTTGTGTTCACAGTTATCTTCCATCACACATTGCTGAGTCACAGGTTGGACACACTACCAGAAAGGTCTGCCTAGCTTTTCTGGGGAGTATCCTCCAAGGGGTTACAACTATTCTGTTTTTTTTTTTAATTAATTGTCCTCACTCTTTAATTTCAAATAAATATAATCATACCCTTTTTGTTTGTGCAATTCAGACATGCTTTGAGATAACAGGTGTGTAAGTATCTATGATGTGCTTACGTACTTTAGACTGAGTAAAGTTTCAGTGAAAAATGAATATCCTTGTACTTGCATCTTTTTATAGTCATCTCTACTGGACGGAGAGGGGAAAGAAAGAGGGGGAGGGATAGGAAAAATGCCACCACATACAGTAGGCACATGTTTTCAATACCCTGGCTAATTTCCATGCCTACCAGAATTTCAGTCACTTCATAAATTCACCCTCAACAAAATGATATGGTAGGTATATGACGTTTTATTTGTATTTGGTGATACGTGTGAAATGGATTCTCATAAGCATATTAGATATCTATATATTCTGCTGCAATGTGTCTGTTAAACTCTTTGATTGTTGTTATTTGGATGATCAGTTTTATTGTCTCCTTAGACCATGGGCTGTATTTGGGGACATCATACTCTGAACCTCCTTCATTTGATATCACACTAACTTAATCCTGCTGCTTTACAGAGTCTTCACATTTGGGTATAAACTCCCAATATTTTTCTAAAGAATTTTCAGACCTTCAGGTACTCTATATCTTCATATAATTTGTGGATTCAGCTTTTCAATTTCCACCAGAAATAAAAATAGTGAGTTTTTTCTGGCATTTCATTAAATCTATAAATAGCTTAGAGGATAATTGGCATTTTAATAACACTGAGTTTTCCAGTCTTTGAACATGATATACGCTTCAGCATTTATTTGTATCTTCATTACTGTGGGTGAACATATTTTCTAGTTAAAAACACAGAAAACTTTACAACTTCTATAGGCTTATTCCTAGGCAGTTTATTGATTACATTATAACAGCATTGTGAATAGTGATGTCACAGAAATTTTCAAGAATTTGTTTTATTTCTCTCAAGACATTTGATCATATTTTAGCAGGATTGTAAATTGCATGTTGTTTTTATTTTCTACTTGTACCAAGTTATCAAAATGCAATTGTCATATCTTGGCCCTGTATCCCACCATTACTTTTTTAATGATAAGTACTTTCTTTTTTATATTTAATTTATTTAATAAAATATGTAACACTATAAGTTGGTATCACCACATTTATCCAACCTCTTCTGGTAAAAATCATTTTGTTTTGCTCAGACTTTCAAATGTCAGAATGACTTTTTTTTTTAATAAAAAGAAACGCCTAAGATTGCACTTCAAAGGTAGCTTTTAAATACCATGTTGATAGCTTCTATCAATCACACTGTTTAACAACATGCTGTTAATATTTAAGAATTCAAATTACCATTGAAGATTTTGGGAATGAACTTTTCCCATCAAACAAATCTTGACATTAGAAAATTAAAAGGCAGAGTGATTCTCTTATAACTGTTTGTTCACATTAATGCAGGTTAATTTGTCCCTTTGGAAATAAGAGTGACAATGGAAATCAAGACTGGAGTGCTCTCTGTTTTTAAATTTTATTTTCTTTTTGAGACTATAATGTAATTACATCATTTCTCCTTTTTCTTTCCTCTCTCCAAACCTTCCCACACACCTCTCCCTGTTCTTCAAATTCATAGCTTTTTTTTTTTACTACATATTATTGAATGCATACATGTATGGGCTGTTGAATAGACTCCCAAAGCACAGCTGGTTCCTGTTACCCTTGAGTACCCAGCTCCCTAGAGGTGGGAGTTAAGTCCCTACTACTGAAAACATTATGACCCTCAAAAACAGGGTTCAGGGACCCTTGAACTGGAACTGTCCTGAATGTCCCCTACCTGAGGATTAGCTTTCTTGGTGCCAGAAGAGAACATATAAACTTCCCAAGAGTGTAGGAAACCAACCGTCTTACCCAGCTATAAATCCTGTGAACCTCATCAACAACCAGCATGGAGTGATCTCCTTATAACACAAGTTCATGGAAATGAGCAACCCTGGAGCCCAATCCTGCACATGTTTTCTGTGATGACTGGGAACTGTAATTAACTAGCTCTTGTGTAATCACTACACAAGCTATCTCAAGGGAAGGCCCTGATCTCACTGGTCAAACACTGTCAATTAAACCCATCCCTTTCCACAGAGAAATAAAATTAAAGGTGGGTTTTAGAAGGAATTCAGTGACCAGCTTCACAGGGAAAAGTAACCATCAGGCATTATATCGTGCTTCCTAACATTCTCCCTAAAGGGCAACTTAGAGGAAATAGTACTGAGTAAATTCCAATGCTGATTACAAAGTGACTCATGAGCCTTTTTTGTTACCCTTAATAAAAATATAAAGGTCACTTGAATTTCTAGTATTTCCCTCCATTTTATTGGTGAAGAGCCATGGCTGATTTGGGCAGGGAGGATCAAATGTCCAAATTATTATCTCCATCCACATGTAAAAGTGGTACAGTCTTGCATTCCAGGTAGCAGACCAAAGCTCTTTCTCCTAAGCCATTGAAAGCTCAGGACTGCTCATGTATTACAGATTTGTGTTCAAGAGCCTACATCTAGTCTGCCTAGGGCTTCAAGAAAAATTACCAGAAAAAAAAAAGCTGGGGAAACTTTTAGGAGGTAAGAGTACTTGCTCTGCAGTCATGGGGACCAGAGTTCAGCTCCAAGCTTCCTCTAAAACAAGAAGGAAGGACATCCTATAAATCTTGCATACACTTGCATACCAGGTGATCTAGTGCCGTATTCTGGAAACCATGTGCATACAAAGGACTGCACCCCACATCTCTCTCTCTCTTTCTCTCTCTCTTTCTCTCTCTCTCTCTCTCTCTCTCTCTCTCTCTCTCTCTCTCTCTCTCTCTCTCTCTCACACACACACACACACACACACACACACAGAGACATGAGATGGAGAGAGATAGATGAGGGGAGGGAAGGGCATTTCATATACTTTATAGTTATAATGCCAATGCTGGGTATATAAAATCTCAGCTCCAAGCTAAATGTTATGTAAATAAGACCTTTAAAGACAACTTTGGAAGTCCTACTGTTTTGGCTGTGGAAACAACAAACAGACACTAAAAGAATTTCAAAGAAATGGAGCAATAGCCCAGTCATTAATTGTGCTTACTGCTTCTTCCAGAGGAGCCAAGTTCATTTCCTACATCCACATCCAACCCCTTTGGACTCCATGAGCAATCACACATGAGTATGTATGTATTTACATACAGAGAGACAGACACATACACAGCATATGAATAAAAAAAATCTTAAATAAAAAGAATTTTAAGAATAAACCTGCCGGGTGGTTGTGGCAACATGCCTTTAATCCCAGTACTCAGGAGGCAGAGCCTGGGCAATCTCTGTGAGTTCGAGGCCAGCTTGGTCTTCAGAGCGAGATCCAGGACAGGCACCAAAACAACACAGAGAAACCTGTCTCAGGAAGAAGAAGAAGGACAAGAAGAAGGAGAAGAAGAAGGAGAAGAAGAAGGAGGAGGAGGAGGAGGAGGAGGAGGAGGAGGAGGAGGAGGAGGAGGAGGAGGAGGAGGAGGAGGAGGAGAAGAAGAAGAAGAAGAAGAAGAAGAAGAAGAAGAAGAAGAAGAAGAAGAAGAAGAAGAAGAAGAAGAAGAAGAAGAAGAAGAAGAAGAAGAAACCAGTTAAACTTTAAGAAGCCTTAATTGTGCTTTGGAGATGGCTCAGGGTTCTCATTGACAGCTAGGGCTCACTGATACAACTAAACTAGATAATCAGTGAGTTCCAGAAATCCAGAGAGATCCTCCTGTCTCTGCCTCCCCTGGTTCAGGGTTACAGAGTCACACCAATGTGCCCGGCTTTCCACATAGAAGAGGACCTTAGAGATAAGGGACTGAGACAGGACAATTCTCAGAAGCACTTGAGCCAGCTAATCTGGAGCATTCTACAGAAAAACAACAGAGACTTTGTCTCAAACCAGACCGGTGAGGACCAATGCACAAAATTGTCCTCTGACCTCCAAACACACATTGTGACTCCCACACACATTCACACACAGAAACAAGCACATATACACACACTTACATACCAGCTTAGTTACCCAGTGATGGCATTTTCTATTTCTGTGTTAGAATACAGACAACCCCTGACTTAGAATGGTTCTCCTTATGAATGTTTGGATTTTAAATGATGTAACAGCAAGGCAAATTCAATAGAAACTGTACTTCCAGTTTTGAATTTTCGATCTTCTCCCAGAGAGGTGATATGCCCACTGGTATTCTCCTCTGATGGTTGGCAGCAGCAACGAACCACAGCTCCCAACCAGTCATATGATCATGAGGCAAACAATCAATACTCAATGTCCAGGTTGTTAAGTAGATTTCACATGTTAAAGGCATTTTCGGTTTATCACATTTTTAAACTTACAGTGGCTTAGTTGAAACAAACACATTTGTTAAATTAATGAGCATCTGAATTCACACAGTGACTTTCAGGCATGAAAAGGCCACTATAATATAGAATTTGTATACTGTATACTGGATAGGAAAAATAGAGCAACTATTTTAAAACCTTATTTCATATAAATGACTTGTGCACATATATTTAGTAAATGAAGTCCTTACTAAGAGAAGATGCGTTTTTTCACATTTATTGATAACAATATATATTTTTAAATTGGCAAAATAAAATATCTATTTTATAAAAAAAAAAGAATCACCTTATGATGATGGGAGTGTCTTGCATTTGAATATATCTGCATACTAACTTTTCTCATTAATTTAAAGAGCTTAGTTAAGTTGTGCCACTAGCATGGATCTCATTCAACACAACACATTTAAGACACATCTTATTTGGCTTTAGCTGCATCCAGGGATGTCAAAGAATTTCTAAAGCAGTCTTGAAGTGTATTATATTTTGATATAGCGTATATTGTAAGTTGACCATATTCCCCCTTCCCCTACACAATCAATGACAGCACCGTATACTGCTGGTTAAAAATGACAATGTAAGGTAGCTTTCTTTCCATCTCCCATGCAGAGTGTGAATGCAGGACTGAGCTAACCAGTTAGTCAGCAACAAGATCACCTTTTATGTGTTCATCAGTGGACAACATTGTTTGAGTAACTATTATTCCAGACAAGGCTGTATAGAGAGATGGAGTGGTGAACACATCAAATAAAGCCCTTGCTTTCTTCATCAGTTTAACTATAGTTCCCTGTAATGTGAAAGCGGATGCTATTTGACTGCAATAAAACTACTACCAAAATGACACTAATTACCAGCGAGAAGTGTTTTATTATGATTACCATGAAATTTTGCTTTGTTTGGTATAATTGTGTGAAAATATAATAATATTGATGTTTGTTTTCACTGTAACCCATGGGTTCATGTACCACTCTCTTTATTTGGGCTAGTGTTGCCTCTTTTGGAAGCAGACTTAGTACCTGGGGCTTTAGGAGCATGGGAGCTTGGGTGTGTGGACTGTAAACATGGATCATAACTGATCCACCTGCATTTTTCAGTGGCTAATTGTGATCCCTAAATTTAAATATAGCTGTCAAACATAACTCCAAATGTTTTCGTGTGTGTGTGTGTGTGTGTGTGTGTGTGTGTGTGTGTGTGTGTGTGTAAGGGTACTTTTAAAGTAAAACAGTGGAACCTATCTATGTTGTTGGTTTATGAAAGAAGCCCCCTGGAGTGGAACTTAGTGCTAATACAAGAAATACATGAGGAATATTTTTTTAATTAGACCCAAGGCGATAGAAATATTTTTTGGCAAGCATAAGATGCATCACTGCCTTGAGGTAGAAAAAGCATAGCCCTCCTGCATAATCACAAGAGAGCCATTGTGCTCATGGCATAAAAAAAATACCTGGGACATATGTCAGAAGTCTGTAGATAGGCACCCTACACAAGAATTCTTAACAACATTTAGCTAGGAAGTTTGGACTCTACTTATCTTGCACACATGGATCTTCATTGTGGGAATAAGTATATTTCTATGATTTATAACATAGCTCCCATGTTAATATGACCTCTAAGCAAATACTGCCTCTAGCCTCTAAAATAGGCATTTAAACTTACACTTGTTTCATTCTGCATTTTCTTATTTCCTAAGCATGTTCGATTTCATCTAAGATTTTACCAGCTCCCATCCAAACTTAAAGCCTTTCTGAAACTACCTGCTCATCAAAGATCAAAACTTACTTCTTGAGCAACAAATTTAAGAGCTCCTCATCCCTCATCATGTCCCACTGGCTTTAAAGTTTTATAGTGTCGACCATTGCCCACCACACTCTTCAGCCCACTTTGGCCTTTATTAAAATATGTCACTTTACAGGTATGTTTCTACATCTCTTTTTTCTCTCTTACTTTTAAAGCTTTGGTCCCTCTTCCTCCTTTTTCACGGTATTACCTACATGTTTTGCTTTTCTAGCTCCTGTAAAACAGAGATGGAAAAATGACCCTGCTTTCTGCCCCAATGCACACAAAATTTACTAAGAGTGATTCGTTTGCTATAATCCTCTTCATATTTTACCTCTCTCCTGAATCTGAATAATTTCATGATCTGGAATGTAACTTGGATTTGTGATAGGCAAGGAGGTGTCTGTGTGTTTTTTCCAGGATGATCGCTTGGTATTGAAGAACCAATTGATATGCTCTCCCGTGAAGATTATTTCTCCTGCTTTTGGCATTATCTCATCTCCTGTCATTCTTGACATAGGGCTGAGGCCTCGTGGGCTTTTCCCCACCCACACATTATACAAACTGAGTGGGTTATTTTTAGGAATATGTGTATATATTCATATATGCATGTGATCACAGTTAGTGAACAGAAAGATGCCATTAATTTGAAAAAGAGCAAGGAAAGTTTCATGGGAGGGTTTGGAGGGAGGAGAGGAAGGGGAGAACTGATGTGACTATATTTTAACTTCGAAAATAAAAGAACCAAAAGAAGGCTGTAAAACGTGTAGTTGCTCGTGACCTGCTTCCTGTTCTCTAAGACTCAAGACTGCATTATTCAAAACTGTCTCCATAGCACTTGGCAACTTGCTTTCAGTCACATAGAAGATACTTAGAAAATTATTAATATGCATAAGTGTGCTGTGATAAACCTATTACATCTACAAATTTATGACACAAAGTTATATATGTATCAAGGACACAAACATACATGCTTATCAGATGTCTACATCCTTAGCGGTTTTGAGCATCATTCAGGCAATTTAATTGAAAATTTCTTTAGAATTAGCCAAGGAACATTAATCTTCCTCGGATTAGTGGACTTTGCTCGGTGTAAGTGGTAAAGTTCAAAGCAATAGGATTTTAAAATACACATTTTTAAAGCAAATCTCTCCTTAACCCTGATTACTTAATAGCTTTGGTATGCTGCAGGTGTCATTATGGCCCAGGCACTTGCTTTCAACAGCACCATGATATATTTGCAGAAGACAAAAACCTTCCTAATGTCTGTATCTGCTGAAATCCATGCTAATATTTGCCCAGTACTTCTTCCCATGATGCCCCAGCTGCTCTTAGTTTTCTTTCAACAGTATCTTACTGAAGTTTTGTGGGTTTTTTTTTATATTTAAGTTAAATTGCACTTAAAATACAACTTCCTGTTAATAGTGAACCTTGTGATGAATTTCCCCCGCACAGCCACCTGTCTCATCCATTGCAAACTGTAGAAATTCCTTGGGCAATCTGGTAATAAGTGTTCTTCATTGCATGCTGAACTTCCTCAGATGCATGCTGTCACTGCTGACTGCCACCACTGATCGGCCAGCCGTGTCAAGCTGTGCTGTCATTTACCTAAGGAAGACAAGTGGACCCAACAATCAGGTTGTTTCTGAAGGAAAGCACGGAACGTAAAGAGCATTTCCTCCACTTGGGGCCTATGGTAGAGAAGCAAAACTGTTTAGAATTGCAGCAAGAATAAGGATTTTTAGTGCTTTGTTACTCTAAACTGTTTATATTAACCATGTCATCTTCGTAACAATGCAACACAAAAGGGAATATAGCTTTATCCATTTCACAGGTAAAAGGAATATAATGTAGTGGGTAGCTGTTCCAGCTTTGACCTGGAAATACTACCCCCATTGAGGTTTCGGTAACTGTCATGCCTACAAGGTGGGACCAAGACAGGAGCCCTTAAGACCCAAGACCTGGATGTGCCAGCTCTCTTGGTTCCTGGATCCTGGACTCTGGAGGTAGATTGAGCAGAGTTTCCCAGAGAACACCACTGGACTGTGCTACACCTTTCCTGGACCCTGTAACCTATCACTTTCCTTGTAAGTTACCCCACAAAATAAACTTCTCTTTTAATTACATGGAGTTGCCTTACAACCAATACCGGCACCCAACATGGGGCCTGAACCCATGACCGTGAGATTAAGAGTCTCATGCTATACAGACTGATGTAATATGTAAAAGTTTAATTTTTTCTTACTGAAAAAGCTAGCAAAGGGAAGAGTTATATTTGATTAGTGTAAAAACATTTATTTAAGGGCAGAATATTTGATTCACAATTATTCTGTGATGGGTATGTTTAGATTATGAATTATTCTTTCTGTGCATAAGGAGTATATGCTCATACATACAGGCACACATGCCCATGGGCATATGCATGTAGGTCACAGGAGGAGTTTAATGCCCTCCTTCAGCACTTTCTGCCTCATCCCTTGAGACAGGGTTTCTTACTGAACGTGAAGCCAGCTGTTCACCTAGGGCCTCTGGCCAGGGAGCTCCTAGGATCTTCCAGTCTCTGCCCCCTACACTGTGATCTCAGGCACACACAAACATGCCTACCTCTTTATGTGGGAGCTGGGCATTTGAACTCAGAGAGAATCATGTTTGCACAGCAAGTGTTCCTATTTGCTGAGATAACCAGCCAGTAGATCATGGATTTTTAATATTTTATCTTATTTAATATTAGAAACCTGCAGAACATATCCTGGTTTATTTTTAGTTAATACTAAGAAGATATAGTCTATCAGGGTGGGGAAGGCGTGGCAGCAGCATCCTGAGCCTGGCCTCCCAGTCAGGAAATAGGCGATCTCTGTTCATCTTCCAACAGAAAGCAGAAAGGAAGAACAGGAGGTGGGTCAAGGCTATAAAGCCTCAAAGTCCCCCACACCCTGGACATACTTTCTCCAGCAAGGCTCCATAAGAACTAGCCAGGTTCTGCCATCTTCTCAAGCAGCTCTACCAACTGGGGACCAAGGGTTTAAACACTTGAACCTTGGAGACTGTGGGGTTCCCAATCAAATCACATCAATAACAGAAATAAATTTCTTTCCATTGCCTTAAAATTCCATAACTAATCCCACTGTCTTGGTAGGTATGGGGTGGGAGAAGGCTGTGTATCATTGTTTGTTGTTCTAGGATGTCTGTATTATGTATGACTTTAAGACTTTTGAATGCCCATGTCTATAATTTATACTTGTTAATTTCTGAATCATCCTCATAGACATAAAATCTGATGGTTCTTCCTGCTTGGAGCTACCCTAGGATATGGAGAGTGAGAGCTTATGTGATGCCTAGTACCCATCCATCCCTGTGACAATCCTCACACCCATCTTTTAAGCATTTTACCATTCCTATTTTATGGGAGGAGCTTAGAATAGGCAAGTTTAACTTGTCTAAATTTTCACAGTTTATAAAGAAAGAAATGACAATACAAAATCTGACCTCCTCTAGCTCTGAAGCATGTTTTATTTCATCCCTGTCGAAAGAGGTGGCCTTCCAAAAGGTAGTACACATTTTAGTGTCAGATGTTATACATCAGTGGTTCTCAACCTTCCTAATGCTGCGACTCTTTTAATAAAGTTCCTCATGTTGTGATAACTCCCAACCATAGAATTACTGTCATTGCTACTTCATAATTGTAGTTTGCTACTGTTATAAGTTGTAATGTAAATATCTAATATGCAGGATATCTGATAAACAACCTCTGTAAAAGGGTCATTTGACCTCAATGGGTCATGACCCACAGATTGAGAACCATTGGAATACATTTTAATTAGCCAGTTATATTTCCTTGAAATATAACTAACAACCACATTTTAATAAATACTTTCTAAATTTTTAGTTTTAAATAAAAAATGAAAGACACGTTAAATATATCTGTCACCTATAGTTTTCTTAAATATGGTAGAAAGCTTGTTTTATAGTTTTATGAGGCAAAATGATTGCAGGTGCCTCTTTTTGAGGAGTAAGCATGAGAAGGAGAAAAAGAAAGGTTATATTCACTGCTGGCTTTTCTGTTAATGCTAGGTCACCCATTATTAAAAGCACATCATATAATAATGCCATTTTAATGTCACTTACTACATGAAAACAAAGTAAGGACTATCCTCTTCAATGATACCAGCAAAGCAAATGAGTTGTTTAAAAAACATACGTGATTCATCAGCATCTCTTTTATAGGCATACTCTGCCAACAACCTAAGCATCCTCCTTTATCCATGCACTTGATTAAAGGTCTGTCTTTAAGAGAGAAATTTTTAAAAATCATCAAAGTTCAACCCTCAATGTTTCATTTCAGATTTTTTGAATGTGTATGAATATTTTTCCTCCATGTATGCAGCAGTTGTGTGCCTAGGGCCCAGGGAAATCAGAGGAGGGTATCAAATCCCTTGGAAGTGGAGTTACAGGTGGTTCTGAGTCGCCATGTGATACTGAGACTTGAACCCAGATCCTCTACAAGAACAACAGTTGCTGTAAACGGCTGAACCATCTCTCTAGCGCCTCCCTTCACTTTTAACAAACACCATAAGGATACTCTTCTTCCTTTTGAAAACTTGAGTACACAGTGTTGTGAGTAACAAAAAAAAATTAAGTTTGCTGAACATTTGTAAGAGCACGTATCCATAAGACTATATCGTTGAATAAATAAGAATACTATTTCCCTCTTCCTTTTGTGTATGAGCACAGGGAGAGGATTTTATCGTAAATGTTTATTATATAGAAAAGTTACAATAACTTTTGCTACAGATGTGTAAACTATGAGTCCAAAACACAGGCTGCACCACTTATTCCTACCAGTACTGATGAAACCTCAACCTCCTCCTCCTTCTCCACTACCACCTCCTCCAGCCCCTCTGTCTCCTCCTCCTACTCTTCTTGAGGAAGGAGTTCTTCTTCCAACTTTATGATCCTTTCTTGAAACACATACACAAAACGCATTGCCTGGTAGCCAGCACCTTCGTGCCACAGCACTCATTATCAGAGTCAGTAATTACTTTGTGAGATAATCCATCATGGCAGATTTTGTTTGTGGCTCCCGATAATTAATGATGATTCCACAGAGCAGCAGTTATGCAGCATAGAAGAAATTCATCTTCTAAAGGTCAGTGGAGGGTTGAAGCATGAAGTAAAATAAGCCCAGAGCCATTAGCTATTTTTCAACAATCAATCTCTCAGAAGTTGTTTGTTTTACTTTTTCTTCTTATGAAAAGCACAATAGAAACATACGTGCCTTAATTGAGGCATTGTCTGCAAACTAATCTCATAGTATCCTTTTCATTCATTTTGAATGTTTTTTAAAGTTCCTTTAGGAAGAGAACTAGTTTTAATGAAGATGCATCATCGGCCCATGCGTTCTGTACGTGGATGGAGGAGACCCTCTGCACCCAGCTCTCACTTCACTCAAAGGCACAGTCACAAAATTAAAGGAATTGAGGAGTGTGAACTAGAAGCAAGAAATGTTAAGAGAAGGATGGAGGTCAAAGCCGAATGCCAAAAAGGAAAGTCTGAGGGGAAAAAAAACAATATTAATTGATATAGAAAGTGGGGAAAGAGAGACAGGCGTGTGTCCTACCATTTAACAAAGGCAGTTACACACAGAAATGCCTTGGTGGACTTAAAAAAAAAACTGACCTGATTTCAAACTGGACACAGAAAGGAGCCAGGAGAAGGGCAAAGTGAAATTCAGAGCGACAACAAGAAATGCTCTTCTGATGATCTTAGGGGACACATTGTTGCTCTGCCATGGGTTGTGTTTGGATCCAAACTTCACATAAGGTTTAAGAAGAAAAAGTAACTCAGCTAAACTTTGGGTTTTTAAATCATCGTAAATAGGAAAGTTTGTGTATAAATGCTTTGAGGTCCTGAAAATCATGTTAGCAATAGTAGATACTTGATGATGATGGACATAGAAAGCATCATAACAGAGCAAAATTACAGCATCAGTTGTATATTTGAAGTAAGCTTATTGTCGAGTGAGCATTTCAATTTGATCTCTGTTCATTTTTGTTTTTGTTTGTCTGGGTTTTTTTTTTTTTGCTATATTACTTCTTTGAATATTGTTCTATGTGTTTTGATTATAACCACACTTGCTCCTCAACTCTTCTTAGATCTACCCCCTTCTCTTCCCACCCAATGTTGTCTCCTTTTCTTCTCCATCAAGACCAATTTGTGACACTAAATATTATTGATTATGTGGCCTTCCACTGGAGTTTGATCAATTTATCAAGAGATACATGTTTAGAGAAAACTGACCCTTCCTCTTCCAGCAGCTAAGAATTGCCCATTGCTCCTGGCTGAGGATAGAACATCATAGCCATATGCCCTCTTCCTGCTGAGATTTGGTCTGGTTTAGGCTGTCAGAGGTCCTGTGCATGGCATGGTGTCACATCTGCCATAAGTTCATACATACAGCTGCCTTGCTGTGTCCAGAAAACATTGTTTCTTTGTAGTCATCAACTGCCTCTGGCTCCTACAACCTTCCTGGCCCCTCTCTCACGATGATCCCTGAGCCTTCAGGAGGGACATACAATGTATATGTTCCATGTAGTGCTGAAAACTGCAGACTCCCATTCTTTTCACCTAATTGTGAATCTCTGTGTTGATCATCATCTACTGTAAACAGAGGCTTTACTGATGAGGGTGGAGAGATGTCTAATCTGTGAATGTAAAGATCGGTCATTAGCAGTTGGTTACTACCACATCCATTTAGCACCATAACAGCATTAGGTTCTCTTCTAGGGCCTATGGTCTGTACAGCTATAGGTTCATCATACAGTAGTGGTGTCAGGTATTGGTCACATCTTGTGGAACAGGCCTTAAATCCAATGAGAAAGTGGTTGGATACACATAGGATGTTCATGCCCCTCTTGCACTAGCAGGTATTTCCTAACAAGAAGGTTGTCATTTATAACTCACGGTGTCCATACATGGGTAAGATGGATGGTTACTGTTCTCCTCCAGTAGCTTGTTTTTTTTGGGGGGGGGAGGGGGTTGTTGTTTTGTTTTGTTTGTGTGTGTGTGTGTGTGTGTGTGTGTGTGTGTGTGTGTGTGTGTGTGTGTGTTTTGTTTTGTTTTTTTTTTTAGTATTTCGAGACAGGGTTTCCCTGTGTAGCTTTGCGCCTTTCCTGGAACTCACTCGGTAGTCCAGGCTGGCCTCGAACTCACCGAGATCTGCCTGGCTCTGCCTCCTGAGTGCTGGGATTAAAGGCATGCACCACGACTGCCCAGCTGTTCTCCTCCAGCAGCTTGTACAGCACCTTCTAGCAGAGTGAAAGCTGGCAGTAGGGATAAAGAACCCTGGGCAGCACTAGATTGATTTCTCCATGTTCTGTGACTCAAATTAAGTAGAGTTTTCAACAATGGGGCATCACACCAAGTTCTGGGGAGGATCTAAGAGCATTGGCAATACCCTGTAATGTTTTGGCGTCTTGGGAACACGGGACCAACATTTCCAAAGGAAGTGATCCATTACTAAGACTGAGCTTTTTATTTGTTATCCCCTGGTGTCTACTAAGGACACTGTTGTCCCCATTTTGGATAATTCTATTTTGAGTCTTTTTATGTATGCATATAGATATATATTTTTAAGAAGCTTTTAAAACATTAGGCTTCTATAAGACTTTTTTAAGTTTTTAGTGTTATCTCTCCCAGTTTCCCACTTCTTTTTTTTAAATATTTTTATTTTATAATTAATTTAATTTTACACATCAGCCGCAGATAACCCTGTCCTCCCTCCTCCTACCCCCCAGTCTCCTCCACTAATCCACCTCCCATTCCCACCTCCTCCAAGGCAAGGTCTCCCCTGGGGACTCAGCCCAACCTGGTAGATTCAGTTGAGGCAGGTCCAGTCCCCTCCTCCCAGGCTGAGCAAAGTGTCCCAGTATAGGCCCTAGGTTTCAAAAAGCCAGCTTATGCACCAAGGACAAGTCCTGGTCCCACTGCCTGGGGGCCTCCTAAACAGTTCAAGCTCATCAACTGTCTCACTTATCCAGAGGGTCTGGTTCAGTTCCATGAGGGCTCCTCAGCTATTGTTTCACAGTTCATGTATTTCTGCTAGTTTGACTATTTGTCCTTGTGCTTTTCCCATCATGGTCTTGATATCTCTTGCTCATATAACCCCTCCTCTCTCTCGCTGGTTGGACTCCTGGAGATCCACCTGGGGCTCAGCCTTGGATCTCTGCATCTGCTTCCACCAGTCACTGGATGAGAGTTCTATCATGACAGTTAGGGTATTCAGCCATCCAATCACCAGAGCAGGTCAGCTCAGGCACTCTCTTGACCATTGCCAGTAGAGAGGTCCCCAGAAATCCACAAAGATACCTCCACTATAGACTACTGGCAATTTCCTGCTTTTATGCTGTGGTCCCCTCCCTGACCACAGTTTATCTCTTCTTGTTCCATAACTCTCTTTCATCCCTTTATCCAGTGCTTTCTATCTCCCCACCTTCAAAGCCCCTTTCCATGATACCTTGGTAATTTCCTGAACTCTATGTGTGTTCTAAATGAAGCATACATACATGAAGATTCCAAGCTACCATCCATACGTGAGAGAAAACAGTTTGTATTTCTGGACCTGTGTACCTTATTCGGGTTGTTTGTTTCCAGGTCCATCCATTTACCTATGAATATCAGTTTTTTAGCAGCTGAGTAATATTCCACTGTGTATACACCACATTTTCACTATCCATTCATCAGTTGATGGACATCTAGCTGTTTCTCTTTCCTGTGTGAATACATGGATGAGTAAGTGCCACTGTCGCAGGGTATGGAGTCCTTTGAGTACATGCCCAAGAATGGTATAGTGGAAAAAGCACATGTAAAAACTTGATGCGATGACTATACAATTAAATATTTAATATGAGAGTATTTAGAAAAAATAACACAACAAGCGAGTACTATTTTTCACCAAGTTTCTTTGGGGAGGTGAATACATGAATTATTCATCAGACTTCTCAGCACTGTCTCATCTATAAAGAGTTCCTATGAGTTTGAGACTGCCATTTTTATGGCATGGATAAATATAGGAATACTAAGGCATAAGGTTCGTAGAAAGTGAAGAATTGATGTGGGTGCTGTGATCATTTTCAATGCGTCAATTTGGGTGAGCTACAGTCTACTTCAATAGGGTGTCATGGATATGATTCCATTGGGGTGGCATAGTTAGAGCAGTCACCCTGTCTAATCTGCTGGACAGCAGCCCCCACATGCTGCCCTCAAAGCCAGCTTGCCTTTCCTTGTGCCTCACCGACAAAGTCCAACATTGTCTACCCATCCCACACAATTACAGAAACCAGCTCCCTACAACACATCTCTTCATGTCTTGTGATCCTCTGACTCTGTTTCTGCAGCTGAGCCTTGCCTAATACAGACAGGACCATTGACTTGACTTGTACATAGTTCTGCCTTTAGCCAGTTGAATCTCAGTCATCATTTTGTTTTCTTCTCCTTCAATATACTTATAAATGAGTAGAAATACATCCTTTGCATGAAGGGAAAAAGAGCATGCTTACTTAGAAATACAAGATCCCAATGTTGGCTATATCTCAACAAAGTAAAGCTGTCATTTTCAAGAATTACCAAAACATCCAATTTTCAATCTCCCACCTCCAGCATGTCACAGCACGGACATGACTCTCTCTCTCTCTTTCTCCTCTCTCTCTCTCTCTCTCTCTCTCTCTCTCTCTCTCTCTCTCTCTCTCTCTCTCTCTCTCTCTCTCTCAACCAGGATATCATACGGTATGAAGGCTTATTGGAGTAAACTTCAGGTTTAATACTGGACGGTGGCTTCAATTAGACTGTAGAATGAAAACCTAAAAGACACAAGCATCTGTTTCATTTCCCTCAAGAGGCGACAGGCATCAACTTTACTGCCCTTACATGCTCATTAGCATTTCTCTTCACATCTGTCACTGAGGAGTATACCTGAAGGAAGTGCAAGATCAGCCAGAGGGAGACTTGTCCTCAGGAAGAAGGTTCAGGTTGCCCTTGTCTTTATTTCAAATGCTTTACTCCAGCCAACTGGCCTTTTCAGTTCTGGCTAAAGTGACTGAATTAAAACAGCTGCTTGTCATTCATATATTCCAAGCTGAACATCTGTAACTTCCAAAGTCATATGAAGGAAACAGACAGAACCCCAAGTTCCTGATCTATTAATGGCCCCACTTATCCATAAGTACACACTTTGCTCAAGTATGTCATCAGAACTCCTAATTAAAATGCTATAAATTATAGCATAAAATTAAAAGGAGTTGCAGAGGAAGGAAGAAATATGTGTGTTGCTAAAATGAGAGAGTAATTAAGCTATCCTCTGAGCCTGCTCTGGCCATTTAAAATAAGTCCAAATAACAATGCTAAATGAACCCAAAGCACAAATGAGTATTATACTGACCAACTGCTCTGAATGGTTTGTTCAGGGATTACAATGAGGAGGGAGATTTACGTCATCATTAAGATTATAAAAGGTGACGTGATGATTAATTTTATTACCTACTTGGCTAAGCTACAGTGCCCAAATATTTGGTCAAACATTATCTGTAATATTTCCGTGATACTTTTTGGACAAAACTAAAATTGAAATTGGTGGATATAGAGTGGAGGACTCGTAATGCAAGGGAGCCTTGGACAATGAGTTCACAACCCTAACAGACCAAAGGCTTGCCCTCACCACCACCATTACCACTCATGTAGCCCACAGGAATTTTGCAAGCAGAAGGCTTGGCCTTTTTTTTCCTTAAAGTGCAGACCTTCAACACAGTCTCCTCCCCCTCAGACTTTGAACTCACCAAACCTCCACAACTGCATAAATAATTCCTTAAAATAAAGCTCAGAACCTGAAAGAAGGGAGGGCAGAAGCTTCTAAATAGTTGTCTGGATTTACAAACTGAAATGTTATTTAAAATGAGACCCAGTTGTCCCAGACAACTCAGCCTTGAACTGAAATGAGTTCTTAGTACATTGACAGTGGTCCACAAACCATCAACATTAGCATCAGCTAGTAGCTAGCTAGAAATGTGGGATCTTAGGCCCTATTATGGACTTCCACTTTATTAAGATCCCCCAGGGAACTGTATTCATATTAAATTAGAGATGAAAGTATTTCACTGTGGATATGACATTCTGCTATTTAAGAGGAAGAGAGAGAGAAGTCACACAGTAATAATGGTTCCTACAAGGCAGTCATTATTGCTAATGACCAAATATTTCCGAAAACTTACCAAGCATCTGGTAAGATTGTCCTTCCCTGACCTTAGGAGGTTGGGCCAGGCCAAGTTACTTTTGCTCTGGATGATGAGAAATGTTCAGAATGGACCTATGTCATTCGGAGACAGAATTGTTAAGAACAGTTGTGTGTGTGTGTGTATCCTTCTTTTTCTCTCTTCCACAATAATTGGCAGTGCATAGGTAGTAATTTCTCAGTCAACTGGGAACCTGGGGCAGAAAATTCAATTTTCCTGGAATGAACATGGAACGTGAAAGAGCCATTGTACCAGGCCCCAGAGATGCACTGGTACTTTCTTCCTGTCTCACTGATATACCGTATCACCGATTGATTCATTCATCTCACATTGATTGAGTGCCTACAAGTTATCTTGAGATTTTCTGATTAAATTAGCCAAGAAAAGCCTTTATGAATCTCTCTGTGTCTGAAGAAAGCCAGACAAATAAATAACTAAAAGGTTTTCAATAGTAATAAATACCACAAAGAGAACGAAACAGAGAAAGAGGGCAAAGCAAGCTGTGATGGGCATCTTGATGCTTTCCTTGCCCAAGGAGCTGACGTGTGACCAGGTTTCCCGGCCTAGTGAAACACTCAGCCATTTGAACATCTGGGAACAGAACCTCAAGGCAAGGGAGCTGTGCAACGGCCTTCAGGCAAGAACAAGCCTGGCATGAAAAACCAAGACAAATTGGGTCTCTAAGAAGCCGAGCAGTGAACAGATGGAGGTGGGGGTCAGTCTAAAGTGAGGCTGGAGAGTCAGTCGGTTTCCAACCCCAAGTCTGTTTAAGTATTTCCTTTATGCTAGGTGTGATGAGAGGATGTGATCTGAAGTACCCTTTAGTAGGATCGCTCTACATATTGCATTCAGTGCAAGTAAGAACCTCCCAATGAGGAGGAAGTAAGCACATGGAGGAGTAAAGGGCAGCAGAAGAGAAGAAATGCATCCCCACCACAGGTTTAAGAGGATAGAGAATCAGAAATATTTGTTGAACAGCCATCAGTGACTGACTCCTGCCCTTTTATTTACCAAATGCTCTATTTTCTCTCTACTACTCCCATGTACTTACATCCCCCAGGATGATAACTCAGGAGTCCCTCCATTAGAGAATCAGTTCTGAGTTCAATAGCTCCTGGTGACATATCTCAGACTTCTGTATCAGAGAACAATGTGATGGTCTTTATGTCAGATTTGGATTTGATTTTTCTTCATTGAAAAATCCAGAAACTGAAAATATGACTTATGTTCCCAAATACAGTCATGACCAGGATGCAAATGTGGAACAATGAGAAAGAGTTCAAAGCAGATTAAAATGCAAGAAGGGTATGGTATCAGCGATTCTGGAGGTAATGAGAAGTGTTCACTCTGTGGGGGACAGAGAATGCTTCATTACTGAGCTGTGACCTGAAGAGTCCCCTTCCACACCCTTTTCCAAAAGTCTCATCTGTGTACCTAAAGATGATCTCCTGTGATATTGTTCTCCTGGGCATCAGTCTAAAGTATGCAATAGAAACTATGTCCCCAAAGCTTTACCAACCATAAGCCTTTTTCCTTTTTTATTAATACATATTAATTGGGAAAGGAAGTCGATTTCACTGTGACATTTCTATATGCACACGTAAGGTATTTTGTTACCTTAACATCAAATAGTCACAGCCCTTTTGAGTCTCAGCAGGTGATCAAATTCTTGAATATCTACACTTACTTTTCCAGACATACTTTCATTTTCTGTTTCTCACACCAAAATCCCAAGTCCCTGGGAGAGCCATGTTGTCCAACAGAGAAGATTTGCTACCTACCTTTCCTGAGTCACTGCTCCAAGTCAAAAACTTTCATAGTGAAAGTGAAAGCCATACCCCTGTCCTAACACCCATTGCTGGATTAGCACCTCAAGGGTCTTCTTGGTTTTGTCTTCAAAGAGGTGAGACTTCAGCCTGCAAATCTTCAAGTTCATAAACTCTCAAATTTCTTGCCTCCTTCATTCAAACTGGTTTATCTTTTCTGAGTTCATTTTATATCACTAGCACCCTAAAAACTGCAGCCAATGATAGTCAAAAGCAACTGCTAAGGTTCCATCTAGAAACTATTCACCTATGGCAAAGGTTAGGGAGTTTTGGTGCTCCTAAAGGCCAGTATAAGTCGCAGTTCAATTTTGGGGAGCATCTTCAAAGTTGGGAACCAAAGGTTTGTAAAAACAAACCAAAATTTGCGTCAGAGACTCACATGGCTCAAAAAAAAAAATCAAAATAGTTGCCATCTGGGTCTCCATGTGGAATGTTGCCAGATCCTGTCCCAGAAGCACAAGTATCTGTCTCCTGGGATATCTCAGACTGTTTAGCCAAATGTCCATCCCTACATCATATGGGCAACCATGGATTTATCTTCAAAACGCTTTGCTTACTATCCACCAAGCATAACACCAAAGGACATGTTAGTATGATCCTACAGCAACACATCCTTGAAGTCTGATTAGGCTAGGTTGTACTTGAAACCCCTTCAGACCATAGCCAACACATAGTCAACTCCATAGCCAACACATAGTCAACAAAATCAAACACAGGTGGTTTGATATCATCACAAGCTTCTAAATTCATCACAACAGAAAAAAGAGAACTTGCAAATTGTACACTGTCCTTCAATGCTGTTTGGAAATAACAGTTGATTCTCAAAATGAAGGCATCTGGACACGGCCAACTTCACAGGGCAGCAAAGAACATTTGCCTAGAAGGAAAAGGACTGCAATCACATTTTGACATGGTCACAAAAACTACTACACCTGTAGTCCTGTTCCACAAAGGGAGCATCCGTTATGGGCTGGATAAAAGTCTTTCTATATTGTTTCATGAATATTCATTAAAAAACGTTTTGCTAATATCCTTTCACATTATTATAGCAATTACCAGTTGTATATTCACATTTTGGGAGAATGATTATTTTGCTTAATATAGGATATGAAAAACATAGAAGACACAATTTATTGTATAAGCAAATGAATACAAAAAAGTAATTATCCTTTGTTATTAAATTTCCACTTTATTTCCACTTTACAAATAATTTTTTTGTATCTTTAGAATCACAAAGAATTAGAAGATCATATTCTTTAAGGCCACTATACTGAGTTATATAAAACAAATTTTTAATCTCTGTCCCTTCAGACATAGTTAGCTTCCATTAATTTTATTTTAATAATCTATTGGTTTAGATATAAATTTTACTATTTTACATTATGAGTCTTAAAATTTTATAAACTATGCTTAATTTTATATCAAACATATGCAAAATCATCTGTAACGAAACTTAGCTACAGCTTCTTTACAAATTGCATTGGTTCTTCCAATCTTCTGATATATTTTATTAATTCCATGAAACTCTTCAAAAACATGTTTTTAAGGAAAAGTTCATAGAATAATGAGTTTCTAGGTTCTTCTGTATTTAAATGCTTAGAACTTGAACTTCTACTACAAAGTCTAAAAAACTCTAGGCTACCTACACCAAATAATATTTGTCGTTCCATGAACTATCTTCAAGCAATACCTGTATTATTGTCTGGACACCAGTTTCTGAGCAGGTGAGATTCGTCTTGTATGAAGCACCTGGAAGGCATCCTAGCATATACATGCTTTTCCCACTAAGTTCAGCCTTGAGGAAATAATAGATCCAATTGCTGGGAGTATGTAATTGAAACTACTTTCCCCAAATCCTTTCCTGCCTCTCCTCATTATGCCCACACCTTCCTGCATCCATTCAGGTGTATGAAGAGACTTCAAATGCCACACATCTTCCACTTTACTGAGGACACAGCCAGAGACAAGGGAAATGCTGTCATCTAATTATACATCTGCTATCTCCTTTTTCACTCTTACTGTGACAATCATAAATCAGTAGCTTAAAACAATATTCTTGTCTCATTATCCTATAGAGCCTATATAGGGCTCTCTGGTTTAGGTTCCATGAGATAGTAGAGGAGTACTTTTGTCTTCGTTTGGTTTGGTTTGGTTTAGTTTGGTTTGGTTTAGTTTCCCTGAAACTTTTTTAGATAAATATGCTTCCAAGATCATCATAATTCTAGTAGAGAACAAACAAATAAGCAGTCATCAACTTTGCCCTAAATTAAGTCTTAATTGCTTTTTTGGAGACAGAAATGTTCCCGCATTTTACATGCTCTATATGACTAATAATGGATTTCTTGTCCAAGCACAATGATAGAATATTAAGTCATAATATGTCTTAGTTCAGTAAAATGAGATTTGTTGAGTTTGGAGAGGTTAATTTGTGAATTAAGTTCACTCACTACTTAGACGACAGAGGGAAAATATTTTTTAATGTATTGCCCTTGAATATCATTGCCACTGATGAATTTCACAGGGCTTATTTCCTCTACCAGGAATTTGAATCAAATGGAATGGAATGGATTCTATTTTTTTAAAAATGAATTGAAATGCATGGCACACATGTATCCAAGAGCTAAATTTAAAATGCTAAAGGTTGTACAAAACTTATGTGTTTAGCTAACCCTCTAATGAGAAAGACTCACAATACTGAAGTCTCAAATACTTTTGAGAACAGTGAAGAGAGAAGCCACATAATTTTAGAGTGCCATAATTGGAAGTCCTGGAAAGAGAAAGATCAAGCAGCCAACATGGATTTAGGCCATGAAGAGGTTTAATTTAAAGGCTGAGAGCAAAATCACAGTCCTTTCATAATTATCATAAGGAGACTTTGCGTATGCTCTCTGGCACAGCTGTAGTGCCTAATGAAAAGAGAGCATTTCTCTCCTGCTCGGCTTATTTTATTCCTAATCAGCAGCAGTACTTCAAATTAGTTGCACAATCTTTTGGTCTCTTTCAGACATAAAAGCCTCATCCCCCGGCCCCCATATCTTGATATTAGCATAACTCTCTTACTGAAATAACAACAACAACAACAACAAAAAAGCTCCCAGCCAAGTCAATGGACCCTTCTTCATGCACGGTCCCACTGTAAGGGGTTCATCACATGACTCAAAGAGTAAAAGCAGGAGATGGGGAAGGGTCACTGTCTTTTTAGCATGGGAGGTACTGAACAGCAGATGCCTCACTAAGTTCAGGGAGCTAAGCAAACTAAAGTTCCACCAAGCAAGAACTGACAGTCCACCCTTGAAATATCTTGAACCAAGGAAGGTCATCTGCTGTGGATATTGTTCTGTATGCTGTGAATGTGTTGCTCTGATTGGTTAATAAATTGTGCTGATTGGCCAGTAGCCAGGCAGGAAGTATAGGTGGGACAAAGAGAGAAGAGAATTCTGGGAAGTGAAAGGCTGAGTCAGGAGACACTGCCAGCAGCCACCACCATGAGAAGTAAGATGTAAAGATACTGGTAAGCCATGAGCCACGTGGCAAGGTATAGATTTATAGAAATGGGTTAATTTAAGATGTAAAACCTAGCTAGCAAGAAGCCTGAGCCATTAGGACATACAGTTTTAATTTATATAAGCCTCTGTGTGTTTACTTGAGGGACATGAGGAGGAAAGATTTGTCCTAACCGCAGGCCAGGCAGGACACAGAAATACTTTAGGTACAGTCATGAAACTAAAAAGCATTTGGGGGCAAATTTCAGTTATATTTTATATACGTAGCTCTATAATGTAGATATTGGAGCATTAATGTTATTTGGCACACTAAATTCAAAATTCGTCATTTGGGATGTTGGATTGGCTGGTTTGATTTACCATAATTAGCACCTCTTTAAGCATAAACTCTCTGTGGTGGTTTTTTGGGAATACCCAGGGTTAGATATCCCAGTGTGGGATATCTGAGGGAAAAATGTCTATATACACTATGTTCTTAGGTCTGTTAACTCTTTTCCTCTAAGATAAAATTCTATCAACACAGCTATAGCTCCATCGGACATTCAGGAGAAGAATAAATCTAGATACGCCAAGCTCTTTATCTGTCTGCTTTATTTCTCTGGTCTGAAATCCTGTCTACACAGCTTCAGTTCCATCCACTTCCCTCTCATAGTCCTGCTAACAACTAAGCTCTTATGCTTCCAGCCTCATCTTTGTCTTCCGTTTCCTCGTTGTTCTCCATTTCTACTGTTCTCTACTCCTGGCACTGATGGACTCTACAAGAGTTCTACCTTACCGTCTACCAAACCTCTGTCTTCCTCTCTTCTCTATGGCCATGCTGTTCTGTCCATCTCTATGGAAAATGCCTGTCCTTTCTTTCCCTGGCCACTCAGTTCTCTGCCTCCTCCAGAATGTTGCTCTACCTTCCACCTTGATATGTAAAAACCTCTTTTGTTCTCAGTCAATTCCTCTCCAGAGCCAGTAGGCCTCAAGACATCATTTGCACAAAAAGCAAAGCTATGCATCTCCAGCCAGCTTGTCTCCTAGGCTCAGCCAGGGAGTTAGTTACTTAGAAGTTCAGCAGGTTTGGGGAGCTGAACTGTTTGCCAAATGGGCTGGAAATATTTGGGCACACAAGAATTTCATAGCAGAAGACAGCTGAAATATTAAAGGCTGGATAACCAAATATTCATAATAAATGGCTTGCCTTTTGATAGACCCTTGGCCGGTCAAAGTATAGTTTTAATACACAGCTGAATCTCTATAATATATTCTGTGGCTCGCCACAGGTTGTAGCTTGTGATCCAGAGTCTGCACGATGATGTTGTTGACTTCTTTTGTCTATTTTTATTTAAATCTGTTGCTTCCTACACATGGCTGAAGGAAGTGATCTTAGATTTCTCTCTACTCTGCAGGGAGATGTTTCAGGTTAAGATCTGAACAAGTTGTATAATTTTAGGTGCTTGTCTTAGCCTCTGACAAGAGTAGTCACTGTTTGTCTCCTCCAGTTTTGCAGACCTAAAAATTATAAAATCCATGGAGGTCTTAGAGCCTGAGATAGCTCTGTATCTCATCAAATTACTAAAAGTAATTTTAAATTACTCACCAAATTACTAAAAGTAATTTTCAAAACGAGAGATGTTTCAACCTTAATGAGAATGCTGAGAGTTACTTTGTATCCCTTAGTAGCACCCCAGGTTCAAATCATAAATCTAACTTGACTGTTTGTGTGACTATGGATGGACAAATCTCATGTTATAAATAAAAGGAGATGAAACCTGGCCTCTCTGTCAGAATTATCATGGAAAGTGTCTCCCCTAGCCCTAGCTTCATAGCTGCTACATAGAGCTGAAAAAAATAAAGATCATTTTCATTATTATTCTAATGCTTCACTTTTAGTCAACCTCAGAACACCCATGTAATGATAAGATTTGCTTCATTCCTTGGATGATAGAAAAGGCACAAAACTTCTTACAGATTTTCATGGTTTTGCCTGGGGGTAATTTTAGAAACCAGAAGCATACTGCTCGGCCATTAGCTCAGGCTAACTATCGACTAGCTCTTACATCTTAAATTAGCCCATTTCTGTTCATCTGTATGTCACCATGTGTTCCATGGCTTTACCTGTTGCCTTTACATGCTGCTCCCTGGATGGCAGGCTGGCGTCTACTAACTCAGCCTTCCTCTTCCCAGAATTCTCTTCTCTGCTTGTCCTGCCTCTTCTTCCTGCCTGGCTACTGGCCAATCAGCATTTTTATTTATCCGTCAATCAGAGCAACACATTCAGAGCTTACAAAACATCATACAGCATAATCTACTTCAAAACATGGTCATATGAGTATCTTAAAACATACTACTCTTTCATGTCCAGGAGGTTCACTGTGGGTGCTTGGAAGTGTTAGAGAGTCCAAGAAAAAAAAAATCTGTCAGACGAAGCTTTTGCTTATCGTGTCAGTTCAACGCCATTGTTCTTGTCGCAGTCAATTTAACTGCTTATGTAATTATAGAATATTGGAACTTAGAATTTAATAGGCCATAGAATTTAAACTTTATCACCATAGAGATTTGAAAAAAAAAAGAGCTAAAGTCCAACAAAACTAAATATTTGCTATAAGGTCACAGAGCTAAATTATTCCATATGCTCGAATTACTATATTTTTGTGCAACAAATTTAACTTAGTTTCATTATGGACAGAGCACTTCACAGGGTAATAAAAGAGAAAAAAAAATACGAACAAAGAATTGGTGTGCCCTAAAGGAATCCTTCTCAAATTCTAGCATATCAATATTTAGTGCTTTGTATGATCTCCAAATGCTGGAGGCTTGTGTACTCAAAAAGTACCAAGAACACCCTCAAATTGGGTTACTTAGTAAAAGTTAAAGTTTAAAATCTAAGTTAGACATGTAGCTATGTGTAAGAGAAGGAATGTGAACAAATTTTAGATTTTTGCCTGAAGTGCTGTTTTTAAATAAGAAAGTATATATGATAGTTTGTGACCTGGAAAAAAAAGTATAATTTGGTTAGCTCAGGCGGTTCATTTTAAGCTAAAATTATGTCATGGTCTGATGCTTTTAAATTAAACTTTTACTACTTAGCCATGTAAAGTATTTGATTTTTGAAAGGACTTTATAATCAAGTAATTAACAAAAAGTGCAAGGACATTTATAAAATATAGAGGAAAGACTAAAAGGAACATGGCCAGCTTTAATCCCTTTCCAATGGGAAGACTTTTCCAAGACTTATTTTAAATTAAGTAATTTTTTTTTCTCTTTGAGAGAACAAAAAGATAACTACTATCCCCTGTTACATCTAGCAGGGGGATCATAAAATAGCACAAAATGGCCACAGCCATAAGAATTTATTGCTATATGGATGTAAAAAATAGGAGTTCACGTCATCGCACTCTGGTTTTCAAAACTTCATGGGTACCACTCTCAAGGATGTAGTTTGTGAACTCCCAGACAACTGAATCCTTCAATATTGAAGGCTAGAGAGAGCAGAGTGAGTAATTCCCTACGTGGTTTTACTTTCACATAGAAGGCACAAAGCACACCTTTAAAATGTGGGGCGTACATATATTACCCTGAGCGTCATTTTTCTCCATAAAGCTGGTGGGACTGGCTCCTCACACTGAAACAGGCAGGCTGAGGTGGCCGCCTTTCATTTCCTGCATTCACTGGCAGTTCTTTATAGCATCCGCTGCTTTCTGCTGATGTATCTGAGATGCTGTTTGAGCTTTTGTCATCAAGCTCTGCTTGTTGCCGAAAGAAGCTCTCGAATGCAACCTTCATTTAAAACCATCTGATGCAATTTGGGAACTCCCAAATATTTCTGAGTGTAAGGTACAGTTGAGTAGGGGAAATACATTGATAATGCCTTCACAGACAGTTTTTTTCTTATTATGTCTCAGAGTTCAGCTTTACCTGAAATCTGAGGGCTAGACAGATGGCTCAGCCTTTCAGAGTGTTTGCTGGTCTTGCAAAGGACCCAGGTTCTATTATCAAGAACACACACGGTAGGTCACAATCATCCTAACTCTAGTTCCAAGGGATCCAATGCCCACTTCTGGCCTCTGCTGGCACTGCGTGCTTGCACACACGGCACACTTACAAGCAAGCAAAGGCTCACTCATGTAAAATAAAACATGATTGCCCAAATGTGAGCTGAACAAGAGGAACACCAACAAACATGTTAAACTGGAACCAGGGGGGAAACTCATAAGGACTCAACACTACACAAAGAACTACAGGCAACTGAGTAAAGCTAAGAGGGAGAGGTCGCTTTCCAATTGTATGTGCAGTGCCAAACAGCCCTGAAAACATGCATACAAGTAGCATATAGAATCAACAGAAATGTATGTATACATAAATACATATATGTATGCAATAATAATTGATTAAAAATAGGTCATGAATTTAAAGGACAGCCGGGAAGGGTATATGGAAGTGTTTGGAGGAAGCAATGAGAAAGGAGAAATGTTAAAATATTGAAAATACAATCTCACAAATAAACAAATAAAAATAGATAAATACATAAATACTTGAAATGCTGAATATAATCTGTGCAAGCTTTAGTGAGGCTCACAGGATCAACTTGTGCTCTTGCTGTGAATCACCTGCCCTAATTAAACGCTGTCTTAGTTAGGGTTTCTAGCACTATGATAAAAAAACACCATGACCAAAAGCAACCTGGGGAGGAAAAGATTTATTTCAACCAACATGCTCACATCACTGTCCATCGTCAGAGAAAGCTGGGGCAGGAATTCAAGAGAGGCAGGATCTTGGAGGCAGGAACTGAAGCAGAAGCCATGGAAGAATGCTGCTTCCTGGCTTGCTTTTCCTACATTACTTAGCCTGCCTTTTTCAACGCCCCAGACACCTGCCCAGGAGTGTCACCACTCACACTGATCATGGCCCTCCCACTTCAGTCACCAATTAAGAAAATGCACTACAGACTTGCCTGCAAGCAAATCTTATGCAGACATTTTCCCCTCTTCCTCAATGACTCTAGCTTGTGTCAAGTTGATACAAAACTGGTTGCAAACGTATAATTGCACTGATAATTATATACAACCATCTATTTATTCACACAGATAACAACGACAACAACAAAAAAACTCTCCAAGTTTACTTCCCCAGGAAACGAACATGCTATCATGAAGAAAAACTTTCAGTATAGTATTAATTAGTCATTTTATAGTAAGAATTATTTTTAGGTAAGT
This sequence comes from Peromyscus maniculatus bairdii, assembly GCF_049852395.1. NCBI lineage: Eukaryota > Metazoa > Chordata > Mammalia > Rodentia > Cricetidae > Peromyscus > Peromyscus maniculatus. The sequence goes on from NC_134868.1 coordinate 15,986,601, forward strand.
GAACAGTGTTTGGATCCAGGGAGACTTGTGATTGGATCAACCTCTGACCCATTTCAACACTATTTGAGCTTTAAGAGAACTCGTCGTTTTCCCTCCCTCTTCTTTAGGAAGAGAGCTCACTCTTGGGAAGAAGAGAGCAGATCAGGGGAGAAATACCTTTAGCAATGAAATGAAACAGCCATTCTGTGTCTGTGTCCTCCTCCCAGAATGGTCCAACTACTGAGCTTAATGATGTGGAGCAGAAAACAACATACTGTGGCCTGGTTCTCAAAGAGTTTATAGTGCAGCTATGGTTACACTCTTGCACATTAGCACCTGGTCCAGGGAGAATGAATAGAAGCAGAAATAGTGTAATCTAAATAGTAGCTGAAAAAGAAACCATGCAGGAGATAACTAAGTGGTAGTATAGTGAGAATTTTCTCAAAAGGAGGAAATCAGTAATGTGTTATAGAGTTAGGAAATGATTCTGCAGCAGAAAATGAAAATGTTGGGGAAGGATCTGGAGCTGTCTCGGGGAGGGAAATTCAATCATTTTGGGGGAAGTGATACAGAATAGACTCTATGGATAAGCGACTGGTATATGGTCAATTGTTCTTGTTTTAGGTGTTTATAGGAATTAAACCCTATGTATAAATCCCATAATGCTGGATTCTAAGATAAAATTATCAAAAGCGGGACACTGTCATCTGAGGTCTGAAGTACAATGTGTTACCAGCTATAACCAGACTGTTTTGATAGCAGTCTAGCCTCTTAAGCTAAAAGATCCAGAATAAGACTGAGTGAGGAGAAACATTTCCATCCTAGGGAAAAACATGTTTTGCCTATTTGTCAGCCTGTCCTTTTAAGGTCTCACCCTTCCATAACTTGCTTTTCAATGCCATGATCTTCTTTACCCATACACTGTGAACAACTATTAGCAAGAGAAAATTATCCTCAATATCTTGCTGATCTACAGTTTATTTATGTGTCCTCAAAAGGCTCTCCTCTCTCCTTACCTGTAGACCATGGTTAGCATTTTTTTAAACAAGGTCTATCTCTGTATCATTTTTCCTTCTTTTTTCTTTTTTTTTAATTAAGAAAATTTTTCATTCATTTTACACACCAGTCAAAGATCCCCCTCTTCCCTCCTCCTGCCTCCCCACCCCCACTCCCCCCCACAAGAAGGCAAGACCTCCCATGGGGAGGCACATCCAGTAGAGGCAAGTCCAAGCCCTTCCCCGTGCCTCAAGGCTGCACGAGGTGTCCCATCATAGGTAGTGGACTCCAAAAGGCCTGTTCAGTAGTGGAGAGGGTGCCTGAACTGAACTGGCTTACCTCAGTGATCAGATCAGTGAATACCCTAACTGTCATCACAGAGCTTTTCACAGGTGACTAATGGAAGCAGATGCAGAGATCCACAGGCAGAGCTCCAGGAGTCCAGTACAGGAGAGAGAAGAGGGATGCTATGATCAAGTGTATCAGGATCATGATGGGGAAACCTGCAGAGATGACGAAACCACACTAGTGGGAACTCATGAAAGTTGGATCAATGGGTGTGGAGCCTGCATGGTACTGAACTAGATCCTCTGCATGGTGAGACAATTGTGTAGCTTGGTCTGCTTGGGGGGGTGGCTGATGGTAGATTCAGAATCCATCCATGGTTAGCATTTTTCTGCTCTCCAGTCCACTCAGTTGACTGACTGTGGTCCTGATGGCAACAGACTCTTTCACAGATGGCTCAGTGATCTCAATCAGAGGTCAGCAAACATTTTTCAGTAGAGAGCCAGACAGTAAGCAGATATATTCTGTTGCAACAATTCATATCTTTCATTGTAGTATGAACAGAACTATAAACAGTACAAAATAATGAGCTTGGCTATGTTCCAAAAAAACTCTAGTACTGGACACTGAAATCTGAGTGGTATAAAAAATCACATCATGTGATAACATTCTTCAATCATTTAAAAACATAGGTACTTAGGATGCATCTCTATTGGTAGAGTGCTCAGGTAGCATATGTGAAGTCCTAAGTTCTCTTCTAAGCACCATATAATGCCAGATGTGGTGGCCTGTTGGGGATGTCTTTCTGTATGCTGTGAATGTGTGTTGCTCTGATTTGGTTGATAAATAAAACACCGATTGGCCAGTAGCCAGGCAGGAAGTATGCAGTATAGGCAGGATAAGCAGAGAGGAGAATGCTGGGAACAGGAAGGCTGAGTCAGGAGTCACCAGCCAGACACAGAGGATGCAAGATGTGAAGACAGAACTGAGAAAAGCTACTAAGCCGAGTGGCTAAACATAAATACGAATTATGAGTTAGTTTCAAGGTAAGAGCTAGTCGGTGCTAGGCCTGAGCTAATGGCTGAGCAATTTTAATTAATATAAACTTCTGTGTGTTTACTTGGGTCCAAGCAGCTGCAAGACTGGCAGGTGAGAGAGATTTGTCCTGACCATGGGCCAGGTGGGACAAAAAAAAACTTCAGCTACAGTGGTCCACCCCTATAACCCCAGTATTATGTAGAGGTGGGAGGATCATAAGTTCAAGGTCATCTTTCACTACATAGTAAAGTCCATAAACAAAGTAAATTTTCTACAATGATGCAATAGAAGCAAGCCACTGAGAATGTGTAGTTATTGAAAAGGGATTTGGTCCGCTGGCTTGTTGGACAATCCCTGGACCTAGAACACTGACACGTGGACCAACTAACTGCACACAGAGCTTTGGCAGCATCGTATGTATTTCTTCTGTACAGGAGCTCTATATGCTGTTAGCCTCTTCCTCCCCTGACATGCTGATGTGTTTGCTCCTACACCGTTCATCTTCAAGGATTCAGCTTGTTCTTTTCCCCATCTCTGTCTGCCGTGAAGAGCATACATGTGTTGCTTGTTTAGTCTTGCAACTAGCTTGTAATCCAGCTAAAAATAACACATGTGGATAAAAATTCCATGATTACAAAATTTTATGGGGAAGAGGCGGGAGTAAACCTAGTTGAGTTGGGCACCCATTTTTAAATATACATATGCATGATTTCATATTTTCTCCCGAAGCATTTCGTCAGGTGTCTTGTCTGTTTCCCTTCTTTTATCTTTATTTTTTTTTTCTGTTCCTGATTGGTAGTGCTTGTGGGAATTCGGGGCTTTTCATAAACTAGACGAACAATCGAGCACTGAACTGTATCTCCAGTCTTTAAAATTTGTGTGTATATATACATATGCACATGCAATAAGAATTGGTGAAGAAGGAAGCCATGGATGTAAAGGACAGCAAGGAGGGGTACATAGGAGGGTTTGAGAGAGGAAAGGTAAGAGAGAAACACAATTGTATTATAATCTCAAAAATAAAATTCCAGCTGCCATAAAAAATGTAATTTATCCCAATTTTTTTCACATGTGGCTGTGGTTTCTCTTGTATTAACATCATTGTTTCTTACATCCCTCTTCAGTAACTACAGTTTCTTTCTCACTTAAATTCTTGTTTCTTATGGAGGAAAATGTTTGCAATTCTTCTTCAGTCCTATTTTTCCATTATTAGTGTGCATTGTCTTTCTATGCATCACTATATACAAAAAAGAAAGGATCATTTATAATGATCACTCAGATCTTAACACCAATACAAGCAAAACGGGATAGTAACAATAATAATAGCAAATAATTATTATCCGGGCACAGGAATGAATCTGTACACTTTTCCATCATCAATATCTCTTAAAAGAAATAGTACAAGTCATATTTCATGGAAAAATAAACTGACTCCTAGAGAAAATATACAATTTACCTGTGACTCCTTGTTAATAAGTGTCAGGGAAAGAATTTGAACTCAGGTCATCAGATCCCCAAGCTTACATATTAACTATTAAGATTATTAAAACATAATAATAATTGGTAATAAAAATAAAAGGAAGAAAGAAGGAAAATATGGGAGAGGGAGGGTTAAAAGTAGAAAAAAATCATTGGAAATTTAGAGACCAAAATCATATATTTGACTCTGAAGTCTCTGGTGTGTGTGTGTGTGTATGTGTGTGTGTGTGTGTGTGTGTCTGTCTGTCTGTCTGTCTGTGTATCTATGTGTGCCTGTGGTGTGCCTGTGTGTGTGTCTGTATGTATGTATGTATGCATGTATGTATTATGTATCTGTGTGTGTGTATGTGTCTGTGTGTGTCTGTGTCTTTGTGTGTATGTGTGTGTGTGTATGTGTCTGTGTGTGTCTGTCTGTGTGTCTATGTGTGCCTGTGGTGAGCCTGTGTGTGTGTGTGTGTGTGTGTGTGTGTCTGTCTGTCTGTGTGTTTATGTATGCATGAGAGAGAGAATGGCATATGAGCATCCATGTAGGAGAACATGGTATGTGTGCCACCACACACATATGGAAGTCAGGATAATGCTGGCCTCAGTCCTCACTTTCCTCCTTATTTGAGACAGGGTCTCATGTTTGTCTCTGTGCAGACAGGTTAGCTGCCCCATGGCCTTCTGAGGATTCCCCTGTTTCTATTGCCCATCACCAAAGGGGCACTGGGTTAGAGGGGTGAGCTGCCAGGCCCAAATTACAGGGGTCCTGGAGACTCCAACTCAGGCCTCTATGCTTTCACAGCAAGTGCTTTACCTACTGAGCCACCCCACCCTACTCCACCTCAACCAACCCCAAACCACACCACCCACCCCACCCACTCTACCCCACCCCAACCAACCCCACACCACACCACCCACACCACCCACTCCACCCCACCCCACTCCACTCTACCCCAGCCCAACCCACCCCATGGGGCCTCTTTTACCTTGGCTTTAAGTAGCTGTAAATGATTCCAACTTCTTCACTTTTCTCTATAACCATTTGGCTGTTTGTAATTCCCATGTTGTTGTCTGGTTCTATATTTATGGAGTCTCATACTTAAACAGCCCCTTTTTTCTCCTTCCTTATTGACGGAAAAGTACTTTGAAGACCTTGACCCTTACCACATAAGCTCTCTTTGATTACTTAAAATCTGCACTATTTAAGTAAAATCAAAGCCTATCAAAACATATATTTTCTGCCTAATGGGGATTGAAATGCATGACTCGCTGTGAATGCAAGGGTCACGATACAGAAATCCATTGATATGGGGCTTCTTTGAGATGATTAAGTTCATTTCTTGCAGAATTGTAATCAGCATGACCAGTCTCTTTTACAACATTCAAAACAGAATGAAAGTGACCTCAAGCATGTTGGTACAGGACAGATTCCATGTTATTGACAGGCCCACTAGACTCGCTCCAATCTCTGCAACGTATTGCTTCTGATTGAAAAGGCCCTTGGGGGTCCTTTCCCAGCTCTGAAAAGAAGCTTCTCCCAATATAGATCATGGAGGGTAATGGCAGGTAACTGAACAGAATCAATCAATTGTTGATGTCTAATAAATAATTAAACTTCATGGGGTTTGTTCTTTATTCTTCTGAGAGCAAACTGTGCTGCTCATCCAGGCTCTGTGAGTCTTTGCAACATCCATACCCTTGCTCTGCAAGTTTCTTTGAAAAACTAATTTTATTGATTGGCAGGTGAAAATAAGGAATTCATGGGATACACTTTATGTCACTTTGCTCAAATTGAATTGAAACTAAGTAGCAAAGAATATATAAAATCAATATCTTAAGGCAAAAGAATGTTCAGTTTGTATAGTATAAATGCATAGTGTAGTATACTTACACTTGTGTACATATTAAGTATAAGTATCTACAACATAAGTTGTAAACAATGTATAATGAATAATATAGTTTAATACACTAAAGTTAATATTTTACATTAGCAAGTAATATCTCATAAAGCATTTTCATGTATATTATTGTATGCCCTAGAATAATTATTTATGTCATAATTGAATTATGTGATTGATTTTTAAAATCATATTACAGTTCCAATTATAATAAAAAAAAGGATAGAAGTTAAATTACTGAGTTATTACAAGTATATGTAGCTCTTAAGTCTTGGAGGAAGGATCTAAGAATAAATATTTGGATAGCAATCTCAGTCTCCTTTCCTCTAGGTCACAGGTGTCTCTGAGGAGAAATAATTCAGGAGCATCCAAACATTACAGGCTGCGCTAAATTTGCTTCAGACTAACTAGACTCCAGAAACTATGCCATTTCTTCATTCATCAATACAATCTTTTTATCCCTTGAAGGGAAATCGGGGGTGGCAGGGTGTTCAGGGTTCAATTTCATAAAATTAAAATTTTCTAGAGAAACAAGATGAAGAATTTGTGATAATGAGGAGATACTGGACCCAAAAGGGAAGCAATAATATGACAGAATCTGGTTGGCAGAAATATATAATCTGTTCAATGGAGAGATGGCAACCTATGTAGATATCAGTTAAAAATGAAAAGATATTATATGTATAGTGGAACAATGGACAGTCTACTATTATAATAACAAAGCTCCAAACTGGCAGAATATCATTTAAAAATAACAAAAGTACAATCTGTAAGAATGTAACACTGGACTAGAAAGATGGTTTAGTAGGTAAGAGTGCTTACTGCTCTTCCAGACAACCTGAGCTAAGGTCCCAGTGTACTTTTCACAGTTCACAACCACCTATCCCTCCAGCTCCAGGAGATCCAGTGCCTTCTTCTGGCCTCTGCAAACCCTCATAAACACTTGTCATAGACTCAAATGGATACATTACATAAGAAAAAATAAATCTTTTAAAAAAGAATAAGCCAGGCAGTATTAGTGACTGCCTTTAATCCCAGCACTCTGGAGGCAGAGGCAGGCGTATCTCTGAGTTCAAGACCAGCCTGGTCTACAGATCAAGTTCCAGGATAGCCAGAGCTACACATAGAAACATTGTCTTGAAAAAACAAAAAAATAAATTAAAAAATAAAAAAATGTAAAAAGAATGTAGCAATAACATACCTTAAGAAGATAGAATATAGATCTCATCCATGTCTCTGTCATTGGGCGATCCCTGTGTCTTTCTTAGAGTCCTGTTTTCTAGGTAGCCTCCCTAGAGTTGTTAGTAGCAGTCTAGTCATCTTTGTTTTACATCTAGTCCCTTCCTATGAGTGAGTACATACCATGTTTGTCTTTCTGGGTCTGGGTTACTTCACTCAGGATGATTTTTTCTAGATCCATCCATTTGCCTGCAAACCTCATGATGTCACTGTTTTTCTCTGCTGAGTGGTACTCCATTGTGTATATATACCACATTTTATTTATCCATTCTTCAGTTGAAGGGCATCTAGGTTGTTTCCACGTTTTGGCTATTACAAAAAATGCTGATATGAACATAGCTGAGCATGTGCCCTTGTGGTATGATTGAGCATTCCTTGGGTATATGCCCAAGAGTGGTATAGCTGGATCTTGGGGGAGATAGATTTCCAATTTTCTGAGATAGTGCCATATTGATTTTCAAAGTGGTTGTACAAGCTTGCATTCCCACCAGCAGCAGATGAGATCTACATGAACAACATGGATATGAGTGGGGGTAATGAAGGGCAAGTTTCGAGGGAAAGAGAGCTTAAGAGAGCGGGAGATCCCAGCTGGATCAAGAACAGAGAGGGAGAACAAGAAAGAAGAGACCATGATAAATGAAGACAAAATGAGAAAAGGAAGAAGCAAAGTGCTAGAGAGGCCCACAGAAATCCACAGATACCCCCACAATAGACTACTGGCAATGGGTGAGAAAAAGCCCGAACTGACCTACTCTGGTGGTAGGATGGCCAAACACCCTAATTGTCATGCTAGAAATCTCATCCAATGGCTGAGGGAACCGGATACAGAGATCCACGGCCAGGCCCCAGATGGAGGTCCAGGAGTTCAATTGGCAGAAAGAGGAGGGTTTGTATGAGAGAGAATTGTTGAGACCAAGCTTGGAAAAAGCACAGGGACAAATAGCCAAACTAGTGGAAACACATGAACTATGAACCAATAGCTAAGGAGCCCCCAACTGGATCAGGCCCTCTGGATAAGTGAGACAGTTGATTAGCTTGAACTGTTTAGGAGGCATCCAGGCAGTGGGACTGGGACCTGTCCTCAGTGCATGAGCTGGCCGTTTGTAACCTGGGGCTTATGCAGGGATACTTTGCTCAGCCTGGGAGGAGGGCACTGGACCTGCCTGGACTGAATCTATCAGGTTGAACTCAATCCCCAGGGGAGTCTTTGCCCTGGAGGAGATGGGAATGGGAGGTGGGCTGGGGGGAAGGAGGGGAGAAAGGGGGAGGACAAGGGAATCCGTGGCTGATATGTAAAATTAAATTAAATTATAAAATAAAAATACAACACAATAAAAAAAAGATAGACTATTATCTCATTATTTTTTTTTTCATTTTTCAAGACAGGGTTTCTCTGGGTAGCCCAGACTGTTCTGGAACTTGCTCGGTAGACCAGACTGGCCTGGAACCCAGAGATCCACCTGCCGCTGCCTCCCAAGTGCTGGGATTAAAGGTGTGCACCACCGAACCGTGTCCTCATTTACATTTTAGTGAGAAAAATCCTCAATAGAAAATGATAACATGTACCGTAAAGAAATGAAACTTACATATAATATCAAGAGGACACTAATGAGTGCAATTAAGGATAAGTTCAAAATAAATAATATGCTTGAAGCAGAGATTTTTGCAAATAAATTTGGGCCAGGGTTTTCAGAGAAAACACAAAACATCTGTGGATAAGGAAATGGCTTAGCTAGAAAAAGTGTCTGAGGCACTGTTGAGGACCTGAATTTGATGCCCAGCATCCATTTAAGAATCCAGATGTAATTGTGCACACATCTGTAACCTCCCAGAGCTCTGGGAGGCAGACAGGAGGATTACTGGGGCTTACTATCTGCTGTCTACCTCCATATTCAGTGAAAGACCCTCTATCAAAAAATAAGATGGAGTGTGATAGAAAGGACACCCAACATCCTTCTTTGGTGTCTGTAAGTACACCCCACAGATACACATGGACATATACCTCATACACACACACACACACACACACACACACACACACACACACACACACTGACTCACATGCACAGATGCACACATACATATATAGAACATCCAATTATGTTTCAATACATATAAACATATGTCCCAAATATCAGAACATATTCGTCTTTTTTGAAAATATTTAGAGAGTGTATTTCTACGTTATGTACATAGATGTTTTGCCTGTATGTATATCTTTGCACTGTGTGCATGAAGTGCCCACAGAGGCCAAAAGAGGGCACTCAGTCCCCTGGGACTGGAGTTATATGACTGAAAGCCACTGGTGTGGGTGCTAAGAATTGAACCCGGATCCTCTGGAAGAACAGTCAATAATCTCAAATTCTGAGCCATCTCTCCATCCCCTCATATTCATTTTTTAAGGGTATCTTAAACAGTGTGACATACTTTTAAATGTGGCGATCCAAATTACGCCAGAATCCCTGGGAAAAACTAGCAGAAAGCAGCTATGACAGCCTGTGAAATAAATGATTTTGCAGTCTTTCCCTCACACTTGCAAACACCAATTCAAGCCATTATTGGTGCTTTATCGCAATGATCACTGAAGCCGTCATAACCTTCTGAGTGTTTCTAAGCAGATACCTCAGTTTTGCGCTGTTATGACTTAGGTGTTCACTGTTCCGCATCTACCCCGCTTTTTGCTTTGAATATGAAATAGCCGATGTTGCCCTCCTGCATTGAACACTTGTTCACCAGCAGTGGAACTGATGTGAGAGGGAGTGGAAACTGAGAAGTCGGCCTTAACTGAAGGAAATAGATGCCCCTCGTTGTGCCTTTCAGTGCAAGAATTGGTTCTCTTTTACCATTCCAGCTGTAGTCATTATGCCACATATGTGACCTAAAAAGGACCACATGTTCTGAAAATCACAGACATACGCATCCAACAGAAGCAGAAATCATGCCAGACACATCTTCCTCTACCTCTCTCCACTGTATGTTTTGAGACATCATCTCTTATTAACCCTGGAGCTAATAGGATTCCTGCTAGGCAGTGAGCTCCCAGGGTCCTCCTGTCTCTGCCTCCTCAGCACTAGGATACATGTGTATGCCGCCATGCCCAGCTTTTTACACTAGTGCTGGAGATTTGAACTCAGGTCCTTAAGCTTGGACCGTAAGCAGCTCACCAACGGAGTCCACTCCTTGGCTTCTTTTCAAACATATATACACGCATATATTTACTTATTCAATTAACACTTAACAACTGCCTCATGCGGCCTGAACATTAGATATTGGTAAATAAAAGCAACTGTGAACTAATTTCTACTCTTGAGAACTTCCAGATTTATAAAAATCAGACTCGGCGTTTTATGACGTGTTAACTAGTCATGTAACTCGTTCTATGATCCTGAACTGAATAAATAAAGCAGACTATTCCCGGACTGGGAAGGGGGAGAGTAGTTGGCCATGAAAAGGACCTAAAAAGCTGTGTGGGTATTGGAAGGTAAAAATGAGAATTCCAGAGGCATTTTAGGAAAGGGGACATATGGGGACACGGTCTGACTATAAGAATAAGCTATCCTTTTCTGGGCTTCCTGGTCACTGAACAGTCTGGCACCTTCTTGCTATATTCGAAGCTTCAATCACCCTGGAATTCCTTTCCATCCCACAGAGTTCATTTCTCTCTCCTGTGCCCATGCTGCTTTCCCTCCCTGAAATGATCTTATCCTTCAAACTCTACATTTCTCAACTGTGCTCATTTTCCCAACCTGCTGCCATTCACGTGCATCGGCAGCTTCTTACTCACTCCAGGTGAGAATTAACTCATGTCCTTGAAAGAGGAAATTCCCCAGATAAATTGACTAGGGTGCACAATATATTGGGGAACACAATGTCACCACATTCTCAAACTCAAGACCTTTTTCATTGACGTGATTGCTATATATGCACCTATTGTCTCTCCCTGCTAGAAGGTAAGATTATGTTGCATTTAAAGTGTTGCCTGGCTCATATTAGTCATTTCACTATCATCTGTCTTAAAACTTTTAGATGTGTAACGGAAATGTCAAGCGTATTTAACATAAATATTAAAAATGTGAAAAGAGGTGAATACAAAAAAAATCTAAAAGAATGATATACTCACAATTTTAACCTGAGTACTAAAATGTGATAGCAAGCCTTTTAGTAACTGTTGTTCATTTGCTTAGAATTGCACTTATCCTCATCATGTGATTCCTCATCATGATCTCAGCTGTTACAGATGCCCTAATTGCTGAAATTATAAACTGAGCCAATGTGGCACCCAAGACAGATCTATGGAAAATTTAATCCCATTTCAATATCTCTGCACTCATTTACCTGTCCACTTATGCTTAGAGAAAAATATATTTCTGTGATATCCAGAGGCATGAAGAATAACGAAGAAGGGATGGCTGGAATAATCAAGACATCGAAGTTCTCAGCTGTGCTTTCCAAAATGCAAAATGTCCTGATGACGGAATAAATATCTTTCTTGTCATAAATTTTATTCTGTGTCCTCAAAGCAGCTCTTCCATGTCCACACATCCTTTACCTATCACAGTTCCATGTTTTAAAATGCCAGGCCAGAGTGAATTCATTTTCTATCTCTCTGGTTTTAAATTTATTTTCTATAATTTAATTAGACAACTTTTTTGTTTAATTTGACTCACCTAATTTCATAGCTGGATAAAGAATAAAATGAGGAGGAATCTATTTTAGGTGTAATGATTTTCCCCACCGTCTTGTCTTAACGCCAGTTAGAGGTGCAGGCCATCAACACATCTTCCGCCCCCCCCCCTCTCCCCCCCCGTGCCTCCAGATGCTCCACGCCATCTGTTGGAGTTGGATGTTCCATTAAACACTCCTCTTGTTTAGGTCTCACCAGAGATTACCTGGGAGTAATCTATTCAAAATCTATGTTTGGCACTTGATTAAATGTGGAAAATAATTAGGGCACTATATTTAAAACATATGCCTATGGGGGTAATTCTCCATTAGCGAATCAATTCTATTCACTTGGGGAACTTAGGAAAATTCATCATGCTTAGTGCCCTCCAGTACTCAGTTCCAAATCCACCATGATACCGGCCTCTGGCATAGGACCATCTGCCTCTTCACCTGTAGAGATCGATGGAACCTCCAGGATGCTGTCTCCATAGTCACTTCCTGCTCCAATAGGGTCCTTCAGCATCAGTATCAGCTGAGCAGAACATCAGGCCGCCTCCAAGATAAAATAAATCAGAATCTTTACAGAATTAGGTCCCAGGAGATAGATATGTTTGTTTAAAGTATGAGAAACCTTTGTCTGCTCTACTCAAGACTATTGTCCATGGTGCTCTTTCCCCCACCCCAAAAGAAACTATTCACAAAAACAATTTGAGTAGAGACTGTTGTATTTAAAGGCAAAAATACAACCTACAATAATTTTAATAAAATAGTGTCTTGAGGTGAACTCTTATGCAACAAACATAAGAAAACCAGTACTAAAAAAATTTCCATTTTACCTTAATTGAATTTTTACAACAAAATGCTGACTTTGTTCATTGTACTTATTTCTATGCCTCTAGAAGAACAAGATTTTTCTCCAATGGGTTCAACCCAATATGCATTTACTTTGCCTCATCAAGATTTTTGTTTAGTTTACTCCTAAGTCTCCTCTATCTCATTTAAATCCTCTCTTGTGGTGTTTTGTTTCAAATTCAGTTCATACATTGAATGAAAGCATGGTATAAATTCCTTACAAGACCTTCACATGGTCACATTAGCTTCTAGTTTTCAGAGCTCTGTGGTCCAAGTAACAAGACAATCTTTAGCTTCTAGTTAAAGATGAAGTAACCAATATTATAGTAACCAGTATTATTATAACCAATATTAAGTCCACAAAACCAACATATAAATAATGAACCTCTGCTTACAGTACACACTGTTGATTCTAACTCAATGTGTAAACTAATTTTTTTCCTATAATGAAACTTTTTTATAGCATCTATATTCCATAGATTTTTGCTTTTAGTTAATAATAACAATAATACACAAGTTCTAAAATTTTGCATGTAAAGTTTCTATCTGCAAGCTATTTGACAAGATGTGGTAAGTGTGAGCCTGAGTGAGCCTTACAGACAAAGTGAGTTACTGGAATGTGGCTCAATTAAAAATTTCTCAAAACTTTTGAACTTTTCCTTTCATGATCCCTCCAATTTACACACACTAATTCTAAGATCGTTTTGGCACTGTGCTTTGGAAACAGGAGTTTAGCACTAGGCAGATTGTGGGAAATTTCTGTTTCCATCTCCTTTGGACTGGGTAAACACCCTTGAGGAAAACAATAAAGTTTGGGACATTGTCAGGATCATAAATATTCAATTGCTGGCTTCTTTAGAGGCAGAAAATGTAAAGTTTTATAGCCATAAATGAAGTCTAGGTTTACTTAGAGAAACTGATTATGTGTCTTAACTATCTTCCTTAAAAATCATTTTGATATTTGTAATTTTGTGTATGGCAAGTGCATTACTAGGGATAAAAGAGATTTAAATATAGCTTCCAAGATATCTTTTCTTTATACCTGGCTTTAAGAAATACTTATAAAATTTCACAATTTGATTAAAAATTAAAATGACAGCTGTAGTCAACCAAAGGGGAAAGACCCCATCAATAATGCATATGACAAACTATCTAAGGAATAACTAATAAGTTTAGATTTGTGGTGAATTATTAACAAGTAGAAAAGCATATGTGATTCTGTTCTTTTGCCCAGGTTTGGACTATTTCTGCTTTTGTGTATTTGGCAATAAATTCTCTTTATTAAATTCAAGGTGAGAATCTAGAAAACTAGAGGAGTCAGAAGGGAAGTATTTTTTAATGTTGGTTTTTAATATCAACCATTGTTTGGAATGGAAATACTCCTTGGAGTTTCTAATCGAAATTCTTAGACTTGATACATTGTGCTTCGCTCTTGGTTAGGATGGACATTGTACTGACTTCCACACATGCACCATCATCACTTGACCTTGAGAATTAGACTTTACCTCACTGCCTGAGCAGGGTTATAGGTGAACAATGTAGTACTACTGAGTGGGGAGTGGCTTTGCACTCATCAGAAGGTACTACATGCCCAATGGGCCTTTTTGTCTACCTGAAAATACTTAATTATAATATCATGTCTTTGTTGAAATAGCTATACCCAACTGTATCTGAAGGAGTTGTTTAAAAATGTTAGATGCCTCCAAATCTTCAGGCAGGGCATGAAAAATTGCTACTTTAATAGCACAATGCCCTTCCAATAAAAGTACAGCTGCCATCAAAGCATGTAGCTTGGTGCTCATGATGCAGGGGCTGGGTGTCTAAAGGACTACCAGAGCTCACTCAGACCAGCCAGGTACCTCTACCTTCAGGCTTGCAAAGAACCACGCCTTGCTACATAAGGCAGCCAATTCCCTTCTCCATATCTCAGAAAGTATATCTGCTGGAGGAAAGCTGGTCATATACATCTACTAGAGTAGCAATGAACTTGTATGTAATGTTAATACCCCACCCTCTATTAACTAGGAACCAAAGAAGAAGGGAGTTCAATGTGGATGTTGAGCAGCACAACCTCAATTACCAGCTTTGTTCATTTTGATCAAGTTTAAAAGTAAACATTCCAGCCAGGGAACGAGGTAGGGAAATTTCAGACCTTCACCACTCCCTCGGTTTCTCCAAATCCAAACTCATCTCCAGCTCTATGGCAGACCACCTACTGCTGTCTTCCTTCCCCTGCCCCCATGTCCAGGGGATCACACAGATCTTCCAAGACAAACTTTCCTTCCCCTGCTCATCGTTTGCCCCCAACTCCAGAAGGAATTCAGCAGGAACCCTCAGTCCACTCCAGCCAGGAAAAAAAGGTAGACTGACTGCAGATCTTCACCCATCCCTCCTTTCTTCCAAATCCAAACCCTCTGTCTTATCCCCAGCTCTGAAGCAACTACTGTGGCCTCACCCTCTGCTCTGCACCCCCGCCCCATCTCCATAGGATCACTTAGACCTTTTCCTTCCCATTCATTCTGTTTTCCTATCCCCCCAACTCCAGTAAACATTCTCTGGGAAGCTCCAGATAATCCCACCAGAAAAGCAGGGAGGCCAGCTAAGCAAGCTGGCAAGCTTCAGTCCTTCACTCTTTCATCTCCTCTATGTCCAATCCCCTACTCTTATTCCCAACCACAGCCTCTACAGAAGGCACAAGAAAGAAAATTTCTACCTAAAGAGGTTAGCCAACACACACACACACACACACACACACACACACACACACAGAGGATAGAGAGATGATAGATAGATAGATAGATAGATAGATAGATAGATGATAGATAGATTGATAGATAGATAGATAGATAGATAGATAGATAGATAGATAGATAGATAGATGATAGATAGATAGATAGATAGATAGATAGATAGATAGATAGATAAACAGAAACCAACAATCATTGATCACTGATATCTCTTATCATCAATGGTCTCAACTCCCAAATAAAAAGACACAAAACAACAGAATGGATGAAAAATAGGATCCATCCTTCTGCTGTATCTGAGAAACAAACCTACAAGAATAGACATCATCTCAGGGTAAAGAGTTGGAAGAAGATATTTCAAGCAAACAGATCGAAGAAGCCAGCTGGTGTAGCCTTTATAATATCTGACAAAAAATAGACTTCAATCCAAAAACTAATAAGAAGAGATAGGGAAGGGCATTACATACCCATCAAAGGAAAAATCCACTAAGAGGGCATTTCAATTCTTAACTTCTATGTGTCAAACACAAGGATTCCCAAGTTTGTAAAAGAAACATTCTTAACTCACATATTGACCCTCACACACTGACAGTGGGAGACTTCAACATCCCACTCTCACCAATAGACACAAACAAAAATTAAACAGAGAAATGCTGTAGCTAACTGTTGTTAAAAACAAAATGGACCTAACATATTTACAGAAGATTCACCAAAACACAAAAGAATATACCTTCTTCTCAGCACATCATGAAACTTTCTCCAAAACTGACTACATGCTCAAACACAAAACAATTCTCAACAGATATAAAAAAACTAAAATAACACCCTGCATCCTACATGACTACTACAGATTAAAACTGGGTATCAACAATAACAGAACTCATACAGACTCATGAAAACTAAACAACCCTCTACTGAATGAAAGATAGGTCATTTTCAAGAAAATAAAGGCTTTCCAGAATTGAATGAAAATTAATACACAGAATACTTATGTGTATGGGATGCTGTTTTACAAGGCAAGTTCATGGCACATTAAAAAAAATGGAGAGATCTTATACTATTAACTTAACATCATATCTAAAAGCTCTAGAACAAAAAGAAGAAAGCATGCTGCCCGAAAGGAGTAAACAGCAAGAAATAATCAAACTTGAGCTGAAATCAATAAAATAGGGGAGAAAAATCAGTGAAACAAAGAATTGATTCTTTGAGAACTCAATAAGACTGACAAACCCTTATTCAAATTAACAAAATTAGAAATGTAATGGGGGACATAGCAACAGGCACTGAGGAGATCCACAGAACCACAAGGACCTACTTTATAAACCTGTATCCCATCAATTTTCAGTTTGAAAATCTAAAATAAATGTAAAATTTTCTAGATACTTACCATCGACCAAAGTTAAATTAAGACCATATAAACAATTTTAAAAGACATATATCCTCTGGTGAAAAAGAAGCCCTAATTAAAATTCCCCCGATTTAAAAAAAAAAAAAGCAAGCCCAAGACCAATGGTTTTAGCATAGAATTCTACCAGAAGTTCAAAGAAGATATTGACCAAAGGTTTCCAGGGAACCCTGAAACAACCTAGAATATTGTCAAGACTCCAAGTTGTTCTTCATAAAGGATGAAAAGACTCATTTCTGAAGACAACACCTACACAATTCACTGGACTTGGAGAAGTCAAGCTGGTAAATCAGAGCCTTCATCCCTATGTGCTACCATATTTGTTACAGAAGGATACTGAGCACACTATCAAAGGAGAAATGTAAACACCAACCAAGCCACAAACCTTTCAACAATGCTGCTCTGTCTACCAGATATGCTAGTGCAATGGCGGCACAAAGTTTGTGGGAATAACCAACCAATATCTGATGTGACTGAAGGCCTGCTCCATGAGATGGAACCCATACCGAACATTGCTTTGGTGACCAAGAACCTGAAACTGGATAAAACCCAGGAAACTAGGATAAAACCAAATGTGTACTGTATAAAAGTAAATTAATTAATAAAAAAACAATGTAACAATAAAATGATTCCTGATGACATTCTGCTGTACTCATAGAACAGTGCCTTGCTCAGCCATCATCAGAGAATCTTCCTCCTGCAACAGATGGAAATGAATACAGAGACCCACAGCCAGATGTTATGGGTCTCACAGAGAATGAGAGACCTTGGAACTCTCAGATGTAAAAGGGATCTCCATCAGATTCATCCCCCCTCAGTATTCCAGGAACCCTGCTGAAGAGGAGGCAGAATGAATGTAAAAGTTAGAGAGGATGAAGGATGCCAAGAAAACAAGGCCCTCTAAATCAACATGATAGACACGCATATGAACTCACACATGTGAACAGACTGAGGTAGCATGCACAGAGCCTGCAGGAGGCTATACCCAGATAACGTCAAGAACTGAAAGGGGAAGTTGATACATGCCCCATATCTTAACTCAGAGGCTATTTCTAATTGATAACCATGTGCAAATGAAAATTCAGTTTCTTCCAAGAGACTCTCACAATAGAAACAAAGTACTCTTAAGACAAAGCTGTATGCCCAGCAGTAGATGGTTGACAGAAAAGGACCTCAGTGGCATCTCTAGAGGTTCCATGTCTTACAATGTCTTGTCAGGCCTTTTTTTTTAATTTTATATTATTTTTAATTTTATTTTTTCATTTATTTTATATTCTCTTTTACCCCACAGGTGTGTGTGTGTGTGTGTGTGTGTGTGTGTGTGTGTGTGTGTGTGTGTAACGGCTTCCAGTTTATTATTTTTATGGGATTCCTGAGTGTGTGGATGAGTGGGTCTCTGTTTCTCTTACTTTCTCTCGGGCTCTTTTCCTTCTCCTATTCGTCTTGTCCGATAACGATGTATCAGTTCTTGTTTTATCATATATATTGTTATATTACATTATATTATCATCCCTTGGAAGCATGTTTGTTTTCTAATATGAACCAGAAAGGGGGTAGATCCGGCTAAGAGGGGAGGTGGGAAGAACTGGGAGGAGTAGAGAGAGGGCAAACTATAATCAAGATATATTATTTGAGGAAAAAAATCTATTTTTATCACAAGGGAAAAATGCAAAGCAAAAAAGAAAGAAGGTCCTGAATAATGTAATTGAGGGAGTTGAGGAAACACAGGGTTAATTAGAGTAGGAGATGGGGGAGGTGCAAATAATGTGAAAATTTTAATTAAAAACAGAAACAAAAATAAATAAATAAAAGTTCAGGTGTGTTTATGCACAAAATAAGAAGAAGAAAAATAAGCTGTTAACATTTTTAAAGAAGGTGAAAAGCACATTAATCAGTAGAAGCATGAATATAAATGTGGTGAATGTAAATATTTCCTTATAATACAGTATTGACATGCCTATTTTATACTCAACCATCTGGGGAGTTTATCTGTTTGGATTTTGCTTTCAAAATAAAAATAACATCTGTTTATTGACAAATGCTTGGGATATGTAGCGATAACCCATACATACATAAAGGTAATATAAGTCCTTTACCCCAGACAACCACTATTATGTACCAAGAAGTACACATAAAACAAACCAGAATATGAAATTTTTTATTTAAAAAAACAGTTTATTCATCTTTCATACCAACCACAGATCCCCCTCTCAACCCTCCTCCTGCTCCCCCATTTCCACCTTACCCCCCACCCATCCACCCCTCATCCCCTCCTCCAACAGGGTAAGTTCTCCCATGGGGACACAGCAAAGCCTGGTACATTCATTTGAGGCAGGACCCAACCCCCCCCCCCCACACCCTGCCTCAAGAATGAGCAAGATGTCCAACCATAGGTAATGGGATCCAGAAAGCCAGCTCATGCATCAGGGACAGATCACATTGCCAGGGGCCCCTCAAACAGACCCAGCTACACAATTGTCTCCCATATACAGAGGGCCTAGTCCAGTCCCATGCAGGTTCCACAGCTGTGTGTCTACAGTTCATGAGTTCCTATAAGCTTCGTTCAATTGTCTCTGTAGATTTTTCCCATCATGATCTTGACCCCTTCTTGCTCATATAGTCCCTCTTCTATCTCTTCGACTGGACTCCCAGAGCTCGGCCTGATGCCCACCTGTGGATCTCTGTATCTGCTTCCATCATTTACTGGGTGAAGGCTCTATGATGACAATTAGGGTTTTCACCAATCTGATTACTGGCGTAGGCCAGTTCAGACACCCTCACCACTGTTGCTAGTAGTCTAATCTGGGGTCATCCTTGTGGATTCCTGGGAATTTCCCTAGCATCAGGTTTCTCCCTTACCCCATAATGTCTCCCTCTATCAAGATATCTCTTTCATTGCTCTCCCACTCCATCCCTCCCCCAGTTCAACCATCCTGTTCCCTCATGTTCTCATCCCCCACCCCCTCCCCTCTATTGTACCTCCTCATCTCCAGTTTACTCATGGAAATCTCCTCTGTTTCCCCTTCCCAAGATGATCCATATGTCCCCCTTAGCGTCCTCCTTGTTTTCTAGTTTCTTAGGAGTTGTGAGTTGTAGTCTGATTATCCATTGCTTGTTTGGTATTTTGATGTCTAGTTCCTTCTTTATATAATTTGGAGATCAGCCCTCTATCAGATGTGGGGTTAGTGAAGATCTTTTCCCATTCTGTAGACTGTCATTTTCTCTTATTTACTGTGTCTTTTGCCTTACAGAAGCTTCTCAGTTTCAGGATGTCCCATTTATTAATTGTTGCTTTCAGTGTCTGTGCTGTTTGTTGGTGTAGTGAGATTTATTTCGAGGTCTTGGATCCACTTGGATTTGAGTTTTGTGCATGGTGATAGATATATGCATGGTGATAGATAGATAGATAGATAGATAGATAGATAGATAGATAGATAGATAGATAGATTAGATAGATAGATAGGCAGATAGACAGATAGATATGATATATATATATATATTTGCAATCTTCTACATGTTGACATCCA
The DNA here is from genome assembly GCF_049852395.1 of Peromyscus maniculatus bairdii. Taxonomy (NCBI): domain Eukaryota; kingdom Metazoa; phylum Chordata; class Mammalia; order Rodentia; family Cricetidae; genus Peromyscus; species Peromyscus maniculatus. Next base: position 16,006,696 of record NC_134868.1, read on the forward strand.
GTTATAACAGCCCCATTTGTTGAAGATGCTTTCTTTTTCCATTGTACAGTTTTGGCTTCTTTGTCAAAAATCCGGTGTTCATTGGTGTGTGGATTAATGTCAGGATCTTCGATTTGATTCCATTGATCCACATGTTGGTTTTTATGCCAGTACCAAGCTGTTTCTTTTTACTATAGCTCTATAGTAGAGCTTGGGATTGGGGATCATGATGCTTCCATAGGTGGTTTTATTATACAGGATTCTTTTAGCTACACTAGGTTTTTTGTTTTTCCATATAAAGTTAAGTATTGTTCTTTACAAGTCTGTGAAGAATTGTGTTGGGATTTTGATGGGGATTGCATTGAATCTGTATATTGCTTTTGGTAAGATTGCCATTTTTACTATGTTGATTCTACCTATCCATGAGCATCAGAGATCTTTCCATTTTCTGATATCTTCTTCAATTTCCTTCTTCAGAAACTTAAAGTTCTTATCATACAGGTCTTTCACTTGCTTGGTTAGAGTTACCCCAAGGCATTTTATATTATTTGTGGCTATTATAAAGGGTGATGTTTCTCTGATTCCTTTCTCAGCCAATTTATCATCTGTGTATAGAAGGGCTACTGATTTTTTTAGTTAATCTTGTATTCTGCCACATTACTGGAGGTGTTTATCAGTTGTAGGAGTTTCCTGGTAGAATTTTTGGAGTCACTTATATAGACTATCATATCTTCTGCAAATAGTGAAAGTTTGACTTCTTCCTTTCCAATTTGTATCCCCTTGGTCTCCTTTTGTTGGCTATTGCTCTAGCTAGAACTTTGAGTACTATATTGAATAGATATAGGGAGACAGGACAGCCTTGTTTTGTCCTTGATTTTAGTGGAATTGTTTTGAGTTTCTCTCCATTTAATTTGATGTTGGTTGTTGTCTTGCTGTAAATTGCCTTTATTATATTTAGATGTGTTATTTGTAGTCCTGATCTCTTCAAGACCTTTATCACAAAGGGGTGTTGGATTTTGTCAAAGGCTTTTTCAGCATCTAATGTGATGATCATGTGGGTTTTTTTCTTTCAGTTTGTTTATATGATGCAATACATTGATAGATTTTCTTATGTTGAACCATCCCTGCATCTCTGGGATGAAACCTACTTGACCATGGATAATTACTTTGATGTGTTCTTGGATTTGGTTTGCCAGTATTTTATTGAGTATTTTTGTACCAATGTTCATGAGTGAGATTGGTCTGTAATTCTCTTTCTTTGTTGCTTCTTTGTGTGATTTGGGTATCAGGGTAACTGTAGCCTCATAAAAGAGTTTGGCAATGTTCCTTCTGTTTCTACTGTGTGGAAAATTTTTCTTTGAAAATCTGGTAGAATTATATACTGAAACCATCTTGCCCTGGGCATTTTTTTGGTTGGGAGACTTTTAATGACTTTCTATTTCTATAAGAGTTATAGGTCTATTTAAATTATTTATCTGGTCTTGATTTAATTTGGGTATATGGTACCTAACCAGAAAATTGTCCATTTCTTTTAAATTTTCCAATATTGTGGAGTACAGATTTTTGAAGTATGACCTGATGATTCTCTGGATTTCCTCAGTGTCTAAGTCTCCCTTTTTGTTTCTGATTTTGTTAAATTGGGTATCCTCTCTCTGTCTTTTGGTTGGTTTGGATAAGGAATTATGTATCTTGTTGATTTTCTCAAAGAACCAACTCTTTGTTTCATTGAGTCTTTGTACTGTTCTCTTTGTTTCTATTTTATTGATTTCAGCCCTCAATTTAGTTATTTCCTGGTGTCTAATCCTCCTAGGTGAGTTTGCTTCTTTTTTTCTAGAGATTTCACGTGTGCTGTTAAATCACTAGTGTGAGATTTCTCCAACTTCTTTATGTAGATATTTAGAGCTATGAACTTTCCTCTTAGTACTGCTTTCATAGTGTCCCATAAGTTTGGGTATGTTGTACATTCATTTTCATTGAATTCTAGGAAGTCTTTAATTTCTTCTTTATTTCTTTCTTGACTCAGTGTGATTGAGTTGAGCATTATTCAGTTTCCACAAGTTTGTAGAATCTCTGTAATTTGTGGTGTTGTTGAATTCTAACTTAAGCCATGGTGGTCCGATAAAATACAGGAGGTTATTCCAATTTTTTTGTATCTGTTGATATTTGCTTTGTGACCAAGTATGTGGTCAATTGTAGGGAAGGCTCCATGGGGTGCTGAGAAGAAGGTATATTCTCTTGTGTTTGGGTGGAATGTTCTGTAGATGTCTATTAAATCCATTTGAGTCATAACGTCTGTTAGGTCCTTTATTTCTCTGTTAAGTTTCTGTCTGGCAGATCTGTCCATTGATGAGAGTAGGGACTTGACATCTCCCACTATTAGTGTGTGGGGTTTAATGTGTGATTTAAGCTTTAGTAATGTTTCTTTTACATATGTGGGTGCCCTTGTAATGGAGCATAAATGTTCAGAATTGAGACCTCATCTTGATGGATATTTCCTGTGATGAATATGTAACATCCTTCTTGATCTCTTTAGATTAATTTTAGTTTGAAGTCTATTTTGTTAGATACTAGAATAGGTATACCAGCTTGCTTCTTAAGTCCATTTGACTGGAAAGACTTTTCCCAGCCCTTTACTCTGAAGTAGTGTCTGCTTGGAGGTTGAGATGTGTTTCTTGTATACAGCAGAAGTATGGATCCTGTTTTCATATCTATTCTGTCAACCTGTTTCTTTCTATAGGCAAATTGAATCCATTGGTATTAAGGGATATTAATGGACAGGGATTGTTAATTCCTGTTATATTTTGGTGGTAATGTTGAATGTTTTCCTTCTTTGGGATTTGTTGATGTGGCATTACCTATTGCCCATGTTTTCATGGGAGCATCTAATTTGCTTAGGTTGGATTTTTCCTTCTAGTGCTTTCTGTAGGGCTGGATTTGTGGATAGGTATTGTTTAAATCTGGTTTTATCACGGACTATCTTGTTTACTCCATCTATGGTGATTGAGAGTTTTGCTGGGTATAATACTGTGGGTTGGCATCCATGGTCCCTTGGTGTCTGCATAAAATCTGTACAAGAACTTCTGACTTTCAGAGTCTCCATTGAGAAAACGGGTATTGTTCTGATGGGTCTACTTTTATATGTTACTTGGCCTTTTTCCTTTGCAGCTCTTAATATTTTTTCTTTATTCTATATTTTTAGTGGATTGGTTATTATGTGGCAAGGGGACTCCTTTGGGGGATCCAGTCTATCTGGTGTTCTGTAAGCTTCTTGTATCTTCATAGACATTTCCTTGCTTAGGTTGGGAAAGTTTTCTTCTATGATTTTGTTGAATAAACTCTCTGTGCCTTTTAGCTGATATTCTTCTCTTTCTTCTATCCCTATTATTCTTAGCTTTAGTCTTTTCATGGTGTCCCAGATTTCCTAGATGTTTTGTGTTATGACTTTGTTGCCTTATATTTTCTTTGACTGATAAATCTGTTTTCTCTATTGTATCTTCAACACCAGAGATTCTCCCATCTCTTGTATTCTGTTGGTTTTACTTGCATCTGTAGTTCCTGTTCATTTACTCAGATTTCCCATTTCCAGCATTCCCTCAGTTTGTGTCTTCTGTATTGCCTCTGTTTCAAGTTTTCAAGTCTTGAACTGTTTCATTTACCTGTTTGATTGCTTTTTCTTGGTTTTCTTGGCTTTCTTCAAGGAATTTATTGATTTCTTCCAATTTTTGTTTGTCTTTTCCTCAATTTCTTTAAGAGAATTTTACATTTCCTCTTTAAAGGCCTCTGTCATCTTCTTAAAATCATATTTAAGGTCATTTTCTTCTGTTTCTTCTATGTTGGAATGTTCAGGCCTTGCTGATGTAGAACCACTAAGTTCTGGTGGTGCCATATTGCTCTTTATGTTGTTTAATGTATTCTTACACTGGCATCTACTCATCTCTTCCTCTGATTGGTACAACTAGTATCCATGTCTCACTCTTGGTCCATTCGAAGCCCTTGGTCCAATTAGAGTTGAAGGAGTCTGTGTCTCAGGAAGCAGTTGCAGTCTCAGGGGATGGATGGGTTTGGGTGGAGGATTGAGGCTTGTAGGTTACAGGGTCCAGTCAAAGGGGTGGTAATCAGGCCTGCCTGACAAAGTCCTGCCTACTGGCCTGAACCTGGGACTGCAATGAGTGGGGGTATTGGGGGATGGAATAGAGGCTGGGGGGTGATTGGCTAGGAAAACAAATACTCACCTCTTCGTCCCATCAGAGCTGTTAGAGTCTGTGTCCAGAATATGAAATTTTTAAGTAGTGACAAATTTTTGTATTCTGCACAAATTACTTAATGGAAGAAGGGGGTTTCCTGAAACATTTCCCAACATTTAATAATTGAAGCCTTTAAAGCAACCCTCATTGCCTTCTGTAATACAGCTTTTAGAGGTAATCACTAGTAGTCTATGAATGGATGGATCTTTGGATGGCTCAGAATGACGAGATCCATGCTGTGGGTGCCGGCCAATACTTTGCATTCAGTAAAACCAAGAGAACTGAAGCTGTGTTCTAAGAGACTAAGCTTAGAAATGGGGAGTCTTTAAGAAGCAGTAGTCCCAGGTTGATTCAGGTACATTTAAAATGACAGAATACCTCTTGACATAATCACAAATTAAACACATGGAATATAAGAGGGTACAAATTCCCCCACTCTAATTCAGAGAACAAAGTTTCAACACTATCTACCTAATGGCATTACATATGTAACTTCAGTCCTGATCATTATTAAATTTTAACAGTTTAAAAATTATTGCCCTGGGCCACTGTTAAGGAATGTCATATATTCCTCATGTTTTCTCATCCTTCTTAACTATCATTAAATTCAGCCCCTGTGACTTTACCAAATATGCCACCAACACCTTAGTTTAACCAGTACTCCCACTTCCACTAACACTGACTTAAGGAAATTATCATCTTCCTCATCTGGACCAAACACAATCACCTCACAATCTCATGTCTTAACTCTTACCCTCCCTTATAATAACAACTTTCTGAGACACAAATCAAATGGCTCCCTTCTGCCTCTTGGACTCATCTCAGTCTGCTTGCTCCTCAACTTTCAAACATTGTGTCACTGCTCACCTTCTTTACTCAGTGCTCGGGCCAGGAGGAAAGTCTTGCTTTGCTTTCCACGTTTTTTCCCAAATAGCACATCCTCTGCCATGGGAATAGCACATCCTCTGCCATGGGAATAGCACATCCTCTGCCATGGAAGTCCAAAGGGAAGCCATTGTAAAACATTATCTTCATACCAAGCATTGTTGATTCTGAGTCATTTTATCTGATGTGAAATCTAGAGATCTTATTTTAAAAGCAGTTTTGGAGCTGAGAATATTGCTCATTGGTTAATAGAGGTGGCCAAACAAATATGAAGACCAGATTTGAATCCCCAGAACTCCAGAATCTAGACATGCCTCTTAACTATAGCATTCTGTGACAGAGACAAGTGGATCATGATAGCTTGTGGACTAGCCAACCTAGCTAAATAAATGATTTTACAGTTCAGTGAGAGATCCTTTCTCAAAGGAATACGGTAGAAATCAGTAGAAGAAGATAGCTGACACCCTTTTCTGGATTCCATGGGCATATGCGAAAGTGCAGACATGCACACACTCTTTTGTATGTACCACACACAACACACACATGAGTGATTCTATTGTACACGAGTTTCATTATTTCTTTGCTTTGCATGGCAACTCCTCTACAATATTTAATTCAATTGCTTCCTACTCAATACTAATGTACTGACTTCAAGTTCTGCTAAATAGTCACAAATGTTCATAAGATGACACTTATAAATTCAGCTAATCAATAATAATTGTGACACAGAGATATGGTTTAAAAGTTCCACCTGGAAACAAAGGTATGTTTGATAAACTTGGCTTGTGTACTGAGAGTAAAAATCTTTGATCAATAGGAGAAAATAAATCAGTAGATAGATGCCTGTCTCCATAGAATGACCTCCCAGTGCTAGGCCTGAGTAGGTAGAAGTCAGGGATTTGTGGACTCTGGAAAAAGACAGAAAGCACCATGATGTTAAACAAAGACTGAAAACACAGAAAAGTGAGGGTATTTCTTCAAGTATGAGATCTGTAAGCATGGTCTATGTTTTCTTCCTAAAGAGAGAAACCCAGAACCAGGAATAAATCATAGCCAAGTGGGAATAAATCAAAGTCAACCAAATTTTAAAAAGTTATTGCTATTCTTTGAAAACTAAAGTACACCATGCTAAAAATTATGTATGTTTTCTTTGATAATTTCAGTATTTCATATTCAAAATTATGATTACCAATTACTTTTTGGAAATAGCTGGGGCACAATGGAAAGAATATTAACAGAGTTGCCATTTACTAGCTCTATTGTCTTTGGCAAGTTATATCTGTGCTTCATCATCTGGAAAATAAATATAACTACGTATTCCACGAACTTTCGCAAACATTGAATGATATGTAAAATGTTTCTCACAATTCCTAGTACATAAATGAAATGTTATGAGTGTTAGTTTCCTCTCTCTTTTCTCATTGTAATGTAGACATGGAAAATGCAAATAGAAGAAAGGAAGGGAGGAAGGGAATGAGGAAAGGAGGAAGGAAGGAAGGGAGCGAGGGAGGAAGGAAGGAAGAAAAGAAAGAAAGAAAGAAAGAAAGAAAGAAAGAAAGAAAGAAAGAAAGAAAGAAAGAAAGAAAGAAAGAAAGAAGAGAAACAGAGGAAGGAAGATAGATGACAGATAACTAGATACATAGATACATAGAGAGATACATAGAGATAGAGAGATGGATAGATAGATAGATAGATAGATAGATAGATAGATAGATAGATAGATAGATAGAAACCTGGCTGGAGAGACATCACCCTGGTTGAGAGTATCTATTGCACAAGTGTGAGTACTGAAGCTTGAATCCAGCATCAGTATGACAGACAAGCATGGCTGGAGTCCTTGCACGGGAATGTTAACACTGGCGAGTAACCAGGATCTCTGGGTTTTGCTGGCTGCAAGTCTAGCTGAAAAGATGATCTCAAGATTTAGCAAGAGAGCCGGGCGGTGGTGGCGCACGCCTTTAATCCCAGCACTCGGGAGGCAGAGCCAGGCGGATCTCTGTGAGTTCGAGGCCAGCCTGGGCTACCAAGTGAGTTCCAGGAAAGGCGCAAAGCTACACAGAGAAACCCTGTCTCGAAAAACCAAAAAAAAAAAAAAAAAAAAAAAAAAAAAAAAAAAAAAAAAGATTTAGCAAGAGAACAAGGTCAAAAGTGTACCATCCTCTGACCTTTGTATGCATTCTTACCTTCACACACACACACACACACACACACACACACACACACACACACCACATACACACAGAGACAGACAGACCGACAGACAGAACAAAAAAAGAGGGAGAAAAGTAGGATATGGCTCTGTGGTTAAGAACATTTACTGCTAATCAAATGACCAGACCACCCATGTTAATGACTCATAACTGAATGTAACTTCAGTTCACAGGGAACCTAGGCCTTCTTTTGGCCTCTGTTGGCACATATACACACAAGTCCATGTATATGTACACACACACACACACACACACACACACACACACACACACCACAAATAAAGATATATTTAGAAAGAAAAACAAAAAAAAAAACAAAAAAAGGGAGATAGGAATTTTTTTCTAGAGCCAAAAAATAAAAAAAAAAAAAAAAAAATAAGCCACCAAGAAAGACAAGTAACCAATGGTAGAAATGGCTGTCAGTGATCTTATGTGTAACTTATTCACTGGTTTGTCCTCATCAGTCATTATTTCATAAAACCTATGATTTATCTCTTAGATCAATGACCTAATAGCCATCTGTGACTTTTTTCCTCTAATGCTATTCTGTCAGTAGCATTTTGTGTGCGTGTGTATGGAACATGCATTTGTGTACACATGTATGCAAGTACATGCACTTACGCATGAGTATGTAGAGTCCACAGGTTGACACTGGGTGTCTTCCTCTACCACTCTCACTGAACCTGGAACTCATCAACTGGCTAGAACTACTGCCCGGTGAGCTCCAACCCTGTAGTAGTAGTTCCTATTGGTATCCTCTTGTCTCTGCCTCCGACAGCATGTACTGAACCCACTGAATTAGTCAGAGTTCTCTAAAGGAACAGAACTAATAAAATTGATATCAAACATGGATTTATTAGCCTCAACTATGGGCTACAGTCTGGAGAGTCAGCAATGACTGCCTCATGATAGAAAGGCCAAGAATCCAGTGGTTACTCATCAGTCCGTGATGCCAGATGTCTCTGAGCTCTCAGACTGGTATCAGAATCTGGGAGGACTCCTGGAGAGCTCCTTCTTTGCAATCTACATTGGCAGTCTGAAGAAGTTGGATTTAATCCCTGCCTCAGAAACAGGGTAGACAAATTTGCCAGCAAGAGTAAGGGTAGGCAGTCCAAAAGCAAAGATGCCTCTTCCAGGTCTTTATGTGGACTGTCACTAGAAGGTGTAGCCTACACTTAGGATGGGTCTTCATACTTCAAATAATCAGAATAAAAAAAATTCCAAACAGATGTGCCCAGCATTTTGCATTTAGTTGATCCCACATAGTCAACATAGGTTGACTAGCAAGATTAACCATCACACCCACTGAGCCAGCCCACCTCATGCAGCAACATCTTAAATGTTATTCTTTCTGTTGTGAAACTTCAGATCAAAACAAAGCAAACAGAAAGAAATGTGAGAAAGAGATTTTTAGGGAAAATAGAGGTTAAAGGCAGTTAAAAGAAGTTAGGAATAAGAGTACTCAATGTGCCGGGTGGTGGTGGCGCATTCCTTTAATCCCAGCACTTGGGAGGCAGAGGCAGGTGGATCTTTGTGAGTTCGAGGTCAGCCTGATCTACAGAGCGAGATCCAGGAAAGGCGCAAAGCTACACAGAGAGAGAAACCCTGTCTCAAGAAACCAAAAAAAAAAGGAGAGAAAGAGAGTACTCAAAGTGAATTATTATATGAAATTGACAAAAACAAATTTAATTCATAAAAATTAATTTGAAAACTTTCAGATCAAAAGGAGAGAAAACATGTTTTATAAGAGTAGAAATATAGCAAAAAGTACCGGTAGGTGTGACCCTTTTAGAGCCTCATTGTGTCTTCTGTTTCATTAATTCCTTATTATTAGAAGAAAATTGCATTTTATTTATTCTTCATTTTCCACAGGTTCTTCCAAAACACAGGTCTTATATGTCTGCTCTACCCTCTCCCACCACATCCCTGACTGGCCTCTGCTCAAAGCCAATATGCCGTTAAATTAAGTGGCTCATGAGAAGCAGAGGCAATGATCCTACAATAAAATTTAAATAAATAAAATTCAAGCCCTTCTCTGGGGAGCTTTCAAGTATGTTAACTCAAAGTAATAAAGTGCACAGCATCTCTATGTAAAGAGTTTTCAACAAAATCAAAGGCACCGTTCAAAGCAGGGGAGAGTTGTATAAAACAAGGGCACAATGAAAGGAAACAGTTGAACTTGGAGGTGGTGGGGCACGCCTTAATCCCAGCACTTGGGAGGCAGAGTTAGGCTAATCTCTGAGTTCAAGGCCAGCCTCATCTACAAAGTGAGTTCCAGGACAGGCTCCAAAGCTACACAGAGAAACCCTGTCTTGAAGAACCAAAAAAAGAAAGGAAACTGTTGTCATTTGGAAAAGGCTTTCTTAAAATGTAGCCTTGAAGGTCACTTCAGTGTCTCTACACAAAGAAGGAATGAGCTAAGCATGGACAACAATGTTCTCTTAGTAACTAGGAGACAGAATGAGACCTTCATAAATATATTGCATTACTAAAACTTACTGGTAAGAGCAGATATTAAAACTTACCAAAGTAATTCACAAAATCCAGCCCTTCTTGATATTTTTCTTTGGTAGTAAACATTATTTAGAGATAAGGCATGACACAAGTGTATTTATTTATTTATTTATTTATTTGCCCTTTTCTTGGTTTTTCTAGACAGGATATCTCTGTACAACAGCCCAACTGTCCTGGAACGCCCTCTGTAGACCAAGCTGGCCTCCAACTCACGGAGTTCCATTTGCCTCTGACTCCTGGGTGCTGGGATTAAAGAGGTGTACTTTTTTTATTATTTATTTTATTTTACAATACTATTCAGTTCTACATAACAGCCACAGGTTTCCTTGTTCTCCCACTTCCTGTCCCCCTCCCCTTCCCCCCAGCCCACCCCTCTTTCCCACCACCTCCAGATCAAGGCCACCCCCGAGGACTGAGATCGACCTAATAGTTGTGCCAGAAACCCCATCCAAGTACTGAGGAATCTGGATGCAGACATCCATGGCTAGGCCCCGGGTGGAGCGCTGGAAGTCTAATTAGCGAGAAAGAGGAGAGTTTATATGAGCGAGAATTGTTGAAACCAAGGTTGGATAAAGCACAGGGACAAATAGCCAAACGAAGAGGTGTACTTTTTTTTATCACCCTTCTTCCAAATAATAGCCTCATTCTTCTCAGGAACACATATCCAAGCCTGTTTGTGACTTGTGTGGTAACTCTAAAAGCTGTTTTCAACCATTCACCCTGCAACATGATGTCATCATCTGCAAAATTTTCACTCCAGAACTGCACAAATACAAAAATCAAATCAAATAAATAAATTGCAATACAATTTCATAAGGTTTTAAATACATTCCTAATTTTTCATTGAGCCACATTCTTAGCTGCCGTCACTTGCATATGGTCTGAGGACATGCATGCACTTTTAAAGCAATTCAATCTCCTGTACTCCATGTTGCAAATCATGAGTTCAGTTCTATAATTTGACTGCCCACTCCTAATGTAACACTCAAAGCTCGCTAGGGCATTTGAGGGTGACCTTATGTTTTTCCCAGTATGGCCCTATTCCAGGAGGAGCACCAACAAATAAGGAAAGAAAACATCATCATTTTCTTCTCTGTGTCTGTACCTGTAATCTTCTATAACTCTGGGGTGTTTTAAGTGGAGGGAGTGGAGTGGATCTTGGGTCCTTTAGGGTCTGACGGTGTCTAGTGGTACTTCTTCCACGGCACTGTCCTGAGCCCGTGGAAGTTTTTCACCAGCAGCAGAGTACTTCCCACACACAATCCATTATGGACATTTGTCTTAATGTTGCAACAGTTATGGTCCTAAGCATTAGAAAGGCTCAATTAGGTTTCTTTAGATGACATCCAATTTCATTTCATTTGGTCTTTCCAACAGAATCTCAGTTTTTTCTCTGTGACTTTCCTTCCTAATGCTCACTCACACCTCTCCCTTTGTCTAGACAGTCTCTGGGAGCCCCACTATGTATGAAATACAACCCTACACTCAGTTAGCATAGGCTGGCCCAGCCGGCGGTCGGGGTGATTCAGTATACTGTGTCACACAAACTGTACTTGGAGGAAGGAGTTGGCCACAAAGCAAATATTCTAATGCGATCCCTTGAAAATCCAGTTGTCTAAGGAAGTATCTGCCCATCCCCTTCATCTAAAAAAGACCAAATGAGATATACGGGACAGCCCAATCCATAGCTGCCAAGATCCCTCTCTAATTCCCATTTCCTTGTCTTGTTTTCTCATTAAAGTGGATGAGAAATATAAAATAATCTACCCTGACTCTTCGGCCCCCAAGGATTTTTTTTTTTTGTAAATTTCTCGGTCATTTATTCTATAACAAAACACCATAAACTGGAGAGTTTATAAAGAACAAAAATTTCTCCTTTGTGTTCTATATTTGGAGAAGTCTGATATCAAGGCACCAGATCTAGCCTCATATGAGGGAAGGGACCTCTTTTATAAGGGTCCTAATACTGCTTGTGGTAGATATACTCTCACGATCTAATCATTTCCCCAAAGGCATCCACGTTTGGCACTATCAGACCAGTAGTTAAGATTTCCACATAGGAATTATCAAACCCTAATAATAATAACAATAACAATAATAACAATGCTTTACAGCTCAGCTAAACTTCATTTCACATAAATGGACATAATATGTGGAGAGAGAGAGAGATGACAGATAGATAATAGACAGATGCATGAACATATACCTTTAACTAAACCTGTAATTAAATGAGATTCGCTTTATAGATCACATGCATCTATACATAAGCACATAAGGTCTAGCTTTCTCTGTTGTTTTCACAGATGTGTGGTTTAAAAAGGGAAATGAGCTTGTCTCCTGACTGCTCTCCCTCAAAATCACCAGGAAGGAAGGAAAAGCACCACATTTCCTTCTATAAATAAACCTGCAATGAAAACTCTGTAAAAAGAGCAAACTTGTGTAAGGATTTTATGTGAGGTACTAAAAAATACATTCTTGACTCTTTCCTATTCCCTGGGTGGCATATGACCAGACACTATAATCATGAGGACACAGGATGAAAAAGCACTGGAGAATTTGCTAGAAATGTGTTTCAAAATATTTTTAAAATTACATTCTAATAAGTAAGTTCTGCACTCTAGGCCAGTAGTAAAATACTAATACAGTTCAAAAGGGAAAAAATCTAAATTTGATTCTTTTCCTTGAAAATGAATTTCCCCCCATATAGAATAAGCCAAGTATTAATGATGGAGTTCAGCTTTGGGACTGGTTACAAGTATCAAGACACTTTAAGTTACATAGTTAATTTCTGAGAAAAATTAAAAATTATACCCAATCATTTCATTCATTAATCCAATATTATTAAGGATGTAAGAAATTCTGGAAGTGTGAAAAAAAGAAAACTAGCAAAAATTGCCCATTATTGTTTGTAATATGCATGATAAAAATGCCTCAATAGTTGAATTCCAAGTTAAAAAAAAACCTAGATTTCTTTTTTAAAATATGCTTAAAAGTGAGTGCAATCACAAATGCAGTAGGCATTTCTAGATCTTAAGACAAACTTTTAGTGATAGTCTTTTAAATATTATGAAGGATATTGATAAAATGAGAATATCTTTCATTGGTTCAGTGACTTAATGATTAAAGGTGCTCATTAGAATGGGTATCAATAGAGAGGTTCTGTCATATTTATTTACATGGCTTTGTCAACTTTCTACATCATCTAGTTTTTCCAAGACTTCACAGATACTGTATTTTACTTGGTAATGAGGATAGAAACAAGTCTTCTTTCCAGTTGGACCTGTAGGGAATAGTAGGTGACCCTCTAAAAAGAGCATGTGCAAGAAAGAATTTTAACCTCTTCACCATACACTATTTTGCTCCCTACAGAAATTGCATTACATCTAGCTGCCATGATTATCTTCTTCATGTTGGATCTCAATTGCTTTATAAAAGAATGCAAGCAAGAATGATTTCTAAATAAAGTTTCCTAAACATAAACTTGAGTTATGACGTGGTCTCCTCCCTTGCTGTAGGCAGGCAGTCTATCTGTGGAAAGATGAAACCATGTTTCATTGTGGCAGACAATGCAGCAGTCTGTTATTCCCATCTGTTTCCTGTAGAAAGAAAAAAAATACCTGTTACATATGGGACTCAGTGAGCCTGAGGCTCCATGAAATATGTCTCTTTGAGAAGTAGAATGGAATGATATGGCATAAATGAGTAGTGTTTCTTCTGCAAACACCATGGATATATATTTCTCACCTCTTTCATGGTCTTTGTTGATATTTTTTCCAAAGAAAATTGAAGACATGTTCATTGATTCACGTTGAACAAATTACTGAAATATTTTTTCAGTATCATGGATATTTCCTTAGGGTGGATATTATCTTGTTAGAATAGTACATCTATTTGGTGAGTCTAGAATTAGACTTCAGATATTCACAAGTCTATATAAAGCTACATCATTAATCATTTAGACAACTGAATTCCTTTGAGATAGTCATCGCTATGACTCCTGATAGCAAACAATTGAACTTTATCCTGGCTAACTTAAGGAAAAGAACTCAGCATTGGAAAGAGACTGACTTTTCACAGAGTATGAGAAAGAACAGAACACTACAGTCACAGAACATTGGGACCCTGAAGAACCGAAGTTCTCATTTATAGGAAAGATGATGGATATCTGGAATCTTGCCACCAAGTCAGATTTCTTTCCTTAGAGTATGTCTCCCAGCTTCAAATTCTTGTGAAATAGAACCTGCCTGAATTGACTTTAGTCATGGATTCACTCCTTAGTCATGGTAGGGGATGGTGGTGATTTCTAGTTGATGATCAGAATAGGATCTTGGGAAAAGAAAGTCTGTGAAGGAAAACTATTGCCAGATCCTGTTCTAAGAAGAGGAGACAAAGACTGATAAACATACAATAACAGCAGAATTTACTAACAATAAACTGTTTTAAAACGGCTCATGCATTTATGGACTGACTATAGTACCTTATTGTAAGTTTCCAGGTGTTGAATGGGGTAATAGGTCCAAACACATTCCTTTTTACTGTGAGAAATGAGAAATAAATAAGACTGGCGAATGACAACATTGTCCAAGCATGACCTAGTTCTCAATCTCTTCTGTCTCATCCTGTTCTGTGTCCCATGTTTCTGTTAAGGTCATTTTCAATGCAATTCTGTAATGTTTATACTTTTCTGGACAGAAGGCTTGAAGATAGCTGTTATTAATTACTACTAAGGTCTGCTTGTTGATATCCCCAAAATGTATATGTTGGAGTGTAAAATCCAGTGTAGTAGTATCAAGAGTTTGGGACTTTGGGAAGTGATGAGGTCATAAGGACTCCTCTCTGATCATTGGGATTAGCACCTTTGTGAAAGAGGCTCTTGGAAGTTCCCTTTGCTCCCTCTGAGAACACAGTGAAAAGGCACCATCCAGGAAGGAAAGAGAAATTCTTTCCTAGAAGGCCTGGCTGGTCATGGGATCTTGAATATTTCAGTCTCAGCCTTGTGAGAAATAAACATCCAATGTTTATGAATTGCATGGTATTTTGTTATAGCACCCCAAATGGACTAAGATGATTCCTGAAGCACTTCACATTGTGTACTTCCAATATAAATAGTGCTTTTTTTTTCTTTAAAATAGATTTTATAAATGTATATGTCTTTCTATATACATTCTATTTTTTCAAGTAGTTAAATAGCTTTTTAAGTTCAACCACTTCTAGGTATTTGTTTGTATAGCTTTGTAGTTATTTTATATACAGCCAAGTCATGTTCAAAGAATGACAGTTTGATTTTCTTTCTTTCCAACCCTTATACTTTTATTTCTTTAGTTTTATTGCACTGACTATAATACCCAAGGCAATGTTAAAAACAGTGGAGTGTTGAAAATAGACATCTATGTCTTTTCCTCGAATTTAATAGAAAGCTTTTTACAGCTTTCCATCCAGAACAATGCTCATAAGCATTCTTTATGAGGTTAAAGAAATTGGTTTATATTATAAGCTTGGTATTAACATGAATAAGTGATGCTGATTTTAATCATATGGTTTTCTATATGTATTAGGATGACAGTATGATCTTTGGCCCTTTTAAAATGATATTTTATTAATTCTTTGAGAAGTTCACATACTGTGTTTTGATCATATTCACCCGATAGCAGGCTTTCATGGACTGCCAGCCCCCAAAGCATGACACAGAGACTTATTATTAGTTATGAATGCATTATCTTATGTTTGTCCCACTAGCTCTTACAACTTTTTTTTTTTTTTTTTTTTTTTTTGGTTTTTCGAGACAGGGTTTCTCTGTGTAGCTTTGCGCCTTTTCCTAGAACTCACTTGGTAGCCCAGGCTGGCCTCGAACTCACAGAGATCCGCCTGTCTCTGCCTCCCGAGTGCTGGGATTAAAGGCGTGCGCCACCACCGCCCGGCCCTAGCTCTTACAACTTAATTTAACCTGTTTCTCTTCATCTACATTTTGCCTCAGAACTTTTTACTTTTCTTTACTTCTTCTGTATGCTCTACTCTGTGTCTGGTTGGCTGGTGGCTGCCTGGCTGGCTAGTCCCAGGCATCTCTCTCCTTATCTCTTCTCTTCTCTCTTGAGCCTAGATTTCTCCTCCTACTTATTCTTTCTGGCCACCAGGCCCTCCTATCCCTGTTCTGTCTAGCTATTGGCTGATAAGCTTTTTATTAGATCAATGAGGTGCCTTAGGCAGGCAAGATAAAAACAGTAACACATGCTTACATAATTAAACAAATGCAGCATAAACAAATGTTTACATAATTAAAGTAATATTCCATAACATCACCTCTTCCACCAACTTTTCCCAAATTTGCCTTCCCTCTCTATCCACTGACATTCAAGGGTTTTTTTTTTTCTTTTTTTAAAACCCATCAAATCCAACTGAAGCTCCCAAATCACACTTGGAAGTTGGTTCTGCCCTGGAGTGTGGTAAACCTACCAGGGGGAACACCATTAAAGAAAACTGACTCTCCCTTTTCTAGCAGCTATCAAATACCAGTATCTCTTCATCTACTGGTGGAATTTTGTACTGTCTCCCATCCTGATATTTTTGTTTGGCTTGAGATTTTGCAGGTTTTGTGCACGCTGTCATTATTTACTTTTTAAGTTTATATGTGCAACTTCCCTGTTGTATAAAAACATAAAAACAACACTGCTTCCTTGATGTTCTCAACTGCCTCTGACTCTTCCAATCGTCTTGCCCCCTCTTCCATGAAGATCTATGATGCTAGGTGGGAAGAGTGCCATATGGATCTCTCATTTAAGGGTTGATAACTCAACAGTTTCTTATTCTCTGGTCACTGAGAATTGGTGTTACTTACCATCCACTGCCATAAGAAGCTTCTCTGAAGAAAGCTGAGAGACACACTAATCTATGGATTAAGTGATAAGTCATAAGGAGTCATTTTAATACTGTGTCTGTTTAGCAGAACAAGATTAGGTACTCTCCTAGGACCTAATGACCTATGTAGTCATATTCTTGGCCCCATTTTATAATTTCAGTTATGATTTCTATCTGGTGGAGTAGATCTTATATCCAATAAGAACTATTGCTCCTGTAGTCATGTCTTACCCAGCCAGTCTTATCATAGTTCATAGGGTTCACAGGTGGAGAAGACTAATGATTACTTTCCCTGCTGACAATGTTCATAGAACCTGCCAGCACTATGAAAGCTATCCAGTAGGGATGAAGCTTCCAGGTGAAGACATCAGCTTAATTTCTCCAGATTCTATGACTGAAGCATATGGTATCTTCACCAAGAAGGATTTACTCATCAAGTTCTAGCAGTTCAACAAGATCCTATAACATTTCAGGATCTATTCTCTCTCCTATGCGTGTTAGCTTTGGGTCTTTAGATAGGTGTTTTTCATTTGGAATACCTACAGTGGTTCGGTAACTAGCAAGGGATCATGTTGGAGGAGATGATCTTTCAAGTGAAAAGATCTAGAATGCAGTGGTGTAGAAGGGGGACAGGGAATAATGGAGCAGGATGGATCTTTTTATGGCTGAAAACCAACAGTGTTTTATTCTTGGCCAGCCTGGATGTGTGGACAAGATTGTCATTGTTGGTGAGCCTGTGATCCCCCTGAGGCCTCTGCATGGAGCATCTTCTCAGGCTTCTTGCTACCACCTGGTGACATTAGCAAACCTTGTGCTCCTGATGGTGGAAATCAGACCAACTTCTGGTTCTACCAGTGCATGCTTGTCTCCTTGCGTGTTTTCTGTCTCTGTAGATCCTTACACTTTTACGTTATCAATGAAATCATTTAAAATTGCAGAACTACCTTCTAAGGGCAAAGTTAAATTGGTCATAATATATTATCTTTTTAACATGCTTTTAAATTTTTTTTGTAAATCTATAAGAAAGGTGCATTTATTTTAATGGTCAAAATTGTCTTAACATTTTTCTTATCTTTATCAGTTTCCATATCAAGACCAAGTCAGTCCTGTAAATAAATTAGGAGTTATGAAATACAAGATTGTAATCATGGGATATTTTTAAATTAATGTCTTGCATTAGCGTATAAAGTAATGAATTTAATCAGTGTTTGCTCTAATGACTCCACATTGAACTAACTGTGTAACTCTTTGATAAAGTGTTATTTGAGTCCTTTGGACATAAGCCAAGGAGTGGTATAGTTGGGTCTTATGGCAGAGCTATTTCTAGCTTTTTCACATTCTCCACATTAATTTCCATAGTGTCTTTCCCAGTTTGAAATCCCACCAAGAGTGAATAAGATTCCTTCTTCTCCACTTCTTCATTAGCATTGGTTGCTGGTTGTTTTCTTCATCTTAGCCATTCTTGCTGGATAAAAAGTAATATTAAAGGAGTGTGAATTTGTATTTTCCTAATTGTTAATACTTATTAATATCTTAATAAAAATGTTAACCCTTTAAATTTTTGTTTCAATGTTTAATTTTTTTCACTTTATTAGTCTTGGAGAATTTTATATAATGCATTTTATTTATTATTTATTAATTTATTATTCACGCATCTTTCTACCTCTCCCTGATCTGTGTCAGCCCTTCCCTACCCATCCATTCTTTTAACCCACCAAGTACAATTAATGCTGCCCATATAAATTGATATTTGCCCTTCACTTGATGGTAATCTACCTCTCCAGGGCTACACCATTCATAAAAACTAACTCTCTTTCTCCAACCAGCTCCCAGTTGCCAATAGCTTCTTAGGTAGGGGTGGGATTTCTTGTCAACCTCCCTTCTCCATGATGGAATTTTGCCTAGCCTGGGCAGATCTTTTGCGAACCATCCCAGCTACCAAGCATTCATATATAGAATCGCCTTGCTGTGTCCAGAAAACACATTCCCCTTGATGTCACCTAACACTTTGGCTCTTACAATCACTCCACTCCCTCTTTTGTCAAGATCCCTGACCCTTGAGTGGAAAGGGTTTGTTATAGGTGTCCCTCTTAGGACTAAGCATTCCACAGTCTCTTATTCTCTGTGCTTTGATCAGAGTGGGTCTCTGCACTAATCACTCTATACTGCATGAAGAAGCTTCTCTGTACTAATCTATGGATATAGATATGTCACTAGGAGTTGGGTTTTTAGTCCTTTTTGTTTCTTCTTTCTGTTTTTGAGATTATAATAAAATTATGTCATTGAACCCTTCCCTTTCCTCCCTCCAAACTCTTCCATACACTGTTTCTTTCTGTCTTTCAAATTCCTGGCCTCTTTTCTTTAATTATTACTGCATGTATACATATATATGTATGTGTGTGTATGTATGTATGTATGTATGTATGTATTGTGGTGGTTTGAAAGAAAATGGCTCCCAAAGGGAGGAGTACTATTAGGAGGTGTGGCCTTGTTGGAGTAGTTGTGGGTATTGTTGAAGGAAGTATGTGTAGCTGGAGAGTTTCTCTCCCGGTCCCGCCAAGTCTCCGCAGTCCCGCAGCCCAATTATAAAACAAACACACAGGTGCTTATATTATTTAAACTGTTTGGCCTAATGGCTCAGGCTTCTAGCTAGTTGTTCTTATATCTTAAATTAACCCATTTTTATTAATCTGTAAGTTGCCATGTGGCTGTGGCTTGCCGGTATCTTAACATCTTCTTATGACAGGGGCTGGCAGAATCTCCCTGCCTCAGCCTTCCACTTTCCAGAATTCTCCTCTCTCCTTGTCCCGCCTATACTTCCTGCCTGGCTACTGGCCAATGAGTACTTTATTTATCAATCAGTCATCCACAGCAAGTATGTCACTGTGGGGACAGGCTTTGAGATCTCTTTTCCTAAGCTTCACTCAGTATGACAGTCAGTTGACTTCCTGCTGCCTTTTGCATGTAGCCAGCATCATGTCTCCCTGCACACTGCCATGCTCCCTGTCATGATGGTAATGGACTGAACCTCTGAAACTGTGACCCATCACCTCAGTTAAATGTTTTCTTGTAAGAGTTCTCATGGTCATGCTGTCTTTTCACAGCAATTAAAAACCCTAAGACAATTTGTATATACATATATGCTCCTAAATATGGGCTGTTCAGTCTAAATGATAGTTGGTAGTATGTATGTTTTCAGGGCTAACCATTTGGTATGGGATAATCAACTCGTGTTCTCTTCCCTGCAGAAAACTATTTCTTCTGCTCACAGCATTTCTTAGCTGCTTACAGATATTTGTGCAGGGTTGAGGCCTCATGGGCTTTCTCCCATTGACTTTCACATGTCTGTTGCTGTCCTTATTCAACTCATATTTTAGACATGATGACACTTTATGGGTGTAGCTTCTGACATTTCTAGAAGACACAGTTTCACAGTAAACTACCTGATCTTCTGACTCTTACAATCTCTCTGCCCCCTCTTCCACAATGCTCCTTGAGCCTTAGATGCAGGAATTTTTATAGATGTATCCACTTGACTGTTTCTTCATTGGAGAACTCTCTGTTCAGATCCATAGCCCATCTTTATTTTTATTGAGTCTGTTCTTTGAGTTCCTCATATATTCTAGCTATTAATCCTCTACCATATGTATAGCTGACAAGGATCCCATCCCACTATGTGGGCTTCCTTTTTACTTTTGTGACTGTTTCATTTGCTAGGCAAAAGCTTTTGAGTTTTATGGGATTCTATTTGTCAATTCTGCACCTTAATTCCTGAGCAAGGTCAGCACATTAGGAATGCCAGTTGACATCTCAATGTGAATGCAGAGATTTTACAGGGCTTTGCTCCTGGATGAAGAGCTACAGGTGATTAATGGCTGCTGAAAGTGGGAAAATCATCACTCTTCTCAAAGGACAAACCCTTAGACAGGTTTGCAAGGTCCAAGTGATCATTCCTAAACACATACACATATCAGAAATGCTAAAAGGGCTCAGCAGTTTGTAGATATAAATATAGATATAGATAACAGTAATAATTTAAAAAAATTTTGTGAAGTGGGAGGCATAGGAAAAATTAGAGAGTAAAGAGTGTAGAATGGAAACTATGCAAATACAGTACTCACATATAAAATTCTTAAGTAATAATAAATAAGTGTTTTTGAAAAACGTGTTATTCTATTTACCTTAATCAGAGTTCTATTACTATGAAGAGACACCATGACCAAGGCAACTCTTATAAAAGAAAGCATTTTAACGGGGTAGGCTTTTCAGAGATTTAACCCATTTTCATCGTGGTGGGGAGCATGGTAGCACACAGGCAGACATGGTGCTGGAAAAGTAGTTGAGCATTCTGCATCCAGATCTTCAGGCAGCGGGAAGAGAGCGAGAGCGAGAGCGAGAGCGAGAGCGAGAGCGAGAGCGAGAGCGAGAGCGAGAGCGAGAGCGAGAGCGAGAGCGAGAGCGAGAGCGAGAGCGAGAGCGAGAGCGAGAGCGAGAGCGAGAGCGAGAGCGACTGAGAGACTATATTGGGCTTTTGAAACCCCAAAGGCCGCCCTAGTGGCATACTTCCCCCAAGCTCCTCACACAAGGCCACACCTCCTAATGCCTCTCAAGTAGCGCCACTCCCTAATGACCAAACATTCAAATATATAAGCCTATGGGGACCGTTCCCATTCAAACCACCATACTCATTAAATAAGCTAGAGCTGGATTTTTACTTTTAAGAAATACATTTAATGACTGCAGCAGTATTTGAACTCTGTTTCTTTTTCACTGTGTTTTGTAGTTATTGTTTTTCTTAGAACTGGTCCACATCACAGGTCATTGAGCAAAATTCAATAGTCATATTATCTAGTTAAAATTTGCAGAGTCTTGAGAATTTTTATTTAGGCTTACTTTAGAATTCCTGACATTCATATCCTCTCCTCCCCTCCCCTCCCCTCCCCTCCCCTCCCCTCCCCTCCCCTCCCCTCCCCTCCCCTCCCCTCCCCTCCTCTCTCTCTCTCTCTCTCTCTCTCTCTCTATATATATATATATATATATATATATATATATATATATTCTGTGTGTGTGTGTGTGTGTGTGTGTGTGTGTGTGTGTGTGTGTGTGTATGTGTGTGTTTCCTTTATTTCTTCTGACTAATTTTGACTTGAGGTCCATTTTGGCAGATATTAGTACTTACTTGTTTCCAGCTTCTATTTTCTTGAAATTTTCCCATGCTTTTATTTTTATTTTCTGTGTGCCCTTGCTACTGAAGTGTGCATTTTTTAGACAACAATAGTTGAATCTTGTTTGTTAATCCAGTCAAACAGTTGCATAATAAGACCATTTATTTACATTTAGGTAAATGTAGTTATCTCATTTATTTATCTGTTCTGCTAATCAGGATTAATATTTCCTAAGTTCTCAAGAATATATGGTGTGTGTGTGTGTGTGTGTGTGTGTGTGTGTGTGTGTGTGTGTGTTCCTCTTCTGTGTATAATGTCTCCTATGACTTTTCTTCAGTGCTAATATGGAATTTAATAGCCAACAGACTTAAAATCTAAAACAGGTTAAGATCTAGTAGCCATGTAATATGGAATATTGCTTCACCTCTGAGTTATTCGTAATCTGTAAAAAAAAAAAAAAAAGATGACAGTATTCATCTTATTTGATTTTCATGA
This sequence comes from Peromyscus maniculatus bairdii, assembly GCF_049852395.1. Taxonomy (NCBI): domain Eukaryota; kingdom Metazoa; phylum Chordata; class Mammalia; order Rodentia; family Cricetidae; genus Peromyscus; species Peromyscus maniculatus. Next base: position 16,029,040 of record NC_134868.1, read on the forward strand.
TAAATGTCAACTTCCTTTTCTTCAAAGCCAGGTTTTATGTTTTGTTTTGCTTTTTAATTTGTTTCTCTTTGTTGTTCAGGAAAAGTATGGCCCTTTTATTCCTTAGACTAAATGACTTTCATTCCACCTGAAGTGAATTTTTGTAAGCTACCTGTGTGGGGAGAGCACAGTGTTAGGAAAGCCACTTTTAAAACAGTTTCCCATCTTCTATTGATTTCTGTTGTTTATGTCCATTGGTTCTTTAACTCAGGCTTTAAGCAGGGGGTTCTGACCCACATTCACGGCTGGCTGTGTGTTCCAAACAAAAGAAGCCTAGCTCCACTTCCCACGCTCTCTCCACTCTGTCATCTTGGTCCTTCTCCGCATCTCCAACATAGAGGTACCTTCAGGCCTGTCAGGGTAGAGTGACTCTCTCCCTCTGCCATCAGGCAAACTAGATGTTGTGTTAAAGTGACATTCGACAAAGAATGACGGATATTAGTCAAAGAAGAAGCCACACTACACAAGCCCCTTTGGCTCATCAAAAAACATTTGTGGTGTAACCTCTACTTCAGAAAAACTGCTTTCAAAGAAAGGTCTTAATTCTTCCCAGCCTAATTCGCCCTGATCTCTCTTCAATAAGCACACAATAAAGGGTTCCCTGGGAGGAGCAGCCAGCCTGAGTTCAGCACTGAGATGAAGCAAACATTTCAGAGACTTTCTCTAGGTGAGCTTTGCTTTTGATGTGTTTGTTCTCTGAAGTGCCTGAGCTGTCAGCAGCTCCTGGTCGTGGGTCAGACATCTTATGCTGCCTGACTGCTTCCACCCAGTGTGCGGAACCCAAAGTGGAATGTACTGTGTCTTAAATGCATGATGATGATTATACTTCAACAATAGCAAGATACCATCTAGGTGAATTTTTTTGTTTAAAATGTTAAAATCTGAGGCCATAGGAGAATGAGGAAAAAAAATACACAACCAACCAACTAATCATTAAAAAGTGGGTTGAAAATTTTAATATATAAAGTTTAAGGGAAATTTTTAATAAAATTGATGAGAAAAAAATCACTAGTCCTCACACAGTAAACAAGGCCACAGACATCCTTGCTATTAGAGTTTTGTGCTTGAATAAAAAACAATAAGCATTAAGTGAAGGAAAAGCTGGCAATCCACAAAAAGAAATTTTAAGTAATTAACAAACATAAAAACATAAAAGTAACAATTAAAGAATAAAAATTACTATAGTAGAAATTTAATAATTACTTTCCTACACTAATTCCTATTGTTGGCAATGACTGAGAACAGAAAGCATTCTAATTCGCTGATGGAGGGAAAATTAGAGGAAAATTTTGGAAAGCAACTTGGCAAAAGGTAACAATGATCTTTAAAGTGTTCTTATTTTGACTCACACCTATTCAGCTATTATGAGATGATCAGAAGTGTGCTTTAAAAACAATCCTAGGGATGCATGAGTTTTTCTGTTTGTGAAAATAAAATGGTGCAAACCACCTCCTGCAATGCAAGAGGAAACAGGCCCTCTGTACAATCAAATGCAATTGGGGATGTTGTAAATGATGTTTTTCTCTTGTGTCAAAAGAAAATTATTATTTTTGAAGCTCAAGGAAAAAATATGTTTAGAGTGGGAGTGGAAACTTGAAATTATTTTAACTTTATCAGTGAAATTTTCTCATTTCCTTTTTCTGCTTCACTTCTAAGTTTATAAAATTTGATTTGAGAGGGCTTGTTTTTGTAATATGCTTCTAGGGGAAGGATACTTCAGTATGGAACCTGAGATGAAAATTATACCCACGTGATACATACATACTTTCTGATAAAAATACTGAGTTAATAATCTTGTGAGTAGGATTTAGTTTTCCCAAAATTTGTTCAAAACATGTACTTTCTACATGACAGTACTTTAATTTAAAAACCTATGTATAAACCAATATATTTAAAAGTGCTATCACAATTACGTTAAAATTTACCCAGTAATCATTGAACATCTTAATGAAGTTCCATTTATGTCTCAGATACTCTTCTAGACACAAAACATGCAATATTGTGTGAGGAGGGATGTATCTGCCCTCATTGAGTTGCAGTCTAGAGACAGGTAGTCAGTTCAGCAAAAGAAGAGGTCTAATATTTTGTTAAATAGTTACAGGAGAAAAATAAATCAAAGAACAGGAATGGGGTGTATGTGGTGGGGAAATATGGTTGAACGTTAAAGTGTATAAACAGAAATCATTTACACCATATTTACTAGAGATGGTTGTATGGTTGTAAGAGTCAGCTCTGGGTTCTGAGGAATGGTGTTCCAAGAACAGACAATACAACAGCATTTCAGCCTTCAGCAGAGTTTCCTGAGGGGCTCCATAAACAACATGGAGGTCACTGAGACTAGAGCTAATGTGGATTATATGGGATGGATATGTGTATATGGTTCTATATGTATTTGGGTGGTTGTTTGTTTAGAAATACATAGAGTAAAATAGTAACAGTAGCTAAACATATATTATTTGTACTGTACAAAAAAACCCACATATTTAGTGTAACAGATAATTTATTGTACAAAGTATTGAAAATTATTTTCAAAAGCTAAGACAATTTGATAACTAATGTCAGAGCATTGGGTTATCACTCTTTCTAAATACAAGACTTGAATACAAGTCTTCCTATGGAAGAAGGGCATAGTAGGAAAAGCTAAGTTTCCAGCAGTCTTTAAAAGAAGAAATATGAGCTCATCCTGAGAAGTATGCATTCATATGTTTTCATCATTGTACAAACACCATAGGCTGTACTTACACAATGGAGACTGCTTCTGAAGTCATTTGATGTTATAAATAATCTCATAGCACCAGCATCACACACATGGCTTGGCCCTGACAGAAGCATCATTATGCACCACTTGTGATATTTATTTCATGTGACAGTTAATATTCAATATCAAATTGATTGACTGTGAAATCACCTAGGAGACACACCTCAGGGTATGTCTGGAGGGGTGTTTCCAGAAAGGTTTAATTTAAAAAAAGAAAAAGAAAGAAAGAAACTCATACTGAATGTGGGTGACATTATCCAATGGGCTGAGGCCTTGGAACAAATAAAAAGAGCAAAAGAACGCAACCAGCCTAGCATCAGCACTCATCTCTCTGCTTCCTGACTGGGTACACAATGTGACAAGCTTCTTCAGGCTTTAATACCAGGTGTCCCCCGACATAATAAACTATATACTTAAACTGTGAGCCAAAGTAAATATTTTCTTTCCCCTGTTGTCTTTGTCAACAATAAGAAAAGTAACTAGTACATTTCACATACTTAAACGTTGATTCTTTCAAAGCAGATTGCTTTGGGGACTGAACTATAACTGTATTCTTTCTTAACAGCTCAGAACACAATAATCATTGCATAAATTTAGCTTATTTTAATCATACATTACAAATTTTTAAATGGTTGAAACTCCAAAGACGCTCCTGAGGTATAAAGTTCATAGAAAATTACACATTTTGAAGCCAGCAGTCATGTGGATCTCAGTCAGGGAAATTATACGACCTATGAGTCAATTTTGTTGTCTATAAACAATCATCAGTGTACGGAAAAATAAAAGATATAGGCAGTGTATGTTTGTGGCCTGGGGGATATATAGCATCCCCTGTTTCTATTTAGGAGATTAAATGTTATGAGATATATGTGCCTGAATTAAACTTTTTCTCTTTGTGTAATTCTACAGAATCAATAGAGTGTTTATAGATGATATATGCAGACTGGGAGAGGAGATGAGACAGGGGAGGAGGGGAGATGGAGACAGAGACAGAAAAGGAAAACTTTTTTTAAAAAATGATTCACATGATTACAGAGTCTGACAGGCCCAGAGTTTGTAAAATAAACTTGCAAATTGGACTCCTAGTCAAGGACCCATGTTTCTATCCAAGACCAACATGGCCGACAGAAGTCCCTACTGTTGTGGTGACATCAGTCTTGCCACATTATTAAGGTCAATCTGTTTGATTCAAATTCCACTATTTTTTATGTTTATCTCATCTAAGTGATTCTCTCAGGAACATCCAAAATATATTGTAAATATATATCTAAGTAATATGGCCTTGAAGGGTTAACATGTGAACATCTCCTTTTCATCGTGAAGTAATGTGCAAATATGCCCATCAAGCTGCCCCATGCCAGAAACTAGGGAGTCTGCTGATGTCTGCTGTTTCCTCTCATTGTCAAGTCATGGCCTTCTTAATGGCTCAAATCCATCCCACCCACCCTTAAGCTCCTCCAATCCAGCCTTCCTTGCCTTGGTCCAATCTGCTGTCAACTCTGCCTTTTACTAACTCAACAATGTCAAGTGCCTGAGCAAGCATCTGCAGACTCAATTTGGAGACTCAGAGCTATTCTGGCAGAACTGAGGGACAGGACAATAGTTTTAAACCTCCTTCGCCATCTTCCCATCTCTTTTCTCCTTCATCCATCCTACCTTCATTTTCTTGGTATTTTTACTGAAGTTGCGCATTCTTGCTTCAATTGCCTCTCACTCAGGCCCATGAAGAAAATTCTGCCAGCCTTTGCCTCCCAGGTTCTCTCTGAAAGATGCAGTATTTCTAAATTCTCATAATTTGAGGATTACTACCTAAGACTATCTGGTGAAAATAAAAGTTACTGTTTTTCGCATAATTCTCCTGTGCATTAATTTGCTCTTTTCACTGAAAAATCATGTTTACTAATGTTTAGTAGTATCACTTATTTCCTCCATGATAAACTGAGGGCCTGGCCTGTAAAACATTCTAGTGTACTTTTGTACAGCTAATGAAGAAAAAATGGCAGGTATGTTAGTCTGGGTTCTCTAGAGTCACAGAACTTATGGAATGAATCTCTTGATAGATTAGATAGATAGATAGATAGATAGATAGATAGATAGATAGATAGATAGATAGATAGAAGATAGATAGATAGATAGATAGATAGATAGATAGATAGATAGATAGATAGATAAACAATTTATAGGTTGCAGTCCAACTAATCCTAATTCACAACTATGGCTAGCTATGAATAGGAAGTCCAAGAATCTAGTAGTTGTCCAGTCCCACAAAGCTGGATGTCTCAGCTGGTTTTCTCTATATGCTGGAATCCTGAAGAAGTAGGCTTCAATGCCAGTGAAGGAATGGATATGCTGACCAGGCAAGTGCAAGCAGGCAAAGAACAAATCCTTCCTTCTTCCATTGTCCTTATTTATATAGGCTTCCAGTAGAAGGTGTGGCCCAGATTTAATGTGTATCTTCCAACCTCAAGATCTGGATTAAAGGCATGTTGTCTTCCTGCCTCAAGATCCAGATCACAGGTGTGCCTCCAAAATTCTGGATTGTAGTTTATTCCAGATTATAGTCAAGGTGACAACCAAGAATAGCCATGATAGCAGGGTGTTTACCAAAGCATTGATACAAGATGTATACCTGTATACACACACACACACACACACACACACACACACACACACACACACACACACTTCATTGCTATGTCAGGTTCTATTGATTAACTATTTTCTCTTGCTTTAAGTATTTTTGCTTAAATACTTAGCCTCATCCACAAACAAGAATCATAGAGATCACAATACCTACCTAACAAGGTAGGAAATGTTTTAACACAGGAAGTTACAATCAGCCATGCAAGCCAAGTACCTCTGACTTCAGGGAAGCCATTCCCTGGGATGGATCATAGTGGGGACTGCACTCACCCATACAGTCTGCTGACCCTATTTGAACAAGACAATAAATGCAAGTCATTTGGGCCTTGTTCAAAACAATCTCTGAATATATATAGTTTCTTTTCTAACTTCTTCCTTAAGTAAACAATGTGTTTTATACCTAAATGATAATTAATATTAGTGTATAGGTACACAAATCAACATACAAAAGTGAGAGCTTAGAAACCCAAATTTACAGACTAAAAATAGATGAGTATATATTGATCTTCCTTATTTTTTTTGTTCTATCACCTAAATTTTTACCTTCACTATTTAAGTACACCCATTCACAAAAACTTCAAAGTTATTGGCACAGATCGGTAGGCAACAACCATTGAGGATCAGTGTATTCTGCATCATGCTTCATTACAGATCCACTGACATTTGATTGCAAACAGGCACAAAACAGGAAGACTAGTGGTGAGGAGTGTGTCTGGAATTGGGTTTGGTTGCCCATTCGATGCTTATCCATCTTTTCTGAATCCGTAACCCTCGGGGTATTTATCCTCTTCTGTTTCTCAAGGAAACAGCATGTCCAACGGTAAGGAGCCACCATGATGGACACCCAGGGAAATACAGCACCAGGACAGCACCAGGTGGTGCCTGACACCCTCTATGGCAATCATTATTCCTCTGCCACATGCCAAGATAAGAATTATTGAAGAAAAATTCAACTCTCTTCTGTTAAACGTGATGTACCTAGCAAACATCACACAGTATGGAACTCCATAAGGCATTAAAAAAAGGGAAACTGCTGTATTCTGAGATTCTCTTAAAACCATTTTTCCAATCTAATAACTGTTTTAACTTTACCAAATAAGGCACTGTAAAAAGTGACAAAGCAGAAAACAAATTCATACAATGGTTAAGGAATTCAGAAACTCTCAGAAGAGACTTCAAACTCTTAAGCAGTGTTGAAACGGTAAAGGATTAGGGGCACTTTTAAAGTTGGACTGAATGCATTTTGCATTGTGATATGGCTACAGACCTATGGGAACCAGGGAGTGGGATGTGGTGGTTTGAAAGAAAATGCCGCCCCGTAGATTCATATATTTAAATGTTTGGTTCTCAGTTGTTTGAACTGCTGAGGAAGGATTAAGAGGCATGGCCTTGTTAGAGGAGATGTGGCTTTGTTGGAGGAATTTTGTCACTGGGTGTGAGCTTTGGGCTTTCAAAAGCCCATGTGTGGCCCAGTCTCACTCTGTATGTTTGTGTGTGTTTGTGTGTCTGTCTGTGAGTGCCGTCTATGGATTGGCATGTAAACTCCCAGCTACTTATCCAGTGACCCTGCCTCCTGCCATGTTCCCCACCATGAAGATCATAGACTAACCCTGTGAAACTGTAAGCAAGCCCCTAATTAAATGTTTTCTTGTATTTAAAAAAAAAGAAAGAAAAAGAAAAGAGGAGAATTGAAAATTTTAAGTTAGAATGAATTAACTTTTCTGAAGGCTGCCCAGCCAACAGAGGCAGCTATATTGAATGAATTTGGCTACAATTCAGTAGATTACAAGAAAAAGCCCGTTAATCAATTCTTTTCTGAATTGAAATTCACCATTCAGAGAAGCAGCAGAAGGCCTGGCAGCCAGCAGGAGTGTAAAAGCCGACACCACCTCCCTTACTGTGCATTATGACAGTTTCCATAATTCTCATTTTTTACAGTATAAAACGTGGTCGGTCACTCAGATGTAAAAGGTGGTGTGTTTGTCACGCTTGCCCATGTACGTGCACAGTTGAAGCTTCTGGTTCCCTGAGATGTCCCTGTTTTCATCACTGCACGACCCAAGTCCAGGTCTATCCTTTAACCCAAGAAAAGGAGAAAACTAATCAATCGAATCCTGTATAAAAGGTCAAGAGAATCCATTAAGATTCTTATGGTTTCAGATTTATAAAAATAAATATTTTATGAAAAATGGTGGATCTTCTATTTGAAGGCAGGAAATGTTTTTATGCTCTAGTGTGGCTTAGCTAGGCTGTTCTATCAGGCAGAACTCAGAAAAATACTTGTGAGTATTGTTGTTTATGAAAGTAGCATGCAAAGCAGTGTGTGTGTGTGTGTGTGTGTGTGTGTGTGTGTGTGTGTGTGTACATATCCATGCTCTAAAGAACTAGCGTTACTGTGCTAATTGTAATCATAGCTAGGGTCTTCCGTTAAGAGGAATAAGGCCTCACAGAATGTCCAGCAGACAGGAAAACAAAAGAAAAAGATCTGTGAAGGCACTGTAAGTATCACAAAGGACTCTCCAAATACAGGAAAGAATTTTTTAGCTTACACTTATTAATGCTATCATTTACAAATAACCAGAAGAATGGAAGCATGTGATTGTTGCATACCAATACCATTTCTAGGGACATATCTTCTTTCATTTCAATACATAACTAATTGTAACACGAATGTTAAAAATGTCTTTTAATAAAAATACTGGAGCTAGATATCATGGTAAATGCTGAAAGATCAGAGAAACAAAGGAACAAGCCACTGCCTTGTCTGTTTCTAGGACTCCTCAGCCTGAAAAGCCTTTAGTTCCTGTCTCCTCATGCCTTATATACCTTACTCTGCCCTGCCATATTACTTCCTTCTTAGTGCTGGGATTAAAAGCGAGTGTGCTTCCCAAGCAAAGACATGAGATCTCAAGTGCTGGAATTAAAGGTGTGTGCCACCACTGCCTGGCTGTTTCTCTCCTAGACTTAGTCAATCTCATGCAGTCCAGGGTGGCTCTGCACTCACAGATATCATGATGGATCTCTGCCTCCCAAGTGCTAAGATTAAAAGTGTCAGCCATCACTGCCTGGCATCTATATTTAATCTAATGGCTTCTTCTGTTCTCTGATTTTCAAGCAAGTATTACTAGGGTACACAATATATTACCATGCTTCCCCTTTTTAGTCTAAAATAATAAAAGAAAGTTATAATATAAGAAAAACTATATACCATAAGACAATAAGTATGTACAATATATACAATCAAGAATTACATTAACCATGTGCAGTCCATTAACATTTGACAAATTCAGAGAAAATACTCCATTATTTTCCTATTTTGGTGAGTCCAAAATGTACCTAATTCACTTTCTATCCTAACTTTACACCTCTTTAGTGAGTTTCTTTTCTGAATTTGTTAATAAGGAAAACTGTTTTAAAGATGTATTTATTTTTATTTTATGAGTATGCATGTTTATGTACCATGTGTATGATTGATATTTGTGGAGCCCAAGAAAGGGTGTCATTATCTAGTCTTCAATTCTCTCAGAGATCTGAGAAGGAAATAATATTTACTGAGTAATGAGGAAATGCAAACAAGCAACTTGCAAAAAATGTGAAAAATGACAGAAGCAGCTGGCTGCCTAGACAGTCACCCAAGGTTCCTCTGCAACATTGAGCATCCATCTTCAGCCTACAGTCCTAGAATACCTGACAGACTTTTCTGTGAAACAGGATTTTCTGAAGGATCTTCCTACCTTGTCTTGGCAAAGTTTGGCAGTCCTTTCTTTTTTGTCCTGTTTGTTCATTTTGGACAGCATACTGTCAGCAGTTGATGCAAGGGCACTTTCTTGCCCAGTGGCTAACTTTTGCCACAAAGAAAGTAAACTCCATAAGGAGTTTCTTCAATGCCTATCATCTTCTCTGAAGTAGATTGGTGTTGCTAGGAGAAGACATGTCTCATAGTAATAAAAAAATAAGCTATGTTATTAAAACATCTTAAATGCCATATTCTGTAGATCTCTGGAGTGTTTGAAGATGATCTCTCTTTCTAAAATATATTTCTGTTTGACCTGGAAAACATACCTAATATGACTACAAGTTCAATTGTAATAGGTGACTAGCTACTAACTTGCATTTCTTTATATTCTAAATAGTTTGTAATAATGAGTTTCAAGGACTAGCAATTTGTATTACATTATTAAATGAACTGTATAGGTACAATATCTTGAATAAGATTAGAAACATATGTACAGTATGTTCTAACAAAATTAACCTCAAATTTGTATCAATATACAAAATTTGCACACAATATACAAAAATCCAATCCAATGTAAAATATTTAAAACTAGTCGTTGCTTTTTAAAAGTAGATTCAATAATCTACCTTTTTATCTTATCATTTTTATATTTTTATATCACCACAATTAATGTTGCTATTTTAAAGTATTTTTATTGAAAATAGATTCTTCTCTCATACAATAGATACTAACCACAGTTTCCCCTCCCTCCACTCCTCCAAGCTCCTCCCCCTCAACCTCCCATCCGTCCCAGATCTACTCCTCCTCAGTTTTCTCTTCAGAAAAGAGCAGGCCTCCAAGAGACAACAGCCAAGCAGGACAAAACAAGAGACTATTTTAAAGACGTATTTATTTTTATTTTATGAGTATGCATGTTTGTGTACGATGTGTATGACTGATATTTGTGGAGCCCAAGAAAGGCTGTTGAATCTCCTAGATCTTAAATGACAGTTGTTTGTGAACCACCACTGTGTGTATGCTGGGAACTGAACCTGGGTCCTCTTCAAGAACAGTAAGTGCTCTTAACCACTGAGCCATTGCACTAGCCAGGAAATGTATGTTTCTGAAACACATTTATTTACATCTTGAGATTTAATTCACTTGCTATTTTGCATGTAAAAGATAATGGATTCTCAGGTCTTGGCCATATGGATCTGTTTTTAATGATACATTCACATCTGCTATGGATGGTAAAAGTTCCTTCATATAGTTAAATATTACATATGAGTTAGTCTAAACAAGTGAAATATATGATTCTACTTCATAAAATATTATTTAATGAAAATCTGAGGTAATATTTCCCAAATGATTTGTGTGGTAATTTGGATGTAATTGGCCCCCACAGGGAGTGGCATTATTAGGAGGTGTGGCCTTGCTGGAGGAAGTGTGTCACTGTGGGGGTAGACTTTGAGGTTTTCTATGCTCAGGATACCGCCAACTGTGTCAGTCAACTTCCTGTTGCCTGAAAGCCAAGATGTGGCCAGCACCACATCTGCCAGCATACTGCCATTCTCCCTGCCATGATGATAATGGACTGAACCTCTGAAACTGAAAGCAAGCCACCACAATTAAATGTTTTTTTTTTTTATAAGCGTTGCCATGGTCATGGTGTCTTTTCACAGCAATAGAAACCCTAAGACAATTTCTGACACTAAGTTGTTACTCTATAGATTGGCATTTATCTGCAGTAAATGGCAATAATAGAAAGCCCAGGTGGCATTAAGAAATGTTCTATTTCCCTGTGGTTAGCCTGAAAGAAATGTACATATGATCAATGCTAAATGGACTTAGTAATAGGTTATGTATACACATACACACACACACACACACACACACACACACACACACACACACACACACACACATATACATACACACACAGAGAGATAATAATTAAAGAGAGATCAGTCATTTGGTAGAGGAAGTAACGGGAGGAGTTTAAGAAGTCTTATGTAGATAATGTTTATTGGGAAATATTACGGCAACTCCACATAGTTAAAAGGGAGGTTTATTTGGGGGGATAACTAACAAGTAAAGGGATCGGTTACAGGGTCTTGGAGAGATGAATTGCAGTCGAACGGTGTTCTCCAGAGAACTCCGCTCAGTCTACCATCCAGCATCCAGGATCCAGGAACCAAAAGAGCCAGCACATCCGGATCTTGGGTCTTAAGGGCTCCTGTCTCTGCCCCGCCTCAGGGGCAGGCCATAGGTAGGCATGACAGTTACCGGAAGCCTCAATGCAGGGAGTACTTGCAGGTCAAAGCTGGAACAGCTACTCACTATACAAATGTTTATGTACAAAGTTCTCAAAAAAAAGTATCATAAAAAAAATGAATTTTCTGTTCCCACAGTTAAAAACAGGAAATTTTATCTGCTTCCCCCTGCCCACAGGGGAACAACTGCCAGCCTCAAGAACTTTGTCAAGACTAATTGTAGAAGGTGTTTGGTACATCTAGTAGGTTAAAGGCTGTGGAATGCTGGTTATCATCCCACACATAGATTTGACAGGGCAATTCATCAACAAAGAACTAACTAATGAAAATGTCAATGATGCATAGGTTTAAAACCCTGCTGTTGGCCAAGGCTTGTCCAAAGGTAGGTCATGACAGATACCTTGACAAGTCAGGAGGCTTCCACCAGAGAGTACATCACCCCTATTGCAGAGTAGTTCAGCTGAGGTTTTTTATGACTCTCGATGAAGAAAACAGTGTTGATTTACTTGCTGCGACAAGTTTATTATGCCCTGGGTGCCTGGAGTTTGAAGTTATGCTGTTTTTACAAAAGAACCAAAAACTCCTCTGAGTGGTATCTGCTCACCCCATAACATAGACCATGGTTTTACAGGGATGAAGAGTTCCCTGGATGCATGAAAACTCACTTTCCATTGTCACAGAGGAGTGTATGTTCAGTCTTTAACTTTGGTTTGTGTACTATGTACTCTCTAGGAAAAATCAAGGTTTCAAGTAAATCCTCCAAAAGAGAGCACATTGAAATAGCTATTCTCTTTCAGTAATTTTTACTTATGAGATTTTTATGTTTGCTATGGCTTTATGTTTTACAGATGCATACACTTCAGTCAATCTCGCTGTTAAAATATAATATAAAAATACACTTTTTCCTTTGAAATCACTCATAATTATGCTACAAGTTTCTTGAATAGAATTAACAACTTGAACTTGTCTCAACTTTCATATGCTATATACTTATTTATACATCAAAAGGCCCGTGATAAATGTTTGCTAGTGTAACTGAATATAAAATTTTATGTGTGCCTGAATATACTAACACTTTTATGATTTTATGTATTCTTTGAAATTTGCACACAGGTATACAGGTACACAATGTAGCTTGATCATTTACACACCTCACTCCCCAACTTCAGTTTTTCCCCAGTGCCCCATCATAGCTCCTTCCCAGCTTCATGTTCTTCTATTTATTTATATATTATTTATTTTTATATTTATATTTATTTATATATTATTTATTTTTAACTCACTGATTCCAATAAGTTCTGCCCACATGTGCATGGGCATGGGGTATACTTACACTTTTAACAATTATAACCATTTTTCACTACAAATGATATTCTTCTATCTTTGAACATCAATGACCCATTATGTGTAAATACATCACTATGTTACAAGAAATTCAATGTTATTTCTGTTCCCTTAGCTAAACTAAAATTGTATCTCAAACACTTTTACTCTCAAACATAGCTTCTAAAAAAGTTTAGAAATCCAAACATAAGATTTATATCAATGAAATATGTCACAAAGAGCTTGCCATTTCAATGTTTGAGTTAATCTCAGCTCTATGGTAAAATATCTGTTTGTTGTACTTCACTCAAATTTGATTGCCATTCAATTGGACGGAACATCTCACAGAGAATGGCTATAAGGTGCCCAATGGGCTGAAGCTAATTCACTAGTAGAGTGGCATACATTTGTCAAATGGGTACCAGCTCTTTCAAAATCAAGCCGGGCTTGGTGGCTCATGTCTGTAATCTCAGCAAAGGGTTGAAGAGGCAAAGGATTGATGTAAATTTGAGTCCAGCCCAGGCTACAGTGTGAGAGTCAGTCCAGTCTAGGCTACAGTGACAGAGCTGAGAGCTTTTCTAAAAATCTGAGAGAGAAAGAAGAGAAGGAGAGAGAGAGGAAGGTGGAAGGAAGGGAGGGAGGGAGGGAGGGAGGGAGGGAGGGAGGGAGGGAGGGAGGGGAAGGAAGAGAGAATGGAGGGAAGGAGAGAGGGAGGGAAAAAGAAAAGAAGGAGGGGAAGGAGGAAGAGAGAGGGAACAAATTCTAAAGCTGCAGAATCCATTGGTGAGCTCTGGTGGGAATGGAATGCCTAGTTAGAGCTGTATGCATCTGGATATCCAAATTGAATGAAATATAAAATACTAATTTGCTGCTATTACAATTACCATCAGTGCTGCATAACATATACATGGACACAACACAGGTATTTCATGGGAACATACAAAACTTGGAAAATAAAAAGTTTCTAAGCTCATGGAGCAATAGTTCTCAAGCTGTAGGTGGTGACCCCTTTGGCAAACTTCTATCTCCAAAAATATTTACATTACAATTCTTAATGGTAGTAAAATTATAATTATGAAGTAGCAATGAAAATATTTTATGGTTGGGGGGCAGGACAACATGAGTAACTGTATTAAAGGGTCACAGCATTAGGAAGATTGAGAGCCCCTATTATAGAACATTGTTAGTTAAATGGGATCCTGGTGATCAGAAAGATAAGCATGCATGTTTTCCAAAATATTTTAATGAATGCTCAAGAGTAAAATGTAAAAATAGAAAACCCAGGAGACTTCAAAGTACAAATCATAACAAAGACTATTCTCAAATACGAGACTGTGGACCCATGTGTATAGCTCACTGGGAGTTTTCTGGAGTGTGATTGATATTCCAGTTCATAAGTGAATAACGATAGTCAATTAGAAAAGCTTCTGAATTTATACGTCCATGGCTCCAGGATGGCAATGTAAACCACACTGCTAGAGTCTAATATTAAAGATGTTGATAGCTATTAAAAGCTAGTAAGAGTGTGGCATGACTTGTTTTATAAATCTATTCGAATTTTTCTTGGGCAGGAATTAAATGTACAAAAACTTCTAGGGAAACTGCCTACCCATTTGAAGTCCATGAGTTCAAAAATGGTGAGGTTAATCAAATCCCTCCCCCTTAGGGCTCAGGAAACTCTGCAGATGAGGAGACAGAAAGATTGTAAGAGTCAGTGGGGATGGAAGACACCAAAGGAACAAAGGTTTCTACACAAAACAGGGCTGGTGCACATGCGCACTCACAGAGATTGTGGCAGCATGCACAGGTCTAAGTCAGATGCTGTTCCAGTGCTGAGAAGGGAAGTAAACGTATGCCCCTATCCCCATCCCAGAGGCCATCTCCAATGAATACACACTCACAAATGAAATTCAGCTTTTTTCCAAGGGAATCTCACTGGATATACAAACCATACTTAACACCAGGCCCCATGCCTAGCCATAGATGGCCAATACAAAATGAACATAACGGCATTTGGGGGGTTCTTTGCCTCATAAATCCTTGTCTGAGCTTTTTTTTTTAATCTTACAGGCCTTTTATTTATATGCTATGGTTTCTGATTCTGTGTTTTTATAGGGTTTCTGTGTTTGCAAATGTTTATGTCTCTGCATCTGTATGTTTCTTGTGCTTTTTCTACCCTGTTTGTTTTGTCAAATTTTGGTTGGCTGGTTGGTTGGTTGGTTGGTTGGTTGGTTGGTTGGTTGGTTGGCTGATTGGTTGGTTAGTTGTTTGGTTTAGATTTTTAGATGCCTATTTGTTTTCTAATGTGAGAGAGAAAGAAAGACTGTGCATTTGGGTGGGTTTGGAGGCAGGGAAGAGATGGGAGAAGCTGAGGGAAGGAAAACTGTGATCAGAATATATTGTATGAAAAAATATTTTCATTTTTAAAAAAAGTAAGATTAGGTTAAGATATTTTCTGCTACCCACATATCAACTATTATATTATATTAGTATTATACTATAATTCCAAAATGAAAACAAATTATCTTTACCCTTTAAAATACTTTGAGAAATAATCATGTATTAGAGACTCCCCTGTTGACACTTTTGAAAAGAGGGGAACACCTTGAGAAATACAAGGTGGTGGGCAGAGTGCATGTCTTCAGGGTTGGCAGTGGGATTATGACCTGAAGAAACAGCTGCCTACTCCTGCTGCTGCAGAGTCTAAGTTTCAGGCATGAGAAAGATGAATTTCTGCACAATTAAGGCAATCATATATGCTAAGCATTTCAAAATTAGCAGCTCAGTGAAACACTAATTTGTATTAAGTTAAAATTCTAATGTCATGGCGGGCAAATGGCCTGCATTCTCTCCTTTGAAAAGTACTGAAAGGAATTGTGCGGCGAGGTTAATTTTGGTGTAATTGCTTAATAATATGTACATTTAAATTCTGGTTGAACACGGTTTAAAAGAGAAGCCAGTAACCAAATTAGCCCCTTCTACTTTTATGAAAAGGACACATGTCCAAAGTGAATCAGGCCTGCCTCATGGCAGAATCTCAGAACTAAGTATAAATTTTCAAAATGCTAGCATAGTAAAATAAAATTATAAAACAGGGGAAACTTGAGTTTTAAATCTTACCATGCCATTTGTTTAAATGGGTGACTAGAACCAATTACAATGCTCTTGTGAGCCTGTGCTCTTATTTGTAAAATGGAATAGAGCACACCTTCGTAGCTTTGTGGTGGAGGGTAATTGAAATACTGTATGTACTGAATAGGTATGTGTTAAAAATTACTAAAGCCCCTGGCTGGCTGCCTCCCAGCCTACTGTTCCCAGGACACACGGTTATGAAGAAGACTCTACAAGTTCTAAAGACAGGTAAAAAGTTGGAATACTTAGCTCAGGAGTGGTGCTATGGTTTCATGAGAGCAGCCTGCCCAATTTATAACTGTAAGATTAATTTCAGGTATTGCATGATTAATATAAATAAGCAGACTTTGTCAAGGAGGGATTGTCTTTCCTCTGAAATACAGTAGCAGTGAAAACTTATAACTTCTTCCAAATCATTATAATTAAAAATACAAATGGCTGACCACATTAAATTTTTATCAAACTGTTCTTGAGTGGACCAGGAATGCGATGCTACTCTCATCTATCACTATGTGGAGTTGCATTCATAGCTATCCTTAGAGGCATACAGCCAATACTCTGCAGGTTGGACATGGCTAGAAGACAGTCACAGAGGAACTGAGTTCTGTTCCATATGCTCCTCTTTGCTAGTAAATAAAAGGAAAAGCACTTTACTTATTATTGCCATCCATTATGAATTAGCATCTTATCTGTAGTCTACTCATTTATCTGAAGAAGTCACATGTTTACTTTTTTAATACTTTCTAAGATGCTGGAGATACAATCCAATCTTATAAAAATCGGTTTAATTTTTAAAAGAAGAATTAATGAATATTAAAATCAAAGTTAATTTCATAGAGGATATAACACTGGTCATTAATGGTCATTAATAGGCTCAAGAAAGAAGAATAACAGAGAAATTGATAACAAAAGACAATTACAGAGTATTCTACATCATGTTGGGTAATTACGCAGAGTTGGGACATTTTATAAGCACTATAATACAGAAAACTGAGGCTTCCCAATGGGAAGAAAAGATTAATTCTCAAGGAGACTAAAAATGTTCTTTACCTTGATTGTATCTGCACACAATGTGTACGTGTATTAAATTATCCCACTGTAGTGTGTAGATCTGCACAATCATCATGTGCCAGTTCAGAACAAAAAGAAGTCAGTTTGGCATGATACTTCCAAAACTACTTCTCCCTTCTAACAGAATTAAAAGTGCTTTTTGCCTTAAGCTCTAAAGATTTCACACCACCATAGAAATGACAGAAGGAAATATTAAATATTTCTCCCCGTCATTTACTATACGGTACATCAAGTGACTGGGTTAAATAAAAGTGATGACAAATGACACTTCTAAACTGCCTGGTGAATTTAAAATGCTTTGGCATAAATATCACCTATTAGTCAATTATAACATTTGAAAAGACTCTGACCCCAGGCAGTCACAGATTTATTTTAGTACATCTTTCTTTAACATCTTTTACATAATGGGCCTTGAAATTACCTTTGAAGAAAAGGCAAGGGCGATGTGAAGGGAGACTATAAAAGAATAAGCCAGGATTGAAAATGTGTTAGTCATCATTTGGAGCAGCCTTTTAGCATGAAATCCAAGAAAAAAATAGACAATATTTTTCTTTGTCTTGTACATTTTTGTAAATATGTGTGAATGTGTATGTATGTAGGTATGGTGTATCTGTGGGTGGTGTATGTGTATATTGGGGTCACGTATATCTATGTGGCCACAATGACACCAGAGGACAGCATTGATGTCCTGCCTCCTCCCTTGCTGCCTTATTCCCTTGAGGCAGGGTCTCTCACAGAACCTGGAGCTAAGCTGGTGGCGAGCAGGCCCTCAAAGATCCTTCACATGCCCATTCCTGGCTTCTGATGTGTGCTCTGAGGATCTGAACTCTCCTCGGGCTTGAGTCGCAAGTGCTCTTTCCAACTGAGCCATCTCCCCCAACCAAGAAACAAACTTTCTAATGTATTAAAACCTTATTTCCTGTAGATGTAACATAAACTAAATAGATCAAGTTTTTCAAGTTTTGAAAGACGTAGGGAAATTATATGTGACTTTTAATATTCAGTTGTCTTCAAATTTCTCCTTACAGAAAGACCACACCAGGTGTGAGGAGAATGAGTGACAGCTGTGTCATAATGTTAGTGTCTGTCTTTGTGAGCAGCCTTGACCGGATTATTAAGGCTCTGCAATTCTAGAACACACTTACCAGTGGGATGTCCTGAGTTCTTTGTCAGTTCACATGAATGCCGTGAGTAGATAAACACATTAAATGACCATCATTAGAGTCATCTAAATCAATACTTTATTTGGTCTTTTAGATGCAGGTGCAAAAACAGCACTCGCTCTGTTTCTCGTTATCCCTAACCAGCATTGCACATGCAGTGCGACTAGAGCAGTGGGTATAATGAAGTTGTATTAAGCATTTTTCCAAGATTGTACTATTGCCATCATTAGGGCTTTGCTAAATAGAAGAGTTTGTTGCTTAGTAACACTAATATTGCATTGGAGGTGGTAGGAGACTGTTTTTTTTTTCTTTTATCATGACTCTAATTCACTCTCAGCCCTGCCAAAGCAGCGTTCTGATTAATGACGGAGGCTCTATTCTGACAATGCACTCTGCCTATCTTTTGTATACATAGCAAGGTGCAAACCGAAGCCTATTTGTGCTAGAAATTTTTGCCTGAAATGGATTCGGTGCTCACATTTTCTGACCTCCCATTTGAAATTAGAAACAGTTATCAAGGCAGAGTCATGGATGAAATTTCACTGTACAGAAACCCCCTGAGGAGGGAGGTTGTACTCGTGAAATGAAACTTGCATATGATCAAAACCAAGTAGATCTTATAGGCAAAGATGAAAAATAAATGTCAATGGTCAGGTAAATGCTCTTCTCAGAACAAGCACTCGCAAAGTACTTATGCACCCAGACAAAGCTTCAGAACTCTTTTCTTCCATTTTTTAAAGAATTTCATACTATATATTTTGATCTTATCCTGTTCTTTTCCAAACTCCTCCCAGGTCCTCCCCCACTTCCCTACACCCAACTTCATATTCTTTCTCTCCTTTAAAAAACAGAAACAAACAAAAAATAACCACAAAAAAACAGACAAACATGGAGTCTGATTCATTTTTAGCCAACTACTTCTGAGCTTGGAGCCTATTCCGGAATGTGGTTGATATGCCCAGTGACACTCCACTGAAGAAAGCTGATTTTCCCTCTCCCAGAGCCTATGAAATGGACATAGTTTCTTAGCTGGGGGTGGCATTTTGTGCTACTTGCCCTCCTGTGGGGTGAGATTTTTATCTGGCTTGAGCTCGTGCAGGTTTGGAGTGTGTTATCACAGTCTCCATGAGTTCATATGAGTCTGCCGTGTTGCTTGAGGAAAATATTATTTCATCGGTGTCAGCCACCGCCCTCAGTTCTTACAGTTTTGACTCCCCCTCTTCCACATAGATTCTTTAGCCTTGAGTGGAGAAATGTAACATAGACATCTATGTGGGGCTGACCACTCCAGAGTCTCTCACTTTTCACATTATCCTGTTGTGGGTCTCTCTGTCAATGAGCATCTCCTGCAAGAAGATTCTCTGATGAGAGCTGACTAATGCACTGATCTATAAGTATAGCAATATGATACTAGGAGTCCTTTTTTTTTGCTATGTATGTTTATTTAGCAGAATAATAGTAGTAGGTTTTTCATCAGGACCCCTGACCTGTCTTCTTTCTAGTGTCTTGCCTCATTAACAGTGTTAGATATGGGTCCCATCTCACGGGGCTATCTTTGCATCCAGTAAAATCAGAGGTTGATTACTGCCCTAACATTTGTGTCAATACTGCAACAGTGGGGGATGGCTTATAGATCACTATCGTAGCTCACCGAGTTCATGGTTGGGTGAGGTTGAAGGGTCAAACTTTTGAGCCTTTTATGCTGTATTTTCAAATCAAATGATTAACTTTGTTCCTTGGTAAAATTAAGAGACCTTCTCTACTTTTGCAAAAAGAAAACTTAAATTTGTGTCCTCTCTCTTCCTCCCTCCCTCCCACCCTCTCTTTTGGGTTTTAACATATATATATATATATATATATATATATATATATATATATATATATTAATAAAATGTAATATATATGACATTTGGTTTTAATATATATGTATGTATTAACATATTCAAGAAATTCAAATAAATATATGATATCAGAAACCATGCAGAAAAACAGTAAAAATAACTTTTAACCCCTCCAATGTCTCCCATCCCAACTTCATGGGATGAAGTTTTTTTTTATATAACCAATTGAGTCCAATCACGCAGCTCATCTGTCCATAGGTGTAGGTACCATCAGCTAGAGTACAGACAATCTACCATGGACCACATTGCTGAAGAAAACTGACAATCTAAACATGTGGTATTTATGTATGGAATTACCAAAGAATAAACAAACATTTAAAAATAATAATAATAAAATGCCTAATAGTTTTCCTATACTGTAACTATGATTGAAATCTAAAATTGCTCTAGGCCTTCTTGCCCTGTCAATCATGGTAAAAAGGAACAATGCACTTCAAGCAAACGTCATACCAATTTTTTATTGAACACAGACTTTTTCCAGAATCAGTCTGGAGAGACGTAGCAAACATGCTGGAACACTGGTGTGTGCATTCATCTTCTGTTGCTGCCCAAACAAATTACACACACTTGGTGGCTTAAAACAATACACATGTACTATCTCTCAGTTCTGGTACTAGATACTGACATGGATCTCGCTGGGTTGAACAATATACTGTCAGGGTCTTGTTACTTTTGAAGGCTCAAGAGAAGGAATTATTTAGCCACCCTTTTGCCCTTCTTGAGCCACACCTCTTGAATAAATCCTGTCATCTTTGATCTTCAAAGACAACAGAATTTCTCCTTCCTGCACATTCTCCCATAACCACCCACCCCTCACTCTATAGCCCAGCAAGATTATCCACTTTGATGGATACAGGTGTCTAAGTTAGGTCAGTCTGCACAGTCTCCTCATTTCATTGCCCTTAATTAAATAATGTAAAGTAGCATGCTCATTGGTGCTAGAATTGAGACCATGAATATCTTTGGGAGGACATTGTTCCACCATTCTCCTACAGTATAATAATAATCTTTTAAATGGACCACTAATCTCATTCTTGGGTCTTACTAGGTATGCAGCCTTGATGAACTTATTTAACTTCATGAGCTTCAATTTACACATCAGATAATAAGACATTATAATAGAGAGCCTGAGGTGTTGCTGTATAAAATGGATATGTCAAGTAGTTAGTACAAACTCAATAAATCATAATTACTGTTTTCCTTGATCCCTAACAATATTGGAGAGTAGCCAAGTAGACAAAATTTGACTTCCTTGAAGAACCTAGGCCCTTGAAGTCCTCCCATAGTAATTTTGATTGCTGTATTTAACTTCACAGGAGAGAACGTTCCGAGACCAGATATTGGCATGTTGCATGTCACCTTTTAAAAACACAGACCCTCAAATATCGTTTTTCAGGTTTTGTTTTGGTAGAAGCTGAATGTAAATCAGTTAGGTTTCTGAGCTGTGGCATATATCCAACTTTTAGGCGATATATCTTATTAACAGTAGAAAAATCTATTTACTTTATATATCAAAGGGTAAAGTAACAAGTTTAATTATCTCTCTGTGAAAAAAAATAGGTGCCTGACAAGTACTCTTCTAGAAAAAGGATCAAGTTCTTTGAACAACTAAAGAATCTACTAACCAGGCAAGACATTCTTCAAAGTTGGGAGTTAAACACTTCTCCTTCTGAGACTAGTCACTTTCAATAGTCCTTAAAAATGGCTCAAATTTGAATCTCTTTCAAATTCTCTACCACATTATCATAACTTCTTGATCTCAAGCCCAAGCCATTAAGTTATATTATTCAAAGTGACATTTGAGCTTATTAAATGCAAGCAACAAAAATACAAATACTGTCTTAAACAATGTAGAGTTCATTTTCCTCATATGAAACTCTTGAGGTAATAAAGTTCAGGGCTAGGGAATACTCAGGGATTCTCAAAGAGCTTGAGTCATTTAACTTTCCTGCTCCTCCATCCTTACTGGGAAGATTCTTCTTGATAATTAGAGGATGTCAGTATATCTGCAGGAGTGCTATTCACATCTCATACAGTAAGAAAAGCAAGAGCAAGGGATGTAGGAACAAGAGCCTGAAGGAACATGTCAATCAACAGAGCCTCATTCATAACGCTCTCCCAGAATCCAAATCTAATGATTTCCACTTGTATATCATTGGTCAAAACTCTCCTTGACAGCCTGCATGCTAGAATATTAACTGGGAATATTGCTGCCTTGACAAAAATCAAAATCCACTAGTAGGAACTAAGAGTATTTGACACACCAGATCTACTCCTGTGCTCTTGATTCCGAATTTATGAACTTGACACAAATGATATATTTTTATATATTCATTTAACCCTTCCTACTGTCATTACATTGACTCCAACATCGTAAATGATGCTTAACATAGATTATGGCTATTTATTGAATGTACACATCCCAAGATCATTATCATAGAATACAAAGGCCCATTATAATTTCATTTCAAGTTATTTCCCCGAGTTTTTTTCCAACTTATTCAATGCAATGTTTCAGCCACTCTGAACATACAGCATTCCTCTAGATTAAACATGCTTTTCCGCTTTTATTCCTTAAGTTCTACATAGAAGTCTTCCTCTTTCATTTTTCTGGACATGGTAAATTGGAGTCCCTTCATGAATGACTCCACATTAGTGAATATTCTCCTACCAGAGTTTGGCAGGCTTTATTATTGCATTCACCTTTATATCACCCTCAGCAGAGGTGTGGTATTGGTTCTCTTTCCAAATGCCCACTTTTAGGCATTGGAAGTCCTCAAATTAGGGTCCTGTGCTCTTTCTGCCACATAATAATCTATGTAATAAGAAAAAGAATGAAAAAATGAAGATATTTAAGTAGTAGAACAAATATTGAAGAATTAGATTTCTTTCTTTTTTTAATTCTTCTAACTTTTATTGATTCTTTGTGGATTTCACATCATGCGTTCCAATCCCATTCATTTCCTTATCATCCCCCGCCCCATCCTCCCTCTGCCCTTGCAACCTCCCCTCCCTAAAAAGTCAAATTTGAAAAGAAAAACCAAAGACCAAACATAACAAATAAACCAAACAAGAAGAAAAAGAAGAAGAAGAAGAATCTCATCGAGGAAGCTGTCGTGTAGCCTCTGGAGGCACACAGTTCCCCCTTTAGTCCATTTGTCTTCCCTTTCAGGTGCTCATTGCCATGAGTCATTGGAGTCATTGGTCTGGCCTCTGCTACACCACTATTAGAAGAAGAAGAAGAAGAAGGAGGAGGAGGAGGAGGAGGAGGAGGAGGAGGAGGAGGAGGAGGAGGAGGAGGAGGAGGAGAAGAAGAAGAAGAAGAAGAAGAAGAAGAAGAAGAAGAAGAAGAAGAAGAAGAAGAAGAAGAAGAAGAAGAAGAAGAAGAATCTCGTCATATGGGGAGGGACGGGTCAGCTCTCTTGCTCTCACACCCTCGGGGCTGGCTCACCTTCACCCCCTACAACAGGGTCAGCTCTAGTGTGTTGCTTAGGCGGGATGCAGGGCCCGCTCTCCTGTGTGCTGTAGCTGGTGAGGAGCAGGGCTAGTTCTTGGACTCTCATAACGCCAGAGCCAGCTCTCTTGCCTGCTGCAGGTAGGAAGGAGAAGAGGGGGTGGACATCTTTCCTTCACCCATATCACTGCATGGCAGACAACAGAGAATGGGGTCAGCTCTGCTGCTCTCATGCCCTCAGGGTCACCTCACCTGCATCCTGGACCACAAGGTTAGCTCTGTGTGCTGCCCAGGTGAGGTGCATGGCTGTGGTGAAGGGTGGGGCAATCCCTCCAGAGGCCAGACAGCTCTCCTTTGAGGGGCAGGTCCAGCTCTCAAGCTGCATTATCTGGAGTGGGGCACAGCCAGCTATCCCAGGGCCAGTGAAGGGCAGGGCTGGCCAGCATAACATGTTTCTAATGACCCCCCCTGTGCTAACACAGGACATGGACATCATCACAGACCCCAGCTGCAGTAGGACCACGGATCCAGACATGGCCCTGGGCAGCAGCTTAACCCAGATATCAACATGGTAGCAACACAGGCCACCCAGATCAGTATGGTACTGGTGGCAGCATGGCCTTCAGACACTAACATGGTCTCAAGTGGCTGACCAATCCCCGGGCATCTACAGACCCCTAGGTGGTAACAGGAGCCATGGAAATCATGCCAGACCCCGGCTGTTGAGGGGCATGGACCCAGACATGACCCTATACAGCAGCCCTGGCCAGGTCAACAAAATAGCCCCGGGTGATAGTGCAGGCCATTCAGATCAACACGGCCCTGGGCGCAGCATGCTCCTCAGGCACCAACATGGTCCCAGACAGCTGACCTTACTCTGGTCATCCACAGGACACTTGGTGGTATCAGGAGCCACAGACTTCAAGCTCATACCCTGGCTGCTATAGGGTCACAGACCTAGATTTGACAGCATCTCTGGCTGGGTCAACACCATGTTCCTGGGTGATAGCACTAGCCACTCAGATCAGCATGACCACCTGGCAGCAGCACGACCCTTAGACATCCTCCTGGCCACATGTTGTGGCCTAGACCCCACCCACCTACCCCAGGCATCTGTGTCGTCTTTGGTGGTAACATGGGCCACAGACATCAATATAGACCCTGGCTGTGGTAGGACCACAGACCCAGACATGATCCTAGGCCAACAGCCCAGGCCTGGATATCAATCACCATCATTCCAGATGGCAGCCTAGACCCCTGGCATTGGCATGGCCTTTGATGATATCAGGAACTATAGACATCAACACAGACACTGGCTGCAGCAGGGCCGTGGACCCAGACATGGCCCTCTGCCATGTCAGGGTTGGCCACCCAAGTCTGCTTGGCCCCGGGTGGCAGCACAGCCCATGGACACAAACATCATTGCTGTTTGCGCCCAGAACCTGCACTTCCATGTGGCCTTTGGATTATATTTCCATTAGATTTCTTTATATATCAAAATACTATAATGACATAGAACTTCAGGAAAAAGCAGAAAATCATTAGTACCTTTAAGAAGAGAAAAAGATGCGAGAAACCAACTCCCCAAAAGAGGAATCTGTAACGAACATCCTTGAATATTACCAGGGTGTAAGATGAACATGGGCTCACCCTCCCTTACAACACCTACATTGAATTGTTGCAAACTAACTTTCACACTTTAGGTAAATCCTAATCTTTCTCATCATTCCAATATTCCTAGATTTTTCTGAAGTGTTTATATTGGTCTTCAAACTTCAGTTTGCAGTGCATTAATTTGGGATGTTAATTATTTCTCCAAATTTCATGGTCACTTGTGTGTAACTCTCATTCCCTGCCTTAATTCTTCAGAAAACTCATTTAATAAGTCATTTGCATATATAACAGATCATACAGCATACGGTAGTATACAACTTCTGACTGAATACAAACACCTTGGTTCTGAGACTTGGACCTTTCCCATCTCTCAGACTCTTTTCTCTGTTTTTGCCTCAAGCTTCGAACACTTTTACAAATCTTTCTGTTGTATGACCGGGAAGAAGACTTCTTAAAACACATTTGTCTTAGTAAGGACATTATTTCTAATAGCTATAAGTGGTTTTAATATAACAAGAGCCAATTTCTCCCAAAAAATTCTGATTACAATTATAAATAGTAAAAATGGCCCATATACCTAGCTTAATATAAAGTTGCCATTGAAAATGTGGACAAAAGTTTGGATAAGATATGGAAAGGATAGGTTCAGAGTCTTGTGACAGATTTTTAAAGACTTTGTGTTCCTCTTTTCTGAAGGGAAATGGAGGAGCGGTAGAAAAGAGGACGTGGGAGGGCTAAGAGGAAAAGAAGGAGGGGAGACTTTGGTCAGGATGTATTGAATGAGACAAGAATAAAGAAAAAAGAAAAAAGATTTAGTGGAAAAAGAGATGTTTGAATTTGTTTAATGAACAATAAGCATAATTCTCTTCATCTGTGAAAAAAATAAAGCTCATTTCTAATATTTACTGTGCTTTCACTATAATTGCACAATATTCTAAGCTCTATCAGTAAAGAACAGATACAAAGGATTAGCCCTTCAGCAGAGTTTGAACCTTCATTAAGTTAATTACTGTGCCAACTCCATAAGGTTGTGATTAATCTATAAGAGATCATATAAATGTCACATTGAATATTATGGAAGCTTGATGATAATCATTACTATTATTGTTGTATCAAAAGTATTCTGAACTCTTGATCAAAGTCGTGTGACCAATAATTGCAAAGTTCCAGACTCCCTAAGGACAAAAATAATGAAAGCATACCTTGAGCCAGCCAATTAAACATGCATCTGTTGGAAGCCTATCACATATCAGGGATTAAGACCTTGAGATACAGAAGAGGTCAAGAAGAAAACAACTCCAAATTGTTAGAAAAATGTTCTCTATCTGATGTACAAGATTATATTATCTGTGACAAGCCTTGTTTCTGTGAGCTAAACCACATGTCAAACAATGATCAACTCTCAGGCCATATATTGTCAATGATAATTTTGGCATCTCTACCAGCACTCATTTAGTGCAATTACTTGCCAAAATAGACCAATTTTCAGTCTCAAGTGTCAACAACCCAACTAAATGAGAAGGCTGTTCTACTGACACACAGACTTGATGAACTACAAATTACAAGACATATATTATATAAAATATAGTTAAAAGCAATTGAGTCACATGGAATGCTTACTTACCATAGGAATAAACTTCTTACCCTTGAATGTCACTGGGTGGCAGTATAACTTATGATTCTTGACACAGCCTCATCAGGATCCATTGGAACATGACCACTCCGCTATTTAATAATCCGGCTTGTAGTAGTACATAGACTTCCTTGTCTAAATCAATCTACAAAAGCCATGTGGTTCATTGCAAACAGGTATTGTCTACCATTCTACCCCATCATTTCAAACCATCAAAAAGTATTGAACAATAGCACTTAAGCCATATGAAATCTGGTTTGTGACACCAGATGGGATGGAATTTTTTCACTCCATTTTTCCAGACAATCAATTTTCCCAGCATCTTTCTCCTCAAAACAACTTTTCTAACTAATCTATAATGTATATGAAATTCTAAATTTACAGTGACAACTCTGTGTACTCAACTTCACTTTGACAATTATATAGATGCCACATGGCTTTAAAAGTCACAATAGTTTCAGTACCAAGAACACAAAATTGCTAAACTTCCACCCCTGAACCCTTCACTTTAAAGATTCCTCAGATAATCTTAGATATATTTATTTTGAGACTTAACTTTTGTTTAATAACTCCCAGTTTCACAATGGATGGCTTTGTAACTTTTAATTTCATATGAGTTTTCATCTGAATGTTATTCAGTCTTTCTGTATAAATACATATTCCTCATCTTCTATAATGCTCATTGCATCTTGAACATTTTTTTGTATAAACTCTTCCTTCATGTAATTTATAATTTTATTAATAGTTCTCCCCCCAAAAAAACCAAGCTTTTCATTATTTCTAGCCTTAAGAAGTGCTTCTGGTTGTCTTATTGAAAAATCTACTAAAATCATAACTATAATTCCAATATTATTTCTTGTTTCATGTGTATTTTGATAGTTTCATGATCTTTTTTATAATTTTTAAAAGTTAGACTTTTGAATCTGCTACATATCTTTGGGTTTCTGGTAAAGCAGGCAAATAAGCAATTCTCCTATTTATTCATTTCAGCTCGTCCTCAATAAGATAAACTATGATGAGATTTTTGTTTTAAAAGACAAATCATTATCAGGAAAATTGTGGAGATTGACCTATAGAATAATACTTATTAAGGTTTGTGGTTACCAAATAGAGTCTTCTGGCTAACCAGTCGTCCATGCTCCTCTTTAAACGAGGTAGCCTTCCTTTTGCTCATCTACACACAGAAGTCTCGGGAAGGCATTACCATCCCCTCAGACAATACTGACAGTATTTTTCAGAGCAGTTAAATACAAACTGTTAGGGGACGGCACAGAAGCTAGATGATGATAACTATAGGGACATGTTCCCAAAATGCTTCCCCTCGAGGACAGTGTTATATCACCACTTGCTCCCCTTTTATGGGTTTGCAACTCCTCCTTTTGTGTCCCTTTGCCTTTTATCAGTTATAACATTAATATCTGCAGTGTTTTCTTTATGCACATTGAGACTGCAGTAAATATTACCACAGTTTTCTTTCCATGGCAAAAAAAATTTCTAAAAACTCAATAAATAGGAAAGGGAGATAGTCCGGTGGTGGATAACATACTTTCTGAACAAGCATGAGTATGACCAATGCCCAGTAACCACATAGAAACTTGAATATGTTGGCAAATGCCTATAAACTCGAAAAAACTGAGACAGTAATACAGGGAGATACCAAATGTTCACCTCTGCCCTGCAAGACAGCCCATGCACCAGGATGGCCATATGCACCCACACATGCATATGAACACATGCACAGATAAATAAGTATTTTCCAGTAGAGGAAAATCTACTATATGTACTGATCTTCTACCTGTTCTTATTCTTTTTTTTTTGTCATAGGATTTCCTCTTTGAATAGTTTCTGTTCAGAAAACTTCATTTTAGCCTTTTTTTTTAATCATACATCTTCCAGATACAAATTCTCTTAACTGCCTTTCAAGGTTCAGTGTTATCCAAGCAGTTCAGGTTCTGGAGTTCTTGTGCACCTACAAATCTTCTCTGCAGCCTGTGATGGAAACTTTATGTAATGTTAACCAAAATGATGACTGGTGATGCCACAACTTCAGCTCTGAAGCTCTCCCAAAGCACCCTGTAAAGTAAGAGCCATTACTGAAGGATGACTTGGCCCATCAATTGCAGGTTTCAATGTGGCAGACTATATGTCAGTAACTCATTTTGTACTAGGGTCTTTCCATTTATGCATGTATAAGTAATAGAATGTAACTAGAAAAACCCTTCACTATGAGTGACACGGGAGGCTGGAGAACATATACTTACTAACTCGCTTTTCAATTGCTGTTGAGACTTCAGCCTTTCAAGTGCTATTGAACCCATAAACAAAGTGAAATGTGACTTTAAGTGCCGATGTTTAAGGTAAAGGCCAAATGAAACTGAAGTTCAGTGTTAAGTGTCTATACTAAGCCGGTAGCAAACTCTAGCTGTAAGTAGTATTGTTAGAGACAAAAAACCGTAATACATCCGCATAGAGAAAAAAATACTGTTTTTAAAAATATCACCAATTCTACCCCAATTATCACCAAAGAGGCTTCATTCAGTAACTGATGGAAACTGATGCACAGACTCATAGCCAAACATTAGGCCGAGTGTGAAAAATCCTGCTGAAGGAGGAAGGACTGTAGGAGCCAGAGGGGTCGAGGACATCACAAGAAAACCCACAGAAACAAGTAACCTGGCTCATAGAAACTCACATAGTCTGAACCGACAACCAGGGAGCCTGCATGGGACCAACATACGTCCAACATACATACATGTGACAGTTGTCAAGCTTAGTCTATTTGTGGGACTCCTAACAATGGGAGCAATAGAGGTCCCTAAGGCTTTGTCTGGCTCTTGGGAACCTATTCCTCATGCTGGATTGCCTTGCCCAGCCTGAATATAAGGGGAGGTGCTTAGTCTTATTGCCACTTGATATGCCATGCTTTGCTGATGCCCCCACCATGGGAAATTTGCCCCTTTCTGAACAGAAACAGAGGAGGAGCAGATTGGGGGGTGGGGCAGAGGGAATGGGAGGAGAAGAGGGAAAGGAAACTGTGGTTGAGATACAAAATAAATAAATAAATTTTTAAAATTTTAAAACTCAACAATTATTTTATTAGTCTTTCCTCTGTCATTATGAGATTGTAAAAATGACAAAATAAATAGATAGATAGATAGATAGATAGATAGATAGATAGATAGATAGATAGATAGATAAATCCCAATCCAAGCATTGCTCAGAATCCTTACAATCTTGCCTACACCAGAGAGAAAAGCAGTTATGAATGTTACAGGTTAGGGCAATATTCATGGGTCTTTTGAAATCATGAACAGATTACAGGATAAGGACTCAGAGATGGCTCAGTCAACAAAATGCTTGTCTTGCAGCAATGATAGACAGTACAGGAAGAATTACTTCCAAGGTTCTAATTTTACCTTCACGTAAGAACATAGAAATGCATGTATCAGTTACATACATACATACATACATACAGAGAGAGAGAGAGAGAGAGAGAGAGAGAGAGAGAGAGAGAGAGAGAGAAGGATGGACCCTCATTTCCAGATTTCACAGCACATCATACACACAGTTGATACCACAGGCTACAAAAGCTGAAGCTCTGTTTGACGCACTGTCTGGCATTTCTAGTCTCCCTGACCGCCTGTAAAAGCTTCTAGGAGAAGTAAAAGCAGTTCCCCCAGTCCAGCCCATGTCTACTGACTTGACTGTCTCTTTGGCTCATTAAATCATTCTGTCTGAGTTTCACTGAGAAGGTACAAAGTCACACGTGCTTGTACTTCCCATGCCCCTGCAAGAGCCCTTTCATTAAAAAATCAAGGTGAGAAACCAGCATTATTAGATTAATGGACTGTGCAGTGGTCCTACGAGGAATAAGTAATTATATTAAGTAAGCCATAGTAACTCAGCCTTATAAAAAGAAAAAAAGCCCACGATTGAGATTTTGCCAAAACCTGCATTGTTAATAATTAATTTTAGTAAACTTCTTGGAATATTTTTGCCTAAAAATATTTTAATCATGCTCCGTCTTGCTAAAAATACTAATTATAAGTATATTAAAACCTGAATGCTTATACACTTTGTTAGTAAAACTGGATACTCTTATAAAAGTAATACAGTAAAAGTAAGTGGTAAAAATATAGATCATGCTAAACAACACAGTTAGCATTTTAAAATTCTTTATGCATTCTGTTGTACATTGAAAATTTATCAGGAGGCAGAGGCAGGTGGATCTCTGTGAGTTTGAGGTTAGCCTGGTCTACAAAGTGAGTTCCAGGAAAGGTGCAAAGCTGCACAGAGAAACCCTGTCTCGAAAAAAAAAATTAAATATCTCACATTAATATAAGGTACTATAACTATTATTTTTAATTGCTAGGATATGCATTTGGTGAGCATGACATCATTTGCTTAACTGTCCGTTAGTTTGAGGTATAAATTATTTACATTCTTTACAATTATGTCTTTAAATATTCTTTTTCTTTTATAAGACAAGTTTTCTCTGTGTATCCCTGGGTGTCTTGGAACTCACTCTGTAGTAGGCTGGCCTTCAGAGATTCCCTGACTCTGTTGCCTGAGTGCTAGGATTAAAGGAGTGTGCCACCACCACCCAGCTCTCTTAAAAAATTTAATGCAGTACTTCATGAGTGTAAAATCCTACATATGTTAACTGCCTGTTTAAGAAATATTCTCAGAGATAGAATCATTATATCCAACATCACAAAGGTTTTTAAAAGGCCACTTATAATCTTTTAGCTGACAAATAAAACATCTTTAACATTTTGTTATGTATAACTCTGAAGACTGTTTGTGACCCTCTGTATAATACTTGGGGCATCACAGAGTATAAAACTACCAATCCTCCACCAAACAAAACTTTGTGGTTCTGGAACTAAACTCAATCATCCTATTTACCTACTAATGCTCATTTCCTCAATCGAGTTAACTTGTGTCATAGTACACTGCCCATCTACAGATTCTACTCATTGTTCAGAAATGTTGTAAAGACCAAGAAACAGTGAGGGCTGAGAGCAGTTGTAGAGAGGTGGGAGTGAAGTGGTGGGTATGCATGCGAAAAATGTGAAAAATTACACATTTACATGTGATTACATGTAAGAGATTGTGTATTACCAAATTTAATTAATTTTATTTATTTATTTTTTTTTTTTGGTTTTTTGAGACAGGGTTTCTCTGTGTAGCTTTGCGCCTTTCCTGGAACTCACTTGGTAGCCCAGGCTGTCCTCGAACTCACAGAGATCCGCCTGGCTCTGCCTCCCAAGTGCTGGGATTAAAGGCGTGCGCCACCAACGCCCGGCCAAATTTAATTAATTTTAGAAATGCATTAAAATGTCATAGAAGATATTCAGGGAGAAAATGATAGATATATAGATGATTAACTAGATAGATATATAGATGATTAACTAGATAGATATATAGATATATACATAAGATAGATGATAGATGGAGAGAGAGAGAGGACACAGAGTAAGAGACAGATAGTCCACACTAAGTATTATGGTAGTTGAGCGCTGTATTTTAAAAGTTCATATTTCAGCTACCTTCTTTGAGAGTTTACAAAGCAGTGGAAATGGCCGGGCGGTGGTGGCACACGCCTTTAATCCCAGCACTTGGGAGGCAGAGCCAGGCAGATCTCTGTGAGTTCGAGGCCAGCCTGGTCTCCAAAGTGAGTTCCAGGAAAGGCGCAAAGCTACACCGAGAAACCCTGTCTCGGAAAAAAAAAAAAAAAAAAAAAAGCAGTGGAAATGAAAACTAGCATTCAAAGCAGAATGGAGCAAAACTGTAACAGAAAGTCATAATGCACCCAAAGTTCCAATGTGTTTGCAATCATGTAGCTCATGTAAAGGTGTAAATCACAGGACAGTATTACTTGAGTCCACTGGTGGTGTGTCAACAGCAGCCATAAAAAATAGGATGGGTTTACAGTTCCTGTTAGAGCTACTTTTATGAAGAGTATAAAAGCACAATTATGAGTCTCATGGTTATTAAGAAATTAATATTTCCCTTGGAAAAATATATCTGTATTTTCTCAAGGAACAAAAATATCAACTTCTGTTTCTCTTGGCCTTTTGCATTAAAATTGATTTACAAAATAATAAAATAAACTCATTTTTGTATGGAAATAGTTTGGCCCTCATTATACAACTAAAAATCTTTGATTTTTAGATTAAACTTCAAAAGCTTTTTTTGAGGGGCTAAATTGGTTTGTTTGAGATATTCCTAAAGGACATAACTTTATCAGTGTATTTATCTGATTTTTTTCTCAGACAAATATTAGAAGTTTCTATTTTTATGTTTTCCACATTAATTATTAATCGGTGCTATAACTATAGGAAAATGTATTCTCAATAATTTCCATTAAGCGTCAGACCTTAGCACAACTGACACTTGTGTAATTTAAAATGCATCATTTTGCTTTACCTTCTAAATACTGAAAAAAAAAGAGGCCAAGTTACCATTTTCCTTAGCCTTGAGTATTTTTTTAAGCATTTGCTATGTTGGAATAGAAAATTCATATTGGTATTCTTACTTCACTGGTACTTCCCTTAATAATCTTTCTCAAACAATAAAATTAATTCATAACTGGATATGTTACATTGCTGTCAGGACATTAATGTGCCTTCCTGATGGGCAACGTCACTTGGTAACAGCCCTGAGGGTAACCAGGGTGATATTTTCCCTTTTAACTAGTAAGAAAACTAAGATGGAAGGAGATGGTAAAACTCCATAGTCATTCAACAAGAAAGCACTAAAAACAGAACTTGAATTCTTCCCATTCAAGCCCTCGGCTCTATTCACCTGTAAAGTAGAACATCAATTAAATGCAACATCATCATTCAAAATCATGCAAATCGAGGCATCCATGAGCTAATTAGAAGAACTGGAAACTGACACATGGCATATGATAAACGTTACACAAATTTTCATCCTGGTGATTTCTTACAGAAACAAGGGAACACACGTGCTGTCTGCCTCACCAGGCTGAAACAAGCAGATGAGCCTGCACTTTATGTGTGATATTTTTCTGTTTAATTCCCTGTAATTTACATAATTTTCATCAACCATTAAAACAGAGAAAAGCCGGGCGGTGGTGGCGCACGCCTTTAATCCCAGCACTCCGGAGGCAGAGGCAGGCGAATCTCTGTGTGTTCGAGGCCAACCTGGGCTACAGAGTGAGCTCCAGGAAAGGCACAAAGCTACACAGAGAAACCCTGTCTCGAGAAAAAAAAAAAAAAAACGAGAAAGGTACAAAGAATGATTAGATTTAAGCATACGTTCTCTACCCTAATAAATTCAAGGTTATATGCATTGCCATACTTTTGTCAAGTTTTTTTCCTAATTAACAAATGAATCAACATAGCTGAGGCATGATTTGGCTCCCTCCTACTCACAGCCACACTTCTCATAATACCCTCTTTCACGAGAATTCAATATAATTCATGTGACACATACTTCTGGTGCATCTTTAATTTGCATGCATGTGTACATATATGATGAATGTTGTGTATGTTTTAATCCTACATAAACCATGATACACTGAGATCACTACAGTTACACAATATTCATTTTCATAGAAACTGAAATCTGTGACATTTCCATATTCTAAAATGTTTATAACTATTACAATGTATTTTATTAACCCATTCTCTCACTGATGAATAATTAGGATTTTGTATATTTTTATACTATACATGAAGCCAGTTGGTTGAGGAGGTTTAACTCATTGCAGTAAGTATATATGTGACTATGAGCCTTCATCTGTCCTCTATATCTTCCATCTTGTCTCAGAATCAGAAGAGATAAGGGACAGAATAGAAACACAGAATGTGTCTGAACCTCCTAGGCTATATTCATCCAGAAATTCCATTTGTGTAGGAACAGGAGTGAGAGGCTGAAAATGAGCAGCACTCACTAACAGCAGATTCTTCTCTACTCAAGGTGTGTGTACATATTATCACAACCAGTGAAATGAAGGCAGTTAAGACCTATAAATAGGAGTAACAGATCATTCAGGCGTATTATCTACAGGGTCTAATCTGGCTCCAACCATATTCTCAGCTAGTAGTGTCATGCTGCCTTTCCCCTAGTCAGACACTTGTCACTCAGGTAAGAGGATTTCACATTCATTTCCTGTCTGGTGTCTCCTACCCCAGGAACCTGGAAGACAGTATATACAATTTGCTTGTTTGTTTTGTTTTACCTGACAGTAAGTCCCTGGAAAGTAAGTAGCCTGACTTCTTCCTCTCACACCCAAGCTTGTGACTCTCGGGATATCACAAGGATAGCTTTTCTTCACAGATACAGTGTCTCTGAAATGGCTATAATGTTCACTTCTCTGATCACTTCTTACACCAAGTCAAGTTATAGTGATAATGGCAGCTATGTAAATTGGACCTCTTGGTGAGCCTACAGGAAGGTGGCTGGACTCTACCATTTTGATGTCATCGGAACTTCCAATAGAAGCCATTTGTTCCCAGCTTCAGACCTTGGCCAAGCATGAGATAATCATACTAAACAATTTTTCTTGTGCAAACAATAGTATCTCTGAAATACACCTAAAAGTAGTATTTGAAGGTCAAAGTTTTACAGGATGGTCATAACCAGTAACATTATTTTAGGTTTTTAAAAACACAAGTCTGAAACATTCCCTCATCTACCTCTTCCTCCCACCTTTCCTTGAAATTCTGCTATGGCAACCCTTTTTCTGCAGAGTTTTCTAAAGTGAAAAACATTGATGCCCTCTTTCCTCCTACTTCATCAGATATTACCATCTTAGCCTGAAACATTCTAGCCAGCTACTGCCAACAAATGGGCAAAATGTAAAAAACATTCATCATTGACAATCCCCCAACAGATAGCTCCTTCTCCTCATCCTCAAGAGTGTCTTTCCAGCCTCAACCCCAAGAGGAGATATGAATGGGCAGGTCACAGGAAGAACCTCTCACACCTCTCTGGAGTTCCCAATAATCAATGGAGACAAAGAAGCCTGTGAAAATGAGAAAACGGACAAAGTAACCCAAATCATTCCCCCACATGTAGTGACCAACATAAACAACCAGCAAACTAAAATAGTGGGAAAGATTAAAAAAAAAAAAAAAAGGCTCAATGAAGATAAAGATGCAGACCAAAAATAAATAGAAGGGACCTGTGACTGGACCTGGTTGGTTGTGACGGGAGTGACCAAACTTGAGCAAATCAAAGCCTATTGGAAGAATAAGTTAGACATGGATAGAGAAGGTAGACTAGGCTGCATTCTAGAATGATCTCATTACCTTGGCCTGTCCTCATAAGCACCTGACTTTCAAAAAGGAAGAATGAGGCAACAAAAGCCAGCTAATCTGTGCAGAGACCTCTAGTGAAATTTGATCAATTGCTCTACAAAGCTCTCTCTTGAATTAAAGAAAGCTTTGTGGTAGGACTGTGCTATGCTATATTTTATTTTCATTTCAGCAAGGGGACATTTATTATAAAATACCTTTAGGAATCAATCTGTAATTAAACATGATTATTGTACTATACAAACTCTAAGACAAGAATTCAGAACATTATATACAATATATTATTTGTAGTAAGATAATACAGAAAATATTCCTTTTATCAAATAATTACTATATATAAATGTTTTATATCATATATCTATAAATTATAATATGTAAAGTGTATGGGTGTGTGTGTGTGTGTGTGTGTGTGTGTGTGTGTGTATGTGTGTTTCCAATCTTGGGATCTTCTGTGTAGTCAAAATAACTTACATAAAATACAATGAAATGGTAGTAGTGCAAGTCCATGGTGCCAGAGACTGTAAACTATGGAAATATAAATATCCATGGATTTATTTCTCTCATTTTCTGATTTTAAATCTCTGCAGTTGTAATTTATATACATTTTAAACCCAATCACTATGCTGAAGGACATTTCCTCAGTTTGGAAATATATATTTTAATAGGCTAGAAAAATTTATGTACATCTACATATTGGCTATGCTCAGCAGCTACAGAAATACAACAGGAAAATCCAGGGAACTGACAGATTCAAATACCCAGTCTTTGAGGGGCTTAACTAAGCAACGAAATGTTCTTCCGCTAATGGACTGGCTTGGCACCATTTTCCTTTCTTTTTCTTCTTTCAAAAAGGCTGTTCAGTAATTGCCAGGGGAGGGAGTCCAGGACACCATAATCAAGCCAAACAAAAGAAGGACCACGTTTAAAAAAAAACTGTTAATGTCAACAGGCGACGCTAAATGTAGTTGACAAGAGAGTTTCAGCCTACACATTTGCCGTTTCTGGTTTCATGTGTCCTGCTGTCCATTATTACCTCTTTGGGGGAATAATTCAAATTCTAAAATTCTCTTCAGTGTGGTACTCTGACATTATCCGGTGGGATGAATCATAACTAAAGAGTTGCAGAAATACTGCTGCATTCTACTATACACTATTGATAACACCACAGTTTGCTCTCGACGAAGAAGAGAAACCAGGTTGAATGAAAAAGGTTATCTGCCAAGAAGAACTCGATGAAAGCAATATCCATTGGTCTTGTTTCGAGTATTCACACAGCACAGAGATCAAAATGACAGGTTTTCTCTGCAAAACAAATACACATTAAGACATTTGAAGACTTTCATACTTTAGTATTCGCTTCTGCCTAAATGAAAACAAGGTAAAAGCCACTGAAGTTCTGCTGAAAAATGAGTTGCCCTCATGGTCACTTCGAGAAACCCATTAGTCAGTGACGACTCACCAAGCATAGAGTGCTATAGCCTTTACATCCTGGATGACAGGAAAGATGCAAAGAAGGAGAAAGACGTGGTGGCAGCTGAGTGCCTACACAGAGAGTAAAGATGTTCTCCTGTCATGAACTTTAAAGGCACAAAACCGGAGGAGCAAAAGCAATGCCCTAAAATTCTTGTATGTGTGAATAATTGGGGCAAATGTAAAATAGGATCGGACCTATTCAGCCTTATATTTTATTACACTGAAAATTCCCTGTTTTATACTCATTTTCTCACAAATGATCAAAAGAAAACTTTGGTCATTCAATCTTGTATCTTTTAGATATTTAGAGCCTTAAATCTATGAGTAAGACTGGAATGGAGGAAAACACTTGAAAATTACTAAATTTTAATTCATTTCATATTTTCCATTAAGAGTTCTTCAGTTATATTAGAGCACATACACACATAATTGCCTTATAAATATCTTTTAAAAAGCTTTCCGTTAGTTACCCACATGTCTGGAGCGGAGGAGTGCTAACCATGCTCCTGGCTTAGTGCTGAGATCCATGTTGACAAATGCCTTTAATGGGAACAGTGGTATATCCACATTCAAATTAGAGAAACAGCAAATTTCAGCAAGCTTAGTTTTTCTTTAAAAAAAAAAAAGGGTGTGTGACTATAAGAGTTGTGATTGGTATTTCAGCATTTGAAAACTGTAAACCACCAGGCTTTCTCTTTTAGGACACCAACCACCTCCCAAATCATGACACAGAGACTTAATATTAGTTATGAATGTTCCGCTTGATGCTCATGTCTTGCTTGCTCTTATAACTTAACCTGTTTCTCTTCATCTACATTTTGCCTCGGGGCTTTTTACCTTTTCTTTCTAAATATCCTACTTTTCCTGCTTCTTCTGTGTCTGGCTGATGCCTGGCTGGCTGGCACCAGATATCTTCCTCTTTTTCTCCCTGATTCTCCTCTCCCTCTTCCTTCTCTTGTTCTTTCTGCCTGCCAGTCCTGCCCATTCCTCTCCTGGGAGGGATCAGCTTTTTATTGGACCAATCAGCTGCCTTAGGCAGACAAGGCAAAACAAATGCAACAAATCTTTACATGATTAAGCAAATGCAGCACACACACACACACAAAAGTAACACATCCTTGCACCATTAAACAAATGTAGCATAAATAAATGTAACACGCCTTTACACTGTAAATGCAATATTCCACAGCAGAAACAATGAAACACATCCTTACATCGCTAAACAAATGTAGCATAAACAAATGTAACACACCTTTACACAGTTATAGTAATATTTCACAGCATAGACAAATGTAACACATCTTTACATAGTTAAAATATTCCACAATAGTAAAGTATATTCACAGAAATTTCACAAAGAAGTAAAAATTACTGATAAAGAAATTAAGAGCATTTGATGTGGTTAATGTGCCAATAAAAGGACGTTCAAGAGAGATACTATTGATTTCCAAATAACCTAAAAGAAAATAACTTGCTGGAATATGTAAGAAAGCCGAGCAGTAAACATTTTTGAAAATACTCATCAGGGCTCTGCTTTTGTTGGTGTGCTTGTTTTTGTCTTTGTCTGATCATTTTGTCCTAAAAATGTATCTTAAGGAAATAATTAGCTGAAACAACAGTATATAGAAATATTCTCTGTATAGTTACTCTTAAAATGATCCTTTTGAAGAATAATCATTAAAATGGATATTTAGTTCTTGAGTCAGAGTGTGTGTGTGTGTGTGTGTGTGTGTGTGTGTGTGTGTGTGTGTGTGTCTGTTTGTGTATGTGAATAATAATAATAAAAAAAAGACCCAGCCTATTGGTATAAGAAAGGAAACTGAGCAAGCCAGTGAGCACATCCCTCCATGGCCTCCATTTCAGTTCCTGCCTTCAAGTTCCTACTGTGAGCTCCTGCTCTGACTACCTTCAGTGATGGACTGTGACCTGATTGCTATAAGATGAAATATTCCCCCTTTTCTTCCCAAGTTGATTTTGACAATCGTGCCTTACCATGGTACTAGAAACCAAACCAAACCTTTGAAGCAGTTTGTGCTGCCTGAATATTCTTGATTATGTGCTCTTCCACTGAAATGTGGAAGACTTAACACTGCTACTCTCTTAAAGAAAATTGTGTCTTCTCCCTCTCCCAGCAGCTAACATTTTCCAATAGATCCATGGCAAGCAGTGGGATTGTGTGCTAAATTCCCATCTCCATGCTGGGATTTAGTTTGGCTTGGACTTTTGCAAGTATTGTGAATGCTGTCACGACTACTGTAAATTCATATGTATATAGCATGTCCAGCAGACATTTTTGGCCATAATCATCCATTACACTGGCTCTTACACTCTTTCTGCTCCCTCTTCTGCAATGACCCCTGAGCCTGGGGAAAGGGGTGTGATACATATGCCCCGTTTAGAACTAAGCATTCTGCAGTCTCTTGTTTTCTTCATGGGGGCCAGTTGTGGGTCATTTAGTTAAAAACCACCTACTGCAAATAAAAGTTTCTCAAATGAAGATTAGGAGGTCCGTCGATCTATTGGGATCCAGTTTTTTTTTTTTTTTTTTTTTTTTTTTTTTTTTTTTTTTTTTTGGTTTTTCGAGACAGGGTTTCTCTGTGTAGCTTTGCGCCTTTCCTGGAACTCACTTGGTAGCCCAGGCTGGCCTCGAACTCACAGAGATCCGCCTGGCTCTGCCTCCCGAGTGCTGGGATTAAAGGCGTGCGCCACCAACGCCCGGCGGGATCCAGTTTTATACTGTTCCCATGTAGCAAACTATCAGTAGAGCCAACCTGCCTAATCATAGGTTCTTGGCCCAATGCTAGGTATGAGTTTCATCTGCTGAAGCAATCAGGAAGTGTTTGGTTATTTCCATGGTGTTCGTGCCGCTGTTGAACCTGTGGACATCTCTTGCCAGTCCAGTCATTGCAGTAGCTCACAGGCTTCACAGCTGGGTAAAACAGATTGCTACTTTCACTTCTGAGCACGGGCATAGTACCTTTCAGCACTATGAAAGCCTCTATCTAGTAAGGCCAAAGCTTCTGGATCAGGACCAACTAGATTCTTCCATATTCTATAACTCTAATATGTGGTGTCTTCAGCAACAGGCTGTTACTATCGAATTATAGAGGGTAACCAAGAACAATAACAACAGCCTGTAATTTCTGTGACCTCACTAGCCAAAAACTCCAAAAGAAGTGGCCTAATTCCTGGTTTGGGAATTTTTTTATTAGCCTCTATTGTCTAGGAAAAAATGTTGTGGCCCTGATACAGGGTAACTCCATTTTAACATTCTTAGAGTGTGTGTGTGTGTGTGTGTGTGTGTGTGTGTGTGTGTGTGTGTGTGTGTGTGTGTATGTATATATAAAGCCTCCAGAGTGGTAGGTTCCTATATGTCCTTTTTCAGTGGTCTTTAGTGTTATTTATCCTTCCCCATATTTCCTCAGCTAGAGTATCCTGACCTCAGCTGGAGTCTTTTGCTTTTTATATTTTCATTTCTCAAGTTATGTGTATCCCCTTCATAATATATTTAAAAGTAAGCTTCATGGCCTGTTGTATTAAATAAACTCCTGAAGGTTAACTCAACAAGACCTTCATCGTTATTTTGAAATGAGCTTACTTTCTGAAGAAGAATTATTAGAAAATTTAGAAAGTTTTCCCAAGTAGTTTTCAGCTTTCATTTACTGAAGAATATATATTCAAGGGAAAGATGATCCTTGGGGAACAAGTTAGCAATCTCTGGAACAGTAACATAACAGCAACCCAGGAAGGAATTATTCTTGCGGTTCCCTCGAGTACTTATTTGTGGAAATAACGTCCAAGTTTTTCAACTGCATATCACAGAGTGGTCAACTCCAATTCTGGAATATGTGCAATTAAGGAGAAAATAAGCCAGCAACACACAGAGAGAAATATACTTACATTATTTAGAGAATGCAGAAAGATCAAGTATAGTGAATTAGAGAAATTTCATGTTCCCAAAATACAGAATGAATAGAATAAATATCTGTGACTTGACCTTTAAAACCGTGCCATATTGGGAATAAAAATGTAATTCTGGCTTTACATTACATTCAGCTTGGTATGGAATGGATGAGAATTCTTGGAAGAAAATTCTTGTATGAATCCAAACCTTCACATAAACTATCTGAGGCCTTGTTTAGCAAATAGCTCTCATGGAGGCCCCTCCTAACCTGAAGAGAAGAAAGTGTGCTGATCACTTACTGAATGATTTCCATATAATAAGTCATCTGATTATTGGTTGTCCCAAAATTAGCTCGGGATGATGAAATCTGATCACAGGATGTGTCAGTCAGTAGCAAAGGGTAAGAGGGAAGAGATGAAACTGTATTTTCAGTGGAGCTTGACAGTAAGTTGCAGGTTTTCAACTTTACATTAATATTTATCCACTGACTGAAGAGCTGTGCCCATCCACTGGCTCTTTCTTCTCCCACACAACTCCGCTGGGAATGGAGGCTGTCTCTACCCAGCCTTTCATATTCATGCAAGTACATGGAGACAAGAGCACAGAGTTATCTCGGGACCAAACTCAAACTCTCCCACTAAACATGTTTGCTAAAAGGAAAAATATAGAAAAATAACTATGTAGGAAAGAGGAGAGATACCACCCTCCAAGAACACATTTTAGAACTGTTTCAGGAAAGGCCACAGAAAAGGGGTGAAAACTGACATTCAGGGAGACAAGCCTAAGATTGGACTGTCCACAAGTAACATTCAAGCACAGCCCATGATGTAAAGAGGAGATGATCGATAAGAACACAGGTGGGAGGTTTTAAAACTTTACTGGTAGATGGAAAGGTAGAGACTCTTTTAAAAAACCAAAGAAGGCCACTTCTCTTCCAGTTCTCCCTTTCCCTGACTCCCCACACCTCTGTTCTTTGCAAGGCTTAGCTTGAGCATTTTTTTTTCTGTCTCTGAGCTTACTTTAATATATTCAGTTGTTCTAAAAGAAGGTTCAGATCTAAGACCAAAGGAAAGTACTCACTCCACCAGTGAAAGTTGAGTGTTTTTATAGACAACCCTTGTGCACTGGACACTTAAATGCAGCTTTTGCTAGTGATTATGGACTTCTCACGGATCTACAGATACACAAAAGCAGACGAAATTCAGACCACCGTCCTTCATTTCACACCTACTTGTGGCTGAAGGTACAGAGATAAGTCATTGTTCTAATGCTGCAGCTACCTTGAATTCCAGGAACAGTAGGACCTCACCAAACAGTTCATCCCACACATGCCCAGTTGAGGATGATGACCCAGAAGAGTGAAGCCATGCACAAAATAATTAACAATAACAACTTACAAATTCATGAGACCACATTGCAGGACAAGCGAGAGCATTGGTGATGATGGGTCAGTGGTGAACATGGCCATACCCAGGCCAGAACTGCCTAGTTATTCATCCCTCTTGTCCTCTGTTTAAACCTAAAGTCTGTAAGTACCGCAAAAGACAGATGTGAAGTTATTGGGTATCTCTCTTTGAACCTCTTCCCACTGATGCCGCATTCTATAACTTCTTTTATCATTATTCA
This sequence comes from Peromyscus maniculatus bairdii, assembly GCF_049852395.1. Taxonomy (NCBI): domain Eukaryota; kingdom Metazoa; phylum Chordata; class Mammalia; order Rodentia; family Cricetidae; genus Peromyscus; species Peromyscus maniculatus. The sequence goes on from NC_134868.1 coordinate 16,072,052, forward strand.
TTTCTTAGATTGGTATATGGGAACCAGTGGCTCAGCACTGCTTACTGGGACTACCAGAAGCCAGGCTTTTACTGAAAAAAAAAAAAAACCTCCAGTAACAACTTCTGCCCTAAAACCTGCATTTTCCTTATTGGAAGCATTTTATGCATTTCATGTCAATATTACAGAAAGCCGTTTTTTTCGTTTCCTGGCTTCCTAAGGGGAAAAAGTCACTACTTTAAATTATACTTTGCATAACCACTTTTGCTGTCTCTGTGTACGTTTTCAATAGTTATAAACCTTGAAAAGGGAAAACAGACTTGAGGGGAGAAGAATTTGAACTAAACACCACTGAGAATATTTATTCAAATGTTTTGATAATACAACACCCCTTAAAAGTCTCAAACGCTAATTAAAAATTATCATAGATAGGCATATACACTACTTTCCTAGATGCATAAAGAAAACCAAAGGAGAAATGTAAGCTGATCTTTCAGCTTCTAAGATTATAGAGGCACAAAAATATTAAGGCAGACTTTGCTAGTCTAGAGTAACGGTTTTGTTATCAGGGAAAGGATAAATGCTTTCCATGGATGGATCAGGTTACAGCCACAGCCCCCCACTAGGAAGAGAACAGTGCCAACAAATTACTGTAGGAGTCAACTTGCCTTTTTGAAGTCTATAAATAATGCAGCAAAAGAGCTTGTGGAGAGGGGATTTATCAACCATGGCTTCATCCATATGCAATCGTGTGGATGCCATTCTGCCTATTTTGCTGGTGGGACTTTTGTGGTCTATTGAATGATTTACATACTGATGAGGCTAGGAGAACTCAGAACTTTTCTAGCACAGCCTGTACCTATGCTCTTCAAACCCAGTTAATAAATCAGAGAAAAGAACCCAGAGTAAGGACTGAAGCTATGTCAAGCTATGGATGCAAAGAATTAAGTTAGGCTGTCTTTCAACATATTCACTGTGTCAGATTAGAAACAACCAAAATGATAAAAGTTTGTCTGCTGGAATTAAAATGCAATGAACCTGACACTTACCAGAAATTTAGAATCACCTGATAAAAAAAAATGAGTGGAAATAAACAAAGGAGGCCAGCTATTTCTTCAGTTTCTATTTGGTATACCAAGTTGATGTGGCGGAGGGGATAAAAGGAAAATGTCCAGCTGGGTATGATCATGCACACCTTTAATCCCAGCACTCTGGAGGCAGAAGTAGGTGGATCTCTGTGAGTTCCAGGACAGCCTGGTCTACAAAACAAGTTCCAGGACAGCCAGGACTATACAAAGAAACTCTGTCTTTAAAAAAAGGGGGGTTGTCTGCTTTGTAGCAATGAAAGCTACATTTACAGTATTCATTTTTTTTTCCTGGAGCTAAGGACTGAACCCAGGGCCTTGCGCTTGCTAGGCAAGTGCTCTACCAATGAGCTAAACCCCAACCCCATTTACAGTATTCAAACCTTCACAAAAATGTAAGAAGCTTTTCAACTGACCAAGCTGTGACCATCATCTCTTCCATGTAGCCTTACCCTAGGCTTGTAACCTTTTGCCTTCCCAATTGGAAAATATAGTATCTTGAAACTATAGTGGATGGTTGAGAATGTAGAACAGTTGACCAATGTCTGTCTTTCTTTGTAGAAAATTCTCAAAGAATTAGTCTTTAAATGAGAAAAAAAGAAAATTTAAAAGGTCTGAAAAGTTATCTGAATTGCATAAACATGCACAATTTACTTATAAACATACTAAATTTCTTCAAAACTCTGATTTTTCCACCTGGCCTGAACTCCATTTACCCTGGTAGAAAATTACTCTATGACATTCTACTAAAAACAAATAGTATCAGTTTTTCAATTGAGAAGTTCATGAACTTAAAACTAAAGTGAATGGGCCATTATAAAGGTAAATGGGGCCAAAGATTCTGAAGGGTTCCAGGGATTTCAGAATATCTTGATTATATCAGGTTGACCATTTCTCTCTTTAAATGATGTCATGACACACAGTCTGGCAAAGGGGTCTTCATGAACAGGACCAACACTTTAGTCTAAGTGGGACCCTTTTGATTGCCCCATTTTATTTCTTTGGCATTATTTTTTAAATAAATTTGATTTTTGTATATTAAAGTATATCTCACAATGCCACAGAATAAATGTAGATAGTTTTTTTTTAATGAGTTACTATAATAAGACAGAAAAAAATCCCTAAACTAAGAGTTACCCATTTGTGTTTCTGTTGTTGTGGCAAAAAAAAAAGCTACCATGTCCCCAGTTAGCATGAGTCTGACATGGAGTACAATTTCATTATTGTAATCTTCATTTTGTATGTAAGGCTTGACTTTGACTACCATGAAATATTTATTCTGTGATGATTTACAAATTGTCGTTTTTTTTTCTCTTTAACCAAATACCTAAATCATCATTCTCTCTGAAGAATCAACATTTTTCTGTGGCCATGTCCACCAAGGAATGGCTCTTTATCAATCTTCATCAGACAATCTGGGGATATTTGTTTTTAATACATATTTAATATATATTATATATTAATAAATAATATTTAATATGAATATATATGCACTAATTAATTAATTAAGGTAGATTCCTAAGTCCTTCCTATATCTGCTATGTCAGTTTCTATAGGCTGAGTTTAGGACTCTAAGTGAATCTTAAATATGGTAAGTTTAATCACCCATGTCCTGTGAGACAACGTATTAAGTTGCTTGAAATATAAACAGGACGATAGTCCTTCACAGCTAACAATAATTAAGTGCTTTGGAAAGGATGTAACTAATTGGCATTTATGGGTCATAAGAAAAGTTTTCAAAGAGATATAAATCTAATTCTTAAGCCCCTAATTCCTGAAGCCTGAGAATGTTAGTATAGTAACTTCTTCACAGATAAGATTAAATTATAGATCTTGAATGGGAAGATTACCATATATGACCTAAATGACCCTACATACAGGGACAAGGGTCCTTATCCGAGGGGAGACAACAATAAATTTAACTAAGGGAGAGAATAAAGCAGAGTGACAGTGGGAGGAGCAGCTGTCATGGTATGGCCACAAGCCAATGAGTTCCTGAAGCCACCGAAACCTAAAGTAACTTATCACAAGAACAAAAACAGATTCATACATATCTCACATTGTACTGTATTCTTTTTGTAGCTCTCTGTAGACTAGAGGGATAATTCATTCTTAACAACACCAAATCTTCCAATCCATGAACATAGTCTTCCTCTTCAGTCATATGAGTCCTCTAGTTTTCCTAAACAATATTCCATGTTTCCAACACATGCTTCCTGCAAATTTTCACTAAGTTTATTTGCAAGTGTCTAATGTTATTGTAAGTAGAATGTAATGATCATATTTTCCAGTCTTTTAATTTGGCTACTCTAAATGCAAATACAGTTGTCTTTTTAAACTGGATTTTATTACTGAACTCACATTCTCCTCACCTAATGAAGCTCAGGGAAGACAGGAATTCAAGATTACAAACTCTGAAGAATTTCTTTCCTGTGGAACTAAAAGTCTGACAAACTATTCTCAGGCCCTGAAAATTCTGCATTTATTTGAACATTTTTTTTTAAAACCTACCCATATGAAATCTTTTATGTAAGTTTCTGACTCAGGCCTACTGGGAGAGGTGAATAGCATGCCAGCAATTCTGAGAAAGTGGCCCTGGGCTGCTGAGACAGGTCCAATTGAGGGAAAGAGCCTTGGTGATTACATGTCAAAAATAGTGCAAGTGATTTGAGATTTTTTGAAATGAGGTGGTTTCTTGGAAATAAGGCACACTTTAGTCGATCACTACTAATTTTTAACTGGCAATTACCCTGCATCTCTGTCCTAGAAAATGCTTCTGACATTTGCTTTTTTTTTTTAGCTTGTGCGTAGCAAGCTCTTCAAAAGCCATTGTACCCCATCTTGGCACTCTTTTTCTCTGAATCCGCAGTAATGGGAATTGCTGCTCTCCTTCCTCATTAAACACATACTTCACTTCAACTTCCACTGTAGGAAGAGGGTTTTGTTTCGGTCTTTTCTTCCTTCTGCATTGTACCTCTGCTGGTGATGGCTTAATAAATTAACCCAGTGTGAAGGCTAATCTTAACCCAGGAAAATTAAGGTTCACAGAGCGACACCCACGTTTTCAAGAAGTTATCTGAACATAACACTAACTCCTTTTTAGGACTCCAGGAGAATGAAAGAATGTGGGAGGTGGAAGAGAGATCTATACATAATGCAACCTAAACTTAAACATCTACATTTATAGCAAAGTTTTTCTTTTCCTTTTTACATTTACCTGTCAAATTCACAATATCTATCCTACATAAAAGACAGAAAGTCAAGGCTCCTGAGAACTTAACTCTCTGGTAGTCTCACAAGCACACAGTTGAGAAACCCCAAAGGATGTCCAGTGGAGTTAGCACTGAGAGGCAGCGGTAAGGAAATACCATGGCTTCTTCGACTGCTCTCGCCTACAGTAATCACAGTCCCACCTCAGTTCTTACGTGCATTGCTTTAGAAACCTTTCTTTTTCCAAAGGAGTTTCGACATTTATTATACGTCCCTAGTAAGTGTCAGTGTTAATACTTCTGAGTATTCACCCGTGTTGATATTACAAGGGTTAAAACAAGTATTTAAAAGTTTTCTTATATTACAGTAAAACAGGATAAAAAGAAAGAGTGGGATTAAAGTGGAGTTGTGGTTATTTCTCTTCTATGGTGGATGCTGGGATTTATTAGGGACCAAAGATGTAAGCACAGATGGAGATCCAGGTCAGAGACAGGAAGTAGCAATAAATATTGAGAATATAATGTATGTAATGAAACATATCCTTTACATACTTGAATATATATGGAAAATATGATATAGTTAAGGATATATGAATAAATTTTTTCTATGTTTGAAAAGTAAGTTTATTTTCCCCCTCATGTCTCCCTATCTCTTCCTTTCTGAAGACCACCTCTATTTCTAATCTCTCCTGTACGTCAAAAGAGAAATCATTTAAGATTTCTAAATGTCCATTGCACCAAGAAGAAATTTTGCTATATATGCTGCATATTTTGATAAGCTAAAGTGACCACTATAGTTGGTGGATGTGGCATCCCTATAACAAAATACCTAGGACATTTATAAACCAGATGAATTTGGCTCACAGTTTGCTATATTGAAAGTCCAAAATCAGGCAGTCCTCATTTTAGTGGGAGTGGTAGCTGACTACATCATGGCAGAGCATGGAGGAGCAAGTGGTCACATCCCCAACAGAAGCATAGGCTGATGTCTCACAGTTCCTTCTAAGAGCACACCTACAGTGATGTAAACACCTTTCTCAAGGCCTCTTAAAAGTCCATATTCCAAGCCCACCACTCTTGAGGCCAAGTTCTCAGTTCAAAAATCCTCCGAAGAACAAACTATAATCTAACCATAATAGCCCATTACAGGATCTAAAAAGAAAAGCTTTGGTCTGCTGTAGCAGATGTTCCTGAAATTGACCGGAAATGCAACATGTCAAGCCATCGATATTATATAAGCTTATTATCTATGAATTTCTTTTCAAAATTCACTTACCCATTCATGCTGAGATGTACTCCAAATACAATATTACTTTAATTTTTTACTTAAGTTAAGTTTAGTTGGGATTTCAGTAGTCTGAATTAATTTGCCGAAATCTATGCCCATTCATTCATATTCAATTCTATCTTCTAAAGTATTATTTTACAGGTATGCTTTAATTTAAAAACATGTGAATGGTCATCCTTACCTTTCATTTGGTGGTCAGCTGTAGGACCATGGTCATCTTCAAGGTTGTTCTATGGTTGGTGCTCTGCAATCTTGTAGCTATAAAGCAGAGCAGGAATGCGTCCCTCTGTTGTTGTAGGCTTTTGGCCAGCCTTTCTTTCTTCTTTACTGAACTGTCCCCCAATCTCATCACTGATGGAAGGGAAACATTTTATCCATTTAGTGTTCTCAAGCACCCCCTTAACCTGTCTTCCCAGTGACAAGTGATAAATTATTTGAAGACCTGGCTATCGAACATTACATGTTCTGGAGAATACATTTGTAGTGCAGGAAGAACTCATCTGTCCTATGACATGAAGTATTTGTGGAGGCCAGGGACTTCTATGGCCATATCAAACAGGCCAACTAGACCTCTTGGAAACACAGAAGAGGGTCAAGATTTGGTTGAACTGTAGTGTTCTGCTCTTAAATGTAACAAGAGAGAGAACTGAAAATAAAGGTTGAGAAACTAATGTGGGAGCAGCATCACTGGTGTTAGGGAAGGAGGAATTATACTAATCCAAGCTGATAGAATAAATTAAGTCTGTACATAGCCAAGGAAAGGTGTCAAGGTAATAGCATTTTTAATCATTTCATACCAATAAATATTGCAAGGTAATTAACCACCCAGTTCCCACTTGCTTTGATGTCAAGCTGAATTAACTGGTCATTTAAATCTTTAAAAACCTTCACATTGTTATTTTAATATTATTAACAAACAAAAGTGACTTCAGCATTTTAAATCTACTTAGAGGGCATAGGAAGTAAGAAAAAAGCATTAAGCATAAACAACAACAACAAAAAAAAACAGTGTTCCTTATTTTAGTTATCTCTTCCTTTTAGTAGACTAAAAAACACTTACAGCAATGAGAAGACACTCATTCAAAAAAATAATATCCTAAAGGCAAGCCTGAGTAGAAACCTCTGAGAATACATATAAATAATTCAATATTTTTAAAAAAGATACTGGTGCTGGAGAGATTGCTCAGTGGTTAAGAGCATTTTCTGCCCTTCCAGAAGACCCAAGTTCACTTCCCACCACCCATGTTGGGTGAGTCTCAACTGCCTGTAACTCCAGCTCCCGGGAATCTATTGCCCTCTTCAGCACTCCTTGGGCACACACATGTGCACGCACATGCAAACACACACACACACACACACACACACACACACACATATACACATACACGCTCACACAGACATACACACATTCATTTAAACGTTTTAAATAATTTTAAGATGCTAACGTCTAATATTTTATGTTTCATTTTTCACCACCAAGGAGCTCGTACTGCCTACTTTAAAAATTCCCAGGATAACCCTGAGCCTCCCTTCCATGACCATCACTGTAACTGTTTGATTAACAGCGCATGCTGTCATAAGGTTATGCCTAATTGTGCACCACTGTTTCACTCATTATGTAGGGAAGCGATGGCATGGCACATTAGTTTGAGAACAGAGAAATGAATGCTTTTTAATAAGATCTCTGTCCTCTGCATTTCCCTTTCTTTCACAGGTGAAGCTTGAACGGCTTAGCTCCGTGATGAAAAAAACAAAAACAAAAAAACTCTCTAAACCCTCTATGGCAACCACAAACTATTTACTGCCGCAAATGGCCACCATGAAGACTGTCTGAATTAGCTTTCAGAAAATCACTCTCCATTGTCACAATTGCACTTGTAAATGCGAGTAATTGTAGCTTTTTGCAGAGGGGCTTCTGGGAGCTTTAACCCTTTCAGACTATGAGCTTGTCTATTCAAACACAGAGAATGTGCTTCATCTCTCTACAGTGAGAAAGCTGTGTAGTTTTTCTCTACTGGATGTCCAGCCTCGTATGGAGCAGACGGGCATACTGGAATAGGACAAGGAGGCCAGGGATCTCAGGGCAGGTTGGACAATGCTGTAGTCTCCCCTGATTTTCCTGGGAGCCCAAAGCATGCTGGGACTCCATCTCCACACTAGATTGTCAACACATCTCCACTGTCAATCACTGGTTAGCATTACCAGAGCAGTATTGCTCATGCCCAGCATCTACGAAATGTTATGGTCTCCTTACGTTAGAAGCAGACACTTTCCAGTTATCTGAGGTACATGAACCAAAGTGGTGTCAGTATATTAACATTACCAATCTCATTTTCGCCAAATCATTATCTCAACTTACCATCTGTTAAAATCTAGAGCCACTTGATCCAAGGATTTCTAACCCCATGCAATCTCCTTTCAGCAAATAAATACTCTGGAGCACTCATCACACCCAGGGTGGTTGAGACGGTGGACAGGCTCATCAGTCAACAACAAGGAACATTCATCATAAAACTAACATTCCAGTAAGACAAGCAATTAGACCATTGGAAGGCTGTGTCTGTGAGAGAGAGAGAAAGGCAGAGATGGAGGGAGAGAGACAATGAGACACAGAGAGAACCTGCTAAGAGTGCCAGAGGTGCTGATAAGCGTTCAGAAGGAGTGCAAGGTAAAAAGGAAGGATTGGAATCCAGGCAGGGAGTTCAAAGGCACACAGGACTTGACAAGGATAGTCTTTGAACAGTTGGACTGAAACCTGGAGGGCAGGGCCATTGTGGGGAAACAAGCCCAGCTCCTTCAATCCTTATAGTTGGAAGCATAAATAAGAATAATTCACTGGGCAGTGGTGGCGCATGTCTTTAATCCCAGCACTCGGGAGGCAAAGCCATCTCTGTGAGTTCGAGCCCAGCCTGGTCTACAGAGCGAGATCCAGGACAGGCACCAAAACTACGCAGAGAAACCCTGTCTCAAAAAACAAAACAAACAAACAAACAAACAAACAAAGAATAATTCTAGTTTTCTCTCCCTCAAGCCAATGAAGTTGTCCAGGTTTGATGTCATCCGGGCTTTCCCCCTAAAGTTTAATATTGCTGCTAGAGTCTCACACTGCTACAAATTACCACCAAAGCATGTACGCATGCCACAGAGATGGCAAGAGCCATAATATTTAGGAATGTTCTGCACCCTGGCACTCCTTTCTGCCTGTAAAATAAGCTTCTTTGGGGGCCTGTTTCCCTATAACACACCTAATACAACTCTGTTTAGTCATTAATTTACCTCTTCTACAGACACACAGAATTCAGTCCCAAACATCCATTTAGCCATGTGGGTACCACGAGTACATGGAGCCTGCATGCAGCTGCTTCTTCCCAGTATTTAAACCCATATTCTGCTTCTCCATCCCATTTACAACAAGTGGGACAAATCATTCTGTGTCGCATAGTAGACACCGCTGAACAACCTCTCCTTTGCCGCACATTCAAACACGCCAGGCAGTTTGTTGAAATGGTGTAAATGACTCGCAATACAGAAAGGATGTCTCCCTCCGTAAATAAGTCATGTCTAGATACCAGCAATCAATCCTCCCCTCAGAATGCAACAAGATGAATGTATCAATAGCCAATGCCACTTACTGTTAGAAAGAATTTATATGAGAATTCTGGTTTGTATTCATGCAAGGCCTTTTTTCTGAGCTCTTCTGCTATATAATCACAATGTGTCTTTGTGCTTAGGATTGTTGTGACAATAAATAACAGGACAATGGGAGGCAATAAGCGACCCTGTCATTGCCAACCTAGAAAATAAAGAGAATGCACCGTGGCATATGTGTATTCATAACCCCAGCAGAATGCACCATGATATACAGTCCTTAGAAATTACCCACATGGATATCATTCCCTGACTGTTGTAATTATGGGTCGTAATGCAAGGATGAGACAGATCCATTTGGAAATAAATATGAAGTGCAACTGTGTTAGTCAGGGTGCTCCAAAGGAACACAACCATGAATAGGTATACATTAAAAGTCGATTCATTAGACTGGCTTACATAGTATGGGCTGGGTAGTATAGCAATGACTGTCTTCACACTAGAAAAACTGAGGCCCAGTATCTACTCAGTCCACAAGTAGTGGATGCATCAGATATCCCAATCTGGCATTGACGATATGTAGGATTCCCAGAGAGTCACTGGTGGGGGTGGGGGGTGGGGACTGGGATCTAGCGACAGCAATAGCAGAAGCATCAACAGAGTAGTTGCACTCAACAGCTGGGAGCTAAGGTGGGAAGGCAAAAGAAGCACTACTTTGTCCGGAAACTTTGTCACATCTCAAGTGCCACCAAAGCTGCTGCTCCTCCAGGGAGCAGGGTGTCTTCCTCCTGCAGTTACCTCTTCCAGGAAAGACCCTCAAAGGCCTACCCAGAGATGTGTCCCTTAGTTGACTCCGACCAAGTTGACAGCCAAAGTTAACTATCACAGCAAATGCGCTATTATCAGGGGGAAAAAAAATCTCACTTTTTTCATTCAAAGATTCTAGCTTTTGCTATTAAGACAGAAATTAGGAAAAGGAAAATAATGTGCATTATCATATAAATTCATTGAGTTCTTACCACGAAGTAGGTAAGATATAAAATATGCCTTCTTGTTTCAGTTTTTTTATTAGGTCTTTGAGAGTTTCATATGATGTATTTTGATCGTATTCACACATCCCCGCTCTCCCCAGATCCACCTCCACTTTACTACCCACCAGCTTTGTGTCCTATTTTTTTAAGCAGGTAGAGAGCCTCAGAGGAGCGTTGATCTGAAAGGTTGTGATAAAACTCAACAGAGAGCAAAGATCCAGAACATAAGACAGCCCTGTGATGACAGAATGCATTCTTAGAGTGTTCTGCGAGCTAGGTAGCATCTATCACAAGCATCTGTATGAAAAGTGAGGCTACTATAGTGAAGGAATTAGAGTATTACTGTGATTCCTATTGAGGGCATACTTAAGGCAATAGCTGAGGCACTTTTACCCTTATTTGGAGAAGAGAGCAAGCAAAAAAACCATGCAAAGAACCCTTGGCAGGCTTTGTCAAAGACATTAACAAGGCCAATGGTTTCTTTGCAACCACTGTCCACCACAGGTTTTCCCCTGGAGGAGACTGTTGGTTTGGTATAAGAGTTTCTGGTGTGTTTCACTGGCCAGTGTAAGTTCAGAAGTCAGCCATCGATTACAACCTTGTGGGGCCCATTAAGAGATAATGAAGAATATTCTTCCACATTACGACTAACATAAGGCCTGTTTAGTAAGGTAAAGTATAATTGTGCAGCTGCCTGGATGGTGTACCAGAGCCTTGTGGAAAGATAAGGCCATAGAAATGGTCTTCTCTGTATCCAGATTGACATAAGTTTTGACAGCTCAAAGGGTAACTGTGTAATTAGATGTTTGTTACGGACTCCTGCATGAAGATAAAATGCCTACCGACTTTGTAAGAAAAGTCAGTTAAAGTAGTTTTCCCATCAGCAGTGCCGTCCCAGCAATAGATGCCCTTGCCTGTGGACCAGATACAATTTCCAGTGGAAATGGACCTGAGTGAAATCCAGATTCTATTTGTTGCAGTCACGACCAGACATCAGCATCTAATTGACATTTAAAAGAGAAATATAATCCCAATGGGTCTCTTTATAGGATTGGCCAACAGTGTCCCAGGAACACCACTAAATTGTGTAAAATAATTTTCCTAAACCTGTGAGTTTGACAACATGGTATCTAGTACCCTCCTTTAATCAGAGATCATGGGGAATTGGGGTGCATAAGGAGTGGCCTATTTTATCATTAAAGACCAATTTGTGCTGCCCAAATATTCTTAGCTGTGTGGCCACCACTAGAGCATGGTCAATTTCCAGAGCTGTACTCTCAGAGAATATGGACTCTCCATATCTGAGCAACTAACATTGGTCCTGTAGCTACATGTCTAGGGATGAGATTGTGTGCCCAACTCCCCTCTCCATGCTGGGATTTGGTCTGACTTGGGCTTTCATGGGTTTTGTGTATACTATCCCAACTACTATATGTTTATGTATGCATCAGAACAGCTGTATCCAGAAGGCAAATTTCCCTTATACTCATCTAACACCTCCAGCTCTTACACTCTCTCCATCCCTTTTTCAGCAATAATCCCTGAGCCTTGGGAGATCATGGTGTATATGTTCCATTTAAGGGTTGACATTCTACAGTCTGTTAGTCTCTGCTTGGCCATTTGTAACTCACTGTGTTAATCACCATCTACTACAAATAAAAGCTTCTCAGATAAGGAATGAAAGAGGCATCGATCTATGAGTATAACAATAAGTCATTAGGAAGCAGTTGTGTACTATATCCATTTAGTAGAATAATAATGGTAGGTTCCTCCTTAGGGCCTATGACCTGTGTAGCCTGCAGCTGGAGCTTTCTCCAGTCCTGTCCAGTCCCACGAACCCCACAACTGCTTATAAAATAATTACTCAGAGGCTCATTTTAATTAAACTGCTTGGCCATTAGCTCAGGACTACCTTTGTCTAGCTCTTACACTTAAACTCTGCCCATTTTTGTTAATCTATATGTCGCCACGTGTTCCGTGGCTTTACCTGATGCCTTTACATGCTGCTCCCTGGACAGCGGGCTGTCATCTCCTCTCTCTGCCTTTCTGTTCCCCCAATTTTCCTCTCTGCTAGTCTCGCCTATACTTCCTGCCGGGCTACTGGCCAATCAGTGTTTTATTTATCAGTCAATCAGTAGCCATTGTTTTTTAGCCCAATAAAGGTACCAGGTATAGTTTTCATTCCATGGATCCAAATCAGAAAGCATCTGGTTACTGCCATAATGACCATGTCACTATTTCACCAGTGGACATCTCTAGCCAGGTAGTCCTTGTTGTAGCTCACAGGGTTCATAGCTGGGTATGATTGACAATTGCATTTTTCTCCTCTGGGTGCCTTCATAGCACCTTTCTGCACTATGAAAGCTAACTGGTCGGAATGAAGTTTTCACATTCCTATCGGCTTGATAGTTACTGTTCTTTAATGCAAGTGTGTGATATGTGGTATCCTCAGTAATAGGGTCTTACCATCAAGTTCTAGAGGATAGCCAAGGGCAATGAAATCAGCCTGGAATGTTTGGAGTCTATGAGAACCCATTGGCCAACAAATCCAAAAGAAGTATCCCATTCCTGGCACCAGGTTTTTAATTAGTTAGCATATGGTGTCTAACATGGACACTATTGACCTATTATAGACTATCTCTAACACACACACACACACACACACACACACACACACACACACACACACACGTGCGCATACTCCTATAGAAAGAAGTAGGTCTCCATGTCTTTTTCAAGTGGTCTATAGTGTAATTTATCCTTCCCCATACTCTTTCCTCTACCCTACCCTCTAGTTCCCACAGTCCATTTAATCCTTGCATTCCTAAGCACAAGAAACAAACTCCAGAACACTGAATCAAAAGAGATCTAACAGGGCATCATTTCAGTCTTTAAGATACTCTATGAGCTTTGCATTGTGCCATCAGTGGAATTACATTTCAACTTCACAGTCATAGCTTTTCAAGTTCTCAGGTTGTTTGTTAGGAAACTGAAAGCAGGAGCTACCAAATGGCATATCTTTGGTCAAACAGGTACTGGCAACAAAATCAGAATGGCTGTAACTGTATTAAATTGCCAACAATTTTATTCTGGTTAGTATTATAAACTCAAAAACTATTCTTAATTTTCTACACTGTGAATAACAAGAAGGATAATAGAATACAGTGAATCGTGTGTTTTTTAACTTGTGTGTTTTCCCATGCCTCCAAAGACAACACAGTCTATTCCCGAATACTTGCATTCTATTAGTCCTTTCTCCCCTTAAGGGGGACCTCTCTGTTTTGAACTCTATAGCAATGGAATTAAAATCCACCCCATCAATCATAATAGAAATGGAAATGTTAGAAAAGGAGATGAACTATAGAGAGATGAGATAATGAAACAACAGAGTCACGTGACTACAAGAACCGCTCCACATTTCTTAGGGAGGGGAAGGCAACAGAGGGAATAACCAGAAGCAGCTACAACTGAGCCAATCACCTCTCAGTCACCTTAGCCATGAGTAAGCTGCCCTAACTTTCTTAAGTACTCCTCCCGCAGGATGCTTATTTTTCCTGCCTGTCCACTCAACTATCCAACACCCCAAAAATATCCCTTGATTGAATATTTCTTCTCTGATTAATCTGTCAGATTCCTGCAGCAAACACACAGAGTGTCAGAATGCCACAAGCAGATGGCCTCAGAAAAAGCCTGAATAATGAATGTTAACTGAGTCCTAACGAGCAAGCTCTGTTTCACCCTATTTAGCTAGTCAATGCAGCACAACGTTGGACACTTGTCTTTCAAGCTACAAGGATTAGAAAAAATACCAGGCCCCCTGGCAGCAGCTGCTGATGCTGGTATTTTTGGCATACATTAGCCCATCTCTGGGGCGGCTACACTGTATGTAGTTACTCTTTCCTTTACATGGAAAGAACGGAGAAGAAACTATCACAGTGCTCCTAAACCTTTGATACTCGAAAATATGAACTCTTTGACCTGATATTTTTAAACCTTGCATCATTTTTTCATAGATGCATGAGAAATTACCACAATCTCAGCATCTTAAAAACAGCAACATTAATTATCTCATGGTTTCTATGGGCCAGGAGCTATGTGTCAGCGTAGCTTAATTAGGTCCTATGATGGAGATCTCCCAGGCAACAATCAATGTAAAGCTCAAGTCTTCTATAGAGGGCCAACTGAGGCCAACTAAGGATGATTTGCTTCTGAACTTATTCAGATTGTGGACAGAATTACTCATCTTTCAGCTTTGGACCTTAATGCTCCAGTTTATTATTAACCATGAGCTGCAGGTAGCCTCAACTGTGGGAGGCATCTAAAGTTTCTCAGCACCCGGCTTCCTCAACACAGCTACTAAAATCACCAACCCTTCAAGGACTTTTAGTTCACCAAGATGTTCTAACTTAAACTAAATCAATCAGGACTCATAGTCCATCCCCTCAGTCCCCCTTGGTTAGTCAGAAGCAAAGCACAGATTGTGGTTATATTGAAATTGAGGAGGTAAAACACACAGACATGGAAACCAGAAGTAGAGAACTACTGGAGGTCACCCTAGGGTGCATCCACCCTTAAGTACTGCTTTTAAGAAGAATCAAAGGTTTAGAGGGGAAATGGTTTTTTCCCTTTTCTAACAGCATGATAAAGGGACACTTTATTGTTATTATTATTATCATTATTATTGTGAATCTAGATAGCTAGGCTCTCTTCAAATTAGTCTCTTCTAGAAACAATGTCATAGAACCATGATTAAATTGTATACTCTCAGTTTTTATTGGGGTCTGAATGAAGGACCAATTTTGTAAAGAGTACATTGACGTACGTGTTTTATGAAAATTCACCAGTTAAAGCCACCGTATATACCCTAAGAGACCTGAATTAAGTCAGAGTTCTCTAGAAGAACAGAACTAATGTAACGTGTACAACTATAAAGAGCATTTCAAAGAGCAACACCCAGTCAGAGGTGGGCTAGTCCCGCAATGGCCATCTGCATGCCAGACAATCCCAAAACTCAGAAGCTGCTCAGGTGCAAGAAGGTAGGAACCTCAGAACAGTGTGAGAGCAAGAACATAGCCCAAGTCCTAAGCTGAAGGCCAGAAAGCTCCCCCAAAAGTCACTGATGGGAGGCTATGTTGAAGATGCTGGAGTCTATCATCTGCAGGTGATATCAGCAACAATGGGTTCAGTGACTCCAGGTGGGGCTCCCACACACTTGCTGGCTCTCTCTTTTTCCCGTTTTAGTCTGTCAGAATCCCTAACCTATTTGGATGATGCCACCCACATACTGGGTGAGCCTTTCCCCTTTGCTTACTGTCCAATATGACAATCAGCTTTGAAAATACCTTCAAAAAACACACCCAGGGTGCTATATGAATATCTTAGGCAATTCTCAATCTAGCCATCTTGATAATCAAAATTATTCATAACCCATAATTTTCCCAGGAATTCAGACATCTCATCTGAAAGATAAAACTTATCATCTTTCCTATAATAGGTTCTGTTTCCTCTTATAAGAGAGAGAGATACACATAGCTCCCAGCCAATTCTCTACAAGGCCAGTGCATGCAGATGTACCAGGTTCTCTCTGTGGACCCTGGTTCTCTGGGTTAGCCACATTTCCATCATCAAGGACCCAGAGAAGAACCTGGCAGGCAGCTACACTCATTTCAGCCCTCAGTGCCTTACTAAAAACTGGTGTCATTGGAACTTTCTCTTGACAGTAATCTATTCACTTAGCAGTTCTGAGTCCTGTCTCACATCTCAGATAATATCCATAGTATATCTGCTCGAGAAATAGATACGCTTAGCTGAAGAATTATATTTCCTTAAGTGCCCTTTGGGTTTATGTAAGATTTGGTCAAATCAGTTGCTATTTTGCTTTAATTTATAAACATAATTCTAAAAACCTGGAAATTGGTAAAATCATAACGTCAAATCAGTAGGGAACTTTGGAAGAAGCCTGTCATTTCCTTAGAAAATTAAAGCTATTTTTTTTTAAATTTTGGTCTTAAGTCTACCCTCAGAAATTTTTGTACTTCTTATCAGGTGGTGGTGGCACACGCCTTTAATCCCAGCACTCAGGAGGCAGAGACAGGAGGATCTCTGTGAGTTCAAGGCCAGTCTGGTCTACAGAGTGAGATCCAGAGCAGGCACCAAAACTACACAGGGAAACCCTGTCTCAAAAAAACAAAAGAAAGAAAAGAAAAAAGAAATTTTCGTACTTCCTTTAGGCAATATAAACCATGTTCCTATTATTTATAAAGTCTTATTTATAGGACAGTCAGTAATGAAGCCTGATTTTAGGCTGTAAATTTCATTGCATTAGTGCAACTGTATGGAAGGCAAAATGAAGTTTCAGGACCTCACTACACCAATGACGTATTATAGAGTTCTCCTTGTTTTAAATCTGTGCTCGTGTGTGTGATATGTGTGTGCGGATGTTTGCGGGTGGATGTCAGGTACAACCTCAGGGGTCTGTTCTCACCTTTTATTTCCTTCTCTTCTCTAAAACAAGTGTACAAGTGGCTTAACTACATCCTTAAAAATTCCATACTATTTCTCTTATTTTTTTTGAAATAATATTATTACATCACTTCCCCTTTCATTTCCTTCTCCCAATCATCCCATATATTCTTTCCTTGATCTCTTTCAAATTTATGACCTCTTTTTTTTTTTTACTAATTGTTGTTACATGTACATGTGTAGACAAATATATGTTACATCTATTCCCAAACATAACCTACTCAGTCAGTAGAATGTTACTTGTGTGTATATTTTCAAGGTTGACTACTCAGCATTGGATAACCAATTGGTCTGGTCTTCCCTGGGGAGGACTATTTTTACCATGCTCAACATTCTTTAGTTGCCTATAATTCTTTCTGTAGGATTGATAAGGAAAGAAGGGGGTAAAATTTAAAAAAAAAAAAAGGATGTCTAGGAAAATCTTAAGAAATTGTATTATTAACTATCTACCTAAAAAATTATTATATACTCAAACCTGTGTATAACTATACATATATAGTTTAAATGAAATCCATACCTTTATTGCTAGTGTCAATACATCTCTGCAAATACATATTACTTCTTGCCTTCACTATCAGTGAAATGATACAAAACTATACAAACCAAGACAGAAGAGAAAGGTTCTTATCCCCAGGGTACTCTCAAACATATACCTTCTTAGCCTTTTCCTTTGGTGAAGGGCAGCAATTGATTAAGTAAAATGCTGGAAATTGGCTAGAGAAATGATAAAAAGCGGTATTTCAAGTTTACAATAGTTGGGAGGGGTTCAGGTTATACAAGAAAGTATATGCGAAGAGCAGCTGTCTCAGAAACAGCTTTGAAAGACCTCCCTTCGCAATACTGTATCGGTTCAAGGTGTTTCAGTATTCATTGTCTTATTTGAACTAGAGTCAGTCACCCTAGGAAGGCGAAGACAGAAGGAAGACAAAGATTGTCTATTACACAAAAAGGAAATCATCAGTGTGAGATTGGACAAGGTGCCATTTCAAAAACAGATGAAGCTGGAGGTTCTGCTGGCATATCTGATTACGGCTTTGATGATGGCAAAACACTTGACGGAGCATTAAGGGGTTTCTCCTGACTGGAGTGCTATCTGAGAGGATGATTTGACTACAGTTTTGCTATGAGTACAGAAATTGTATTGCTATGATGCCTAATTCTTGAGATAGTAAATTAATCTGCGATCAGCAAAGGCAATGAGAATGTGACATTGGCCTGGCTAGGAGGTGACATCACAGCAAACACAGGATAGGGTGAAATCTAAAGTTTTAAATGTAGAGATGAAGTTGCTAGCTCGGAGATACTCTTCTTCATGGCTTGGCTACTTACATGACAGGTACCAGTCCAAACACTCAAGATATACCTGTAAAGAAAAACAAACAGTCCTTGCTCTCATGAAGGCTTGGTCCTTATAGAGAGAAAGATTTAAGAATATCACAAATAAAAATGTATAATATGTGAAAAACAGGAACTAGTATTAGTATAGTGGGGAGAGGGGAGAGAGAGTGGTGGTGTTCAAAGAGATGCATTTAAAGGTTGGATTGATGTGAATGTAGCATAAAAGAGAAGACATTCGTAAGTAGCTTCTCAGAGGAATGTGTTGCTTTTCTAGGGAAGAAGCATTAATCATCACCCATCATCTCCTTGATTAAGATGTGACTTTTCCTCTCTGGAGCTTATGCTTTCTGTATGTGGATTTTTGTTTGGTGTTTCTTGCAATTTATTTCCTTTCCAGTTGAGGAAACTCCAGGTCTTCAGAAATTAGTTCTAATCCATTAAGATTACAAGTGATCAATGGTCTTGCTCTGCAGAATGTCACAGTCAGTTAAAGGAACTCCAGTTTCACTGTTGCCCAGTTAACAGTTTTGTAGATGAACGGACAAGAGGAATTGAGTGTCTGAAATTTTTTTCTAGGAAGAAAAAAAGTCAGTAATTCCATAATGGAACAAACTAGAGAGGATCGTCTATAGTTGGTTTTCTTTACTCTTTGCTCTTCGGGGGGCCAACACCCAGCTCCCAAATAAATACATGGAGGCTTATTCTTTCTTATAAATGACTGGCCTTAGCATGGCTTGTTTCTAGCCAACTTTTCTCAAATTATTCTATCTTTGCCTCTGGGCTTTTACCTATATACCTTTCTTTACTTCTTACTCCGTGGCTTACTGTGTAGCTGGGTGGCTGGCCCCTAGTGTCCTCTTCTCCTCCTTTTCTTCTTCCTCAATCACCTCTTTCCAGATTTCTCCTCCTATTTATTCTCTCTGCTTTCCAGCCCCTCCTATCCTTTCTCCTGCCTACCTATCAGCTGTTCAGCTCTTCATTAGACCAATCAGGTATTTTAGACAAGCAAAGTAACACAACTCCATAGAATTAAACAGATGCAACGTAAAAGAATGCGACACATCTTTGCATCATTAAACAAATGTTCCACAGCATAAACAAATGAAACACATCTTCAACTCACATTCCACGACAATCGCCATTTAAGAAATAAAAACAAACAAAAAACCTGCCTGAAATAGATCTCTATAGTCAGCTTGCTGTCTGCCAGTCAGGGCTGGTGAACCACTTTCAAAACTACCAGAAAGCATGAATGCTTCACAAACAGTACCCAAAGGCCGAAAGCATTGAGCAATCCCTGAATCACCAGGCCCAGACGTACAGTTATTTAGTTTTGACTTAAATAGAAATTGCCATTGAAAGAAGCCTAGGAATATGATAAAGAAACCAGCAAATGAGATTCCTAGAAGGGCTACTTCAGTTGGGAAGAAATAGAGTGCTCAAGTATGGAGATGGGTGCTTTTCAATATATATTCTTGCATCCGATTCTTTACCCACGCATGTGTTGGATGTATTGTTTGTGTTGTTGGGTGTCATATTTTAAAACATCAATATGAATTTATTTTAATTTCCAGGCATGCTAGTGCATGCCTAAACATTTCACACTACTGAGGCTGAGGCAGGAAGATTGTGAGTTCCAGGGCAGCCTGCCCTTCAGAGTGAGAGTCTGTCTGAAAAAGAAACTTCGTTTTTTAACTAAGGTCAGCAAGGGAAAAGGAGAAATTGATGCTTATTTTAGTGTTCGGTTTTTCTTGTTGTTTCCTTTAAGTTCCCATATTGGCATAGTTTAGAGTTATTTCCTAAGAGCCTGCCTAAGCAGGCTTGTCATTTAGTAGGTTGCTCAGGTTTTCATTTTGACTTTAGAATGAGGTGATGTCTCAGGACTATGTATCTTTGCCTTCTTATTACCTCATTCCTAGTACAACCCCTTCCCTGATAAACCTATGCAAACCTAACTCCTCTAATTCAGGCTCTGGGACCCTTCTTTTCCGTGATTCATTTGCAATCCATTTGTATCAATCACCTACAATAAGAGAATCCTACTAGGGAGTATTATATTTCATTGTGAATATTTACTGTATCTCTCTCTATTGACATTGAAAGCCCCTGGGATGTGCAAGCAGGGTCCTTGGTTTCTCAGAATCCACTATGCCGCTGCTTTGTGCATACTCATTAGTTTTATTTACTCATAGGTTGTTCAACAAGGGGCATTGAGTTTTAGTATCAAGCTGGATGCCTGTTAACTTTTAGTTTCATCAGCTAGATTTGCAATACCTTTTAGGGTGCATTCGTTTCTTCTAGAGTTAATAGGATAGGTGGAAAGAGTAATCAAAGACTCAAAGCAAGAATATGGTCTAATGCAAACTTGGAGAGTCAAGCAGATTTGATATAAAGTTATTGCAGGAAACAAATCTCTCCTGAGAGAGAAGCTTTTGCAAAACACTAGCAACCCAGGGCTTGTCTTTCCTAAGACTTTCCTAAGAGAGCAGAGGGGAGGGGGAATCAACCCCAACCTCCCTCTATTTGCAGAATACTGACTACTTGCAGTCTCCTCCATAGGTGAAACTGATCAAGTGTGAAAATAATCCTGGGACCATGGGAGGTACATCATTAACAGAGGAAGCTATATCCTTGCTGAGACTCGAAGAGATTCAGCCATTTAAATGAAGATGAAGGGGACCAAACAAAAGAATCACAATAGAAAATGTGTTTCCGGACTCTCAGTAGAGGAGACACGGTGTGGTCCTTCGTCATTCCTTGTCAAGCCAGTGACAGACTGTAAAACCCCTCCTGCTGGCTGACGCTGCACTCCTCTCGTTCTGAGCCAGCTTTTGCCTTGGCAGATGCTTGGCGTGTTTTAGACATATGATTTATTGCCTCATTTAATCAAGACTGTGCAGGAAACAATGATCTCTCTCTCTCTCTTTGCAAATTACAAATTAGCCACCTTTCACTTATTCTTAGTGACAGAAGTGTGTGTGTGTGTGTGTGTGTGTGTGTGTGTGTGCATGTGTTCTCCAAAGTATGCCATTAGCATTTATTTATTGCTTGGCAAGAAATTTAAATAATGACTCCCATTCCTTCTGCCTGCCCCAGAAAGGGAAATTTATGCAATACTGTAGAATATAAATGCAGTCAACCTGCATCAGTGTTTTTCAGTGTTTATTGTCATGGGGAAAACAGCCTGAGCAGATTTCAGTGCTAATGAATGACTGTACTGTGGAGGTTTATTGGCAATTTAAAGGCCACGTCACTTCATTTCGCTTCCCATTTTGCGAATATATTGTACATACCTTTTAGTAATTTCTTCTGAAGTTTGGAGGCAATCTGGCTTGACCATGAAAGGATCCCATGTACCAAGCAAGTCAGCCAAATTTCCTGGAAATAATATCACCTGTTTAAAAATGACTCTTTGGACAGTGATTAAGTTGAAATGAAGTGCATGTGGCCAATGCTAGGCTGTTGTCTTACCTAGAGAGAAAAAAATCGCTTTCAAGAGTTCAGCTGTAAATAGGCAATTCATTCTGACATAATGAGGAAGAGTGATGTTAACAGCCAGAGGTCACAAAAAGCACAGATGGAAAAGACCTATTAGATCATTTTCTCCGTTCCCTGGAGAAGAGGGCCAAATTATATTTCATACTGCTTTGTCCAGTTTGGCTTTCAATTACTCAAGCCAGAGGCTTTTGCCACTTCATACATTTTCCAGGATCTTTATCTTTCCACATGACCCCTGCCTTGCTGGGTCTAGTGGCAAAGTCTGAATCTCAGTCAAAATTAACCCTACAGAGTGACCACAGAAGGACTTTCATTCACAATTAGACCTTTCTACCTCAGAATGAATTTTCTCTTCTTTCAATAATCTTTAAAATCATTTCCTTCAAAATACCTGGCTTTGTCCTCTCCACTCTACTTCTGTATTAAGTTTCCTCATACATCCTTTTACTCAAATACTAAATAAAAGATGCTTCTGTCAGAAGAGTCCCTTTGAAAGTAAATTAGTGCCTATTTTCTAAAGAAAATGATCAGGCTATCTAGGGCAATGCTGTTCATGCCGACACCAAAGAACTTTCTGAATAAATAAAAGGGATGGCTTCAGAGTGAATGGGGGGAGTTGAAGAAGCAGAGAGTGCAGGTCTAACAACTCTCCCACAGACTGCTTCTGCAAAAAGGACATGAAGAATAGGACAGAAGTTGGAGGGTTGTAGGCAGGGAGGGCTGGCTTTCGAAGAGGGGGATATTGAAACCCTTTTGTTGATGACAAAGTCACTCGGAATAATAAGTAACAATGTGATTTCAGAGGAGGTTCCCCTTGAAGCAGATAAGAAATGATGAGATCCCCAGCCTCATCAGGTGCATGGCTAGTTCATTCATTTTATAAGGAAGAAAGAACGTACGTCAAAAGATATACCGATGGCTTGGCAGTTTGATCCCAGCTCCTTTTCAATAAAAACTGGAGGCGAGTCCCTTATGTCGGGTCTTGCTTTTATTTCCTGAGGTGTCAGAACACACTATTCCTGACAATGTCCATGCCAGTGTCCTAAACCATGTCCCCTCTTGTTTCAGAGTTTGAGGTCTGACCAAGTCAACAAGTTTCTAAGTGGAAAGAAAAAATCAACAGAGTAAACAGAAAACCTTCAGAGTCAGAGAAAAATCTTGCTAAGCATATGTATGACAGAGAACTAATATTTAGAACATATAAAGAACTCAAAAGATTAACAATCAAGTAGTATAATCAGTACATAGACAAAAGTAGGCCGACCCTTCCTGAAGCACAAATGGCCAATGAAACTGTGAAAAGTCATGCTTCCATAGCCATCAGGGAAACACATACCAAATCTCACTGATACTCAATCCAATGGCTACTGCTGATTATTTAACAAATACTAGTAAGGATGTGACCAAAGGAACCCTTATACACTGTTGACATAAATGTAAATTACATCAACAATAGATACTATGGAAAAAACTATGAAAGTTCTTCAAAAACCTAAGAGTTAAGCTATGATATGCTATGGTGGTTGTGTGTGTGTGTGTGTGTGTGTGTGTGTGTGTGTGTGTGTGTGCATATACAAATGTGTGTGTATGCATATACAAATATATAATCAAACAAGTCAAATCATACAACAGGGGTATATAAATACCCAGTTTACTGAGGCACCATTCACAATAGCCAAGTTACTAAATCAGTCTTGGTGTCCATGAATTTTGATGTCCATGAATTTGATGTTTTAGTGTCCATGAATTTTGATACAGCCACTGTCATATATACTCAAGAGAATATTATTCAGCAATAATTATAAAGAAGAACAAATTCATGATGTTTAAGAAAAAGAAATGGAACCAGCATGGTGGTACCTTTCTTTCCCATCAGCCAGCCTAGCACCTTGCAGTTCTCTGACAGCTAGTCATCCGAAGGCTCCCGGTACAACACCAGTTTGATTTCTCATGGTGTCTTCAGTAATAGGGTCTTCTCTCAAGTTCCAGTGAGCAGCCAAGTACAATGGCAATAGCGGTATTATTTGAGGGGGCCCCTTGGACTCCCCTTGACTGACAACTTGAAGGGAGATAGTCTACACCTGGGACTTGAGTTTTTGTTTGATAGTCAGTGGTTCCCGAAGAGAGGATTACCACACATGCCCCAGGCCTGTGTTGGCGTAACCTCAATTAAACTATTTTTAAAATAATACATATTTTGAAAGCTTATGAAACAGCATGTTTCCATGTGGCTGTTTCAAGCATCCTGAAGGTTATTTACCCCCTCCTCCCCCAAATCCTCAGTTTTACCCTCCTATCACCCTTCCTTAGTCCTTAGTTCCCCCTCTCATTTGTTTGCCTGCTTCCTATCACCTGTATACTACTCTCTCCCTCCCTTAGTCCACCCCTCCAGTGGTCCCCTTATGCTGCCCTGCTTCCCCAGACACAAATTTGATGATTTGTATAAGTGCATGGGGAATGCAAAAGATGTGTTCTATGCTTTTGACCTCGAATGTTTTTCCTTCTATTTTTTCTTCTAATTGTGAGTGTGAGTGTGTGTGTGTGTGTGTGTGTGTGTGTGTGTGTGTGTGTGTGTGTGTGTGTGCGCGCTTTGCCTACGTTCCCATTCATGAGGCTTTGTCTTTTCTTAACTTACCATGTTCTTAGTCCAAGAGGTCTATGCCTACCTTGTCCTCAAATCCTGGTATTCTGTCTTCTACATGATCTGTTCTGTTGGTAAATTCGTTCTTGTTGTTGTTGTTGTTTGTTTTGTTTTTTGAGATGTCAAATTTTTCATTTCTGTCTTCGTTTCAGCTTGGGTTTTCTTCAGTATTTCAATCCCTTTGTTGAATTCACTTTTCATACCCTGAATAATCTTCATTATTTTAGTTAGTCATTAGTTTGTGTTTTCTTGAACCTCAATCAGGGGTGTATCCTTGTCCCCCTTAAGTATATTCAGCTCTTAATTCATGTTCTTTTTAAAGTTCTTGAAATCCTTGGACATGTTTCTAATTGTTCTTTTAAATTCTACACTTTAGACTCATCTCTATTGCTCTCCGTGGGCAGCATTACTATAGGACTGATAATATTTTTGAGGCACGTTTTGTCTTGTCTTTCATACTGATTGTATTTTTTGTGCTGGGACCTGGACCCCTGGAGTTAAGGTTGTTGGTTATGTGTTTGATATGAGTTTCCAGCCCACCACTGTTGAATAGGAGTTTGGCTTTGTTCTTTATGTCACCCTGTCTTGGTTGGTTTCTGATCGAGGTAGGAAGTGCTTGAAGCTCTCTCTTTCAGATATGTGGTATTGATGTGTGAGGGAGGAAGCCCGGGTGATTCCAATTAAGGGACCATTGGGGGATTGCTGGGATCAAGGTGGCTGTGTGGATGCTTGGGTTAGGACTTGGGACAGATGGCTGGGCAGAAGTGAGATTTCTAGACACTGATGACCATGGGCAAGGTACTAGGGCAGGAAGAATCGGGGGGCAGAAAAACCTGCCACCAGCACCTGTGGGTACAGCTGGCTGCTGAGACTGGGTCCCAGGAAAAGCTGAACAGGGGACAAAAAGCAGCTGGTATAAGAACTTGGCAATCAAGTCTGCAAATGTCTCACTGTGTCTTTTTAATGCTTAAAATATTCCAGGCATTATTTTGCTGTGTGACACTAAGAAAATTTTTAAATTACCTGACACTCATTGTCCTCATTTATTAGTAAGGATAATTTTCCCTATCCATAAAATGAAGATTAAATAATTAGCACATGAATGCATCTTAGAGTAGTGTCTGGCATTATTGCAAGCACTCAATTTATGTGGACATGTTTATTATTATATTCATCCATTATGCTGTCAAATTTTATTGCTTATTATTCTGGAATCTCAGGCTCAGCTTTGGTCCTTTCAATATTCTCATATATAAATTTTGAGCCAAGACCAAATCTTGTGTGGTCTGTTTCCTTTTCATTCCTTAATAGTGTTATCAAGAAATGGACCAGTTCCTGAAGAGGACATATCGTTAGCAGCTCAATTCTCTTCAACGAGGGCAGACAAACCATTTCCTGCACGCCTCCTTCTATATTGCACTACAAGAATATCGTTAAGAACTGGGAGTTTCTGCAGCCTTGAAAACAGGACCAATTCCCAGATCTTTAATTTAGTTCTGCTCTCCACTAAATTGAAATTTTGACACAGTGCTTTTTCTCACACCAACTGTTCAGTGGCATTCTTTCCAATTTGTCCTTATTTATTGTGAAGTCCAGCCAAATCCCTGAGGTCTTCAGAGTCGGTTGGCACTTATTGGTGGCATTATTCAATCACTAGAACAAACGTTAATTTGATATTATAGTCCATGTAACTCTACCTATATAGCATCCCCACCCAATGGTTTGAATAAATTCTTTAAAGACAGAAGAAAAGAAGTTAATCTTCCTGTGCATGGTTGTATATTTTCCATGCAGAGCCACAGGCGTGTTCAGTAAACACAAAGGTTCACAGCTCCCGTTTGATATCTGTAGGAGTTTTACTTGGTTTTGCTTTCTTTCTCACCTGCGCTTTATGTTTTCTAAGTAACTAAAGATTAACTTATACTCTCTCACTTGGGTTTTATCACTTTAGTTTTTTTAAGATATCTTATAAAACCCTTTATTTGGGAGGTGGGCTCCACGTACCTTGCTGCTGCAGTACATGCACTTGTTTCCCCTGAGAGGATGGGACTTGACCTTCTTCATGGATCACCGATGTTGCTCATAATTCCTTGCACTTGTTCTGACACATAGCTACCATTCCTGGCCCACATTTCATCTGGGAAAAACAAATAACACAAAATCATTCATTGTTTTTTATGAGGAAACAAAATTGCTCTAACTCTCAATTTTTGGACGTGATCACTCTAGGAAACCAGTTCACAGAAGGCTATTTATCCCAGTTATGAATGTGTGCACCACAGGTTCAAATAAATCACCCCATTAACATCAGCATTAATGTAGTAACACAACAAAAATAAGTTGAAGAATCATGTAACATGACGTTAGGCAAAGCACAATACAGAAACACTGAAATTCCTATAAATTAATGAAACTTAAGATTGAGATCTTCACCTTCCACGACTTCAGAAAATAGAAACACAAACAAAGTTGGCACTGGAGAGAAATTTCCTTCATTAGAGTCACTTTTTAAGTCTCTGCCTTATAGCTCAAGATAAATAATCTCATAAAAAGAGATTTTAGGAAAGCCTTGATGATGAGAGGAATTACTGAAAGATAAGAAGTGAGTTTGCTTAGAATAATGGGAAGAGGATGAGATATTTAAAGATATGTTCCTGAAAATGGGGCATTAACTCAGAAAGGTAATTAGGTGCAAAGTGTCATTTAGCTCCCTGATAGAACTGCTAAGAGGCAGAGACCCTAAGAGTTACCAAGTAGAAGAAGACCCCATGTTTAGGATGGGAGGTGGGAAGGCAGTCAAAGAGGATTTGGCACAGATATATGGAAACCAGTTTTTATTAACTCTGTCGTGATAAGGGACATATTTTCAAATACTGGGCTGCTAAACAAACTATTTTTCAGTGAGAGAGAATACAAGTTACAGAGGCTCTGCTTAGAAATCATTTTAAACTGAAGCTTTAATTTCTATATTATTTCTTATTTTGATGGTTATATTCTATGTTAAAAAATATTTTAATCACCAACACTCATATTTACAGAATAACTGTTATTTGGTAGGCTAGCTTTCCTCCATGTGCAACTAAAATTGCTTAGATTCACAACTTACAAAGAGTCATCTGGATGTTAAGCTGAGTGGGTTCCTTTGTATGCTGGCGGTGGCAATTGGAAGTGGTGTAGTTACCATGGAAAAGTAGCAATATGGCGGATCTTCAAAGCACTGATACTAGAGTTGTATGTTATCCAGTTCTTCCACTTCCATAGCTACCTCATCCACAGATGACAAAAGGTAGAAGCCACCCAACTGTTCACCAACTGATGAATGAATAATCAAAAGATAGAATACAAATATAATCAAATAACACTTACCCTAGTAAAGAGTAGTAGGGTAAGGAGACCCTAAGAATGAAGTAGAGAGCTTATATGGCATTCAGAATGCCCTAGGTTCTTCATTCCTAACATAGAAAATATATATATATATATTTGCACAAAATATATTATGTATTCATTATATTATATTTATTATATATAGAGAGAGAAATTATGGCACACGTACTTCTGTATGGGTGAACACTGAGGAAATTGTACTGAATTAAAGAAGATAGTCATCATAAAGCAAAAACCTTATGATTCTATTTATTAGCCATCTATAGTAGTCAAACATATAATAAATAAAATTATAACATAATAAAATAAATAAAATAGTGGTTTCCCAAAGATGGGAGGAGAGATACATAGTCAGTTACTGTTTTAACGGAAAGTGTGATAGAAAAGAAAAACTTCCAGAGATAAATTCCACAAGAATGTGAACATTGCACTTGAAATTATTAAGCTTTGCTTTGTGGGCTTCATAATTTTAACTAGAATAGGTGAAATTAAAATACTATCCACAGAGAAGAGGACTCATAACTTTGAGTCCCAAGAAGAACTAAAGATTTGGGTTAAAAGTATGTGCATTTTTCTTCTGTCCAGACAGCCAGGTATAAATTGGACAGAGATTTTGGCCTGATGAAAGGCATTTTTAGTTTATATTTAAAAATATTTAGATAATGACTAAAATAAATCTAAAATGTTGAGCTTGTGACTGAACAGTAAGTAGTCATTGCTCTACCAGCTTATCAGGACTCTTTTAAATGTTAAGCTCTGAACTGTTATATCATACAACAGGAGAGCAATCTGATGTATTTTTTATCATCTAAATCATTTATTTATATTTTTAGAATTTGCATTTATATCTTTAATCATTTTTTGAGATTCTCCAAGCTTATAAGCTTTCATATCCTCAGACCTTTTTTAGACCCATATTTAAACCTTTATGATTTATTTAAACTTTTGTAGCTTAAAACATTTAAACATCTTAAAAATGACCTAACAAACTGACTATAGCCTTGCAGAAGGATCTGGTTGTCTGATGCTGCCAAGCTGACAAAGTTATAGCTAGCCTAGCTGTCAGTACTATCAGAGATCTGAGAAGCATAAATTATATCTGAGTGCAGACCAAGAAGCTTCTAATTCTATTAAAAAAATGACAGAGACCTATCCAATATCCAGTTAGCCTTACCCAGGTCTCCACAGTGTTGGAGGCAGAAATATCAGAACAGCATCAATCTTTAGCCACCGGGTATATAAAGAGTGAGTTTCTCCTGTGGAATAGGGACATTGAGAAGACTGATCTTATTTTGTCTAGGAAAAAGAGGTGCTGTCAATTCTCCAGGGTCCTGTTGCTTATCCACAGTCTGTGCCAGGTCCTGGAAGCAGGTGTTGCATTGGGGGCTCTTGCCCTGTGGTCAGCATTGCCATAAACCAGGCAGAGACATTGTGGTGCCCTGTATGTAATCTTCTTTGGGGACCTTGGGTCACTGCTAGGATCTGGGAGTCTGTCTGACATAATAAGCTTTTAGATGAACATTTTAAATGCCATATTCTGCAGATCTCTGACATATGAGGGTTGTCAAGAAATATCTGAATAGACAAACTTTGGTGGTTTTGGTTATTTGTTTTAATCTCAACTCTGAAAACATAAACAAGGGACTGGGTAAAGCTTATCTCTGTAATTAATTGTATCAGTGCTTAGCATGACTACAATTAAACAACTTGATTATTTATGATTGACTATGTTTTCTAACAGTCTACAATTAGTAGCATAAAAACAATGATTTTGAATTCAGGATCTTCTAGTATCAAATACAACTTCAGTAAAGAAACTAAAACAAAACAACAACAACAACAAAAATACTGTCCATAAGAATGTGTGTATCTGTTCTACCATATCAACAGTGATGACTCAAACGTAATATTGCATCAGGTTCTTTTTCTTTTAAATTAAAAGACTACATCAGGGTGGGAGGGAGTACTGAGTGGTTAGGAGTACTTACTGCTCAATCATGGGGACAGGAGTTCCCATGTAAGCACATAAGTCAGGTGACTCGCACACACGGTATCTCCAACTCCAAGGCTCTGATACTCTTTTTGGTCCTCCATAGGTACCCAGACACACAAGTGTGCATACACTCACAAAAACACACACAGAAACACAAGCATACACACACATGAATAACTGAACTCTTTTTAAAAAAAAAAACTGTGCTATGTGTTATAGTTGTGTATGATTAAAATGCTTCCTAGTCTTGCATGGGCTGATGGCTCCACTGTTAAAAAGCATATCTGCTCTTTCAGGGGCCCAGATATGAGCCCTAACATAAACATGGTAGCTCACTACCATCTGTGACTACACTCCCAAGGGATCTGATGCCCTCTTCTGGCCTCTATGGACACTGCATCCATATGGTACACAGACACACCCAAACATAAACAAAACACCCAAATACAAAATAATTCAAGAATTCATCATCTTTGGTCCAATTCTGAAGTTTTTCAAGGTCAAATAGTATGACAATAAACCTTTGACTTTGTCCTGCTCATTTTAAGATATAGGAATTTTGAAACAAGAACTGAATTCCAAATGACATCTGTAAACTATTCACCTTATCTATTGCAATAAGGAGAGGGTTTTAAATGTAGTAATAGAACTAAGTTGTTAAAAAAAGAAGGTGTTTTCATTGCATGAAGATGCATCAATCATACACAAACTCATAATACTTAAAAACAATGTTTCATAGAAAAGACCTTTACAACTTACCCATTTTCTACTTACAGCTCTTCTCTTTTTGAAGGCAACAATTACAACATCAGAATAAATTACATAAGTACACTATTTCAAGAATGAAAAGTTCACACTGCAGGTTAATTTAAACAGAACAATTATAAGTCATAAATTATGCTAGGATTTCTTCATTTTTATACAAAAAGCTTAGGGAACATTATAAATGCAAATGTGAATTATATGAGAAATATTTGTAACTGCAGACAAAGAGAAATATTTGTAATTGCAGGCAAAACTCATTTTTAAATAACTCTTGAGAATGTTTTGTGAAAAAGGAAAATAGTACTTAAATATTACCATGATATACTGTGTGCAGTACCTTGTCAATAATCGAAGTAATGAATATGCAAGTCAAATTTGTAGTAAATGAGCTGAAATAAATGTACATTATAGACATGCTACATAGTTTATAGAATCGCTTTTTACTCTCTTCTCAAAATGCCAAAATATTTTTGTATAAAGTGATAATCTACTACATTCCCTCTTGCAAAACCCACTGTAAGACTGTATACTCTGTCTCAGCTAGATTTCTATTGTTGTGATAAAATGTCATAATCAAAGGCAACTGAGGGAAAAAGAGGTTTCTTTCACCTTTTAGTTTGCACTCCATCATGGATGGAAGTCAGGGCCAACCTGATCTACAAGAAAGCTTGTTCCAACAAAAACAGACATGGGGCTAGTTAAAGGAAAGCTAGGTTATACCTGCCATAAATTAGTCAGCCATGGGAAATTATACGTTTGATTCCTATAGAGTTCTCTGTGCTTAGTAAGAACTCCACATGTTTCCAAGCGGCCACCTACAATGATCAGGAGTCTGCTGTTGAGCATCCTTCAAGACTCTATGGAAAGAGCTATGAAGGGCCTGAGTTTTGCAGATTCATGAGTTATCTTCCCACTGTTTA
This sequence comes from Peromyscus maniculatus bairdii, assembly GCF_049852395.1. Lineage (NCBI taxonomy): Eukaryota > Metazoa > Chordata > Mammalia > Rodentia > Cricetidae > Peromyscus > Peromyscus maniculatus. The sequence continues at coordinate 16,103,293 of NC_134868.1, forward strand.
GTGGATACAGGCAAAGGTCGCGGCATTCCAGGGCCTGAGACAATGGGTCTTAATATGCATAACAATCAATATAAGGAACAGAAAGGCTATCTCAGTCCTCCGTCCTGCAAGTTACATGGGAGTGATACAAATGTGTGCAGCTGGATTTCTACACAAGCAGTTTTTGTATTTGTTATTATTATTATTATTAATTTTGTTATATGCAAATTTCATAGATACAGATATGTAATGTATTCTAGTTACTCTCACCCTTCTGTTCTTTATCTCCCTTCCACCCCTATCAATCTCTCCTCATCTCTACGCATTCTTTTCCTGCCTTCACAACTTTTTATTTTGTTTTATGACCCAGCAAGTTGAACCAGACCCATACATGTAGCCATGGGTCTAGAACTACCTCCTGCAGCCTGGTGATGATACCTCCAGCAGTTTCCTCCAGCCATTTCTGCTTTGTTTTGTTTTGTTCGGGATTATTTTAGCCACTCTGATCTTTTGTGTTTCCATACAAACCTAGGGGCTTTGTTTTGTTTTGGTTTTGAAATTCTGTGCAGAATCATGTTGGAATTATTAGCCCTACACATCCATGAGCACGGGAGACTTTCCAGTGAGGTTTTTATTCAGTTTATTGAGATTTCTATTTGCAGCATCATTTTAGTTTGGGTTTTCATCAGCAACTCTATCACTGTATTGGGTTCTATTTTCAAATCTTGGGTTAACTTTCTCATTCATTTCTTTGTTTTGATCTCTTGGAATATACACATGCCTTCTTTGAGTTGCTTAAACATGCTTATAATCATTCTTTTGAATTCTTTTTCTGGAAGTTCTTCCAGGCAATTTTCTTACCTGGCATTATTATGGAATTGGCAATTTGTGGGGATCTTGGCTTTTCGTGTTGTCTCTGTCTCTGGAATATTTACTCTGATTACAGATACGCAGAAAAAAAAGATTGAAAGTTAAAAATAAATAAATAATAGCATACTGCATTCTAAAACATGAGTTTGGTGACTATTAGACTACACTTGTCAGAAATCCCAGAAAAATCTTCATAGTATCTGTCTTAATTACAGTTTCTATTGCTGTGATGAAACCCCATGACAAACGCAACTTGGAGGAAATAGTTTATTTCCCTCACATTTTCATATGATAGTTCATCAAAAGCAGTGAAGACAGGATCTCAGGCAGGGCAGGAACCTGGAGGCAGGAGCTGATGCAGAGGCCATGGAGGAGTGCTGCTTACTGGCTTGCTCCCCATGGCTTGCTCAGGCTTCTTTCTTATAGAACCTAGGACCACCAGCCCAGGGTTGGCATCACGTACAATGGGCTAGGCCCTCTCTCATCAATCATTAATTAAGAAAATGTGCTATAGTCTTGGCTACAGTTCAGTCTTATGGAAGCATTTCTTTTAATTGAGGCTCCCTCCTCTCAGATGACTTCAGCTTGTGTCAAGTTGACATAAAACTAGCCAGCACAGTATCTTGTACATGGACTAGTAGCATCAAGGAATAAAAATATGTAAGTCCATATTGCACAAAAATAAAATCACCAAATGCATCATTTGGCTTTAGAAGAACTAAAAGACTGGTGGGGTTTTAAAGCCAATAGAAAATACCTTACCATGTGCATAGTGGCTTTTTAATTCATTTTGCTCCCACTGTTTAGTTTTAATTAGGAAAGAAACATTTCCCACTTTAAGAAGTGCAAGTGATAGCCGGGCGGTGGTGGCGCACGCCTTTAATCCCAGCACTCGGGAGGCAGAGGCAGGTGGATCTCTGTGAGTTCGAGGCCAGCCTGGGCTACCAAGTGAGTTCCAGGAAAGGCGCAAAGCTACACAGAGAAACCCTGTCTCGAAAAACCAAAAAAAAAAAAAAAAAAAAAAAAAACAAAGTGATTTCCAAATCTTAGATAGCAACATTCAAGATGACAATACAGGATTTCTTTTGCCTTTCTTGTCCCCGTCTATTTCAGTACCAAGTGAGTCACATTTCCAGTTCAAATTAGGAGCCAGAACCAGACTTACTTCTCAGTTTTCTATTGCCTTGCAGAGTGAGAAGCTGTGTGGTTCTTACTGATTTAACAGATATTTTCCCTTCTTGGTTTACGTGCACTATTATCAGCACACAAAATACCAAGCAAAACTTTGCTGTAAAGAGTCCTCTTGTCGGGAAGAGCCCACATGCCAGGCTGTTCATCTAACTTTGCACAGCAGGAACTAGAAGGCCGATGCTCATCTTGGCACGAGCTGTCCAGGATTAACGTGGTGGCCACTGGCCAACATTAGCTGCATGACTGAGCTCTGGTGTACCACCGCCATCCACTGAATTCAAAGGGCAACATTTGTGGTTTATGGAGCTTTGGGGGAAATAAAAATACAAAAACCCCTAAGCATAAAATCTTATTAGCATCTTCCTCCAGATGAAGAGAGCAGAAACACAGACTTTGAAATTGTTCCACTTGGATTCACGGTTCACATATGCTCTACGCACAGCATCCACAAAGGAGTCCGCTGTAACTAATGTTTGGCATTTTTCCTGTGTATTTTTTCCTTCCTAGAACACTTGAAGGATAAGTTAGAAGATTACATGGCTCGGTTTTCCAAAGTGAGAATAGTTCGCACCAAGAAAAGGGAAGGACTCATCCGGACCCGACTCCTGGGAGCTTCGATGGCCAGAGGCGAGGTGTTGACCTTCCTGGACTCCCACTGTGAGGTCAATGTGAACTGGCTGCCCCCACTCCTCAGTAAGTATACTACCTCACCATCCTTCTCACAGTGGCACACTGGACCCGGGAGACTGGCAATTGGGCACTGCTAATGGAGCGCAAAGTTTCTTCTGTAAATGTTGCAGTCAACAAAGGCTTGAGTTTGAATTGTATCTTAGTCACTGCTGATGACAAATAGGTATTACTGCATTAGGTAGCACTTCAGAGAGGACCAAGAGCAATCCAACTTAAGGTTAGGAAGGTTTCTATTATATTACACCTCTTCTTTCATTGCAGTTACATTTGTTGGGTAAACACCAAAGTAAAAAAAAAAAAAAAAAAAAAAAAAAAAAAAAAAAAAACCCTCAAACTATTTTTCAGTCATCCTATAATTAGAATAAGATCAAAATATACATGTCCATGTATATGCATATATACAGTTATAACAGTTATCACAAGATGGTTAAGAAAGGAAGAAAATTATTCAGCCCCAGGATATAAAAATCCAAGGGATTTGCCATCTTTTAAGATGTATAATGCCATTGTCTTTTTGTTTTTCTCTCCAGTCCTGGTACTGTCCTACATCCTTAAGTGTGTAATCCTCCATATTCACACACAGTCACTCAAACACTGAGCTGCTGTGCAGGCAATGAGGAGTCTTGAATGATCAGTTATGGCTAACTGAGGTGAAGGAAGCAAAGCATGTCATGTCACATCACACTGAACCACTAGAGACATAAGCACACCAGCCGTCATTCCAGCTAGAAACTCCAACTGCGGCTCAATTCAAACCTCGAAGTTGTCGTTTTGTTAGTTTACAATGAAGTCAGACAGAACCCTCCCCCCCATTGCGCCTAAGAAAGAAATCGCATACCTAAAGAAATTCTTTCTAGAAAGTTCTTAGTACATATATATTACACTCCTTTCTTATTGTCTTAGATTTCTCCAAAGCAAGTTTTATTGTAACTACATCCCTGGCTTTATAAATAAAGCCAGTGACAACCACTGCCTTCACTGCCACCACTCAGAGAGTGCTCTGTTATTAACTATTATATGGGATTTCAGTTTCAACCAGCCAAGCTCCATCAGCAAAAAACAAGAAAGGGTGACTTGGTGACAACCAGAGAGGATGTAAAACATAATGCCCAGCAACTAACACCCTCTCCAAAATCACCGGTCCTTATGCCTCTGCACAGGTGATTGCCTAGCCTTCTCAATCAACAGGATGTCAGGACCACAACTACCAGAGACTCCTGTGAGCCTTTAATTAAACGTGCTTCATCCAAGGGCACAGACATATAGAATTTCATTAGCAACAGCAAGAGTCCCTCAAACTGAATTTGACCTGTATGCTGTTGAATGCTCTAACAAGTCAACCAAAGGTCGGACTTCTGTATGAACCAAAGCAATCCCTAAATGCCAATTATCAAACCTCTGATTGTTCACTATGAATCACAGGGAAAGGGGGGGGGGTAGAAAAAGAGCGTAAGAGACACCCACAGCCCACTCTTTCTCATTAAAGCATTTCATTTCCTGTGGGCCTGATGGATAAGAAACAATTCAAGCTCGGGATGCTATCTCTTTTTATTTTCCTCTATCAGTATCTTGATACATCATCCAAAATGAAGAAACAGGCGGAGCCACATCGCTGCTTCTTGGTTCATTTTTCACCTTGGGGATTATACCTGAATTTCAATTTCCTATTGAGTCTGTTTGTTTGATCCCTGGAAATTGAAATGTAGGCACTAGCCTTGGATGAAAAATTAGTCATGCGGCTTTCACCCAGAGCTAGTCCAGCTGGATGAGAGCTGAAAGGAAATTTGAAGGGAACGTTGACAGTTAATTTAACAGACTCATTCTCTTTGGATCACCTTGGGACTCCTTGTTGGTCAAGGAACTTGTAAATCAAGCTGGTTCTGAATTTGATGGAAGAAACTCACTGAAATCATGATACTAAAAGCTGCAGAGCTGATCGACGAGATGTTTCCAACCTTACTCTGATGGTCTCCACCATCCTCTGGGGAAAATGCCACTTAGATAAGACTAAATCCCATCATAAGACTTGCCCTGGTGAGAATGAATGCTCAGAGAGCCCATGGTGGCAGTTACCTTGAAATCGTGCATCTGCTGATTAGCTGGTGATAAGAGAAATACAACCCCCAGGCTCTCTGAGGCTCCCTGGGACCATGGTCCAAAACTGCCTCCATTTCCACACTCCAGCATTCTGTATCCCCCTTACCACTGTTCTTTCTGTCTTATTTTCTTGTAAAACACTATATATATATATATATTTTATAATTTTTGCCCCATTCCTGAATACAGTGGTATTTGTAGTATTACTCTCTACAGTAGCCTTACAACCAGGAAAATGATTGACCCATTGTTTTACTCAGTAAAGAATTACTGTAACATGAAATAATGAATAAATGAACAAACGAACGAATGAATGAATGAATGAATGAACATGTGTAATTGCAAGAGAAATTCACTATGGGATTTTTTTCCCTCTCCATATTCTTTTATCAGTGTGATAAAAAAAAATGCCACCTGTTATTATAGCCAATAAAACCTTTTGCTTCCTGCTCTATGGTAAGCAGAAACTTCCAATGTAAATGGACAGTTTCCTCACTATAAAAAGCTGATCTCTCACACAGGTTACATTAGCTTCAGGATCTCTGAGGGGAAAAAATACACAGAAATAACCAACTCCCATCATATTTCTAAATGATACCCTTTGTTAAATGTCACACGCCACATCCAAAGGTTTTCCAAATAACAAGAGAGCAGGTGTTCATACTTCAACATCCTGCCTGCCAGACAGCAATGTTCTAATAAACTGATTAAACACGTGTTCTTGAGAGGAGAAAAAAAAAAAAAGATACTTCATGTATTGCTAGTCTACATGCACCAACATAAACAAATGCCAGTTTCCTGCAGTGCCTGTTAATTCTATCACAATAAAAACATCTGGATAGAAAGGCAAGCAGCTAGAACTGGAAAGAAGAGAAAAATCACCTGTCTGCTAGGAGACGCGCCATGACAACCTAGAAAGGCGGGTTTTGGAACTGGGGAGTTAGGCGGCGGCTGCATCCTGATCATTATTCCCCAAAGCTGAGTAGCCCTTGACAAGTTATGTGACTTCTCTGAGCTCAGTTTCGAGGTATATAAACAGGATGACAACCGCAGCCACTTTTCACGGATAGTGGGAGTATTAGAAAGAGAATGGGTATAAACCGCCCTGTAATTGCTCGTGGGTTTACCAGCAGCATCATAGCAATAGTACCGTGTCATCTAATGGTGTTTTTTAATTGGATGGGGAAAAAAAAAAAGATAAAACGTTGTACAGCGCTGATAAATAAAGTCAGTCTCGAAGAACAGTGGCTCAACCAAGTCACTGTCCAACTTGACAGCCAAGAATTTTATATATGATTGGTTGGCATTCTGCGGGGAGCAGTCATCGTGACTGTTTTATGATTCGATGCTATAAAAACCATGAAGTTAAATATTTACATTTTGGAACCTTCAGAAAGCAGGCCAGTATTTTCTCAGCAGGCTTCAGCTGTATGCTTGGAGGAACACAAGTACTGTTTAGACTCCGCGCATGTTGGAGGCACGTTAAAATGACAGATTGGGGACAGGTCAGAGCAAAAAAATGTGACAGGGTAGAGCTAAATGGACTTCGGCGAGTCTCTCTGGGACCTAACTTTCTTAAAGGGAAATATAACAACTCTAATTGTACCTAATCACTGTCCCATCGTGTTAAGTCCGACGTTTGGAGATTCCTGCAAAGTGCTTTAATGACGACAGGGAGACGCCAAGGCTGCAAGTGTCGTGCATTAAAAGGAGCTGCGGGCTCCTCTTGGCTGGAAAATGACGGATGACCTAGGCAGGCAATGTCATTTCCTATTTTGTGCTTTCATTTTTCAGACCAAATTGCCCTAAACCACAAAACCATCGTGTGTCCCATGATCGATGTCATTGACCACAATCACTTTGGGTACGAGGCACAAGCCGGGGATGCCATGCGAGGAGCCTTCGACTGGGAAATGTACTACAAAAGAATCCCCATCCCTCCAGAGCTCCAGAGGGCTGACCCCAGCGAGCCTTTCGAGTGAGTAGCAACTGAGGGAGGGGGGAAGGGAGAGAGGGCAGATGACAGGTGATGTTTCCGGCGTGTCAAACTCAGGACCCCTGAGGACAATTATCTCTGATGAAATGTAATAAAACAGGTGGTAACAATATGCAAAACACCCTGGAAAGGTCAGACCTGTAAACTATAGTAGATTAAAATTACATGCTATGCTAAATACATGGACCACCATCTTAAATGCTGCTAAGCATAAGGAAAAATGTGTGTTAATGAAAAGAGCCAGAAACACATATCCTTTTAAAAAAAATACAAAGAGAGTGCATTCTCCACTTTAAGATACTCTCTTATGATCTTTAGGATCTTTGTTTTCTCCATTTTCCCTAAAAGACTATTCAAATTAACAGTTTGGGGGTTTTTTTTGTTTTGTTTTGTTTTGTTTTGTTTTGTTTTTATTGGAAGATTGGTACAAAGTAGGAACCGGAGCTATACCCATTTGAAATTGTCTACTTTTTTTTTTCAAGGCAGGGTTTCTCTGTATAGTTTTGGTGCCTAGCCTGGATCTCACTCTATAGACCAGGCTAGCCTCGAACTCAGAGATCTGCCTGGCTCTACCTCCCGAGTGCTGGGATTAAAGGCGTGCACCACCACCGCCCAGCGGAATTGTCTACTTTTAATGAAAGTCTGTGCTCCCAAGTATGTACTTCCAGAGCTTAAACTTGGAGACGTCCATTGAAAAACAAATCCAAAGTACATAATCAATCACCCTTCTCCTAATTTAAGTACTTGGAAGAGATGAACTTACAATAACTCATTGACTGATTTCTACAAAGCTGAAGCCTGTTGATGTTTATTGTGACATAAGAATTGTACATCTTAAGAGAAAGATGCAGGAAGGCTTAGTGTGACAACTATCAGTACTATTAATGGTGAACAGTGAAGTGTGCCCAGTAGTTAGCACAGAGATTGACCAGTGTGTATTCCAGTTACTCCAGTCTATATCCCTTGAGCACAATAAAATCTTTATCATGTTAAAACTCTTGTATAGTTTTTAAGTGTGTGACAAATACCTGTGATCATGGCTTTTCCCACTCTGTAGGAATCCATTTAAGATACAGTCAAACAATACTGTCTTTTTATCAATAATAGAAGCCATAAAAGTTAGCAGTAGGAAAGTTACCAAGTACTAAAGCAACTTTGCTGACACTAACCATTTGAATTCTAATAAACATTTAGTAATTCCCAGGAAAATGTTTCCTCCAGTTCAAGTCTCCACAAAGATAAACTCCTGGGTGAGTTAAGGGGATTTGAGATGTCAGTCACAAGATAAAACAGGAGGAAAGTCATCTCTCTTGTAAAATGAAACACGTTTATTAACTATGCAGTGCTTCTGGAGTTAGGATTTCAACCTCTCAAATTACTGAAAAGTGTTTGAAAAGAAATAATGAAGGGCCTTTATTGCTCTCCCATATGCTTTGACCAACGTCCATGAATATTCAGAACTGCTATAAAAATGTATAGGGATCTATTTGAAGGACTTTCTTACAAGCATTAGAAGCAGACCCAGCTGAGAACAGCTTCTCAGATGTCCCTGAAGGTTGCCATCAGAAATCTTTGTCAGAGGCACTTAACGTAGGATAAGTAAGTGATGAGCTGGTACATAACTTAACAAGTCTGATTTACACCGTCTCTCAGGTGCATGCATGTGCATTTCAAAGCATGTCATAAGCCACGAATACATACCATTCTTATTTATCAAATTCCTAATTTGATAAATAAATTAAAAATAAATAAGAAAAAATAAAAAGTTAAAATTGATTGAGTTTTTTTTTTTAAGTGGAGGAGAGGCTATGTCATAGTTATGGTTTCTAATGTTATGATGAAACTCCTTGACCAAAAGCAAATTGGGAAGGACATGGGTTTATTTCATCTTACAGCTTGTATTATATCATGCAAGTGACTCAGGACAAGAACCCAAGGCAGGAACCCGGAGACAGAAAGTGATGCTGAGGTCGTGGAGGTGCACTACTCTGCGGGGTAGTTTGATATCAAATCGACATGGCTATAGACATCTGAGAGGAGGGAACCTCCATGAAGTTGGGCTGTAGGTAAGCCTGTAGAGTGTTTTCTTATGTAGTGATTGATGTGGGAGGGCCCATGCCATTGTGAGTGGTACCATCATGGGATAGCCATCCTGGGTTCTATAAGAACCAGGCAGAGCAACCCATGCGGAGCAAGCTATTAAGCAACACTACAAGATCTCAGCATCAACTCCTGCCTCTAGGTCCCTGCTATGTTTGAGTTCCTGCCCTGACTCCCTCCTATGGTCAGCGGTGATGTGCAAGTGTAAGCCAAACAAACCTCTTCCTCCCCTGTTTGCTCCGGGTCGTGGTGTTTCATAAAGCAATAGAAAGTCTCAGACAGCTGCTTACTGGTTTGCTTCCCATGGCTTGAATCTGTTTTTTTATACCATCAAGGACCACCAGCTCAGGGGTGGCACCACCCACAAGGGACTGGGCCCTCCCACATCAGTCATTAATTAAGAAAATGCCCCACAAATTTACCTCCAGGCCAGTCCTATAGAAATGTTTTCATGATTAAGATTCCTTCTTCCTAGATGACCTTGTATCAAATTGATATAAAAACTAACTGACACAGGATCTGCAAACAGAAGAGCCACAAACACCCCAGAACTTTCCTTGGATGGCAGATAACAGGGGCCTGTCTACAGCGCAATTGCTATGATCCAGGTCACCATGTCGGAAAGGCTGGAATTCATCTCTATACTCGCATTCCAAATAATGTAATAGTGACTCAGTGTACTGACCTTTTACATCACTTCCACCATGACAGCAAAATGAGGCCCTTGCTTTCAGAAACAATGGGATCCACCAAAGAGCACTCTATAGCTTGAAAGTATTCTCCGTGCCCACACTGACAGTGGAATTTTTTTGTCAGGCCAACCCTGGCTGTGGCCATCACAATATCAAGCACTTTGCTTAACCCTGGCTCTGACAGAACTGGTAACTTTCAGAATGAGATTACCACTCATTCCTATCAACCACTTAGGTGGTAGCTGTCCTGTCAGAAATTGCCCTGGTCTATTGAATATTACTGTCTTTCTGTGTTAAGTCCCTTTGATGCCTGGGAATGCAGACACTTTAGCCTTTTGTAATAAATGTAACTTCCAGGAGGTGTCCACTTTGATCTTAAAAATGGCATTTCCCTTCCTAATAACAAAAGAACGGTTACCCAAGCACTCTGAGCAGTGTATCAGCGATTCCATTATCGCAGCAGTCACTGGAATGTGCTCATAAACAGACACGCTTTAGGCTAAAGCTTGCTTCTGTAGATGTGAGGATTTAAGATACACAGGGTGAATGCTGACTATCTATACATCTCTCCAAGTCTTTCATGTTTCAAGAGGCTACAGGGATGTGTGGCTTTCTGTGGGAAGATGGGAACAGGAAGCTGGAAAGGTGGGCAGAAAGGAACTTAAGAGGAATATGAAAAAAAAAGAAAAAAAATTGAGGAATATGGAAATTCATTGTAAACCACGAGACCTTCCACACCATACATATGCAAAAATGATCTTCCTTCACAAGTCTATCAAAAGGTCTAAAGTGATAGAATATATGTTTCCTCATTTAGTCTGCCATTATTTGAGTTTTCGGTGCTGTTTTTCAACTTGAAAATCTCATGTAATGAGCAGGGCATGATCAGTAATTACTAAAGAAATAGATTCCATTGAATTAAAATTTCAGAACACTATACTAATATATAAGAATGTGTTATTTGTCAAACATTTAGTTTCAATTAAAATACACATATGATCCTGGGGTGTGGCAGAAATAACATTTCTTAAGCTACAAAAGCTCAAATCCTCAAATGTTCTAAACTAGTAAACATGATCTTCAGTAATCTCAACAGGAAGAAAACAGTTCTTCATGCTTCACTTGGGATACCAAGAAAATGTTTACTTATATTTGAAAAGAAAAATCTCATTGTTAAAAGAAATAAAAACTGTTCCTGTAAGAGAAAATGTAATGTTATGGTTCCAGTTACTATAATCCAGCCATAATTTGAATGGATTGGATTGGTTTGGACTGAACTGGAATGGAATGGAATGGGCTGGAATGGGCTGGGTTGGATTGGATGCATCCCAGGAACACTTGGTCTTTGATTAAGGAACACACAATCTTAGCTCTTTCTGGGAACTTACGTAATGGAGTGGAATGCTTTTAGAGGATTCTTGTTATCTGTGGCTTTTGAGTTTGCTCATTCCTGGTTCATCTTGAATGCAGAGCACTTAGAAAAGTAATCTTCTTCTGTGTGACACATGCAATATATCCCTATAGCTTTTAATAACAAAGGGGAAGTTATTCATTTACTGTCCGGCCACTAACTTACCTCTTCAACCTTGTGTTAGCATCTAAACATTTAGAAAGAAGCAGAAGAAATTGTCTTGGTCCACTTCCTTGTCGACTCAAGCAATCACTAGATAATGCCCCAGATAGTGTCCTGCCTCTGCTTAAACTCACCAAGGAAGTCAATTTGCTGCTTCAAAAGGCAATCCATTCCAACAGACTTATTGACTGAAACCTTTTCCTTTGCATTGAGAAAATCCTGTCTCCTTGATCCCAAATTATCCTATTTGAGATGTAAAGGATGTCTAATCCCTTTTCAGTGACAGCTATTAACAGTATCTGAAGGCAGCCCTCATGCCTCTTTTCTTTTCCAGGCTAAATATTTTCTCTTCTATTACTCTTGTATTACTGTGTCTAGAATCCTGCACGTGCGCACACGCGAGCGCTCACACACACACACACACACACACACACACACACACACACACGTGCATGCTTGCTAGTGTGTAGTTGTGTAGAAGGCTGGATACATCGAGGGAAGGAAACTCATCTACTATAAATATTGTTTATTATCCCTTAGTCCACAGGAACATGAGTTGAAAGTCTGTTCATAAAGGTTCATAGACTGGCTTCGAAATGCCTAGCTCTTGCTGTGGCCTGCTGCCAAGCACAACAAGGTTGGCACTTCAAATGCTATAGATCCCCTACGGGTCAAAGAACTGTGAGGAGGATCTTCATGGGCTGATTGTCTGGTCAAAAGTGGGAAGTACAGCCCAGGCTCAAATTGATTAAATGCCACCTCTGTCGAAGGGAGTTGTTTTCCCTCCCCACAGAAAAGTGGAATGCCTTCTAGAAATGCACTTGCAGCATCTACTTCTATTCCTCATGAGGAGAGACTATACAACTTAATGACATTCCTTGAAGTATGAGAGCTAGCTACATAGCACGGCCCTAAAATCCAGCACTTGGAAGGCAGGTACACAAAGATTGAGAACTGAAGACTAACCTTGGATACATAGTGAAACTGGGCCTGTTTTCAAAATACATAAAGACCCTGTTTTCAAAATAAATAGTACATGAAATAACTGATATAAAATATTATATGAAGGTCAGAGTATATTGGTTAATACATAAAATATTTTGGTAAAATTATAGTTACATTAGTGTGGTGGTCAGGGTGTCTGTTGCCGTGATTAACACCATGACCAAAAGTAACTTGGGGAAGACCTGGTTTATTTCTTCTTACAAACGTTATGTCACAGTCCATCACGGAGGGAAGTCAAGGCAGGAACTGAAGCAGAAGCCAAGGAGGGGGTGCTGCTTACTGGCTTGCCCCTCACGGCTTGCTCAAACAACTCAGATCTACCTGTGCAAGGATGGCACTTCCACAGTGGGATGGACCCTTCTGCGTCAATCATCAGTCAAGACAATGTCCCCACAGGCTGTCATACATGTCAATGCGATGGGGGCATTTTCTCTGTTCTGGTTGCCTCTTGGATGTCTCTAGGTTGTGTCAAGTTGACAAAAAAAAAAAATCCAGCACAAAGAGAATCAGAAAAAAAAAAAAACCTGTACAAACCATAAATTCATCAAGCTAGAAGAACACTTAGAGACCATTCAGCCTGTCATTTTTATAGAAAACCATGAAGCTTGTGGAGTCTACATGACGTATTTAGTGCCACGAGTACTAAATTCAACAGCTATCTCCAGAGTCTCGGGTTGTAACTCACCATTTCATGCTCTTCCCTCTTTTTTTTTTTTTTTTTTCTTGCCGTGGAGGTGGTGAGGAAATAACATCTATCGCCTCCAGGAACTGGACTAGAAAATTTAAATACATTGCTAAATCATTTAGTCCTTATTTCAAGACGATAAAATAATTCATCCTGTGCATATTCGGGAAGAGGTAACTGAGGCTTATAAAGCAAATACAGCCGCGTGGAAAGAGAACAGAATTAGCAATGCTGCCTATTTCACAGGAATTTCTACCTTCCTTTCTACTTGGAGAAGATGAATTCTCCAGTATTTAAAGAGTGATCATGTGGAAGCAACATTGAAAGCAACATTTCCAGCACAGCATCTTCCTCCCTAAACACAGCCATGTGGCTGTCGCTGGACATGACAGTGCCAAAGGCATCTCTGGCCATCACCAAGAGCTGTAGCAGGTCCTGTTTCAAGCTCTGTTTGGAACATTGAGTTAGACGATCATTCCAGGACTACAGCTTACAGATGGGTAATACATTTTCAACTCTACCCAGAGTAGTTTGCAAATGAGGCTAAGATTCAGCCAGCCCTGTACTCACAAGGCCAGGAGGCCAGCTAGCCTAGAGGAAGGGGAATCTCCTTCCCCTTGGTGGGCATGAAGCTTCACTTTATTTGTGAAAAGAACAAGTTGAGGCTCAGCCTACTTGATGCTCAGAATGAAACACTAGCCTTCATTAGCCCCGTTGGGACTTCAGAAAGGGACACTGAATTCCCACTCTTCACCTTGGCCTTGGACTACTCTAGCTTACTTAGGAATTAAAGGAATGTCTCATACTTCGAACTTTCTGTGTGAGTTTGGGCCCAATATTAATTATTGTAAATTAATCAAAATCAGCAAAGCATGAAATTGCCCCTTCCCAAAGGCCACTCAGACTTGTAAAACTAAATTTTACATAGAATATAAAGCATGGCTTTGGGGTCTTCTCTTTCACCTCTACACTGAACTGGATGCTGTTAATCTTTCCTGTTATCTGCCTGACTCACATTGATCCACCTTGAATCTTAGGGTGTGAGAAAGGGAGGAAGTTTTCTTTATATGCTACTTCTCAGGCCAAGTCACACAAACTCCTCTGTGACCTGCAAGTAATTGTTTGCAAATCTTGCTCCCTTCTCATCAAATTGATACATCTAAACTATCTTGGTTTTTGTTTCCTTGGCTTTAAACTCCTACCACAAAATTCTGTATGATCAAGATTTAGAAACATTTTATTACCTCTGTGGGGGGGAGGGGGGGAGTGTGGTGTGGTGTCTGTGTGTGTGTGTATGTATCTGTGTGTCTGTGTGTGTCTGTGTGTCTGTGTGTGTCTGTGTGCATCTGTGTATCTGTGTCTGTGTTTCTGTTTGCTTTCCTGTTGCTATGATAGACATCATGACCAAAAACAACTTTGGGAGGAAAGGATTTATTTTGTCTTAGTCTTGGAGGTCATAGACAATAACTGAAGGAGATCAGAGTCAGGACCAATGGAGGGAAGCTGCTCACTGGCTTGTTCCCCTAACTTCTTCAAGTAGCTTTTTTATACAGCACAGACTCACCTACCTAGGGATGGCACTGCCTAGAGAACACTGGGCCCTCCTGCATCAATCAGCAATTAAGAAAATGCCCCCTCAGACTTGCCCACAAGACAACTCCCTAATTGAGACTCCCTCAGATAATTCTGGCATGTGTGAAGTTGACAGGTTATGCTAACTAGGAGAAGGGGGTAAGTGTGTGTGTGTGTGTGTGTGTGTGTGTGTGTGTGTGTGTGTGTGTGTGTGTGTATGTGTGTGTGTGTGTGTGTGTGTGTGTGTAAAAGAGATGGGGGGATGGAAGGAGGTAGAATTTGTTGTGCTCATGGCACTGTGGGGAGATCAAAGGGGAGAGTTTGTAGGACTTAGCCCTCTCTGTCCATCAGGTCCTGGAGACAGAACTTGGGTCATGAGACTTAGCAGCAATTATTTTTAACCTCTAAGCCAACTTCCTCAACTAATCTGACCAAATAACCTAGTTCATTAAATGTGAGTATGACATTAAATATGTGTCTAGCACCTCACAGTATGTCAAAGGACTCAGCTGTGTTATCTACCTGATGTAAATAAACTGACTGTAATTCTTCTCCTACTTTGACAAATAAGGAGAATGAAAACCAAAAATATTATGTGGCTAACACTCTTAACATGAAACAAAAATCAAGAGTCCAATTACTGTCTTCATTCATTTAGACCTCAACTCTCAAGCTTAATCAATAATCTCACAGGAGTCCAATCAGTAGCTTCTCTCATTCATTCAGACTTTAAATCCTAGGGTTAATCAATAATTTTCTTTTCTTCTCCCTTGAAGAGCAACTTAGACATCCATTAAGGGAAGTAGTTTTGTCAATTAGTGTTAGATAGTGAATCCACAATAATAACAGCAGGACAAGAGACAGATTGCCTCATCCCCATACTGTGTCCTGATCATGAGGCCAAACTGCCATGGATGGGTTGAAAATGTCATCTTTCAGTTCCTTACTAATGAAGGGAAGTGCCAACCACGCTGGCTTCTGATCTGTTTGTGAGATCTCATTCAGTATTTGACAACTGCAAGAAGTCAAAATATTGAAAGAAAAACACTGTCGCACTTCTAAATGGTGTCCTCAACCACAGAGGGTGAGAATAAAGGACCATAAACGGCTCGAGTGCCCAAAAACTAATCAAAATATTGAATAAAATCAATCTCTCTCAGAAGCTCAGACTGAGAACTCACTGAAGATTTTTTTCTTTAATGAAAAGCAAAATACTGTCTCATTGGCAGAGCCAATCAAAATCGGAAGAGTTAATCATCCACCCCTTAAGAGATCCCTCCTGACCCTTCATCCCTCCTTATCCTTCAGCCCTGAAGGCCATTTGGCTGCCCTGGTCCCTATTCTTCACAAGAATCACATCTGATAATTGCTATTCATGAGGGAGTTGTAAAGACCCATCTTTTCTGCTCAGGTCAGTTCTCCAAAAATGATGTTTGCTTTCCTCCCTCTCCCAAGACAGGTCGTGATTTCTGCCTCCATTGTGTGCTCTCTCTGATCTACCCCTTTCTTTAGCCCACAGTATAATATTACCAGAGTCTGTCCCTAAATTAGCACTTGCCACAATTACTTCTCTGGTGTTCATATGATCATCTTTAGTTTGTCCTGGTCTCTCAATATGTCTGGGTTCTTGGGACGACTTTGGCCTTGAGACTCCCACTGTGATTTCTAACCATGTGGTTTCAGATTTTTTTTTAACCTTTTTTCTGCTGCCACTTTGTCAAGGATAGGAATGATTGTATGTTATACTATTTTAAAAGAAGCTGAGTCCCATCAATCTTCCTTGGTGGGAGATTTCTTTCACCCCTGTGTTCCAGTCATTCAGGACTATGGTCTCAGTGGACCTCCAGGAAACCTTTCCCATCCCTACTCAAACCTTCCCAGGGCTTTTATTCTAACTATAATGGAATCTTCCTCGTGTCCCACCCGCTTTTACCTTGGACTTCTCTCATTCTTCATCTGGCTTCAGTGTTCTCTTGTTCCTGCATGTGAAGGTTCCAAACTCTAAAATCCCAAGAAGCTTTCCACTACTGGGTCAAACAGACCTGAGTTAATCAATTTAAAAAGAAGAAAGTTTCATTTTGACTCACAGTTTCAATGGTTGCAGTTCATGCTCACTTGACTACTGTTTTGGACTCATGATCACACAAGTGCATCCTGATAGGAATATTGACAGATGAAGCCTATTCACCTGATGGCAGCTGGAGCCATGTGGTTCTTATAGCCCCCTTAAGGGCATGTCCCCAGTGACTTAACTTCTTTCTTCTAGGCTCCATCGACCAAAAGTTCCATCATGCCTTAAGAGCATGAAACTGAGGACCAAGTCTTTAACCCATAGGCTTTGGGGCTACATTCCAGACCCAAACAATGACATCAAACACTCCCTGGGCAGAGTCAACCAGTCACTGTGAAGTGCAGTATCACCCAATAGCTATCAATAGGGATATAGCAATGGTTTCCCATGTCTGAAATCCTCAGAGTTCACAAATTGCCTTGGGAATTAGCTTTGTTGTCTCTTTGTTGCCCTTTTCTTTCAGGCATCACCTGCTTTACTTTGGCTTCCCAAACTGGTGCCCTGAGTCTGTTGATCTAATATTCAATAGCGATGTGTTCTGTCTGTTCCCCACTGGATATGTGACTTTGCCCACAGCCGCTCCTTGTCGGGGCTGTTTGATTCCTTCTGAGTTCTACGGCACAGTCATATTGTCCTCATACTTCTTCATTATGGCTTCCTGGCCTTCTTTTCTGCACTTAGCTAGGAAGAAAGCATCCATGAGACCACAAAACTATCACAGCACCCTTCCTGGTTCTCGGCATTCAGCAGCATCATTTACTCTTTGTGTGGTAGCATCACGACCTGAGCATGGCAGAATTTAACAGCACCATGTGCCATTCAATCGGATTTTACCTCTCTTTCAGAAGACATCAATATAGATGCCAACCTCAGGTGTATTGGTGTTTATTTTATGACATAAGGCTTCAATGTTAAGATATCTGACCCAGATCTCCTGTCCTTTTCTTTTCCCTTTTTAATTCAATTTTTCCATAATTGCTAACATTGATGCTAAAATGTAAACTCCATAAAGGCAGGGGTCTCTTTTGCTCAACTTAGTCAGTGATACATTGATAGCACCTCGTGTCTGCACTTAAGAGGCACTTAATAGTCATTTAATAAGTGGGTGAAATGAATACTTAGTCGGGAGAAACAATGATCAGATAAGTTTGTCTATAGTTGAATATGTGACTTTTTTTTTTTAAGAAAAGGACACCAAAAAAGAAAACTATTGTGGCTAGCTGGAGCCCAGTTTTGACAGGAAGTCACCCACAAGTCAGGCTCCTTCTATAGATTGTTACAGCAAAGAGGTAGAAAATAGAGAAGCTGACAGAGGCCATTACCTTGTATGCAGAAGAAAGATGGTTAAGAAAGGAAAAAAAAAAGAGCTCCCTGTAGTTATTTTCATTATGAATGACAATTAAGTTCCTTTTTAAACCAAAATCCAGGAGATAACATCTCTAACAAAGAAGCTAAGGCTTACTAAGGTCATAACAGTTATCATTTTTGTCATGTCTTACCAACCTGTCCTAAAACTCCAGACCTGTCTAGATTACAGCTTATAGTTATTTCAAATTATTACTACTATTCTTACATATTAGTATTGCTCTTTGCACGTGGCAGACAGGCTCTGTACCTCAGTAAATCCTTGGTTTTGATTTTGTTTGGAATTGAGACAACATATCCCCATGAAGATCAAACTGGCCTTGGTCTTCTCCTGCTCCTCTCGTTGCTATTTCAGGAACGCCGCTTTTCTTCATCCAGCCCCCCTTCTTTACTTTGTAAAGAAAGCAAGTGTGTATAAATAATTGCATGGAAAAGATACAAAGCCTGGCTCTGATCCAGTGTTGGTATCTTCTGAGGTGACTGGCATTCACTGGGGCTGTACTCAGAGACAGAGGCGTGTTCATGGCCGGGGGGGGGGGGGGGGGGGACCTTCAGAAAGCAGGCAACCCCCTCTTCATCTTTAGCAATTAGAGCCAAAACCAAAAAATTGTTAAAGTATCAATACACACCTCTTGGTGCAAATAGAGATGAGGAAGAGAAGTGTAGAGCTTAGCTGGGACTGGCTGTGGTTTTCATTGTTTGTTGTTCTGATTGTGTATTTGGCTCTAGGAGCTGTATGTACCAAGAAGCACTGGGACCCAGACCATTGATTGTCCCTTCCTTCAAGGAAATAAGCCGTTGCTGTGACACCAAAAGATAGATACGAGAGTACCTTCTTGGTATTTCATTTTATTTCTTTTTTATTTATTCTAATACTTATTGGAATTGGTCCATGTGGAAGTAGGTTTGAGGGAAAGCAATGTGTGGCTTTGTTTCTTCAAGTGCCATCACAGGTGAACAAAATGGTCTGGTTGACTGGGGAAGGTGACAAAGAGAGATCTGCCCCTGCCTTCCCCTGACCCCTCATCCCCCACCCCCCAACCCACCTCCCCACCCCCCAACCCCCCACAGCAGCGGAAGAAGGTGTCATGCTAGCTAAAACTGGAATGGAGATGGGTTCTTCAGGTGTAATCTTCTGATTCAGGAGTGGCCTTTTATTGTGGGTATTAGTTCCGCCAATAGCTTTGGAGTACCAGCCTTAGGGCGTGGGCATGGACTCTTGATGGGTTATGTGACTGCTTAAAATCTAAAGAGGACTGCATGGTTGCTCTCTCTTGAGGTGATTAGAAACCGGACAGCCAGATCCATTCGCTCCCGGCAGAATGGCGGTCAACAACTGCTGTTTACTTGGTCCTGTATCCGTGAGTGTATTTTTCCCGATTTCATATCTTAATAAATCCTGGATACCCTTTTAACAGACTCTCATGGACTCACTTACGTCCTTTGAGGGCATCTCACATCTTCCTCTTATTTGCTGATTCCTTTTCCCATCCATAGGAACCGGAATGAAAGACAAATAATCCATCCTGAGCCTGCTTATCAAATTCAGGTGAACCAAGGCAGGAGATTCCGAAATCCAGCATCCCCAAGACCAGGACAATTGGTTAGAAAACTCACCCACAGCTATCAAGAAGTGGCACATGGTAGAGAAAAATTGTGAAAAAATGAAAAGGAAGGGTAAAATATTCATAGGAGAGACTAATTACATCAAGAGCCAAAACTGAAGAAGCAAGCCTGGAAGCCACGTACCTAAAGATGAAGCGGAGGCAGGAAGCTGTGAGTAGCAAGAGAGCATTTGTTCTGCCTTTCAGAATGCCAACATGTCATCAAGGCATTTTTCCCTCCCCACCCCATAGCCTGTCCTTAAATAGTTCCACCAGTTAGGAAGAACTTTTGCAGGCTTGCTATGTTTTCCCATCGCTTAGTACAGCTCCAAGAATTAAATTTAATGTTTGCAGTAAGAGAAACTGCCCCGTGGAAAATAATTCTAGTATATATAGTGGGACTAAGAAGAGAGTCATAAATCAAAGCGCGTAAGTACAACTTCCTTTGTCTCTATCGCTGGACTCTACAGAGCCCCAGGGTACTGTTTCCAAGGCAAGCAGCAAGCTTGCGCCAAACATCCAGGACTCTGGGCAGGAGAGCAAATGAAGACCCAGGTGGCCCATGCTTACATATCTAGATCTTATAAATCAAGCCAGCAAACCACTGAACTTTGCTGTATTCTCCTATCTTGATAAATATCCTTGTAGAGCAGCCTGAAGGGCCAGATTTGAGATAGGATCTTTCCTTCCAGCTCTGTACTGCTCCCAGCAAGGGTGGTGTGGGGGTGGGCAGACGACAGCCCACTACTCTTTTCTTTAGGCATGTCCTGACTGCCTCGCCACAGCCCAAGGGCACACAGAGGTAGAAATCAAAACCTGCATGTCTAATTCTATCTGGAAAATCATCCACCCTTTTGGTCCATCTTCCTCCCTCTCCTAAAGAAAAGTAGCAAAAGCCCTAAGCCTTGGAATCAGGCTCAGAGTCATTTGTTCTCAAAGGATGTCCCACTTCGATAGGCCACATGGCTTTAGATCCTAGGACTGCTCACTGGGAGAAGGGAATATCCACAGGAGATGGATGGGGCATCTTTGCTGGAACTGAAGTCCCTTACATGGTAGTGAGCCACTTTCCTGAGCCCTACACTTGCCTGGGACTATATTCGGTCTAACTATATGACCATCATACCACAACTTCTGAGTTCAGCACCTATAACTGAGACCTTGTACAGTGCAAAGGAGATATTTATCGTCTGATTCTTTACAGAAAGTGTGTTATACAATTCCCATATCGAAATATGTAGCACAAGATGGCTAGGCAGATAAGGTGAGCATTGGCTGCTCTTCTATAGGACTCGGGTTCGATTCTCAAAACCCGTATGGTGGCTCACACAACCGTCTATTTCAGTCATGGGAAATCTGACCCTTTCTTCTGGCCTCTTCAAGCACCAATCACAAATATGGTACACAGACATATATACAGGCAAAATACCTACATATATTAAATAAATTAATATGTTAAAAGATACGTGTGGTTTACACAGCAGTGGCAGCCCCCTTATTCATCACGGTAACAAAGCTGTAAAACAATTTATTCTGAATGAAGTTATTGGTCTTATTGTGAGGAGAGTGTTGTTTTGTTTTGTGTTTCATTTTATTTTGTCTTGTAATCCTCCTGCCTCAGCCAAATGAGAGCTGGGATTATAAATGTGCACTACCATGCCTGGTTAGGTGAGGGGTTGTATGTCTTGTCTTGTCTTGTTTTAAGAATTTAAACCAATCTCCCTATATCCTACCATTAAAAACAAAAACAGCACACCCCAAAAATACACTCATCCCTTGGTGTCATGAGACATTAGTACCAGCTTCCCACACCACGCATCCACACACTATAATCTGCAGATGCTGCAGTCTCTTATACATAATGAGATGTTCACATGCAATCCATACACACTCTCCTGTATCCTTTAAATCATCTTTAGACTACATATCACACCTAATACCACAAAAAGGCTATGTAAATAATAGTTACACTGTTTTATTTGAAGGATGACATAAGAACAAAGTCTGGACATGATGAGAAACAACTTTTTGTAAATATTTTTCATCTGTGGTGGTTGGCTGAATTTCTAGACACAGGACCCACTGTTTTAGAGGGATATATACATGTTCATCGTAACCCCAAACTCAGTGTAGTATAGGATTAAACTCAATGCCAGTGTGTTTTCTTTTCTGAATGGCCATGCTCAAATTTCCTCTGCTTTTCATCCCTCTGGGCATTACATCTTGATGCTAGGAAAAGCCACAGAGGTGGGAGGGGTCATCTGCAAATTGATCTTTCTCTGCTGTCCTCCGCTGGACTCAGATTGAATGTATCAGGTCTTTTCAAGGGGGCTTTTGTCTTCACTGGCTCCCTTGATGGAGTGCTGACAATCTTCATGTCTCCATCCGGTCTCTTATCCCACAGGACCACCTCTCCTCTCCCAGAACCCAGCCTAAGTTCTCAGTTCTCAGTTCTAATTCAGGAGATTCAGTCACATGCTCATACTGACTCCTAGCTTTGGTTAGTTCAGCCCCAAGTCATGGAGCTTAATGCCTTCACCCTACATCATAGCTACCTCAGTCTGGTTCTCTGCCTTGTTCTCCAACTCAAGCATGCAGGATTTCCACCCACAGGCAATTCCCCATGGGGGCCACGTGGAGACCTTATCTCGGGACCCAGTCTGCATCACTATACTGGCCATCCTCTTCCGTCTAACGAGTTGACTCTGTTGTATAGAACACGTTACTTAGAGGTATAGCCTAATCATGAATTCTAGGAGGATTGGAAATGATCCCTCTACTCTGGAATCTTAAAACTGGTCTGGAGCTTTGTTCTCCGCACCGTATCTTCACCCTCTTACCTCTAGCAGAGCGAAGTTATACCCCTCCAAATCGGATTCACTGGAGCCAATGAACTCTTTCTCTCCTTCCACAAACCACTGCCCTCACAGATGAAAACTGTCCTCAGGCTGTGAATTTGAAGGCCCAGTACTGAAATTCCATTCCTGTTTTGGATGGTACCTGCCTTGCGTCTCTCTAAAGCTACAGATGCTTGGGTGTCCAAAGAGAAAAAGCCAAATGCAACAAGAAATACACAGAAGAAAAATCTTGCCAATCATAACTTCTTGCAAACTATATTATCCACTATACAAGGTTCTTAATACATATAATATTTTTAATTGGTACATACTAATTATATACGTCTGTACCCAGTCTTTAGAACAGACACACACCTTGCAGACATTTAAAATAGATTATGGAAAGAAAGCCCTCAATAGATGGGATGGATGAGTAATAGGCTGCGTGGGAGTGAAGTCCAAGCTGGCAGTCTGGAGGAGGCCCAGAACGCACACCAGAAGGATGGACCAGCGCCTGTATCCCTTTCCTAAGGCTGCCAGGAAGGTACCGCAACTAGGTCGCATCACACATGGGCAATGGACTGCTCATAAATCACGAACATTGGGGTCGTGACATGCAAAGACCAGGTGTCAACAAAACCACTCCTCTGCTGCTATTGGAATGAGTCCGTCTGAGCCTGCCTGCCTTCCCACAGCTTGGTACAGTCTTTGTCTTGTGGACACAGGGTTTGGGTTTCCATGTCTCTTCCCATTCTCTCTACTCCACATGAGAAAAGTAGTAAGAGAAGAGAGACAGATGGGAAACATCTCACCATCCACATCAACACAATCCTGGAAGCCAGAGTTCAGAGCCATGGAGGTGGAGGATGTGTCCTGCCCAAGTGTGTCTTCACCGCCTCACATAGGGACTACTCATGATAGCTACTTAATAAACACTTGTTGAGTGAGAAAGTGAATTAGGAGGCAGTATTCTCTGGTATCTGGTGTTTAATTTTGTTTGTTTCTGGTTTCTTTCTTGGTTTTATTTTGTTTTGTTTTGTTTTTTGGGGTTTTTTGGGGGGGTTGTTTAGTTTTGTTTTGTTTTGTTTGTTTGTTTTTTACTTTTTAAGATAAGGTCTTCTGTAGCCCAGGCTGGCTTCAAACTGCGTATATAGTCAAGGATGATCTTGAACCCCTGGCCTTCCTACAACTTTTTCTCAAATGCTAAGGTTACAGGCATGTACCACCAGGCCTACCTGACTACCCTGTTGTCCACTTTTAACCAGCACAAAGAATAAAAGGAGGAAAAATATTTACTAGAAAATAAATCTAGGCTAGGAGCCACTCCAGGCAAGAGTCTTCTTGCCTCTAGAATGAGAAAACACATCAAAGAAGTTCAAGCCATTTTTTATGTACAAGTCAGAACTTTAATTTTTAATTTTATCTGAGCAGTTTACCACGAGGTGACATTCCAGAGACTAAAAAGGGACAGATCTGTCCTTAGGCAGCGGATCTCTGACTTGCCAGTCCGCTTCTTCCCTTTGGCCCTAGGTGTCAAAGACTTTAACCATGGTATTTCCTGCAAATGGCTTCCTCACTCCTCATTCATATAATTTATCCTGATCTGATGAATACTTTCTTCCAGTTGTAGTTTGGAATTACCCTGGAAGCTATGGACAATTAAGCAGTTTAAGGAGCTACGTTATGGAAATCTAATTCTGCCAAGGGTTCAGGATCCAGAAAAATAATCTATAATTCTGCCTAGCTGACCTAACTCCGTGAAGACAACATTCTTGTAAGTGTGAATCTTTAGAACGGACACGCACAACATAAACATTTCAAGTAAATTTCACAAGAAAACCGGGGCCTCAACTAGATCTACATTATAGCCCAAATAATTTTATCTTAATCAACTTACTATAGTCAGTGAACTATAGTAGCTAAAATTAATTAGGATTAAAGTGCTAAGATGGCCAAAATGTCTGAAAGGAATTTTTTCCTAAAGGCTGCCTTTTGTAAAGGAATTCTTACGGTCACCAGAGCTAAACTTCCTTATTGAGATAACATGAGTTTGTACCCTGAAGATTGAATCTTTAGAATGACTATTTTCTATTTAGAATTATTGTAGATACCTAGCTCAGAATGGGATGTCTGTTGCCTGTGAAGCTTAAGGCTGAGCTGTTCAAAGCAGCAGTTTGCTCAAGCTTTTGTTTGTGTTATACCGCCACCTGCTGGAAGCAGGGGTGAATCGTTTTAAAGACAGTATTCACAAAAGGTCATACTTTTTTTAAATGAGGTTTGACACATCACGAACCTTGATGGTGGACAAGATGAGTTCCAGAACACCTTGACTTGAGGAAAGATGGACTGAATCTTTGCTCTAAATCAGCAAACAGCCTCTTGGCGGCATTGGTCCAGGTGAAGAATTGACAAGAATCCTTTCCTAGAGCTCTCTTGAAGGACTACAGTGTGGCCTTCCTCTGCAAATGACATAGGGACAAAGGAACAATATAGTAGATCACAGAGCAAGGGCTAGCTCACAACCTGAGTGTGAAGAAGAGCAGCAATAGCAACAGAAGCCTCAGAACACAAACTTGGGGGGTTGTTCACTGTTGAGTTAACGCACACCTGCTGTGCAGACTGGGAGACTGTGGTGATGTGTCCTGACCTAGAGTCTGAACCTGGACATGGGAAGACACAACGCCTTTCTTCAGCTCGGTCTGTCTGGTGACACACTGTGCTTCACCCAAGACTGAAGTGGGTGTCCAAGGAAAAATAAAACCTCCAGGTCAGTCTGCCGAAAGGAACTGGAACAAAGACACAAGGAGGGGAGAGTGGGCCGCCTTCAGAGAGGTGAGGTTGGGGCTACACCCTGACAGTACTGGAAAGAAAGAAGAGAAGAGAAAGGGGAGAAAGGGAGGAAGGGAGGGGATGAAAAATGAGGGGAAAGGAAAGGAGAGGAGAGGGGAGGGGAGGGGAGGGGAGGGGAGGGGAGGGGAGGGGAGGGGAGGAGAGGAGAGGAGAGGAGAGGAGAGGAGAGGAGAGGAGAGGAGAGGAGAGGAGAGGAGAGGAGAGGAGAGGAGAGGAAAGGAAAGGAAAGGAAAGGAAAGGAAAGGAAAGGAAAGGAAAGGAAAGGAAAGGAAAGGAAAGGAAAGGAAAGGAAAGGAAAGGAGGAGGAAAGAGAGAAGAGAAGAGGGAGAGAAGAGAGGAAAGAGAGAGAGATTGCAGAGGTAGGTTGTGGTTGATATATTGTGCACCCCAATAAACTTATCTGGGGGTCAGAGAACAGAACAGCCATAACATTAAACATAGAGGATAGGCAGTGGTAGCACACGCCTTTAATCCTAGCATTCCAGAGTCAGAGATCCATCTGGATCTCTGTGAGTTCAAAGCCACACTGGAAACAGCCAGGCATGGTGACTCACACCTTTAATCCCAGGAAGTGATGGCAGGAAGCAGAAAGGTATTTAAGGTGTGAGGACCAGGAGCTAGTCTGGTTAAGCTTTTAGGATTTTGAGCAGCACAGTTCAGCTGAAGGCATCCTGAGGCATCCAGTCTGAGGAAACAGAATCAGCTGAGGAATTGGCAAGGGGAGGAAGCTGTGGCCTGTTCTGTTTCTCTGATCTTACAGCTTTAACTCAAAAACTGGCTCCAGGTTTGATTTTATTAATAAGACCTGTTAAGATTTGTGCTACAGCCGGGCGTGGTGGCGCAAGCTTGTAATCCCAGACTCAGGGGGCAGAGCCAGGTGGATCTCTGTGAGTTCGAGGCCAGCCTGAGCTACCAAGTGAGTTCTAGGATATATGCAAAGCTACATAGAGAAACCCTATCTCGAAAAACCAAAAAAAAAAAAAAAAAAAAAGGTTTGTGCTACAGTAGGTAGCTTCCAGGGCAGTAAATAAGCGTG
Organism: Peromyscus maniculatus bairdii; assembly: GCF_049852395.1. Taxonomy (NCBI): domain Eukaryota; kingdom Metazoa; phylum Chordata; class Mammalia; order Rodentia; family Cricetidae; genus Peromyscus; species Peromyscus maniculatus. The sequence continues at coordinate 16,129,506 of NC_134868.1, forward strand.
ACGGAGGAAACATGTCTGACAAATTGAGAAAACAGGACTAAGCTCCAGGACTCTGCTACAGACTGGGTACCTTCCTCCAAAATCTGATTGTTGAAACCGAAATCTCCACGGTGATGGCGTTTAGAAGCGGCACCCTCCGAGGTAACTAAATCACAGGATGGTGCTCCCGTGCGAAGTGAGCACCTCAGTGAAGGGATGAAGACACCAGAACACTTGAGACGCCTCTCCCAGGTGAGGGTGCCAAGACCAGCACGCAGCCTGCCCTGTGGGAGAGCCCTTCCAACCTCCCTACCTGGCACACTCGCCTCAGGCCTCCAGCCTCCAGAACTGCAGGGAACACATTTTCTGAGAATGAGCCATGGCTCTGTTAGAGCAGTTAGAACTGAAGGCAAGCCTTCGATGTTTGCCCTCTGTGGTACCAGGATTTTAAAGAGACGGAGTGCATGTTGTACCACTCATAGCCACTCAATTTATCTCTAGAATGTGGAAAGATAACTAATTAGATCCTCCTAATGTGTTGGGGCACATACAGGAAAGCTTAATACTTGTTAGTCCTTCTGCCAGAACACACCCTGATGGGATGGCCTTTGCTGTGGTAAAGTTTCAGTCACCACCATTCTTTTCCTGTGATACAAAGCAGCATGTCTGTGTGGGCTCAAAATATTCTCCCCCTAGACTGCCCACTTGCTGAGTAGAACTCGCCTGGGCCAAGTCCCTAGGAAGCTGGTCTCTGCTAGTGTGTAACTCACACACAGACTCGGAGGGCCGAAAGAGAAATGGGACTCAATGGGCTTCTAGTAGTAGTAGAAAGGGAAAGGGCCTCACCTCTGGAACAGCTGGATGGGGGCGGGGATTGCACACCTATTGGACTGCTTCCTTCTCCATTTCCACTGCTCCTGTTGGGGTTCGAACTCGGACTATGGATTTCTCCTGAGCAGGAGAGAATTGCCATCCCTGGCACTGGCTCATGCAGGACAGCTCCATGGTCATGGAGAACTGGGACAATCCCATCTTCACAGAGACCAGATGCCGTTTTTTTCCCCCAGAGCAGCAAGTAAAATGCCTTAGAAGAAATACTTGACTTTGTCCCAGGCTTGATCATGGCCACCCTCGGCCTAATTACTCTATCTAGTAAAGGAACTGTGATGGACAGCAGTGCAGAACCACATAGAGGGTGTGTGTGTGTGTGTGTGTGTGTGTGTGTGTGTGTGTGTGTGTGTGTGTGCATTTGCATAGCTCTGTGCCAGTACAGTAATAAATGTCCATGGCATCTGGTCACAGGACAAGCTCTGAGCTGGATGTATGGATTCCAGTTCGTACACATTTTCAGGAAGTCCAATTTCCAAATTAAAATGCCCAATATCTCTTCTCAATAATTCTGGAAACCTTGTGGGAGCAGTTGGCAGGAAAATCGTAATTTAAGGCAGAAGTTGTAAGCATTTGTCATTTGGAGATGCTGCTATCAGTGGGTACCAGGAAGCCCCATAGGTGAAAAGAGAGGAGAGGGGCACTTTTCTCCCCGACCCTGCAGAGCTCTGGGGACGGGATAAGGCCGCTGGAGGAGATGAGGTCGGTCTGTGCTCCTCCATCATATCAGTGAGGAGCCTTACCAGCAAACTCGTCCCTTATAAGATCCCCACTTCCTGCACTTGAACCCCATCAGGATTGGTAATAGGAAGTGGTCTCGCCGTATGCCCATTATTGATTGCCAGAATGATTTTAGGTGATCGTTCTCTCCAGGGGGAGAAAAAAAACTGCTGACCCTAACTCTAACACTAATCCCACCCTGGAAGAGCAGCTGCTGAATTTATGACGAGGGAAGAGCCTGCTTTCCAGCCTGATTTGGGAAAACAGACGCCCAGAGAATCTGTGTCCAGCTAAAGCCCACTGGATTACAACTCGGAAAAAGTAAAATAATGTAAAACTGTAGGATTGTCCTGAACTGCCTGTTTTTGTTTTGCACTCTTATCTGACCTTGTTTCCATTCTGCAGTAGTGGGAATGAAAACTAGGGCTTTGCGTGCGTGTGTGCGTGCTAAGGGTCCCGTTGTTGCCCAAGTGGAAGACACAACTCGGAGAGGAGGTGGCTGGGTCTTACGTGGGGTCATTTACAGGGTGGAGCATGGATTAAGTTGTGCATGATGGTGAGATGAGAATGGGCGACCCAAGGGCTGGAGAATGGCCCAGCGGTTAAGAGTGCTTGCTACTCCTGGGAAGAACTCAAAATCAGTTCTCAGAACCCATGCTGGGTAGGGATGAGGTGTGGCTCACTACCACCTGTAACTCCAGCTGCAGGGACTCTATGCCTTCTCCAAGCTTCTGTGGGAACCCATGAACACGCACGCACGCGCGCGCGCGCGCGCACACACGCACACATGCATTCACATAAATGAAAATAAAATAAGTCTTTAAAAAGAGAGAGAGAATGGGCAAGTCAGGAAGAAAGCCATGGTGTCACCACTCACAGCATTTGACAGGACAAGGACAGGAAGACTTCCCAAGGGGCAACGACAAGGACAGTTGAAATCCAAGCCTGTGACTGTATCTGCATGATCTGCCTGCCAAAGAAAGAAATGGAAAGGCAGTGCTGTCAGTTTGAAGTTGGTAGCCATGGAATCAACGGGTCAGCCAGGCAGAAAAATGCATCAATCACGTCCTCACAGTCCTACAGGAAGGCAGGTCTGGGTGTGTCCTATGACAGTAAAAAACAATAAGCCAAGGGGGGCTGCAAAGAGCACCAGCTAGGTAAAAATGGATTGGCCTACTTCCTCTAATTCCTTCTTGGACCCTTAAAGCCACTGAAGCAAAGAAGGGGATGGGAGGGATAAGGAGAATAAAAAGAGAAGTTGCTTTCTACCTTCTCCTCAGTGTGCTCTGGAATCGCAATGAGAACTGTGGAGGAAGGGAAAAAGGGAGGAAGGGAAGGAGGAAGGAAGGGAGGGAAGGAAGGAAGGGGAAGAGACGAAACTTGCAACTGGGTGAAAATTAAATTTGTGACTATGACAAAGTGAAATTTTTTAATTCCCTAAGGGGGAAAGGAAAGGTTCTTTTCGGTTTAAATTCATCCCCAGCCAAGATCTAGAAGCTGTTCAGGATGTCCCCCAAAGAGTGGGGACAGGTGACCTGGCAAATTGTTGGCAAACAGTGATAAGGGAGAAACAGGTCTCCTTCTGCTTCTGCCCCACCTAGTCCACACTGATCGTTAAACAGCCTGTGCTATGTTTTCATCTATTACGTAACGTGAGCTGCTTCTCTTAGGAAAGGGAGTTGGGTGGGCGACGGGACAGAGGACAACACGCGCTGGTCACTCGTGAAATAATTCGTGGTAGAAGCACATCCTAGAATCTGACGACAAAATTCCAGCTGCTGATTGTTGACACTTGATTTAGGCATTGGAGCACGGGGAGATTTTTAAAAATAGAAGAGAGTGGTGAGTCCATTTCAGCCACAGAGTAACAGCAGCAGGACCAGGGAGATAGTTTCAGGACAAAGTGAATGATCTTATTTGAATAGAAGAATTAGAATCTTCATTCCATGGGCCATTACAGTTGGCATTAATGTCAGAAATACAGTGTGGAGGCCATACCTAGTATGTTAAAACTCATATTTTTAAACCATGGGTTCTGTTATTTAAATAAAACCATAGAAGGTTTTGAGTAGCAGTGTATAGCGTAATCCTGTTGATGGGATATACTGGCCAGAATAGTTGGAGTACAAAGAAAATGAATGCATTTTATTGGTTAAGTGGTGAATGTTATGTAAGTGCTAAAAGGAAAGATTATGACTGTGGGAAAGAAATAAAACCAGATGAAGAGATGACTTAGAGGTGAAGTAGGCAAGACTCTCGTGATGGCTGGTAGATGGCTGGTACATCTTCGTAGACTTGTACCTATGAGTACATGTGGTTCTAGAACCATTGTCTACCAGATATCTACAAAAAAATCTCCTTATTTGTTAGACAGACCTAGAGATGGCAATGGGATTGGCCAGCTACACTGACAAACTCACCTATAACTCAGCTGTGGAAACGATGAAGCCATGTGCACCAGCAGATGAAGCCTTGGCATATGTGACCTCCATTTCCTCGGAAATGTTGAGATCATCTATTGGCTGGTAGAGACAGGGACAGAAATAGATTGGTCTCCTCTGCAGCCTCCAAAAACCATGGGAGATGCTCTGTCCTGGGCCCAGCAGTTAGACAGCAGGTGTCATATCAGCCATCACTGACACTCTCTTCCTCAGCTCTGCAACGGTGAGCAGAAGACAGCACCCACTAAAACGAACATTACTACAAGTTTTGCCACTTATAGTGACTGTCACAGCCAGGCAACATGATGAAACATGCAATTGGGCTTCGTCTCCCCTTTCAATATCTCTATGGGTACCCTCGTGTGAAGTAGGGGAAGCTTCCTACACATTCCTCAAAATAATTCTTTATGCAATGCATTTGTCCAAAGCGTGGTTTATTTTATCATCCTGTGCCTTGGGAATGACTGTCAATTACTCTTGCAAAGCTTCCTGTGAGTTGCAGCCTCTAGATCAAATTAGATACCAACCCAGACATCCTGAAGAGGAGAAAAAATCAATGTAAATAAATGTAATTTCTAAATAAAATATGCTTTTACCTAATTGAAAAGCCATTACCAATTAGTCAAATACAACTTTAATCAGACATGAATGATTGAGGAATTCTATATTTAGAAGAACACAGGCTGGCATTTTAAAAACCCTCATGTCTCATGCCATTAGCCTTGAAAACCTTTTACCAGGTAACTGAGGTGTGCGTTTTAATCCCCAGTATCAAACCAAGAATAAAATTATTTTAATTATGGTCAACTGGGTAAGGAACATTGACGGTCTAATTGCTGAGCTGTAATTCTGTATTCTGTCCCTGGGAGACCCACACCTGAGCCAAGTACTTCAATAATTCATTAAAGCGCTTCCCTGTGCATCAATTATCAAATCATGGGCCTTGATTACTTTACTTAGGGAAAGTTACCCCTGTGAAAAAGACTTTACCAATCAACAAAACACAGGGAGGAAAGAAAAAAAAAGCTTTCAACCTACTATATCAGCTTTTAAAAAAAAAAATCTACTCATCAAAAGCAATATGCAAAATGATGACAAGAGCCACAACTCACCAACTTTACACAGAACGATAACGTGTGTAGGTTAGGGGTCCTTGTCTCCCTAACTCTGGTTTCTCCAAAAGCTCATTATGAAGACTGTACTGGCTGCCTTTCTCTTTGTGACAATAAAATACCTGACAAGAAGCAACTTAAGGGACGGAGCGTTTACTGCAGCTTACGGTTAAAGAAGGGATAAGGTCCATCATGGCGGAGAGGCAGGAGACAGTGGCTCACACTGCATCCACAGTTAGGAAACGGAGTGTAGGGCCAGGCTGTGAAACTGCTAGGGTCTCCTCAGTGAGCCACTTTCTTCAGAGAGGCCCCGCCTCCCAAAGGTGCCACAACCTTCTCAAATCATGCCACCGTCTGGAAACTAAGTGTTTGAGCACATGAGCCTCTGGGGGACATTTCACATTCCAATTACAAGAATTAATTACTTCAGTTTTTTACAGTTAAGGATTCTTATTTAAATTTTTTCATACAATGCATTTTATCACATTCCTTCCCCTCCCCAACTCCTTCCAGATCCTTTCCACCTTCCAAGCCAACCTATTTCACGGTTCTCATTCCTCTCTCAAAAAATAATTGATTGGATAATCAAGATAGAGACTAGCAAAAGGAAGCAAAAAGTGCACATGTGCGCGCACGCACATGCACACACGGAATCCATTTTGTGTTGGCCAACTACTCCTGGGCATAAGACTTACTCTGGAGTGTGGTTGATATACCTACCCAATGACAAGCCATTGGGTCATACAGATTCTCTCTTTCCCAGAAGGTAGCAGGTGAAAATAGCTTCTTGGTTAGGGATGGGACTGCATCTTCTTCTCAATACAGGGATTTTGCCTGGTTTGAGCCTGTGCAGTTGCTGTGCATGCTGTCACAGTCTCTGTGATTTCATGTGTCTGTGAGTCCTATTTTTGTTCAGGGAGATACTCTTTCCTTTGAATCATCCATCACCTCTGGCTCTTACAATCTTTCTGGTTCCTCTTCCCCAGAGATCCCTAAGCCTTGAAGGGAGGGGTTTGAGAACGACATTTTTCAAACCTCAAATGTGGTCCAGGATGCATGGTCCAGAATCATGTATTTTTAAGTTTTGTTTTCCTATGATGCTGAGTTCATTGTCTTCAATAAGTATAGCAGATTGCCAACTGACATTTTTCCAATACGTTCAACTTTGGTAATTTATAGTTATTTTCACATTATTGCATGACTTCATTCAAAAATACCAATGTGGGAAAAATCACAAAAGAAAGAAAAAGCCAATGGACAATGTTTACAAGGGTCTAAAGATAGAAAAACAAAACTAAGATAACCTCAAACCTAACTTTTGTATGTAGAAAACTCACCCCATAAATGTTGGTTTGGTGGCAAATCAACTACATATTTTAAAAAAATAGAGAAAAACCTTCATTTTTCATCTAAGAAGCGACCTTGTTAATCCTGATGCCAATAAACAGAAACAGTTAAGATGAAGTTTAGTGTCTCTTCCTCCTCCATTGCAGGGTTTTCAGTTTGTTGTTGGTTTGTTTGCTTTGCTTTTGTTTTCCATGATTTTTCTTCCGCTTTCTGTTCTGTTTTCTTAAGTCAGGGACCCCTGAATCACCTAAGTTGGCTTCTAAGTCCCCACATAGACAAAGATAGCCTTGAACTTCTGATCCTCCAGCTTCCACCTCCCCAGTGCTAAGATCACACAGGCTCCACCATGCCTGCTGTAGGCAATTCTGGGGGTGGGAACCAAGGCTTTGTGTGTGCTACACAGCTTTCTGTCAACTGAGCTGCATGCCCAGCCATAACTTTCCTTCCTGTTCTAATTCTCCTGCCTATGATAAAGGTAATTTCAAGTAGGAAAACTGTCAGATTAGTTACAGTCAGAGAAATATAAAGCAGGAAGGAATAACTCACGGATGGAACAATCAATCTTAAATAGATGAGGCTACCTCCATGGGGCTCACTAACTCATACTAACGAGAAAGTCAGTGTATTCACCTCCTATAACCATTATCTTTGTCAACACTTTTCTTGATACTGTAGTTTGGAGTGGACTTTAAGGGCCCACGATGACACTAGTACTGAGCACAGGGGTGTATATCTCAGTCAATCTGTAGTTGACAATTACTACTGTGTCAGCTGTACAAAGGAACACATGCAAACTGAGAACTCGGTCTAGTGGGCATGTGCCAATGTTCGCACAACGTGGAAACAGTTGGAACATTTGCAATGGGCAGAGAACGAAGTGAGGGTCTATGGGCGCAGATGGGTGGGATTCAAGTCCTGACTTACACCTACTCCCTCCCACCTCCTACATTGTACTTGAGATCTCTTTGACAGTGATCTGGAACTTTTATCCTTGAAAAAAATGGATCATGGACTCAGATAAAAAAAATTATTCACAGTGGCAACAGAAATGTAAAGTACCCATAGGGATGGAGTCACCAGCCCAGCAACATGTAGCAAATGTCTAGGGAGCTAAGCCCAGCAGCATCAAGATGTTGTCTCGTGGATGCACTGTGCTCAGCTGCCCTGTACAGACTGTCTCTGGTGATGGAGGGAAGAAGGCATTCTCTTCTTCGTTACTGTCTGCTACATATGGACAATTCTTTGAGCCATAGAAAGCTCTCCTAACCAATTTCTTCAGTTTAAATGCAATGGATCGGACTTGTTTGCAACCAGGGTGTGCGATACATTAGGAGAAGAAAACAAATTTTAAAGTGTAGTTTCCTTACCTATGAAGCAGGAGGATCAAATGCAAAAGACAGACTTGATAGACTAGAAATGGCTTGCCTTTTCCCACTTCTCACTCCTACCTACATACAATGATTTCTTCTCCTGTATACAAATAACTTGTACAGTCACCAGATTCCGTAGAGAGGCCGTTTGCCCTTCAAAAAATACCTTTTCCACAAGTATAATAAGGTGCGGTCATTAAACGTGGGGGAAAGACATTTACAAGCAATCAAGTTAGCCCATCATTAAGGGAATAAATCAGTGAAGGGCTAGACAAGCCTGAAATAGATTACCCAGCCAGAGAACCTGTCGATAAGTAGAGGAAAACTTAATCAATTTAGAGTTTGTTTACTATCCCTGCTATAACAAGGCCAAATGGCTTTGTAATTTAGAGGTAGCCATTGCAGGATGGTGTGACAGCTAGAGAGTTCGTTATAACGGAAACACTACAGACACAAGTTTATATTTTGCCTCAATAAAAAGGGTCATAAAAGATAGGAGCAAAACATCTGTAGCCCACACCATTTAAGAGGAGATTCAAGGCCTGCCCTGTGATCCAATCTATGTACAACAGCGTTGCTAGAGGCTCCGAGTGATCACACCTGTCATCTCACAGACCATGTAAATACTGAAGAAGCAGAGGCTATCTGAAGTTGCTAATCTAATTCAGACAGTGTTAATGCTATGTCAGCCTAAAGACAACACAGAACCCTCAGACACTCTGCTGCTAGCATGAGAGTGCCATGGTGATGGCCTTCTGCCAGAAGTCTAACTAATGAATAAAATATTTCTATGCTCTCGAGAGTCTTAAATAAACTGTGAGCCACTGGAGTCACGGAAGCAGAGAGATATGAAGATTGTGAAGAATGTACTGCATACATGTGTGGGTACCAACAAAGAACTAGGAAGTTAACAGGGTGTGAGAAAAACAAAGGGAAATTTTAATGTCTAAGGTAAAAATTGAATTTTCGTGAAAATCTGTTTTAGTCCAATTTTCAAATGCCATGGTGTGATAGATGTTATCTTTATTGAAGATCTTTCCAAAATATGGAACTGCTATATTTTCTGTCCTCACAGTTGAGTTAAATAAAAATTCTAACACACTTTTCTCATCTTGAAAATACAATACCTGTTTGAAAATGTTAAATTGCTTTTGAGACAGAGAGTTAAGTCTAAACATCAAAAGGCCCCAAAATGCTAACAAAAGAAAAATTATTTTGTCTTCTCTTTGAAACAGAAAGAATGACTTCTTGACGTTTAGCACAAACTCTTTCGGGTTAAACCTGAAAAGATTTTCTGTGAATATTTGCAATTGTTCAAAAAGATTTTAGAGAACAGCAACAACTGTGTGTGTGTGTGTGTGTGTGTGTGTGTGTGTGTGTGTGTGTGTGTGTGTGTGTGTGTAAATATATTGCACACTTCTGAGGACCAGTTGTCTTACCTTGATAGATATGAGCCTAATTTAGGCTCCAGAATCCAAGTATAGAGATTTAAAATACTTTCAAATGCTTTAATAGTCTTGATACCAAAAATAAACACATCATCAATAAGTAAATTAGAATGCTTTTTTAAAAAGTATAAAGTGGATTTAAAAGTATCAAGCAATATTGTTTATTTGTCTTTAGTGTTCTACTTCCAAAGATGTAAAAGAATTTCTATTGGTGCTACATTTTATCCCAAGATTTTGAATGACTAAAATTATCATACTTAATTCAAAACAATTCTTAATTTCTAGTCAGATCATCATCATATGGAAAATCACTGCATTTGAATTCTACTGCCAGCTTAGCTTACAATCCATCAATTCAATCAATTTCCAGTTCTTTTCTAAAGCTCTTTTTTATTTCCGGAGACAGGGTCTGAGTATGTAGCCAAGGTTAGCCCTTGAACTCACGCCCCTCCTGGGTCAGCAGCCCCCCTAAACACTGAGATTAAGGCACGTGCTGCTATGTCTGTCTGTTCAGGCCCAAACAATTTGAGCCTTTGTCTTTCCTCTCTCCTAGTTGCTTTGTGGCACGAAGCAGTTCTCACATGAGGGTAATCAAATCTGCAGAGAATTAATAAGCAGCAGAGACTTCTCACTCAAATCCAGTCCTCTCCGTTTGTCTCTCTCCCTCTCTCTCCAAGGCAAAGTATTTCCGAATTAAATTATTTAGATTCATCTAAACTATGCTTGCTCCATAAACTACACTAAATCCAAATGGGTTAAAGAAATTGCCATCTTTAGGATTTATAGGAGCTGATTTCGTATCATTTGCCAGAAAACTTGACAGAAATGATTCAAAAGAGGAAGGAGTCTGTCTCTTTGTCAACTCGTGTCTTGGAGAGATCTCAGCCGATCCTGGCAGGAAAAACGTGCCCTCGAGAGTAGCTTGGTTCATGGCAGCAGCTGTGTGAGGCAGCGGAACTTCGAGCTAGAAGTGGATACCGGTGGAATGGGGAATACAATCCAAAGTCCCTCCCCCCACTAACAATCTCCTTCTGCCAGCCAAGTCAGACCTCCTCAAAGCTCTTTATCCCTCAACCTAGACCCTCAAAGTTGGGAACTGAGCATTCAGACCAAGAACCTGTGGAAGACGTTTCAGATTTGAACCATGACAAAGTCTAACACTGGCCTTAACCTTCAGACATCCCCAAACAAGGAAAGCAGCATCTTTTCTAACTGAACCCCTCTGTCCCTGTACACAATGACATGATCTGGGGCATCATTTCCCGGGGATGACTTGAACAGAATCATCCTTTCTGTATTCTTTGCAGGCCTCCCTCAGAGTACAGCAGAGCTACTCAAGTGAAGACTTGCCTTCCTTAGGTTAAAGCCAGATGCTATGAATGAACCAATATGTCTGATGACACTTTCATGGCATGGATACCAATTCTCAGAAATGCCAGTTCACAATGTGGAATCACATTATACCATGATCCACTTAAAGATAAACTAAGTCTGAAGAAACAAGTGAGGCCTTTGGCCCATGACTGAATTGATTCCATTCAGCAAGTATCAGTCATTTCTCCGACTGAGAGTGCAGGCTGGGGAGAGAGAACAATGGGTAGTGAGAATTTTCCCTTATATCATTTTTTCCCCATGGTAGTAGAATTACATGAATTTGTCACTTTGAGAAACACAGGGTTATAAATCCCTCCCAACCAAAAAGTAATTCCCCGGACTGGTTCAGTATAACCGAAGTAAGCCGTGAGGGGAGGGCGGCTCTCGGAGAGCCGGTGTGCAATGCCAGCCATCTGGTAACAGGCACGAAGGGACAGAGAAGAACGGCTTCTGCAAGACCAGCTCCCCGACTTGGGAAGTGCACTTACTCTTTGTCTCGATTATTTGCAGCCTGACGATTGTTCCCAGCAGTGAAAGGCAAGCTCACCCTCTGGGAATGGGTTCAGATATAAATGACTGAGAGCCTTGTCAAAGGTCCCCCATAGCTGACACCGCCCCGCTCCACCCCCATCCCCTCAAGGGCACTTCATTTTCACTTTATTACTTTTTATCCCTCCAAAAGAAGGTTAATGTCCAGGGGGGTAAAATATCATTATAAATGGAAGCTCTTGACGATAGGTCAAAACATCTGTCCTATTTCACCCCTACTCTGATCCCTTCCTCGCTCCCTCTTTCCGATCCTACCCTTTTCTAGAACTGCAGGATTCCAGCCCACTGTTTTGATATTTTTAGTGGTTGGGGTCAGGGCTGCTGTAAGACCTCAGCTGAACAACCCTTAATGAACAAGTGCAAGCCCGGGAAAGCGACGCTGTATTGTCTGTTTACTCTGCTCTTGACATGACAGCTGACAGCTTGCCGTGTTGGGGGAGAGGAAAGGCCCTGACTTCTGAGAGCCATTAAATGCTTTGCTTTGCTTTGCTTCCCTCGTGAAAGTCAGGTGTGCTCACCCAGCACTCTCTTCCGTGATATGGTATTGTGAAAAGGGCCGTCATCTGGATTTCTTGGGAAAGTTAAAAGAAAGAAATCACAATGACAGGGCCTTCCTTCTTCAGAAACTCCAATGTAATGAAAACGTACAGAACACACCACCCAAAAGAAATGGCAACTCTCCTTGAAGTAACTTTCACGAGGCAATTCTGGTTGGCAACATAAAAACCAAAGACACATACAGAAAGGCAAGAGATTGCGAGTTGCTACAACTGATCATCAAAATCCCCAAACCGTACTCACTTACTACCTTGCTTGACCCTCAGATGTCTGTAAAGCTGTGTGGCAGCGGCTATTGCCTCCACTTCACATCAGCCAAACCTTCGAAGCTCAGAGACACTCAGTTACTCCTCACGCTGGAGAGGAGCACACCTGGACTCCAGCGGCAATCCATCCTCCAAACTTGGAGGGACGGCCATTTACCTGGGCGGGGTTGACTAACGTTTGAACTCCATAAGACTCTTTAGTTATTATTCACCTTTTCCTCTAGCTGCATCCTTAGAAACGTCTAACAGAAGCCCTCTTCGATTTGGTAGGCATAATGGTGACTGTGCGAGTGTCCACATATTAAAATGAACGTGCTTTTAAAAGAGAAGTCGATTTACCCAACACTATTTAAATTAAAAGATGCTAAATGTGGCAATGTTCTCACTCCAGCTGCCATGGGTCAATTATGCGAGGTCTCTATTTCTAGATTATAATTAGATTCACTAGAGACTGATTAACCTCCGGGAAGAGTTATAGTTTTACATAAAAGCAAAGTGGAAAAAAAAATCTAACACTTTCAGTCATAAAAAGTAATATTTAAAACAAAGATAAAACAAAAATAAAATTCTCCTTATTCATATGCACATAAGAATCAAGTGCTTATAAAACTCTGGTTTCCTTGGCCTTCTTGAGTTGATCCAGTCCTATAAACAAATTCCTGGACTTGACATTTGTTTAGATAGCTTCCCAACCACACTTACGCTGGTCTATGGATGAGAGGAAGTAGACTTGCAGAGAGTCTGCATTGGGATTTGCAGAATGGCACAGTCACCCTCCCTGCTGCGGGCCTTGACAGGAGTGTTATTAACAGTAGATATAATGAAGTTCTGCCTTTAAAAATCACTGAGAGTGATAATTTACAGGGTAAATTTTTGCTAGCTTTTATTTTAATATCCATTTGTTGCCTCTTATTATTTGTAGCTTAAGCAAAAACTCATTAGTAGAGGCCTGAAGTGACCGATGTGAACTTGTGAACTATTCTTTAATTCCTTGAGAAGGCAAGTTTGCTATCAAATCAGTAAAAGGATTTGTTTGTTTTTTTAATTCTCAGTTTGTGTAAAGCCAGCATATTCATATATCACTTGTGAAATGATCTCTTCCTCCTTCTATGATGGAATGTAAACAGACCCAGTCTTGTGCAGGTGTAGTGAAGGTAACACAGCCACAATATATGAAACTGTGAAAGAATACACAGCATGCTAACTTAAACAAATAAATGAATATGTAAATACAGGAAGAAATAAAAAACATACAAACAGAAAGCAATCGAGGAAAGAAACTTGGTATCAGCACTTGGCCTCCACACACAGTATACACATGCAGAAATGTTCACACCCTCACTAGCATGCACATACATCACACACACACACACACACACACACACACACACACACACACACACAACAGTTGTTGGGCTTGTGCGCATCCAAGTGGTGAAGCACTTACCTAGCTTTCATCAGGTAATTCCTGAATTCAATCCCCAGTGTTCCAGGAAGTAAATAAATATGTGTGTCATGAATAAATAAACAAAACATATATGTATGTTATAAATAATCACTGTGTTCACTACAAAGAAATATGTTTCACACAAATCCTAAAAGCTGAGCACTTCAGAGAAATTCAAACCCACAAAATATAATAGTGCTATTTGAATGTTCAATCCAAAAACACCGTAATTATTATATGGAGAACAAAGTTTGAATTCCAAGCAGCTGACTGACAAGGGGACACTAGGAACGCGGTCACCCCATCATCTGTCTTCTAGATTCCACAGAATGGAAGTTGCTCAGAGGACTTCATCAACGACTTCAGCTTGAGAAGCGGTGGCCATTCACCTGCTCCATCCTGAGTCAATCAATGTCATGAAATACTCAACAGGATTCCTTATTTCTCTGTCCACCCTCTGATTCCAAGCCATTCCTAGAGATGGTAATTCACAGATTATCTTTTAATAAGAACGTGCACGCCTTTAATCCCAGCACTCAGGAGGCAGAGACAGGAGGATCTTTGTGAGTTTGAGGCCAGCCTGGTCTACGGAGTGAGATCCAGGACAGGCACCAAAACTACACAGAGAAACCCTGTCCTGAAGAAGAAAAAACGGTGGGGGAGGAAGAAAACTAACATTTTTCTACCCAATCACATTCATGGCTCTAAATTCTCTGAAATTCTGAAGGCTGAATATTCTGTTTTCATGCAGCTTTGCTTTTCCCAAGGACCTGCTGTGCTTTCCAAGGTGTGTGATTAAGCCTCTCTGGATCTTGCTGTCTTTCTCAGAGAGCTTGGATTGGTTTGCAGCTAGCTAAATTCCCTCTGCTAGTGGTGCAAATGTGATGAGTCAGCTTCTTTTCAGTCTTTCACTCTGGCTGGCAGGATCCAGACTAGTGTCTCCTTCCCAGTGGCCCAGCAGGAAGCTCTGGGCTCAGAGGGTGACAAGGACAGGTGACACCTCCCTCTGACAGATGTGGCTTCTAAAACAAAACCACATCTTGGTTTCATCATTATTGAAGACTTCATCATCAATCACCTTGTTATCTTCTCTTCTGATCAACCTCTTTGGTCCTTCCTACTTAGTCTCAAATAAATGACTATATATTGTTGGTAGGTCTTTGGTCTTGGGGGGGAGTGCCACCCAGCTCCCAAACAAATTCATACACAGAGGCTTATTTTTACTTATGAATGCCCAACCTTAGCTTGGCTTAGTTTCTAGCCAGCTTTCCTTATCTTAAATTATCCCATCTACCTTTTGCCTCTGGCCTTTTCCTGTTCTCTAACTTCTGTAAATCTCACTCCTACTCTGTGGCTTGCTGTGTAGTTGGGTGGCTGGCCCCTGGAGTCCTTCTCCTCTGGTTCCTAGCCCTTAGATCTCTCTTTCCAGATTTCTCCCTCCATATATTCTCTCTGCCTGCCAGCCCCGCCTATCCTTTCTCCTGCCTTGCTATTGGCCAGTCCTTTATTAAACCATCAGGTGTTTAGACAGGCACAGTAACAAAGCTTCCCAGAGTTAAATGAATGCAACATAAACAAAAGTAATACACCTTAAAATATTCTACTGCAATATAGCATTGTTCTTCAGACACCTTGATGATTCCTGACACTATCTTTATGCAGAGTGATGAAACCAACTCACATGCAAAATCAGGTTCAGCTTTGAAGCATGGGGCAAGTCAGAGTTGGAAAATGAACTAAAAAAAATATTAAAATTTGTGTACCAATTGAACTTCCTTACAAATTTTCAATCAGTTTATAATGTCACATTATATGAGTGCTTATATTTTTTTTTTTTTTGTACCTTCTCATAGGTACCTGCTTCAAAGGGCAATAAGAAAAGATATTGCAGATTCAGGAAAATGTCAGCAGTCAGCACCATCATTCTGAGGCGGGACCATTATTGCTTGTTGTTCTTAATCATTTACTAGAAACGGAAGAAGCATCTTCGTCTCTCTGTAAACTGATAAAACAGAAAAGTTCATTGACTGTGGCTTTCACTCCTCTACCTGCTGGGCTTTACAACAACTTCAAATTAAAAGTGGGCAGGACAGGGAAACAATAAAGGTCCAACCTCATCGGCTCTTCTGTTCTTCCTGGGGAAGTAGATTCCAGTGTTTGGGTTTTTTGGGTTTTTTTTTTTCCAAGCCTATTTTTGAGAAACCACTTTCACAGCTTTTAAAAGAAAATGTCACTGTGCCTCTGGTGCAGGCGAGGGGGAATCTAATTTCATTACACTTAAGTGCCTGGCTCCCCATTACCCTCCATAATAGTGTAACATGCTATATTATAGGGCTTTAATAAATAGGAAGGATGTGGGTTGCAGCACATTTTCGAAGAAACCAAATTACTTTGAGTCACACATCTGCTTCTTCAGTTCATCCTATTTGCCACCATTTCACAACCTAATTACAGGATTTTCTGGAAACTGCTGTCCGGCGGTAACTGGATGACCTGCTTTATGTAGCAGAGACAGCCAGGCAGCTCCCCTGGCTTCAGACTTCATCTCTGTTACCATGTAATTGCATTGGACTTCCATGCTAATCCCTGTAGGCGGGAAGCAAATGAAATATTATAATTACCCTTTATTCCCTTGCCCCCGAAGCATGGATTAGGGCAGCGAACATGCAAAGGAAAGACGAGGAAGACTGTCTCGAAGAGTATTACTGATGGTTTGATCAAAGGAATAAGGCTGGTCTCATCCCAGCCTTTTGCCTGGACATAAGCAGCAGCAGCCGCAGCAGCCATAGTCTCTTTCAGTTAGTGAAGTTGAAGTTGTCTCTTTAACTCAGGATCACCATGGGGCATGGTGGAGAAATCCTGGGAAATGGCCTGTTGTATCAATAACATACAAACAAACGTGTGTTTGCATGTGTGTGCAAGCGCAGGTGTGCACGTGTGGGAGTGTGTGGGGACATGTGTGTACTAGGCAGAGAAACTGGAAAGGATTGGCCGGAAGGAAAGAACAGAAGGCCATTAAAATCCAATGTATCTAAGCCGGGCAGTGGTGGCGCACGCCTGTAATCCCAGCACTAGGGAGGCAGAGGCAGGCGGATCTCTGTGAGTTCAAGGCCAGCCTGGGCTACCAAGTGAGTTCCAGGAAATTCTTTGAGTCTAAATACTATTCATGAGCTTATTTTGAAATAAAAACATAACAATGCTTTAAAAGACAGGTCAATTTTGAGGAAAGAAATGACTCCTTACATTGTTTCTTTAGTGCTTGGGGGGAGTTGGTTCCATGTAACTCAACAGTAGCCTCTGCTAACTTGTTATACTGGATTGCTCTACAGGCAATCCTTTTTGTTTTAATGTAAGTTACTTTTGGTTGGTTTGTTTGAGACAGGGCTTCTTTGTGTAGCCCTGGATGTGCTGGAATTCACTCTGTAGCCCAGGCTAGCCTCCTGCTGCCTCTGCCTCCCCAGTGCTGAGATTAAAGGCATGTGCCACCGCTGCTCAGTCTAAGTGTACGTTTTTAGGGTTTTGGTTTTGTTTCGTGTTTTTTTCATTAAGTTGCCTTAATTTCTAGCTCTCTCTTTGTATGTTCTAAGATAGGAATAGACTCTAACATCTTGTAAAGTGTCTTTTAAACTGGACTTCCTGCGAGTTATTTATAAGTATATGATTCACATATAATTTCTCAAAATTCATTCTTCAACAGCTCTACCAGATTCATGATTTAAAAAAAAAATGATTTGATTCCCTTTAACCAAGTCATGCCCAATAAAAAAGAAACAACTGTTCTCAACATCCAAGTGCCAACTTTGACATTTTGCTTAGAGCTGGAGATACAAGATTGAACAAACTAAGTAGCATGTCTAGAAAAGGAGCATCCAGGAAAGTAAATATAGCCTGACAAAAATGTAAGCAGTATGCAAGAATTTGGATCAAGGTAAGGGGGTGGAAGAATTAGGGGAACCACTTTTAATATTCAGGAAGTCCTCTTTCATATGACACCATTTGAACAGGAACTGTAGTAATAGAGCAGGCCATACTACTGATGAGGAGTGGAGCAGATTCCAAGAAGACCTCTTTCTAGAACATATTTGGTCTCTCCAGAAATAGCACAGAAAAGAAACCACTTTGGCTGCAGCAGAAGGGGAGCTAAGAAGCATTAGCAGATATTTAAGCTGGAGAAAAGGCATGTGGGGTATTCGAGAATTGTGAATTCCCCGTGCTTTGAGAAGCCATTGGAGGAGTATCTGTGGGATCCCTGTGGACAATCAGGTAGTCAGAAAACAAAAAGGAAATTCTGAGGGACCGGGCGATGGATCGTATGGTCAGATTTTTTTCCAGGGAATTCCTCTAAGTAGGCTCTTCATTTAAGTAGGGTGATGGCATGGTGTTTCCTGAGAGGACAACCATATGTTGAAAATGACAGGAATGTGAGATGCCTGCCAAGGAAAGCAGGGGGTACTGGATGGGGCTGGTCAAGTGAGACTATATGTGTCGGAGGAGGTGAGGCCTTGGGGTGGGGCTGCCCTAAACTTTTGGAGTTCACATTGTGGTGCTATATGTACTGAATGCCAGGCCTGAAGCTATGGGATTTATTGTTTGCCCTGCTAGGTTTTGATCTCACTGTGATCCAATCTTTCCTCACTATTTTCTGTTCCTCCGGGAATGGTAATGTTTACATTGTAGCATTGTATATTAGAAGTATATAGCTTTTTTATTTTATAGGGACTTACAGATAGGTGTTTCTCTTGAGTCTCAGAAAAAGACTGAATTTTTGAACAATGTTAGAACTTGTAAAACTATGGGGACTCCTGAAATCACGCTGAATATATTTCTGCGTTATGAGATGGCTATGGGTCTTTAGGGATCAGGAATGGAATAGTATGCTGAATCTGAAACATATCCCACAGGCTCGTGTTTTTTGCTTGTTCCTTATCAGGTTACAATACTTGGGGAAGTATGTAGAAGTATGTAGAAGACAGAAGGAAATAGCTGATGGGGTATAGGTCAGTAGGGCAGGTCTTTGAATGTTATAATGGGGCTTTAGCTCTGGCCACACTTTGCTTCAGCAAATGTAACCATTGGAAAAACTCAATACCAACGAAGGACAGTAAAAATTAACAGGCTAGTTGGTCTCCATGAAATCAAAAGAAGTACAGTGTCTTGGGAAAAAAAAACTACAAAGTTCAATAGTTAAAGAATAAGGTCATCAACAGAAGGTAATAAAATGTAATCTACAAATTGTCAGGCAAGACAATAATGTTAATAAAAGTATTAAAAAATGGGCCTAGGATCCTATCAAGTAGTTTAATGGCAGACTTCTGGAGGCAAACAGAAGACTCCAGAATGCTTACAGAAATGAGAAGCTCTAGAAAGCTTCGAGGAGGAAAATGATTGTATTTTTACTTGATGTAATCTATGTTACTAATACATTTAAAAAAAAAAAAAAGACTGTCTTTACTCTTAGAAAGACTGCAAATCCTGTGAGAGCAGATCATATCCTGGCCCTTGCTTATACTAAGGCAAGTGCACGGCCCTCAGTATGGGGAGATGCTGAGGATCTTGTCTGCATCTCTATTAGGAGTCAAGAACATATTGGTTTACCGTCAGCCCCACCCCTCCACCGAATGGAGGAAAGGTAAATCTGGCAGGGTAATAACGTTGTTACCTAAAATGGATGCCCCAAAACAAAACCTTAGTAACTATCCATTACAGGGACACAACAGACCAATCTGCCTTGTAGGGAAGGAAAGAAAGAAATGCAAAAATTGAAAGGCTTACAAGGAAAATGACTTATAAAAGGCAAAAGAGATCAAATATAACACACACAAATGCTTCCTTTTGATCTAAGCATTGGTTATTAAAAACCAGGAAACAACATGAGAAGACCCAAAATTGGGCCTGGAGGAATGACTCTGGGGGAGAGCACTAGCCTTACATGCATGTGACCTGAGTTCAAATCCCTAGCACCCACTTTAAAAGTTGACCCTGACCTTGTGTGCCTAGTGCCGTGGGAGACAGAGACCAAGGGTCGACAGGACTTCCTGGCCACTAGTCCAGCAGCAGGTTTAGGGAGTGTTTTCCTCTTTTCTCAATACCAGACAAGAAGCAATTTCCAGGAGGAAGGGTTCACTCTGGCTCACAGTGAGTGCTGACCGTTCGGTCACGGCATGGAAGACACAGCATCAGGCAAGGAAGGCACGGTGAGCCAGAGACTACTGAGTCACATTGTGTCTGTCTGGGAGTGAACAGGAAGCAGAGCCAGACTGAAAAGCCTGCTCTCTCTAGCAAGCCTCTCCCTCTCCAAGGTTCCACCGTCTTCTCACACCGCTCCACCAGCTGAAGTTCAAGTGTTCAGACACATGCGCCAATGGGGAAAGAGTTCATGGTCACACCACTGCAGTGAGAGACCTATCTCAAAGGAATGAGGCAGAGGGCAATCAATAAAGCAGGGCATGCACCACACACATGCATGTCTATAATAAAGCAGGGCATGCACCCCCCACATGCGTGTCTATAATAAAGCAGGGCATGCACCATACACATGCATGTCTATAATAAAGCAGGGCATGCACCACACACATTCATGTCTACACACAGCACAGACACACAAACACACAACACATACAAAGTATATTTACTCCATCATCTCCTTCTGCTTGACTTTGTGTGAGGAGTGTGTGTGTGTGTGTGTGTGTGTGTGTTTGTGTGGTGTTGAGAGGAGAGTGTGTGTTGTATGCATGTAAGTACACATGTGTATCCATGTAAAGACAAGAGCAGAAACTGGGTGGTGGTGGTGGCGGCGGCGGCGGCGGCGGCGGCGGCAGCAGCAGCAGCAGCAGCAGCAGCAGCAGCAGCAGCGGCGGCGGCGGCGCACGCCTTTAATCCCAGTAGTTGGGAGGCAGAGCCAGGCGGATCTCTGAGTTCGAGGCCAGCCTGGTCCACAGAGCGAGATCCAGGACAGGCACCAAAACCCCACAGAGAAACCCTGTCATGAAAAACAAAAAATAAAAAAGACGAGAGCAGACTATTATATGTCCTTCTCTCTTGCTCTCTGCCCCCATCGCCTTGGGACAGTGGACTGAGAGCTCACTGTTCTCACTGCTCTGTCTAGTCTGGCTGGCCAGCAAGCTCCTGGGACCCACTTGTCTCTGTCCACTCCATGCTGGGGTTACAAGCATGCATAGCCATTTCCACCCTTTAAAGTGGGTAGTGAGATTCAAACTCATGTCCTGATGCTTGCAGAGCAAGACGCTCTTAACTACACAGCCATCTTTCCAGCTCCTCTCCACATTTTTTTGTAGGAGTTTCCAGCTGAGTTGAGGTGAAGGCCAGTAGAATTTTCCAGTCTGTGTATTTCAGCAGCAATGAGCGCTTCCATCTGCAGCCTGCACTGGGTTTTCTCCATACGGCTCTACAGCTCAGCTCCACAGGGAGAAAGTAACTTGGAGACTTTATTCATGGTTATTTGTAGCTAGTGTATTATCCAGATCAAATCTATGTATGATAAACAAATTAGTTATCCATGCTCCCCTGAGCCACACATGAATTATGCTGAGCTCTGAGCTTATCTGATCATAAAAGTTACAGAGAACATGTTGTCATTTGATAAGGATACCTCCCATAAGCTCGTATATTTGAAAGTTTGGTCATCACGGACTGGTGCTACTTGAGAGGGATTAGGAGGTGTGGCCTCGTTGGAGGAAGTGCGTCACTGGGGGTGGGCTTTAGGGTTTCAAAAGCCCAAGTCAGTCCCGGTGTCTTTCTCTTCCTGCTGCCTGTGGATCCAGAAGTAGAACTCTTTTTTTTTTCTTTTTTTTCTTTTTTTGGTTTTTTTTTTTTGAGACAGTTTCTCTGTGAAACAGTCCTGGCTGTCCTGGAACTTACTCTATAGACCAGTCTGGCCTCGAACTCGGAGATCCGCCTGTCTCTGCCTCCCCAGTGCTGGGATTAAAGGCGTGTGCCACTGCTGTCCAACCAGAAGAACTCTTAACCATTTCTCCAGTACCGTGTCTGCCTGCATGCCACCATGCTCCCTGTGCTGATGAAAATGAAACTGTAAGCAAGGCCACCATTCAAGTGCTTTCCTTTCTAAGAAATGCCATGGTCAGCCGAGCGGTGGTGGTGCATGCCTTTAATCCCAGCACTCGGGAGGCAGAGACAGGAACTCTGTGAGTTCGAGGCCAGCCTGGTCTATGGAGTGAGATCCAGGACAGGCACCAAAACTACACAGAGAAACCCTATCTTGAAAAAAAAAAAAAGAAAAAAGAAATGCCATGGTCATGGTGTCTCTTCCAAACAACAGAACACTGACTAAGACAGAAAGAGATAAATCCATGCAAATACTTCTTGAATGCTACTTCAAAGAGCACCCTGGCAGAAGGAACAAACTGCTTACAGATTTTGTTACATTTTTTATTTCTTGAAAAACTATTGAAATGTTTTTTTCACTGAAGTACTTGAATGATTCAAATTACCTTATGCATCATCAGACAAGTTCAGACTAAAGAAACTCAGCATGCGTTAACCTTGAAGCAGCTTTTGGGAGCTGAAGAGGAATGCTGTAGTAAAATAAAATGTCTGGTGGGCTCAGGGCTCCAACTATAATACTAGTACTCAGAACGGTGAGACAGAAAGACTGAGATGTCCAGGCAGCAGAGTCAGGGCTACATAGCAAGATCTTTTCTCAACCCAAAACACTCTGAACAGTATACCTGGGTGGTTCTTCACTGAGGATCACTGATTTTATTTTCCCCCATCTTTGAGTAACACAGGCAATAATAACACAGATTCCCAAAATGGGCTAGACCTGTTCAGGCCAACTCCTTCCCAGAACTAGGGTTATGAGTTGGCCCACCCCAATATCAACCCCATCTATGATCTGCTGGGGCACATGAAGGAGACAGTTCCGTAGACCCAAAGCTATGGGATCTCCATGACATGGGCAACAACAGGATATTCAAAAGGAGTCCCAGTGAGGGCCCAGCATAGACGGTGTATCAGAAGCCAGAGGCCTCGAACCTGACCAATGAGTCATTGCAATGAACACTTGCAAGTAAAGATGTATGGACAAAAGGGTTTACTGTGTGACTCACTGCATCACACTGCAGCTTCCATGAGATTGATTTTTTTCCTTTTTTCCTCTTAAATTTTATTTTATTTTATTGTGGGTACAAAGGTAGAGAGTGGATATGAAGGGGTGGGGAAATGGATGGGATCAAGATACACGATGTGAAAGACACAAAGAATAAATGAAAAGAATGTTTAAAAAGAGAAAGAAAGAGCTGCTCTGGGATTTGTTTTCTTCTTGAGCTTTTAATTCTTCAAATGTTCATGGCCAGGGTGTGATAAAATGATAAATGTAGCAAAGGCATCTTCTGTTTTGTTCAAGTGCAATAGAGTTAAACAGCTTCTCAGTCCTAAGAAACTCTAGTAAAAGAATAAGAACCAACACTAACATCTAGTTGCTTCTAAGTACATCGTGATGAAACACCCAAATGGTAGACTATCCCTGGAATTTTTCATCTTTATCTCACAAATAAACGGCATGTTTGTTGGGATTGAATTTTCCTATCATCTCATTTGAAAAAGAAAGAAAACCCTATTCTCTTTGTTTCTAAAATAAATGTCATTTGGAAGCATTTCACAGTGTCTGTAAAGATAACCTGACCATCTATCTATACAGAGGACTTGGAAACTAAGAAAAGTCAGGGAAATAAACTCAGCCTTAATAGGGTGTTTATAACTGAAGGAAGGAAAGACTTTCTTAAACAAGTTACAAGGAATTTAAATAATTGATGCTTAAATTTTTTATTAAAATATAGTAGTCAAAAACCAAAATCTACCAGACATACTGGCAGACATCCATAATCCCAAAACTTGAGAGTCTAAAGCTAAAGAACACATGAGTTCAAGGCCAACCTGAGCAATGAAGCAAGTATTTTTCCAACCCTGGGCTACACAGTGAGAGCCTGTATCAGCTGTTCGTCTGTTTTCTCATTGATAATGATCAAATACCTTAAGGGAAGAAGGCTTTGTTGAAGGTTACAACTCAAGAAAATACAGCCCATATAACAGGGAAGGCATGACAGCTGGAATGTGCTGCAAATAGTCACATTGCTTCCAGGGTCAGGAAAGAGGACAGGCAATAAAGAGGGGCTATAAAACTTCAAGACTTCCCCCAAGTGACCTGCTTCCTCCAGTGATGAAGTGTTTCCTCCTAAAGTTTCTACAACCTTCCAAAACAGTGCCAACCACCTAGACACCAAGTGATGAAACATGTCGAGTCTCTGGCTTGTCATCTCCTATTCAGTCCACAACAGCTCTGTCTCACAAAAGTTGAGGGTGTAGTTCCGTGGTGGAGTGAGCATCTGTCCAGCATAGTCAAGGCCCTAGCATAGATTCCCCACCTCCCCACCCCTTTCTCACTCCCCCTAAACACCCCTACCCCATCCTACCTTCCCCAACCCCCCACCCCGTCCCACTGATTCTGCCTCCCCAACTCCTCCACCCCATCCCACCCCCACCCCATCTCACACCTCCCACTCCTCCAGCCCCCCACCCTCCAAATCCCCTGAGCACCCTGTAAAGCAAAGCAAAAACACATGAGGGAACTAGGCCATTGATTTCTGAAACCTAAGCCACTGGGGCTCCTTTCAGCCATTTGTGCTGTGTGAGTCATTCTCTACACTGGTACTTAGCAACAGTCACTCACCAACTTGGAAATAATATTTCCCTGATAATTTTGACTGATTTTACTTTTAGTGCTAAGCTTAATTGGACACAGAATCGCCATATGGCCTCTCCATGTTCATGTCTCTCTTTCCATCTGCAGTATTGATAATGTTGAGGAAAATCTTCCATATTTCAATACACCGTGTATCGCTTACAGAAGAAAAACATGGAAGCCTCTGTCCCCTTTGACACAAAACGGAGATTATGTTCTTCAAGATGACTGATAAGACTTAGAAACTAATATTTTAAAATGCCATTCAGCAGAGGAAATATTCTACAATTCCCTGAAGAGCACTGGGTTAAGAGTAATTTGAAGAGAAACCAGGGAGATTTACAGTTCCTGTTTAGTTTATAGGATTTGCCTAAACTTCCTGTTTCTGGGACTTTTGACATGCTTTACTGTATAGAGGTACTGTGTGACTCGGTGTGTGTGTGTGTGTGTGTGTGTGTGTGTGTGTGTGTGTGTGTGCACATCTGTCTTCCTGTGTGTCTGTATGTGCATGCATATGTGTGCATGTTTGCAAGTATATGTGTTTTGAAGATGGCATAAGTACCTTGCTTGGATCTGTTCAGTTTCTATGACAGTGTTCTCTTTTTATAGAAAAAAAAAATATGTCTCCATTTTATTTTCCTCATCCACAAAATGCACTATCCATTTACTATGAAACATAACGTAAGACATTATGGGAAAATGTTGATAAATAATACTTTCATTTTCTTAAAGCAAATCTTCATCTGTTACAGTTAAACCTACAAGTCATATTATTAGTGCAATTTCACATATATTAGCTTGGATTTATGGCAACTTTATTTCCTTTTTTTCTGTATTGTTTGGTGTCCTGTTTCTTTTCTGATTCTAGTTACACATATGCCCCTTATAAAAATATTGGGAATGGTTTGGGAGGGTGGTGGATACAAAAATAGATACAGCAAGATTGCAGGGAAAGCTGATCAGCTGCGGAGGAGGCATGCCCACAGACTGCCGCTGCTGTAATTACACCTCTGTTCCTGCATCCCCTGGCTTCCAAAGACTCGGGTTGTGTTCTCTTCCTAGGGGAAAGAAAAGAAAGTTGAGGAATGATTAACCTTCGATAACCTTTGCAGTATTTTCTCCAATTTGCCATGTCCTACCAAGGGACCACTTCCAGACAGAGGAAAATTCATTAGATCTGAGAGTTTCAAATCTCTACGTCAAGGACAGGGACAAAACTGCTGTCATAGAGAAAGGACTGGTATGCCAGGGCACAATAACTTCAATTTTTCTTCATCTGTGTCTGATGGCCTGTCCCATTAAAAAAAAATATGGGCACTGTGCTGTTTGACCCAACTGAACTGGGGCTGTGACACAAAGACACTGTGCTCTCAATGCCCCCATGCACAGCAGCACAAGGTCACCTTCCCAATGACATCCAGCTTCACGCAAAGAGTCAATAGTGACATCTGGTTTGGGTGATGTTAGCAGAATTTTTGGTCAAGGCCTTTCTGTCTCCCATGGGCAAAAAACTTGGAACCAATGGGAGCCCTCGGTTTATTAAGGCACCTGTTGGGGGTCAGACATCATCATGCTATTTGATTAGTGAGCTGAAGAGCAACTTACACGATTTAGCAATTACTTTAGCAATTTAGCTTCATGACTTTCCAAATACACTTGAATAAGCCACTTCCTGGTTGTTTTGTGTTGTTTTGACATGCATTAGCCCATTTTTATGAGCATAGACACACACATACACACACACACACACACACACACACACACACACACACACACACACACACACACCACTTTTCAGAGGTTAGTTATGTTGGTTTCTTTATCCCTTTTGAACCCTCTCATCCTCACCTCCTCCTGACTCTTCCTCCCACCTTGGCTTCCAGGATGTGACTTTACCCCTGATCCTCTCCTTCCTCCCTTCAGACACTTCCATGAGTGTCCGGTACCCTGGTGCCCTGGATTCTCTTCACTCTTCACTCCAGAGCTTCTGGGCCATTTCATCAGGCTCTGGTGACTAGCAATTCATACCTCCATCTATACTACTAACCCAGGTCTTTCTGCTGAGTTATTCCCAGACTCTTCACTATTCAGTTGATAAATCCACCTGGATGTTCTGCAGTCAACTTAAACTCATCTTCTTAACTGATTTCCAGTTCATTCTATATGCCCAAAGTTCCTGGAATTCATCTCTTGTCCTTCCTCCACGGCCCCTGGCTTGACTACGATGCATGACCTCTTCTTACCCAGATGGCTGAGACAGCCTCCTCACTTCCCACCTAGGACATCTGTTCCTGGTCTGCTACTCCATACTTCCACTACCACTCCTCTGCCTTCTTAGCCTTGCTAGCCTAGAAATCAGATCGTCTTCTCTCTTTAAGCTCATCATCAAATACTCATTGGCTCTGGTAGTCGTGTTGGAGGAGCAGTAAAACCCACTGAAGGCAGTGGTTCTCAATCTTCCTAACGCTGAGACCCTTTAATCCAGTTCCTCATGTTGTGGTGACCCCCAACCATAAAATTATTTTCTTTGCTACTTCATAACTGTAACGTTGCTGCTGTTATGAATTGCAATATAAATATCTGTGTTTTCCGATGGTCTTAGGTGACCCGTGTAAAAGGGTTGTGACCCACAGGTTGAGAACCACTGCATTAAAGGAAAATTTAGTCAAGAGAATAGAATCCTTAGAGCAGGTGGAGACCTAACATTTTAGTTGTATAGACCTAACATTCAAGGACTTGGCTAAGGGAACACCCCTCAGGAAGGCACATTCACCTAAGCCATGCTGAAAAGGTGGCTTGGATCCTTCTTATCCTGGACAACTCCTGCTTGCTCTTCAAGGCTCTAAGAGCCATTTCTTTCCCTGGGATACTTTCCTTAACCCACACTCCCATATGGATTATGAGCCTGCACTATACATTTAATGTGTCAAACAAAAATGTATTCATTTCTGCAGCTGCAGACCTTGTCCTCAAAGAGGCTAGCCAATGAAGTTAAAGCTGCATGTCCAAGCTTTATGGAAATATGTGACAGGGTTCCTTCATCCTAGTCTGAAAGGCCAATGGTAATTGCTATCTGAAAGAAATGTACTTTCTAAAATCTTCTGAAAACAATAAAGTCAACATTAATTTATTTATGGAAATGAAATCATTCCAAAAACAAAAGAAGGTGGTATTCATAACCACTCTAGTGCAGGCATGGTGACACAAGTCTACAAACCCAGCTCTTGGAAAGTGAAGGCAGGGGGATCATGGAAAGTTTGAGCCCACTCTGGTCTACATATCCTGTGCCAGGCCAACAAGGCAGCCGTGGCAACATAGCAAGACCCTGTCTCAGAGAGAAAATGAAAGGAAGGAAGGAAGGAAGGAAGGAAGGAAGGAAGGAAGGAAGGAAGGAAGGAAGGAAGGAAGGAAGGAGAGAGGGAGAGGGGGAAGGAGAGGGGGCAAAGCAAAGAAAGCAAAACTTTCTGGGCAAAGAGCACAAATTAGGAGAAATAGCATGAACCATTAGTCTGCTGATAATTATTGCAGCTGCAGTGCCCGTGGCCCACGGGAAGCTCCCACAGGGCACTGCTTAGAGATGCTAAGGGCCCCCAAAGACAATGGTTATCTCCAGGACCCTCATTGCTCACAAACACTCTTATCTACAGGACCCTCATTGTTCACAAACACTTTTTTAAATTAAAATGTTTTATTAAGGCCGGCAAGATGCCTTCCCCGGTCGGCACTTGCCTCCAAGCCTGACGACTTGAGTTTGAGCTCCGGCTCCAGGACCCATATGGTGGAAGGCAAGAACTGACTTCTGCAAGTTGCCCTCCCGCTTCACTGCGTTACAGACGGACTTGACCACCTCTAGGTCAGACGGTGCCCTTCCCGGAACAGCTCGGTACATGCTAAGTGTTCGCCGAATGCCTGGACTCCATGGGTTTGGGAGCCCAGAAGTTGGGATAACTGACTGCATTAAGGAACCCACAGAGAGACACTGAGACAGACTGCTAAGGGTTAAGCATTTATTAGGAAAGCTATTAACACTACAGACAGATAAACAACAGCAGCAAAGCAGTGGCTCTGAAGGGAAATCAGGCCGGTGAGGCTGGAGCGGGGTCCCTCTTATGCATCTCTGAGGAAAAGGGGGAGGTTTTACAGTAGGCAGGCTCTTAGGTTTCCCAACAAGCAGCGGAGGAAAGGGAGGCAGAAGATAACACGTGACCACCTTTTGGTGTGCCTGAGTCTGCACACTCTCTTCCTCAAGTGAGAAATCCACCACCTGGACGTCTGTCAGCTAGAGATTCATCAGCAGTGCTCTCAGTAGGGTCTGTGAGGCTGGGGAGGGGGAACGGGCTGCAGCAGCAAAGAGAGATGTGGCCTAAACAGAAGTCTGGTCCGGAATCTAATGGAAATGAGCCCCCTAAAAATGAGCACCAAGGGGAAATATGCCCCGCAGGGTTTTTGATTCACTCATTGAAGTCTCAGTCCACACCACTAGAACAATGTGTCAGGGGCAGAGGAGAGCAAAGCACATGGGGTCGTCCCAGCATCACATCCCCTTTGAGGCTACAGCCAGCACCAAAGCTTTAATTCTCCCGGATTCTATCAGGACGCGTCACATGGCTGGGTTTCCTTATCTTTGTAGCACAGGCAGATATACCTGTAGCCCACGACACTCCACAAAATGAAGGACTTTCTCCTTTTCAGCTCTAAAGAGCAGCCCACATCATGACCACACAGGGAGGAGAGCATCCTCAGAACGTGGTTGTCTGAACCATACAACTAGAATAAAGTCAGGATAACAACATTGGAGGCAAAAGGTTAAGGACAGCTAACACCTGACGACCATAAATGCATAAACAATGTGAGTGTGTGTGCATGCACGTGCATGTGTGTAGAGGGAGTTCTCACGTACACATGCCATAGATTTTTGTCTCCAAAAGGTATGCTGACAAATGTCATGTTTCAAGGGCCAGAGCAGCATCCTCCTGGCTGCCCTTTGATTTATCATAACACAGCAGTGACAAGAACAACCGGGGGGAGGGGACATTCTAGTCTATTTATAGACAAAATTGAATGTTTTGAGTCGCATGGTGACCTAGTGACTGCAATTTACAATCCCTGAAGGGATGTATAAATAGGTAAATGATTCCAATCCAGGAAAGCCCCTAGCAACACGACATAATAATCCTAGGCTTGTACGGCTAATTCCATCCAGCTTCACCAGGGACCCAGCCTTCAAGTGGGCCAAATACTTGAAAGACCCTGTTTACACTTTATCTCTTCTACCTCTATGTGAGCTAGAAAGAAAAAAAAGATAATATTTGCGGAGATAAAAAGTCTATGAATATAGGAAACAAAATCACCTAAGGAGAAGAAATCTAAACAGTCAAAATGTTAATTTTCTGCCTTTTTATGCAGAGAGGACTTACTTTCGAGGTGCATCTTTCCTCAGAACAATGCATCAGTGGGTTTGTGGAAGCTCTTTAAATTCCAAGAACTGTTAAGGGAAATAGAAATATAAATTTATTCTTCTATTATATTGGTAGAATAGAAGAGAGGAACCTGCTGAGACCTGCTTTCCTGCGTTAGAGCCAGCCTCTAAAACTTCTGTCCGAGACACCTAGTACTGGATACTCAAGGCACCCCATTTCTACATGAGAATTTTTATATATCATCCTTTGAGCTACAGTATCAGACAAGATTATACACAGAAAGTTTGAACGCTTGTGGGTTATTACACAAATCTAAAACACTGAGTGCATATGTTTTATTTTCTTTTAAATTCAAGCTAAAAAATGGCACTGAGCAAATAAGCAGAGGATCCAGATTCTTCCATGTGAAATGTGTTGTGGTCATTACTGCTCAGTACACCATAACCTGTCAAGTTGACAGATGTACATGGCAACCTCATAATTTGTAATTGTACCTTGTAAACCTCCCCAGCTGGTCTAGAGTCCAGACAGCAATCACCAAATTCTTGAATGGATCTGGTAGTGTTTCTAGGCTGGAAGATGCACAATGGGCTTGAAAAAAGTAGAATATGTGAATACGTAATTTTTTTCCAGTTAGAGGAGGAGAAAAGTCAAGTGAAAAGATTTTCTGTCTGTCCATTAAGTTTAAAATGCAAATCGTTAAGCAGACAAGTTGAACGTGATGAATGCCAATATCTCTTAATATAATTGCCCAAGGTAAATAACAAGGAAACTGGCTGAGGTGTAGTCCTCTGAGTGCAGAGGTGGAACCGTAAGTGTGGGTACATTTAATGGCTTGAGGAATTGTGCTCCAGGGGACACCCACTACAGGGAAGGGAGAAGGCTTAGGAAAGAGTGGAGTGAAAAAAGCCTATGATTGAACAAGAGAGATCTGAAGCACAATCCCTTTGCACACCTTATGGTCCATGTCAAAAGGGGCCTGTCTTTCCTATTCCTGTGTCAGTCACCTGCGACGGTTAGAGGCAACCTGGGGAAGGGGCTGAAAATGCTCGGGTTTCTCCTGTAGGCTGATAGTATATAAACAGTATTCCTTTATCAGAGTGATCAGTGGCAGAAGATTCCTGGAGCTCCAGCAGGGAGGAATGAATTCTATCAGGAAGAAGAGATCTGGAGAGAGCACCAGGATGCCCAAGGCTGAGATGGTGTGGACCTGGGCATTTTAGTACCACTTTGAACAACACTGAGGAGCTGACATTAGAAATAACCCACCATTTCCAGTACTTGCCACACAAATTCCAAATCTGATACCATATCGTAAATTCCTCGAGGAAAAACTATGCTATGGTTATCTTTTTATTTCTACCACGTCTTGCAACACACTGTGAGTTTGGTATTTTCTCAACATAGAAAACAGAAGAGAACAGAACGAAACAGAAAGAAGAATGGTTTCCAAAACTGATCTAAGTTCTCTGAAGAATGTAAGGCTCAATATTTAACACATCCCAGAAAATGTGCAAAGTGCAGCCCCACTTATCTACAGCCGAATCACACCGAACCATAGAGAGCTACCATAGCGATCTACGCTTAGTGTGTACAATCCTTCTAATCACCCTGATGAAAGACCTTAGCCATTCCACAGCGCAAAGGCATCAAGAGGAAAGTGAGCACCTGGGTCTGTGGAGGGAAGAATAAAAGGAACTGGAATAAACTGCAAGAACTTAGGACACTGCCCCGCACAGAAAGATAGACAGACAGACACGCACACTCAGACAGGCACACACACACAGACATACACACTGCCCCCACACACACAGACGTTCACACAGATGTGGTGGTATTGTGTTCCCCAAAATATTGCCTACTCTAATAAATTTATCTGGGGTCAGAGAACAGACAGCCACTAAATACAAAGGCTAGAAAATGGTGGCACTCACACCTTTAATCCTAGCATTCCAGAGATAGAAATCCCTCTGGATCTCTGTGAGTTCAAGGCCACATTGGAAATAGCCAAGCATGGTGACACACACCTTTAATCCCAGAAAGCCAGCCTTTAATCCCAGGGAGTGGTGATAGAAAGCAGAAAGATATATAAGGCGTGAGGACCAGAAACTAGAAGCTTTTGGCTGGTTAAGCATTCAGGCTTTTGAGCAGTAATTCAGCTGAGACCCATTCCGGATGAGGACTCAGAGGCCTCCAGTCTGAGGAGACAAGACCAGATGAGGATCCGGCGAGGTGAGCTAGCTGTGGCTTGTTCTGTCTCTCTGATCTACCAGCATGGATCCCAATAACTCGCCTCAGGTTTGATTTTATTAATAAGAACTTTTAAGATTCCTGCTACACACAGACACACAAATACACACAGAGACATGCACACTGCCCCCCACAGACACACACACACAGACACACAGAGAGACATGCACACACAGAGACACATACATACACAGAGACACATACATACACGAGACACACAGAGAGACAAATACATACACACAGACACATGCACACACCTTGTTTGGCACATTGTTAATTACCATTCTAGGAATGAGACAGGACCACGGATTGTCAGCGAGGAAGGAAGCACAGCTTCCTAATCCAAGGACAACTACTAGTGAGCATTAATAACTAATAAGTATTAATTATGTCATTTGTGTGCCCTTAGCATTAATAAAGGTTGTCTGTGGGAAGAACTCTCCTTCAAAAGAAATTTAAGGTTGAAAATTCTCCAAACATAGCTTTTGAAATCCTGTGGGAACAGCTCATTTCTTAGGGGCTAGTTCTCCAGCTCTAGGAAATATGACCTCCCCTCTCATCTCCACGGACTGTTAACAGTAGGAAAAACAGTCAGCATCCAAGGTGAGCTCAGTTACACCAAGCACACCTCACATGAACTGGCATTTTAACATCATGGTGCCCTCGTTGCCAACTCCAACTGACAGACGAGGAAACTAAGTCACAAAGAACAAGCTGTTCTTTTATGATATGTCACCGAAGAGTCTGGTTCCCAAGGCTGTACTCCAAATGCTTGCTTTGTGCTCAGTGCTTAATGTACATTCTCAACACCATGTATACTTCTTCCCAATGTAGTCTGAGTTACAGACGCCTGTGTGTAAAGACACTACACTAGCATGCTGATATCTGTCTGCCACTTTCCGACAACCACACTCCCATTTCTCTCTGGAAACAGCAGCCCCTCCAATCCCGTTCTGTTTCTCTTCTTTGGTTAGAATGAGACTGACTCAGTCCTCCACCTTAGAAGTGAAGGACGCGGCAGTCCATGCAGAACCTAGTTAATATATTCTCTGCAAAGACTCATCCAAGGAGATGAAATAAACAGCCATTCACAAAGCAGACTGATGTTACCTTCTTTTCTTTTCTTCTCCCCTCCCTTTACTCCACACAGCATGGCATTTGCTCTGAGATACACAGGTCTCCATGACCTTTCTCTCACCACCACCATCATCATCATCACCATCATCATCATCATAATCATCATTGCCAACATATGTCTAAAAAGGAGACCAATACATACCCCCAACCACTGGTAAAGTTAAGGATCATAAAAAAAAGCAACAAAAAATTCAGCAGAGAACTCATCCTGGTGGTGAAGACAGGGGAGAGCTGACAGACTGACCAACTCTGGAACTACCTAGGACCAGAACCAGGGTTATAAACTGGCCCACCCCAACATCCACCCCATCTATGACCTGCTGGAGCACGTGAAGGGACTGGTCTTACAGACCCAAAGCTGCAGGATGTCCATGACACAGGGCAGCCACAGGATATCCAAGAGGAGTCCCAGTGAGGGCTCAGCATTGATAGTGCAGCAGAAACCAGAGGCCTCGAACCAAACCAATGAGTCGTTGCAATGAACACTTACAAGTAAAGATATATGGACAAAAGGGTTTACCATGTGACTCATTGTGTGTCACACTGCAGCTTCCGTGATATTTTTCCCTTTTTTCTTTTGTTTTTCCTTCTTTTTTTCTCTCAAATTTTATTTTATTTTATTGAGGAGGGGGAAGTTGCAAGGGCAGAGGTCAGATACAAAAAGGACAAAGAAATGTAGGGATTGAGATGCGTGACGTGAAAGACACAAAGAATAAATTAA
Source organism: Peromyscus maniculatus bairdii (assembly GCF_049852395.1). NCBI lineage: Eukaryota > Metazoa > Chordata > Mammalia > Rodentia > Cricetidae > Peromyscus > Peromyscus maniculatus. The sequence continues at coordinate 16,163,250 of NC_134868.1, forward strand.
AAGAAAGCTTTAAAGAATTCATTAATCAAAACAAGCCCCTTACTATTTCAATCAACCTCCCCTTTGCTCCCTTTGCTGAAACTGTGCATATTTTTGTTACAGGTAAGTTTGAAACTGAATAGTACTGGTTTTTTTTTATATCTGCCCCTCCCCCCAAAAGCTATTTCTCTCGTATTTTACAGCACTAGACCGTGTCAGGTAATATTCTTTTACTCTGGCCTGGGGCCTGTGTGCCTTCGCTCTTCGGTCCCTTTATGGAGAACAGTTTTATGGGTTTGATACAGAATGAAAAGTTTGTTTCTCAGAAATGGTAGTCGTAACAGAACGGGTCACTGGATGGTGACAGCCACACAACAAAGCAGATCTTTCCTGGCTTGAAAGGCGGTCAGACAGCCCAGGCAAGCCTGTGATAACTATAGATGGTTTACAGATGATGGATCTTGAACATGGTTTGGGGTATAGCTTTCTACAAAAATATAATTAAAGCAAGAAAGCACTCAGAAAGTACTGTATAATACATCCTACCCGCAGTCCAGCATGTATAGTGTTCTTGGGGTCCATTTCATACATTTCGACGTTGGCATTGGATTTGGTTATCTTTACAAATGGTTTCCAAGCATGTTTTGAAGAGGGGAAAAAATCCTTACCTCTGTATTAGTCACTTCATGTCATTTCTCTGAACAAAATGCCTGAGAGAAACAACTTAATGAGTGATGGGTCTATTGTTGTCTTATGCTTCCAAAAGCACCATCCGTCCATCATGCTGGGAAGCAGAGAGAGCAAGGCAGTTCCTGTCAGGGCAGCTGGGAAACAGGGAAGAGAAGATGCTGGCGCTCCGTGGGTTTTCTCCTTCCCCCCTTTTACTTCTGGGACAGTGCCCCACACACTGGGGTCTGCTCTTCCTTCCCCAGTAAATTGTCCCTAAAAACGGCCTTATAGACACCCCAGTAGGATGTGTCCCTATCCCCGAGGTGTTCTGAGTGAAGCTGACAATGAACAGTATCCATTACAGCTCCTCTTGATGGAATTTCTGCCAGGATCCCTCTCTCCTTCCAGTACCAGACCTTGACCCGAGGCTGGCTTTTGAAAACGGCCCTCCATCACCCACTTCCATGTTTCGGTCAGGCGATGACGAGCTTTGTCGGGCTTTCCCCGGCTTTCTGTCATTCAGCTGCCTCCTGTAGGTTAAGCATGGAATGAGTGACAGGAACAGGTTTGCCAACCCTCCTGTGTCTAGATCTTCCTGAGCAGACATCGTCCCCAGCAGAAAGGCTCACTGGTGGGGACTACACTGAGTCTTTCCTCCCTCGTTCTTATTCTGCATGTTGTCAGGGAAGGAAATGTCAAAAGGCTTCAGACATTTGCGGTCCAGTCTTCACAGGCACACCTTCTAACCCAATAGAGCCAGTGAGAGGATTCTAGTATTTCTCCAGGGGCGTGTGTGTGTGTGTGTGTGTGTGTGTGCAATATTGTCTATTTAAAACTTATTTAAGTCACACCCAAAATCACCTACCAAAGCAAAGGACATGATTGTTTCTCTGTGGTTTCTTAGGAAAAACTATTGAAGTTCAGAACCTTCTGTTTTTCTGCCTTCTCTCTTTCTGCTGAACCTACATCTTCTTCTAGATAACGTGACTCCTCACAGGCCCGTTCCACCTCTTTAGTGGTGTTGGGAGTCACGGCCAGGGCCATACGCCATGCTAGGTGAGCTCAGTACTAGTCATCTACATCCTCAGCTGAAGTCAGCATTTTCTAGCAAAAAGAGAAACAGAGATAAAGAGAATTTGAGGCTCATTTCTGCCATGGCAGCTTTGTTTTTTGTTTGTTTGTTTTTGTTTTGTTTTTAGAATAGTTGCCAGAGTTACATTTTGATTATATGTATATTCTATGCCGATCTGTAGAACTGAAATAGGAAGAAATTTTGGACAAAAACAAAAAAAACAGTAGAACTATGAATGGTAGCACCATCTTAGACAAATCTATTTGATGAGTTGTAGCAGGCTTTCCCCTCACCTCAAATTAGTAACAATTAATGGAAGTTTATTCTTGTAATTTTCTGTTCATCTCAGTTATTTTCGACATTATTCATTTTCAGTGATTCTAAGTTGGCTTGATCAAATCTTAACATAAAAAACCTTTCCTGAATATTCAAGACCATCTACAATATAGGGAAACCTTAAGTACCCAACTATCCAACCAGATAAATTAGCCTTCAGGACAGAACAGCATGTTGCTTAGCCAAAGTGATTTCTCCAGGAAACGACAAGAATCATTTTGGGAACTCATTTTCTTGGATTGCTTTAAGGAACCGTGAAGGAGTCAGACCAGCAGCCTCACCCCGTTGTACTGAGGTCCTCCATACACTGTGATGTCGGCTTGACCGTCTCTGTTTCCACTGAGCTCACATCTTCTCTTTTACTGGATGACACAACTACTCACAGGCCCACCCACCCCCCTTCACTCCACATCGATTGCTAAGTCTGCCAATTTTACCTCAGAGGTAGTCTCCCATCCCTCTTCATCCCCACAGCACTAGCCTAAGGCCTCCTGGTGGCTCACCCAGACTGCCGGTGTCTCCTAACTGACACTGCTCTGTTGTTTCCTTCAAATCTTCCCTCTAGAGAGCCACCAACGTGTCCTCTCTGTGGACCACCAACGTGTCTTCTCTGTGGTGGTTACACGTCTCATTACTTTGACAAAATATGGACACCAGTAGCTCGAGAAAGGAAGTGGTAATGTGGGATCACAGTTTGAGGGTGCTCTATCATGATGGGGAAGGGGAGATGGCAGGAGCAGCTATGGATGTTGGAGGGAAGAGCACGAGGCCCCAGACAGCAACACCGTGTTCACAGTCGGGAAGCAGACAGAGATGAATGCGGTCACTTGCTTTCTTCTTTTTTTTTTTTCCTGTTTATTTGGTCCAGGGCCTCAGCCCATGGGATGCTGCCCACGTTCAGGACAGGTCTTCCCTCCTCCTCCGATAAATCTCTCTGTAAGCATCCTCACAGACTCACTGAGGGGTATATCTCATGGGTGATCCTAAACACAGTCAAGTTCACAACGAGCATTTATCATTACATTATCAAAAACAGAAGTGGAATGTGGTGTTTCTCCATTTAACATTCATCTAGGTTACATAGTATGACCTTGTCTCAAAACATAAAAAGAGAGAGAGAGAGAGAGAGAGAGAGAGAGAGAGAGAGAGAAAGGGAGGGAGGGAGGGAGAGAGGGAGGGAGGGAGAGAGAGAGAGAGAGAGAGAGAGAGAGAGAGAGAGAGAGAGAGAGAGAGAGAAAGAAAGAAAAAAAGAAAGAAAGAAAGAAAGAAAGAAAGAAAGAAAGAAAGAAAGAAAGAAAGAAAGAAAGAAAGAAAGAAAGAAAAAAAGAAAGAAAGGGAGTGAAAGAGAGAACAAAAAGGTTGGTCAGTGGCCCTTGGTCACACATTTTCTGGGATTCATAGACCTTCAAACCCAGGACAACTAGCTAACAGAGGTACCTATTAACATACTAAAGTTGACGCTGGCCACCAGCTTCTCCCAGCATCCCTCAGTCTCCACCTGTTACAGGGTCCTCCTGGCTCGCATAACCCACCCTGTACCTTGAACTTCTCCATCCCAGGGACTGGACTGGGCTACTCTTGCCCCAGTGGCCCTTCCCTATATAATCCAGCCATTTTGACCCTTCTGACCTTTTTGGCCTTTGGTCTCTTGGCTCCCTGATCTCTTGGCTCCTGGTTCTCCCCCTCTCTCCTCCTCCCTCCCCTCACATGGCCCAGTACAGTCTGCTGGTCATATCCACTCTAGATTCTTCCAGATGTCTCTGCCTCTGGCTGTTTTCTCCCTTGTAGTTGTAATGAAAACCTCAACTACTTAGAAGCAGTCATGTCCTCCTTTTATTTCTTTTTTATTATTATTCACTACCTAAGCATCTACAATTCCCTCAAATCTTTATGCAGAAATGTGTGCAGCTATATTTATATACAAGAAAGAATTCTCCATGAAAAGAATAAGAACTTTACATCTCAAGTAAATGGAAGCAGATCCCTAATTTGGGGCAAAGATCCCGGGCACCATCTTATTTTCTCCTAGCCTGTGGGCTCCACTGTGGGCTCAAATTCACATGATAACTCAGAGCACCAACATTAAATGCCCCCAACAAGCAAGGAAGAACAAGCAAGAAAGCTCTGTGGTCCTTTAAAAGCCACATGGCATCACAATTCCTCTGCATCATACCTGTGGATCACAGCAATAGGAATCCCACCAAGCCAAGGGTGGAGACACAGACACCACCTCTCATCTCTCAATGGGAAGAGGGTTTAAACATTTGTGATCATGTTTCACAGTTGCCATAGAATCAGGGCAAAACGGAAACAGAGTACAACAACCACGCTCTCTTTCTTTTCTGCCCTATTAGTTACAGCGTGAGTTCTAGAACAGTCAGGGCTACACAGAGAAACCCCACCAAGAAAAGAAAAAAACAAACAAAACAACAACAACAAAAAAAAAAAAAAAAAAAAAAACACCTCATAGGCTTTTATGCCTAACAACCTTTTCCCACATTTCATTTTCTTTGTGTTTCATTTGGTTTGGGCATTTTTATTGTTATGGTTGTTGTTGTTGTTGTTGAGACAGGGTCCCTATATGCAGCTTAGCCTGTCCTCAAAATCTCAATCCTCCTGCCTCAGCTTCATGAATGCTGATATTAGAAGCACGCACCACCACACCTAGCTTTCTGGGTTTGTTTTTAAAGGAATTAAGGCCGTTAAGCAGATATATCATGTGAATTTACTGAACACTGAATAGTTGATAAGAGGTATTAAAAATCTAAGCCACATTTAGTCAATTCTAGCTTGATATAAAATGCCATCAAATGAAGCAAAAATTTCTTTCAAGTTGCAATCAGCACTAGAGAGAAAAAAGCATATTTTGCATTCCTCGCTAAGATAAAGGGGCAACGTTTTCATAAGAAGGAACTGTCAGATGTTTATTAAATAAATGAAGCATAAAACAAGCTTTCCTGTCGTTCACCCATGCTTAGATTTTAATAACTAGCATTTATCCTGTGAATGGAGAGTTATATTTGTATCCAAGAAGAAAGGCTCCCCCATTCTGCACTGGGGATTTTTAGCTTCTGAAAAGTCTCCAATTACTGAGGAAATAAGTAATTTGCTCTGCCATTTCACACCATAACTGTGTTCCTTTTGATGTCAGTATTGGTGGGAGTATGGAGACCTTGGACGAGGCACACAGAACGCAGTGGAGAAAGGGCCTCTAGATGGTGGAAGGGGAGTCTGAGGGAGGGCCGGACCCTGGCAGGTTAGAAAGAGACACAATGCAGAAGCCGCAAGGCGCTGGCATTCACGACCATACTACAATCACCCAAGGGATCCCCTCCACATCAAACATGGGTTTCGGGGCGGGGGTTGGGGGGCAGGGTGAGCATCATGCTAAAGACAAGTGATGCAGGAGACAGTAGAACTCTAGACAAGCCCTCCCCCGCCTTGATAACACTGCGATCCCATCCATGCATCATGCAAGGGGAGCAGGAGACCTTTGCTGAGTGCACACTGGCATTCAAAGAGTGAATGGGTGGTCTGTTGACAACATCGACGCCTCTATATGGGTCAGTAAGTACAGTGTTAGCCGATTTTATTTTTTCAGTTAAAAAGTAGGGAAAGATAAAGGAACTGAGAGAAGAGCAAGAAGGCAACAGAGATGCTCGAGATGGTGAATTGGCCTCGGCCCGTGTCTCGAGGGCTGAATCTCAGCCCCTGTGGAGAACAACAATAAGTTCAGGGTTGACGGCAGGCTCCGTGAACTTCTGAGCCTGAGCACTGTGGCTTTGGAGTTCAAGCACACAACACGCTTTGAGGTGCTGCATGCCTGCACTCAGGGCAACCATTGTCAGAAGGGGCCCTCGGGGGCTGCCTCCACAGAATGGGTCCACCGTGAGCAGAGCTATCCAGGGAAAGTGTGAGGAGGAAGGAAGCAGACCCAAGAATGAAGTAACTTCCAGATCTAGAAATCAAAACACACCCAGACTCATTCCTGCTCATACAGTCAGTATCCCAGGTCACTCTAGGAAAACCAGGGGAGCAGGAGAATGAGGCTGTTTTCAGGCCTATAAACCCACTGTGATGGCATTATTACTGTAACACGGCTCCCAGGGTTTGTATCATTTAAGCCACATGAAGGATTCATAAAACAATCACCCTGTAGTCACCATCATTATATTTAATAAGAGGCCATGAGCAAAATTTGTGGTCAACTGAAAATTAGAAATAAAAAAAAAAATCCAGCAGAAATTTTGGGATAATTAAACACGTTCTATAATTTTATGGTTTTTTTTTTAATCCAGGACTAGGGTATAACTTCTAGGGTAGAGTGTACTTGCACAGCATGGGAAAAGATCTGGATTGGCTCCCTGACATCAAAATTAACTAATTTGTTCTAAAAATCTAAATCCCAGCCCTTGCTTGGTGAAAAATAAATAAGATAGAAACTTGGAAAATAAGACGTCATGTTCGCATTTTGAAAGGGGCAGAAGTGATTTAAGAAAACTCCTCATTTGAATTTTGCATGCCCTGGAAGAGGTTTCATGTAGGGTGGCCCCAATCAATTGCTCAGCACACACCCCATTAAAGATTCGGGTTAGCAGGAAGCACCAGCTGTATCCACACAGGTGAGTCCACCTTTCCACTCACTTGGGAATCGATCTACCTCAAGACCCAGCCATACCACTCTCGGGCATATACCCAAGGAATGCTCAATCATACCACAAGGACACATGCTCAACTATGTTCATAGCAGCACTATTTGTAATAGCCAGAACCTGGAAACAACCTAGATGCCCATCAACTGAAGAATGGATTAAGAAAATATGGTACAAGTATACCCGATAGAGTACTACTCAGCAGAGAAAAACAATGACAGCATGAAATTTGCAGGCAAATGGATGGAACTAGAAAATATCATCCTGAGCGAGGTAACCCAGACTCAGAAATACAAACATGGTATGTACTCACTCATAAGTGGATTCTAGATATAAAGCAAAGAACAATCAGACTGCAACCCACAGAACCAGGGAGGCTATACAGCAGGGGGGACCCTAGGGTGACTGTGGCGTATAATAAGTTTTGGTTTTACTCAATTACTTGGCAAGCCTCAATGAAACATTTCACTATTAGAATAAGAATTTATACTGTATCAAACTGATAATAGAAAAATAAATAAATTAATAAAAATACTTTTAAAATTTAAAAAAAAAGGAATGGGGAAATATTCTTCTTCTGGGTAGGACTTTAGCTCTTACACACACACACACACACACACACACACACACGCACACACACACACGCACGCACACACACACACGCACACAAACGAATGCACACCCATCAATTTAAACTGCAAAAAAAGTAGTTGACAGATGCAGCATCCTGTCTGCCTAGAAGAATACAACTGAAAAAGTGTTTAGCACGTTTTGTCTGTTCTCTTCCTGTGCCCACTAAGATGATGTGAGTACAGCCTTCTTTGACTTACAGAGTTTTCCATTTTGTCACATGCCAAACTACCAAAGACACGCAGACAGGAGTTTCTAAACACTTCAGAAACAACAAAGTGACTGAAATGTCAAGCCAAGGCCATCAGACTGCATTTGTTGATTAAAGGCACTACATAAATTGTACATGATTCCATCTGTCAACACTTTATACCCACTCTCAGGAGCATCTACTATTTTAAATACAAAGCAGATAGCAAAAAGCATGTGGAATTTCATAAAAGGTTTGAACTCCTAACATAACGTGTATTTGTGTGAGACAAGAGCAAACTGATAAATCATGATACATCATAGTGAAATTATGTACCATGACTTATGATTTTGTTTTCCTCATCATTTTATCCAAAGAGCTAAACCCTGCCAACTGTTGATATGACCAGTTGGCCTCCTTTCCCACTAATACTTCTAATACTAATGTTTGCATTTGTAAATCTAGAAAAAAAGAAGCCTCCCCCTCTTTAGAATAAAAGCCTTCCACTTTTGTCCTAAGTAGCTCTGAATTCAACTCTGCATGGCAATATACCCCAGGATATGAGTAGAGATAACTTTAAAAAAAATCATCCTGGGCCAGTGAGATGGCTCAGTGAATAAAGATCCTTACCACCAAACTTGAGAATTGAAGTTCGATCTTCAGAACCAACATGGTGGAAAGAGAAAACCTATTTCCCCAAGTTGTTCAATGATCTCCACACATGCACCATCCCGTACATGTCTACACAGAGAGAGAGAGACAGACAGACAGACAGACAGACAGAGACAGACAGAGACAGAGTAAATACATAAAGAAAATAAAAATAATGAGACTATATCATTTGTATTTTAGAAATGAAGTAGCTAGCCAAAGTGGTGTCTTTAACAATGAGTATCATCACTCACTGGTTGTATAATACAACTGCTAATACGTTTCTTAAGAGCTTGCATCTCAAATAAGTTCTGCCATGTGCTCCCTATGCATGCACGACAACACATCCCAGAAACCAGGAGGTTAAAGCCACAGGTGTGTTGATCCACAATTCCATGGGTCATAAATTAGACACAACTCAATTTGCTCTGTTGATTTCTCTTAAGTAGCATGATTAACTCCTACTTGGTTAGCAATTAATTCATCTGTTCAACCATAGAAAGTTCAGCTTCCTGTGTAACATGAATTGCTAATAGGACAAAACAGAGCCTGATATTGGGGTAAATGCTGAAAGATCACAGAGACAAAGGAACAAACCACCTCTTACCTCTAGGACTCCACAGCCTGAAAAGCTTTCCTCAGCTGAAAGACTTTAGTTCCTGTCTCTTCACACTTTATATACCTTTCTCCACCCACCCATATCATTTCCTGTCCCAGCTTTCCTAGTGATGGGATTAATGGCATGTATGCTTCCCAAGCAAAGGTATGAGATCTTAAGTACTTGGGATTAAAGGCATGTGACTCCCAAGTATTGGGATTAAAGGTGTGTGCCACCACTGCCTGGCCTCTATGTTTAATCTAGTGGCTTGTTCTGTTCTCTGATCTTCAGGCAAATTTATTAGGGTACCCAATATATCACCACATTCCTAGGAGACCAAACAGTCAGTATTAATCCAAGTAGGAGAATTAGCCCATGTGTGCCTATGGTCATTCATGTGACACTAGTCATCTTCTGGCTTGGATGGAGCTGCGTAAGCTAAGGTAGTTTGGCAAGTCTCACAGTTGTGGCCACTGGTCCTGATTGTCACTGGGGCCATTTGTCTCTGACAGTATAGTTCAAGTTTCTTTACAGGGTCATGGGCTTCCGTAACTAGTAAAAGGGAACAGTCCCTAGGACATACACTTCTTCCTGCACCCCATTTGCTAACACTGGAAAACCAAGCCGGGATGAGAAAGTACCGTACAAGGCATGGATAAAGGAAACCACAATTCATTGGGGCCATTATTGCTTCCATCTACCGTCAGGTTCTATCAACGACAAAGTACAAGAAACCTGAGCTGTTCATTTTGTTAACCGGATCACTTCTGAAGTCCGTCCGTTGCTTGAGAAGTCAAAGAATCCATCACTCCTAGGATACAATCCAAATGACTAATGCCTCTGAGAAAGAAATAAAGAACATCTGTTCGTTGCATTTTTAATATTAATGATGAAATGTATTCCCATCTGAAAAGTAGAAGAGGTATAAAGAAAGAAAAAGTGTGCATGTGCGTGCGTGTGTGTGTGTGTGTGTGTGTGTGTGTGTGTGTGTGTGTGTGAGAGAGAGAGAGAGAGAGAGAGAGAGAGAGAGAGAGAGAGAGAGAGAGAGAGAGAGAGTGTGTGTGTGTGTGTGTGTGTGTGTGTGTGGTGTAAATGCTATCTGGTGCCTCTTAGAGGTAGAAGCAAGAAGTATCATGATGCTAAGATATTTACTTGGTGCCTGGACTTGCTCAGGGGCTGAGACCAGAAGAGCGTTGCCTGATTACTCAGGTCAGCTGACTTCAGGCATATGCTTTCAGCTTTAAACTTCATCGCTCATACTGTTCTTTCCATCACCATGCTATCCAGGCCGTTTCTCCCTTGATGCAGGCATGGAAACTGTTCAGTGAAAGCACAGATTTCTGTGATAGTCATTACATTTCCCCTCTGTTTCTCCACCTTGGCTTTCTAAAAGATACTTCTCTCAGCTCAGGCTCATTTCACTTTTTGGGCCTGGAATGATCAACTCCTTGCATAATATAAGGGTAGCAATATTCTCTGTCCTCCTTTTTCCATTTCATATTACTGGACAAAGTTAAATTACTCAAAATAGTTTTAAATAGTCTTCTCAAAATCTTAATTTGAGACACTTTTTGTCACCTAGAAGCCCTTCTTGCATTTCAAATATCAGTTTGCTCTGCAACTGAATTTTTGATGAAATAATAATTATTACCATTTTAATTATAAGAGTTCTGAGTCGTGGACCAACTAAAAATGTCTGCCTGCGTGATGGAAAATCCTGTGGGCTGCCTTTCCGCTGATTGACTTGGCTTGACTGGGTCCTGAGGGAAAGTGTGTCGCTTCATTTCTGATCCAATTCACAATGCAGCCCACATGTCCAGAAATTTCACTGTGTCCACTGAAATGAAAGAGAGCTGAGAGCCAGTTTATTTCCTAAGGCGCCAAACTGGCATTTCCTTCACATTACTGGACCTAGATTTTAATTGTTAGTGTATTTTAAAACATGTATTTATTTCTCAGTATTTTGTATGCTTTCATTTCTCTAATCCAAAAGGTTATGTGGCATGTGTTAAAATTCAAAATCATACTCTATATGCCTAAAAATTTGAGAAAAGAGGTTAAAAAAAACACCCTAGAGAAAGCATGTTTCAATTAAAACTCCACCATTTTTTTCTAAATATATGAAGTAAAGAATCAATATATGAATTGGAGAATGGTAGGTTGTTTGGCAACTCCTTATAAAGACATAGCATTCAGAAAATGTCCTAGTTTAGAAGAGAAAAGCAGCCACACGTTCTGAAATGTACATCTGCAAATGAGAACACAGAGTTCGTCACTACCGCCAAATAAAGAATGGTCCCAGTAAACTTTTACACGATAGCCTCAATAATTTAAAAGTGAACCAAATCTGGAGCATAAAAAAAAATTGCTGTAGAAACGGGAAGCTATTTAACCATACGTAAAAAGGCAAGCATATTTATTACATGGCTCAATAGCGTTGGTATGAAATAGAAAACTGACTTCCATTAAGTATGCAGAAAAGTCACATATTTCTATGCCATGGAAATAAAGAATCCTCATGGCCACCTTAATTTCAGAAGTCATCCCAGGGATGACAAACGTTTTTAATTGCAAAGCATGAGGACTGATTTGTGATACCGTGAACAGTGTTTGTAAGCAGCAGTCATGTGTCACCGGGACACAGAGCCACAAGCCATGCCTCCAGTGTGTTCACATTCCCACAGAACAAAACAGGAAGGAGGTTAGGAAGAAATCAGGCAGGAAGTAGACAGGCCGATGAGAATCTGAAGAATGGGACCAACCGAGAGATCTGAGAGACCAGTTTTTACTCAAAATAAAAAACAGAGCAGAATAACACGCAGAAAAGACTTGACTGCTCCTGTTCGTTTTCCGAGGAAGAAGACAGTATGACGCACTAAATAAACTCTTTACTGTTGGATGAAGCAGGAAGTCCCTTCCTCTGTTCTTCTGGCTTCGGTGTCACATTACCTGGAGTCAACTCCTTTGGGTCAGAAGTCAATCCACAGACTCAGGTCTACAGACAAATCACAACGCTAAATTTTCTCTGGGACTATTTAAACCCAACAGAATACAAAATGGTGCTCCAAATATTATTTCTGCGTTGTTTGTTTATGTGTATATAGTTCATGTGTTGTTCATGTATGTGCATATTGTTTATGACGGAAGTTTGTTACTGAAATGTTTTCAAAGCATATTTACTTCAAACTATGAGCATTATTATGTGGGGTGCATAACATGCAGTGAAATGCGTAACAAGTGCAAAAGCTGGAGAAAGAGAAATGGAAAGCTGCTATCAAAAACTTCAGTTAGGAGCTGGAGAGATGGCTCAGAGGTTAAGAGTACTGGCAGCTCTTCCAGAGGTCCTGAGTTCGATTCCCAGCAACCACAAGGTGGCTCACAACCATCTGCAACGAGATCTGGTGCCCTCTTCTGGCATGCAGATGACCCAATTGAAAAGCCAGGTGTGTGTGTGTGTGTGTGTGTGTGTGTGTGTGTGTGTGTGTGTGTGTGTGCCACTTAGAAGAAACCCACTTTTTCAGGGAGACAGAGAGGAGAGGGTCCAGTGTAGGCCAGGCTGACCTAAACTCATTACATAGCTGAGGATGACCATGAACTGATCCTGCTGCCTCTGCCTGCCACGAGCTGTGAATAGAGACGGCACTGAGAATGCAGCCCCCGGGGTCACACATGCTACACCACCACTCTACCTACTAAGCTACATCAGCCACTCAGAAACCTACGGGAGGCATGAATACACAACCGGTGAAAAGGTGAAAAGCCAGGAACGGTTATAAACACTAGAGTTGGAGAACACAAGGAAACCAGAGTGGTTATAATCATGACACAGAATAGATGCCAGAGCAAATAATATCACCAGAAATAATAAAAGCCATTTCCTAGTTATAATGAGGCAATTCATCAGAAGCACAAAAATTCTAAATATTTCTGCACTATTAACAAGGCTACAAAAACATGACATAAAAAAAAGCTGATAGAACACCAAGAACAAATAAATATAGAATTACCCTCATAAATTTCAATACTCTTAATAATTGATGGCTCCATTTGAATTTAATTTATAGACAGATTAACCCAAAATATACTATTCAAACTTTTGAGAAGATCATTTTAAACAAGATTATTGTGCTTGCAACAAAACTATTTACAATTAAATAATTTCAGAATTAATTTCTTTTCCCCAATATCTCTAAAATTCAAAACTGTTAGTGACTTATAACCCATCCCTGAAGAAGTAGAGGTTACAACTAAGTGATACAATCACTGGGAATTTGCACCCAATAAATGTTACAGTCTTGAGTTGTTCCAGCTTCAGTTATAATTCCACTTTGGAATGCTGTGTGCAGAAAAATGGGGGTGGGAGCAGCTGCTGGAGAGAGGAGTGGAGTAAGGGACATCTGATTCTAAGAATTCTATTCCTAACAAAATGTAAATGTTACATGAGACTCTCTATATATCCTGGGTACTTTCCTAGGGAGAATAGATAAATCATTCTTCTAGATCTTTGGTCTGGCCAATTATATAAAATCTACACCTTCAGAAATATTTCTCCTTGGGCTCAAAAGATGGGTCAGTAGTTCAGAGCCCGTATTACTCTTCCAGAGGACAAGAGTTCAATTCCCAGAATCCTGTCGGTGGCTTCACAACCACCTGTAATTCCAGCACCAGGGGGTCTGGCCCCCTCTACTGGACTCCCAGGCTCCAGAACATGTGCATACACCCATACACAGATACACACAAATACATGTAATCAAAATTTTGTTTTAAAATCTTATTTTATCCTATATTGTATTTCATAGTCTCTAGATATGACATGAATTGTATATAGTAGATACGTGCTCAATGAATAAATTCATGTGAGAGATTAAATCAAAGACATTGCCTATTACATTTTCACCACCATTCTGTCTAAAAGATCTCTCTCAAGAAAAAGCCATAAAAATTAGTACTATTTCCCAACATATCCGTCACTGATATTAATGTATTTCTTTCTGATGATAAGCAAGTAGCCAAGTATGATTCTGAAGGACCTGGATTGCAAAGCTTAATATTCACACAGATTTTTTTCCTACATCCACTTCAATAGGAAATGCAATAGGAATTCTACATTTACCTATAGATAACCACGCTGAAAAATGACATACTTTGACCACTAAACCAGATCATGAATTTCAAAGCAAAATACTACTGCCTTTAATGTTCATAGTCCTTTAAATGGTGTCTATCTTGTGTCTTCCAGGTCTCCTGTTATGGCTGGAGGTCTCTTCTCAGTGGATCGAAAGTGGTTTTGGGAACTGGGTGGCTACGACCCAGGCTTAGAGATCTGGGGAGGAGAGCAGTATGAGATCTCTTTTAAGGTAAGACCGATAGACTGTCCTCACTCCATATTTACAGGCAATTCTGACAGAACGCATCACTTCGCTTTGTGATCTGTGTTGTAAGTTAAGCTATTCCTCCCAAGGGAACTTATGGAAGAAAAGCAACTTTTTTCCAATGTTATAGTGAGTCACAGCCATGCTACATGCAAAAAGAAACCATCCAACTCTTGTTTATAGATGAGCAACTCAGTCTACCTACATCAACTGCTCCCCTGGCAAAGGTATTTGTCCTGAGTGCTTACAAGATAAAGGACAGACGAGTAAAGCTGAAGAAGGGAGACAGAAATTGGAGTTTTGCCTTCCATGTCCAAACAAGAGGGAGCAATTCAGATTTTGTTCTCAACCAGTTATTCCAAAATTCCAGGAACTGATAATAAATTTAAAATATCAATGACAAATTGAAGAGCAAGTTTTTTTGTTTTATTAAATTTAATTTTATTTTGAGGCGGGGTCTTGAACATAATCAAGCTGGCAACCCAGACTGAAACTATATAACCTCAAGTCTATAGTAATCTACCTGCCTCAGCATCTAAAGTGCTTAGGATTGCAAGTGTGAGCAGGTTGTCTGCAAGCAAGTCTTTTATTTATTTAATCTGGAATTGCCCATATTTCTACTTGCCTTAGTGATCAATTTTTATTTATTTATAAAATTCTGTGCTTCATTGTATACATACACACACACACACACACACACACACACACACACACACACACACACATCTTATATGTAGACAAGTTTCTAAATGGTCTTATTAAATAAGAAACACAGAGCCAGAAATTTTGGTTAAAGCCTTAGAGGGATCAGGGAAATACAGAAAGCCATCAGCTAACCTCACCTCACCAACTCCGCAGCTTTCAAAGAACTCAGCTTCCGGTCTACTCAGGCTATGCCTTGCTTTTCTGCCCTCTCATTGGCTCTTAGCCCAGCTACCTCACTTCCTCTTCCTACACAGCTCTATCACTTTCTGCCTGTCTGTCCAGACCTCCAGATCGCTATGGTTGGTACTGGGATTAAAGGCATGTGTCACCACGCTTGGCTCTATTCCCTAGTGTGGCCTTGAGACACTGAGAGACCCTGCCTGCTAAGGGATTAAGGGCGTGTGCTGCCTGACTTCTTTGTTTACATAAAATGGCTGGCCTTCCCCCCTCCATCTCCAGGCAAGCTTTATTTATTAACGCACAAATAAAATATCACCACACTTATACATATACATATGTACATATTTATGATTCTGCTTCAAATTTGTGACATATGAATGCCAAACCATAACATATGAAAAAGAGTTAAAGCAAAACAAACTGTGTGAGAATTCATACTCCAAATTGCCCACATCATTTTGAAAATCGATCTTACAAAGAAAAGAAGAACTTTTTTACCTTTGTCTTGATGCTTGTTTGTATAGAAGCAAAATCTGACTCTTGTAACATTGCCATATGGAAATCCCTGGCATAAGTCAGCCTTTGGTGACTGTTTCCATTACAAAGTCCAACCAGTGCTTGTTGTAAAAAGAAACTAAACCCTGAGTCCAATTAAATCAAACACAAGAACCCAGATATAATTTTTAGAATTTATGAAGAGGGATTTTGATGAGACTATAACGTAAGCATTAATAGAATGTTATACTTTTCCTCAAGGAGTCACAGAATGAATATCCTCAAAAGAAACAGAGGTGTCACTGCAGGCCTTGGGACATCTAGAATGTTCCCTCTCACCCCTAAATGACTTTTACTAAATTGGTGCATTTTTACCCATTCAAACATACAATTTTGCATCTAAGACATTTCTCTTACCTTTGCAGTTGCATTGTTTCAAGCCTTTGGGTTTGCCAGTGTCTTTGGCTTCCTCTCTTATGGCAGTAGTTATACAGCTTGTTATGGCGCATGTGCAGAAGTAATAATCACACAGCAGCATGGCTGCATTCTTAGTGCTTTAAGCCAAATGTTGAACTGAATATTTTTGTATTAGTTGGTTTTAAAATATAACCTTAAAAGGCGTTATATTATTCTATTATATAGATGAAGAAACTGAAGCTTACAGATTTTTTTTAGATAAATTTTTAGTTTTTGTTTGTTTGTTTATGTTTTGGGATGATTGTTTGTTTGTTTGTTTTTAACTTTTATTGATTCTTTGTGGATGTCACATCATGCATTCCAACCCCACTTATCTCCCTGTCCCTTCACATCCACCCTCTGCCCTGGCAACCTCCCCCTAAATCAAAACCAAATTGAAAAGAAAAATCAAAAACAAAACAAGAGAGAGAGAGAGAGAGAGAGAGAGAGAGAGAGAGAGAGAGAGAGAGAGAGAGAGAGAGAGAGAGAGAAGACTCTTGTCATGGAAGCTGTAGCATAGCCCATTGAGTCACACAATGTACCCTTTAGTCCATTCATGTTTACTTGCAAGTGTTCATTGCAAGAGTCATTGGTCTGGCTCAAGGCCTCTGGCTTCTGCTATGCCACCGATAGGGGGCTCTCACTGGGGCTCCTTTTGGATATTCTGTGGTTGTCCTGGATCATGGAGATGTGCTGCAAGCCACAGGAAAATGTAATGGAATTCAGCTACCATCACAAAAGCTACTACTTAGAAAAGTCAAGAACTTCTCCAAAGGTCAAGCCATGGTTTAAGAAGTCTTGGTGATATTTTAGCTTTCGTATATATATTAGCTGGTTCCTAAAATGATTTTCTTGTGTACTTCCAGGAACTCCTAACAGTGTATTTATCTAAAATACCTATCATGCATCCAAGGCCAACAACACCTGTCCCCTAGGTCAGGAGGATAACTTTATTTCTTGTGCAATTTAGGATGAGACCCTCCTTCCCTACAGCCTTACTAATAGACTCCTAATTTTTTACCTAACCACTTCTAGGAATGTAGGTTGAGCACATAAATTCCCTTCTTGATATACTAACTGATCATCAGCTCTCTATTGACCTCCTGCTTTACCACTCCCCATTTGGGTTGTAAAAGAAAGCCTGGTGGTCACTGCCTGAGGAAAATTCTTACCTGCCTTTATGATCCCATAAGAGTTCAAGCCTGGTGACCTTGCTCTGCCAGACGATTGCTATTGCTTGGGTTTATTAATGGATTCCTGAGGGACTTAGGGGAACAGAGAGAATAAGGAAACAGAAAGGAGTAGAGAGAGAGGAAAAAAAGAGAATGGAAGAACCAAATGGGTAAGAACTGGAGAGGAACGGATTAGATGGGGAGAGCTAGATTGAAGGGCTAAAAGAGAATACTAGAGGAACAAGATGGAAGATGAGGAAGAGCCAGATGGGGAAGAACAAGATGAGGAAGAACAAGATGAGAAAGAAGGAGATGGGAGAGGAGCTAAGATGGGAAGGAACTAGATGGATGAGAACCTAGATGGGGCAGAACTAAGATGAGAGAATTAAGATAGAACTTAGAGGGGACAGCAGATAAATGTAGAGAAAAATCAGGAAAGAAAGGAGCTAGGCATGAGAGCAGAATAGAAGCTTATAGAGAGAGAACTGACACAATAATAAAGTGTATGGACTAAGGAGGTTCGTGTACATAGATTCGTTTCTTTTCATCAAAGATTAAATTATCAGCTGGCTGTAGATTCTTCCCAGACCCTGGGAGAGGACTATCAAGGGGCTGGTTCCCCTTAGTCCCTGATAGAGATCCTGGTGTTTTGGTCTGTAGGTTCATCCCCTTCACATGCTCCAACAGTTTATAGATTTGGTAGATGTTGGGGTGGCCACCTCATAGCCCTGGTTCTTGCCCTGGGTGGTAGCTAGGTTGGTCAGCTCACTAGCTTTCCCTCATTGTCACCACCCTGGCAAACTCTCCAGCATTGCTCTGGCTAGCTCACTCAGTGCAGCCTGCAACAAGGAACGGGGCCAGTTCTCTGGCTCTCATGTCCTCAGATCCAGGTCACCCACATTCACACCACCAGGACCCTCTCCCTTGATTGCTGTAGGGGACATACAAGGAGGAGCAGGGTCAGCTCCCCTGCTCTCATACCCTTAGGGCTGGGTCACCTGCACCCCTGTAGGTCTACTCTAGTGTGCTGTGTGTGTTGCAGCTGGTGCGAGGCAGGGCCAGTTCTCTCACTCCTGTGACCCTGTGGCAGACAAGAGGGTTTCTTTAGGTTTTAAAGATTAAATAGAGACTATACTTTCAGGGATAGTATCTATGATTAAATAATCAAGCATCAATTGTTGTTGGAGGGCTTCTCTCCAGGTGCCACCAAGCCCCGCAGTCCCACAATCCATGTATAAAATAATCACTCAGACACTTATATCACTTATAAACTGTATGGCCATGGCAAGCTTCTTGCTAACTGTTCTTGTATCTTAAATTAACCCATTTTTATAAATCTATACCTTGTCACGTGGCTGGTGGCTTACCAGAGTCTTTATATGCTGCTTCTCCTGGCGGTGGCTGCAGTGTCTCTCCTCAGCCTTCCGCTTCCCAGAATTCTCCTCTCTCCTTGTCCCACCTACTTCCTGCCTGGCAACCTACTTCCTGCCTGGTCACTGGCCATCAGTGTTTTATTTATATAGAGCAATATCCACAGCAATCAATACTAAACCTGGAAAAAAAAAAACAAACAAACAGGTAATGGCAATGGCTCCAGCTTGAGTACTTTATCCCCAGTTGGTGGAACTATTTGGAAAGGATTAGGCAATCTGGCCTTGGGTTCTTTTGTTTGTTTGTGATAAGTATTTTGAATCCCTAGTATTAGGTTTCCCCACCAACACAGTAAGCCAAATTGAGTCGAATCAAAAGGTAAAGGACCAGGTTTAATTTGAGCAAAGCATTCCTGGGTGATCTTGGGGGTGGGGGCGGGGATGTGGTCTTGAGCAGCTCCAGGGGAGGAGCTTCCACTTGATGGGCTTTCTGAGGGGCAGGTTTGGAAAGTGGGTTTGGGGGTGGCTGAAGCAGGGCTACTTCCTGGTGGCATAGGATGATATGGGGAGGAGGAGCCTGGAGTCAGTGAGCTCATTCTCAGCAGGAGGTATGCATGAAGAAGCATTTGGTTAACTGCCATACTAGAGACCTCAGGGATCTGTTTCTTGAAGAAGCAGAGAAGACAAGCTGCTAAAAGAAAAAAAAAAAAGAGATTGTTATCACTGGCCCTATGATGGGACTAGTCATGGGAAGAGGGGAGATTGCCAGTAAGAATGGAAAGGAGATGTGCCCTGGTTGTACTAACAAAGATGAATGAGCAAGGCAGAAGAGTAGATAGGCCTTTCATTGGGACAATTTGGAAAACCAGAGAGTGGAGGGTCCCAGTTGCTGGACAAAGCATCTATCCTGGATAGGTGCCCACTTGAGCCTGGAGACATGGTACCAGCATTGATGTCTCAGGACCTTGGGGGATGGGATGCCAAATCAGGGGATGGTGTGTCCCAGGAATACTTGAGCCATTACATCTGCTGTCTTCCTAGAGGTGGGAAGTGCCTTCGCTCATCCTGTAAAGATGTCAACAAGAGTTAAGAGATAACAGAGCTTTTTATGACTGGGCATGTGGGTAAAGTCAACCTGCCAGTCAACCAGTTGGTGTCCTTGGTTGGTGTCCTCATATCTGGGGTGCCCTCTGTGTGTTGGCCTTGGTTCAAGTCTGGCAGGAAAAGTAGACCTGTAAAATAAGGGCTGGAAGATGGGTGGGGTCGAAGAGGAGCTCTAGAAATTGATATTAGTTTCCACCAGGCCAGATTTCTTGATACAGTAGCAGAACTCTTTCCCCAGGAGCCTGCAGATCGCTGTAAACAGGTGGAACATATTGACACGTTGGTGTCATAGCAAAGGCTATGTCTTTGAGTTAAAGGCATGAACATTTTTCCTTGGGCCTAGTTTTAGCCAATGAAACATACCTTTATGTCTATACCTAGAAGACAAACAGAAGAAATTTACTGAACAAAAGAGGTTGAGCAAGTGAGGGAGGAAAGAGGCTGAGGAGCAAGGGAGAAGGAACAGAATTGAACACGCCTGCAGGCTTCCATACTATCTTTAATGTTAACCAGTTTCAGAGGGGGAGGAGTTGGCATTTCAGCAGAGTTTTGCCGTATGTGGCTGGAGACAATACAGTAATGCTGAAAAAAACCTCTATGCAGTCCTAAAAGCTGGGACCAGTAAAACCTACAGAAATTTAAGAACTCTAAATACTGTAGTCAGTGCTCTATCCATTTATCGAAACTGCATTTATCAGTGCTAAAACTCTGAACCTCCAAAATTCCAGTGTAATAGCAGCATAGAAAGAGAACAGAAATCTGAAACATCTTTACATACCTTAAGTGGGAAATTACATCTGAAACCTGTTTATCCATTACTATGAAGCCTCTGAACAAGGCAAATATGTCTATATTTTTAACAAGAAACTTAACTAATGAACTAATGAGCACCAAGGTGACTGTAGCGTTGGGGACCCAGGGGGAGAGCTGTTAAACTGGTAAATCTATCAGTAACCTAGTCATCAAACACCATCAGATCTGAGAAGGATAAATTCCACCTGGGTAAGCAGAAGTGAGTCAGCTTTCCACTACCTGGGCAGCTACACCAGGTTTCTCCATGGTCATTGGAGACAGGGCTCCCAGGGCAGTATCAGTCTTCATCTGCAAGGCCCAGAAGATCTGACAGACTTTCGTGTAGACTAGAAATTTGTCTTGGCAAAGTAGGGCAATCAATTCCCCAGTGTCCTGCTTGTCCACAGTCTGGACAGTAGCAGTTAAGGTGCAAGGCAGTTTTCTGCTCCGCAGCTGACTTGGCTACATTTAAAGCAAGCTCCAGGCAGAGGCTTTTCTACAGCCTTCCATCTTCCTTGGAGGAGATAGGGGAGGCTGCCAGGAGCTGGCACGTCTCTATCATGAGAAGCCCTTTTTTTCTAATGCCATATTCTCAGATCTCTGAAGCATTTGAGGATCAGGGAATCATTATCTGTTAGGGATAAGCAGTTGATTATCTCTAGAAGGCAAAATCCAGTTTTCACAATGTAATCAATTTAAGTGTTTCTAAAATCAATACCAAGGGGATTACTCTTACATTACAAAATCTGGCTGCCAGCAAGATGCATCCCAGTACATGAATGCGTGGAGGTGCAACTTTAATACCTCAGTAAACCAGCATTGTTTTAAATCCTATTTTTTATAAATTATTTTTAGGACAGGACAGGAATTTATCATACAGAACTCCATCCTAAACTAAAATATCTTGGAAACCTGTTGTCTCTTGGTGAACCCACTCCATGTGGTCACCTTTATTCAAGATGGCAGTGAAGTCAAGGACGGTGACTCCCTCTTCTCCATCCTTAGTCAAAATGGTGGCTGTCCGTGTGTTCTTAATTAAGGTAGTAGAAGACCACATGTTGTTTTCCAGAGCAGTTCCAATTTGGAGTTACCAGGTTTAAGATATATATATTTTAAACTAGCAGCAGAACATGTATACTCAGGCATCTAAGACCAGTCAGAAACAAGAGTACAGTGGCCACATCTCAGTCCATACACACAAAATAGGATTTTTTTTTTTAATACAAAGAGAAACAAAACTTTTGGGGAGAAATCATGTCAGATGACCAACTTAAAATCCTGAAACAAAAGGTAACAGTATAAAGCAGCATGTAAGAAACCATAGGAATAAAAAACTTCCTAGAAATGAGGAAGTAGAGCTGTAGAGACCCTGGAATGTGGGTCTCCTAGGCTGTTGGGGGAGGGTAGCAAATAGCCATGTGCTGAGCATGAAGCTTGTCTCCAGTTTTCATTTACAAGTGGTAACAAATGGAAGAAGGAGACATTTACGCAGTTTAGGGTGAGAGAGCAGGCAGGAACAAAAAGAACGTGCCTATTGCAGGAAGAATCCCAGCGTGGCCAGCCCAAACGCCAGGGAAGCCTGGTGAGCAAAGGCAAAGTGGGCACCCTTGGGCGAGCCCTGCCAGGGTGTGCCAGGAAGAGAAAAGGGCAGGAACAGCAGAGTTAGTGCGTCAGAGAAACTGGGAGGATGATTGAGTGAAAGGTCATGGTGGAGCGAAGGCGTGAGAAGCAGGTAGGCAGGCAAACAGGGAAGGGGAACTTGGAGATGCAGACAGACAGGGGAAAGGGGAAGGGGCGGGAATGCAATGCTCAGCTCAAACCATCCTATAGTGTGAGACAGTCCCAATTTGGATAAATTTTATAGGAGACACCCCAAGGGTGTCTGGGGATCGGACTTGGACCGGCAAGTACCCATTCACAAGCAGGAGACCAAAGGGTACAGAACCTCCTCCAGTTCTATAAACCTATGGCTGGGAGCAGTACAGGGGCTGATTCTGTGCAGAACACCTCCCGAGCAAGGGAACTCCAAGGGCCAGGAGCTGTCCCTGCTCCACAAATGGGCCTGAGCTACCTAGCGCTGCAGTGACCCGGCACATAACCCAGAAGCCTTTGACTCAGAAGAGGTCAAGAGACTCAGAAGAGATCCTGGATCTCTTGCAGGCTTTTGGTTTGGAAATAGGTGACTTATGAGCAAAAGCTGGCCCAGTGTGGGGGAGGCAAGGCAGACGGGAGAGCGCCTTCCCACATTGCCAGGGGATCGGCAGGGAAGGCACCCACATGGCCGGCGACTGGCCGGGGAGGCCCGTCTCTATCCTGATGGGCACCAGATGATAAGTACTTTGAATCCCCAGTATTAGGTTTATCCACCAACGCAGTAAGCCAAATTGAGTCAAATTAAAAGGTAAAGGGCTGGGTTTAATCTGAGCAAAGCATTCCCAGGTGATCTCGGGGGAAGGGAGGAGAAATCATGTGGCAGGTCTATGGACCGGAGCTTAAATACCCTCTAGGCTGGGGCTTGAGCAGCTCCAGGGGAGGAGTTGCCGCTTGGTGGGCTTTCTGAGGGGCAGGATTTGGACAGGGGGGAGTGGGGGATGAGGTGGAGCTTCCAATGGAAGAGTGATTTGTTTTGTTTTGATTTTTTTAATTTATTCATTTATTTTACATTCCTACCCCAGTTTCCCCTCCCTCCTCTCCTCCCATTCCCTCCCACCCACCTTCCTCCCACCCCTGCTCCCATCCACTCCTCCCCTGTTTCTGTTCAGAAAGGGGCGGTCCTCCCATGGGTGTCAACAAAGCATGGCATATCAAGTGGAGGTAGGACTAAGCTCCTCCCCTTGTATTAAGGTTGGGCAAGGCAACCCAGTGTGAAGAATAGGTTCCCAAAAGCTAGCCAAAGTGTTAGGAACAGGCCCTGCTCCCACTGCTAGGAGTCCCACAAGTAGACCAAGCTACACTGTCATATGTATGTAAAGCCTAGGTCCATCCCATGCAGGCTCCCTAGCTGTCAGTCCAGACTCTGTGGGCTCCTATGCTGTGGGATATCCTGTATGCTGTGAATATATGTTGCTACGATTGATTGATAAATAAAACGCTGATTGGCCAGTAGCCAGGCAGGAAGTATAGTGTAGGTGGGACAAGAGAAAGGAGGATGTTGGGGAGAAGAAGGCTGAGTAGTCAGGAGATGCTGCCAGCTGCCACGAGGAGAAGCATGATGTAAAATAACGGTAAGCCACGAGCCACATGGTAAGATATAGATTTATAGATATGGGTTAATTTTAGATATAAGAAGCAAGAAGCCTGCCACAGCCATACAACTTATAAGTAATATAATTCTCTGTGTGTTTACTTGGGGGAAGTGAGTGGGAGAGATTTGTCCCAACTGCCAGCAGGCTAGGACACAAGAAAACTTCAGCTACACTCCTATGAGCCCAAGTTAGTTGTTTCTATGGGTTCCCTTGTGGGCTCCCTTGTGGGATTGTGGCTATAATCCTTCCTCCCTCTCTTCAACAGAATATTCTGAGCTTAGGCCACTGCTTGGCTGTGGGTCTCTGAATCTGTTTCTACTAGTTATTAGATGAAGACTCTCTGACAACAATTAGGGTAGTCACCAATCTGATTATTGGAGATGGCCAGTTCAGGCTACGTATCCACTGTTGCTAGGAGTCTTAGCTGAGGTCATTCTTGTTGATTCCTGGGAGATTCCCTTGCAACAGGATTCTACCTGACCCCAAAATGCCCCCCATATCAAGACATCTCTTTCAGTACTCTCCCCCTTCATCCACTCCCCAACCCAATCCCCTATGTTCCCATCCCCACCAGCCCCCAGTCTATCCAGGAAATCTCTTCTATTTCCCCTTCCCAGGGGAATGCATACATCGCCCCTTTGGGCCCTCGTTACCCAGCTCCTATGGGGTTCTGGGCAATCTGACCTTGTTGGAGGTGTATCAGCTTTGAGGTCTCAAAAAGCCCACACCATTCCCAGTTAGCTCTCTGTCTTGTGCTTGTAAATTAAATGTAAGCTTTCAGCTGCTGTTCCAAAGCCACATCTGCCTGCCCGATTCCATGCTCCATACTGTGATGGTCATGGACTGTAACCCTCTGGAACTGTGAGCCCCAAATTAAATGCTTTCCTGTAGAAGTTGCTGCCTTGGTCATGGTATTTTGTCACCACAACAGAAAACTAATGAAGACTATATCCAATCCTTACCCACCCACATTCTCAACTTCCCTGTCAGCCTTTTGGCCCCTGAATAATGAGTTCTCCCATACATACAGCTAATGACCTGGAATCAATCCCTGGAATGCATGTTAAAAAAAAAAAAAAGCCAGACGCAGTGGTATACATCTGTAATCCTAGAACTTCTATGGTAAGAGAGGAGGCAAAAATAAGAATATTACCTCAACACTTCAGTGCAGCTAGCCTGTAGTAAATACATAAAGAAAGCATTTTAAGATAGAACACTATATTGATCATGGTATTCATAAAACACTGCATTGCTGCATCTATTTTTCCCAGACTTGAAAGAATACATTTCTTTTTTGTAATTCAAGACATTTTCCCTAGTACCCTCTTAATATTTGAATGCCTGAAGTTTAAAATGTTGAGATAATTTCTAATAAGAGATACCTGTCCTTGAGTAACGGCAGGCTGATAAGCAAAACTGCTATTGAAAATATGAAGACTGTGGGTTATACAGTTGCATTGTAAATCACAAAGGTACGTTTCCAGGCAAGTATAACCTTTCATCTCACTTCCATGTCACTTATACCCATCACATCTCTTCTGGATGACCCCAGATTTTATTATCCCATTTCCTGTGTTTCAGTTGTCTGTCATTGGATAGGATATAATTGGAATGTAGCCCTGTTGTCTTTGTCTAAAAACCATGGCAACCACATTGGAAGTTCAGGACTGAATTGCTCTAAGCTGTTTGGTTGGGATGACAGATCCTTTGGTGACAGTTACATCTTAGCAGGGTGCCCAATGAAGACACGTCTCTTCATTCTTGATCCTGTTTACTGACCCCGGGCTTCCTGTCATTCCCTGTTAGGATTTATGAAGGAGGTAAACTTGATCAGGTTCTTAGGTAGAATGTGCATTGAAGCAAGAATTTGTGCAAAAGGAATCAATCAAAGGCATTATACACAACTAGCTCTATGAATCACAATAAAAAAAGAAAAAAATCAAACATCTGGTTTTTGGACATATTCCATAAATTGTGGTTAATCTTCAGTACACGATACTGTAAGTTCAAATTGATGAGCACTTAAGATCCATGAAACAAAGGTAGATGGTTGAAGCTTGCTAGTGGCATTTTATGCCTTAGTACAGAGGTTGCTCTAAGTTGCAACTCAAATATTAGCATTTAAAATTTTTGTAAGTGGTCATTATCAGATACCTATGCTGCACGCTTACTCTTCAAAGAATTGCTTCACAGAAGTTTCTGGCAATTGGCAAATGAAAATATTCCCAGGAAATTCTGTCTCATATGAAGGACTGAGTTTCGGGTCAAACACCTCCCTAGATACCTTTTTTTGATTTCTCTGAAAACGTGACTCCAGCAGACGAGTAGATTTCATATTAGGATGTAAAAGCCAGACAGGATAACTTTGAGGAGTTTTCTGAGGAAAAGCAGTGATCTGCCTGCATTGCACCCAGTGGTTATATCTCTCTGCATGTATCTGGACCCCTGTGATGCTCAGAATCATCAGATGTCTTTTAAATCACACCAGGTTAGCCAGTTGCCAAGGAGAGAAGACATCATTTAATCAGTCAATCAACCAGCTTTTTTTGTTTGGTTGGTTGTTTTTTCCTGGAACTCAGTCTATAGCCCAGGCTGGCCTTGAACTCACAGAGATCAACCTGGCTCTGCCTCCCGAGTGCTGGGATTAAAGGCATGCGCCACCACTGCTGGTCAACCAGGTTTTGTTGAGCACCTTATTTCCACTAGGCAAGGTTCTGGGTACTTCAATGTGTAGCTGCCACTAGGAACAATGGGGAGACAAAGACAAAGAATCTTGTGGAGCAGGAGGTTTCTCTGGTCCCCCACCCCCACCTCATGGTCCCACGTTCCTCTGATCCCATCTGGCCCTGCCGTCCTGCAGCCGCTTATAAAATAATTACTCAGAGGCTTAATATTATTTATAAGGCCTCTTGTTAGCTAGCTCTTATATCTTAAATTAACCCATTTCTATTAATCTATGTTTTGTGACATGTTCCATGGCTTTACCAGTCTGCTGGCATCTTGCCCCTTGGGTGGCAGCCTGGTGTCTCTCCAGACTCTGCCTTTCTCTTTTCTGTCTCCCCTTGGATTTCCCCCCTGCCTCTAAGCTGCCTTGCTGTAGGCCAAAGCAGCTTATTTATTAACCAATGGGAACAACATATATTCACAGCCTACAGAAAGACATCCCCCAGCGAGAAGGTAGTCCACATGTTTAAATATCGTCCTCCAGGGATGCTCCTGTGCGAGTCTCCATCGCCTCCCCACACCTGGTCCCTCCCCTGTTTTCTGGCCACTCCTCTCTCCCCATTTCACTGTCCTGTAGTCTCTCTTAAAGGGACCATGAGAGAAGCCATCCTTAAGTAAGCCTGTGGGTTTTGTAAAACTGTGGTCTGCTTTGGCATAGTAGAGAGAGAAAATGCTCCTGAGATTTTATAAAAGGAAGTAAATGGATGGAAAATATGTTACATATAAGCATATAAACACTTCAGGTTAAATTCCTGCCACAAATATTGACTAGCACATATCTGAGGTTCTTAAAGACAATATTCATCGGTAACCATTTTTTCTGTGTCCCTCTACAGCTTATGAAGTCTCTATTAGACAACCTGTGCCCCAAAATCTCTAACCATTCTTTCCTTCCTGTGGTAATAACTACTATCTTGTCCCTTAACAAGAAAAAGTAATGAGTTGGTACTTAAAGGTCATTGGACTTAATTTTTTATCCCATTCAACACTAGTGCAAGATTTAAAAAAAGAAAAAGAAAAAAAAACTCTACTTCATAATTGTTAAGACAAGTTATTATCTAGTTAATATCAAACAAGGATTTAAAATTGGATTTGTTCCTAAAATCATTAACCTATTTTCTCTTAGCTGAAAAAGTTCTTAAAAAATGACTGGTGGCCATTTTTAAGAGAAAATACAGGTGATATTTGTTAAATATGAGATTTGACCATTCTTCTGATAATTTAATGTAACACGGAATTTTTATTATTTCAATAAAGATTAAGTATAGTTAATAAAACTATTCCTGAGCCCAGAACAATCAGTTTTAATAATAGTTTTAATTGTTTATTTGAACAATGCCCATATATCATTTACTTATATATCTGACATTCTTTCTTATTTATTTATATTAATTAATTAATGTTTTACCAGCCTGATCATACTTTCCCCTCCCTCCTCTCCTCCCAGTCCCTCCCTCAACCCCACCACCCATCCACTCTTCCTCCTTTCTCTTCAGAAAAGGCCAGGCATCCCATGTATATCAGCCAGCCATGGTATATCCTCATAGATTGTCGCCTAGCCCAATTGCCATCAAAGAAGCTTCACTCAGCAGCAGATGGAAACAGATGCAGAGACCCACAGCCAAACCTTAGGTGTACCTCAGGGAATGCTGCAAAAGACGGGGAGGATTGTGAGAGCCAGAGGGGCCAAGGACACCACCAAGAATCAACTAACCTGGGTTCATAGGGCTCATAGAGACTGAACTGCCAACCAGAGAACTTGCATGGGACTGATCTAGGCCCTCTGCATATATGTGACAGTTGTGTATCTTGGTCTTCTTGTGGGACTCCTAACTGTGGGAACAGGGGCTGTCTCTGACTCTTTTGCCTGCTTTTGGGACCCTTTCCTCCTACTGGGTTGCCTTGTCCAAACTTAGGAGAGGAGGTGCTGCAATAGTCAGTTCTTTACTGAAACAAGGGAACTGCCATCACTTAGGACAACTCATCAAATTAGATGTGGCAGCATTTAATCTCATCGCAGAACTTCAAAAGAACACATTTTGTTTGTTTATACTTAATGTGAACTCTAGAGCCAAAAACAATTGTAAAAATTAACTACATATAAAGTTTCCCTTCATGGCATACAAGCCACCAAATACCCATTAACTATGTTTCTAACTTAATAATTGAATGTTATGCATTTACAATGACTTTACAAGTTTTAAGATATAAAGGAATGGTCATTTGTTAAAGGTCACTCAAAATAAGCAATGAGGGGGAAAAAAGAAACAAAATCTCCTGATTTTGTCCTTAAACCCTCAACCACATGCATAAGGAAGGTGAACATGTGCCACCATGGTAAGTTCAGTGGTGGTAAGACATGGTCAATGAAACGGCCACAGCTTCAAGTCTCACTTGGAGTCAGAAGCTCTCAGTTCTCCAAAGTTCTCCAAGCACACCTGAGGGAAAGCAGAGATTCTCTGTTGAAAATGATGACACCTATTGGTGTGTGCTTCTCCAAATGGAGTTGGGCACAGTGACGGGTGTGGGGCAGTTCTGAGAGACGGACTTCACAGACAACCAATTTGCAGGTTATTGGTGAGGCAGGATGGAAGAAAATATTCAATATTGTTAACAGTCCTGAGAAGCCATCCCCCATTGGGTATAGAGAAGTAATAGCTAACACAATTCACTTTTCTGGGAAAGGTGTGGCATAAAATTGCTATGTCCTGGCCTAGCATTGTTCTCACAGAAATCCTATAAGGGTGAATGGTAAGAAGAACCAACAACACTCACAGATGACTAACAGGTTTTTTTCCACTTATTCTTTGAGAATTTCATACATATATACAATAAAATATGATCCTAGCCATCCCATATTTCCTCCCTACACACACCCACATTCCCCTAAACACATCCTCCGTTCCATGTCCCCTTCTTTAAAAAAAAAAAAAAAAAAAAAAGTAAGTCCAATTAGTGTTGCCCATATGTGCACAGAGTGGAGCCATCCACTGGAGTCTGGGCAACCTACCAGTGACCACACCTCCAAAGGAGAATTTTTCTCCATCTCCCAGTAGCCGTCAGCTTCCAATAATAACTCCTTAGTTACATAATCTTCCCCCATTCATGCTGAAATGTTGATCATGTGCACATAACCACACCTGTTGTGGTTCATGCACACAATTGTCATGGCATGTCCAGAAGACAGCACGTGTCACAGAGTTCCTCCCCATCCTCTGGAGCTTACCTTCTACCAATAACAACACAATGGCAGACTTGTGATACCTGCTTCTCAGTTTGCTTTCAACTGCTGTGATAAAACACCATGGCCAAAGGCAACTTGGAGAGGGAAAGGTTTATTTCACCTTACACTTACACAGACCCTCACTGAGGGAAACCAGGGCAGGAACCTGGAGACAGGAACTGAATCAGAGACCACAAAGGAATGCCATTTGCTGACTTGCTCCTCCTGGCTGGCTCAGTTTGTTTCCTTATACCACTCAGGACTCAGAGGAGAGCTGAGCTCTCCTCTATCAGTTGGCAGTCAAGAAAATGCCCCACAGCCTTGATCACAGGGAACCTAATGGAGGTATTTTCTCAGTTGAGAGACCAATTCCCATTTGACTCTAGTTTGTATCAAATTCACCAAAACAAACAAAAAAACCTAAAACCCTAACCAGGACACCAGTATTCAGAAGGCTGAGATGGGAGAATTGTGAGTTCTAGACCAGTCTGAGCAACATCTTGAGATCCCAGTTTAAAAATAAATAGATAGCCAGGTATGATGGCTCCTGCCTTTAATGCCAGTACTTGGGAGGCAAAAGCAGGAAGCTCTCTGTGAGTTCAAAGTCAGCCAAGGCTACATAGTAAAAATAAGTAATTATGGGATTTATCTAAAAAGAAGATAGTATATAAAATGTATACAAAGGAGAAAGAGGAGGAAAGAACAGAGCAAGGGGGAAAATGATTTTGCTCTGAGTCGTCATGTTTCAAGAAGGTTCATGAAGCAGAAGACTTTGTCAATGATGATGAGATGCTGACACTTAAGAACGTAAGATGGATATCAAAATGACAACATAAGAAACAATAACAGCTACAATATAAGGGAGTAGCCAAATAAAACCCGCTGCTGCTGAAATGAAGGTCATTAGAAGAAACAAAAAAGAAACTGGGGAATTCTGCAAACATTTAGGCATATGAGGAGTAAGGTGGAGAAAAGGGAATAAAATTAGATTAAAGACAAGGAAATCTCAAAAATCATAGCAAAATTATATCCGTCTTAGGGAAAACACCGAGATTAAAATGTCATATGTTAGAACACAGGAGCCGCATTCAGAAGAAAACCAAGATTCTGAAGTGTTCACATCTCTGTGAAAAGAAAGAATCAAAATAAAAAAGTAAACACCCAAATCAAGTTCAAAGTTAAATAAGCCAAATAAAATGAGGACAGAGATGAATAGTCACAGAAAGAAGTTAATAATTTCAAAAACTAAAAACTAATGGTGCAGGAGACAAAAGCAAGTAATTAATAAAAGGAGTAAATATGGAATAAAATAATTGGGTGTAGTAATTGACCATGAAAACACAAATGCAAATGTAAAAACCGATAATAAAGGAAAAGTAATTTTAAGAAAATGTTAATAACTATAAGAGAGTACTCTGATTCTATGCAAATAAAATCAATACAATAAGCAAGATGAATGATCTTCAAAAAAAGTCCAAGTACACTTCATTAGGATTTCCTGTTAAGGATCTGACAGCCAAATATCCCACCAACTCTGTCCTTATTTGGAGACCAGCTTGTGAGAAAATCTGGAAAGTTCCCTCAAGTTGCTGACATAATCTAATTGATTCTGAGACTGAGAACATTCTAAGATCTTGAGACCACACTCAGCTCCCTCAGTCCACACTCAGTTTCTTCGGGCCACACTCAGTCCTTCAGGCCACACTCAGCTCCTTCAGGCCACACTCAGTTCCTTCAGGCCACACTCAGTCCTTCAGGTCATGCTCAGTCTGTTGGCCTCCACTGTAGCCTCTCCCAAGGTCCAGCTTACTGCTTCCAGGCCATAAGTGAAATTTCCCTCATACTTCAAAATCTTCAAATCTCTTCTTTCAAGAAGAACCAGGTCATGGCTCATTTGTGAGGCTCAGACTCCCCTTAATAGGATAATTCCCCTGCTGACTAACTCAAGGATTCTGAAAATCCTCTGTACTTTCTTCATAAGTATCACACAGGTGTAAACTCCATCACACACCTAAGGGGAGGAGATTAAACACAGGCCTTTCACATGCAGTGGTAATGTGAAGACCATCTTAGAATTCTTCACACCACACTAAGCAAGACTATGAAGAGATGAGAAGAACATCAGAAAGCTAATGTCTCCAAACATAGTGCCAGCCTCCACTCATTTTTTAGAACATTTTTTTCTAAACCATTAATGAACACAAAGTCATATGTGGATTTTGGGGGGGGGGTTACTTTGGCATTTTGGGAGCCTTTTTTTAAGACTAGGTCTCACTCTGTAGCCCAGGCTGAGCCAGCATGTTTGAACTCAATAGTTTCTTGTGGTGGTGGAGGTGAAGGTGATGATGGGGGTGGAGGTGGAGGTGGAGTTGGGGGTTGGGGAGGGGGTGGGAGTGGGGGAGGTGGTGGTGGTGGTGGTAGTGGTGGGGGTGGTGGAGGTGGTGGAGGTGGTGGTGGTGGTGGTGGTGGTGGTGGTGGTGGTGGTGGTGGTGGTGGAGGTGGTGATGGAGGTGGAGGTGGTGGTGGAGGTGGTGATGGAGGTGGAGGTGGTGGTGGAGGTGGAGGAGGAGATGGTGGTCATTGTGGTTTTGTTGTTGTTTTGTACTGACTACCCTAGAAATTTTAAATATCTATTACTGAAGGATAAAAATTGTTCTTTCGCCTACCTAGATTATAATCTTTAAAAAGAATGAAATAAAAAAGAGACAATTTTATTCTATGAATATGGAAGAATATAGAAACCTATTGAAAAAAATCTAAAAAGTAGAGAACATACGTGCAAAAAATAAAAGTAGGAAAATAAATATTATTTGTATTTTAAATTTTATGTACATATATACATATTCAACACAGCACACCAGTAATCATAGATACAATGTATATAAGATTGCAAAGATGTAGCTAGGTTCATGGTGGACATATAAACACATTCCTAAACCCAGCAGATAGTACTGAAAACCTGCAGTGTAAAGATGCTGAGAGTAATACAGTCAGCAAAAGGAAGAGACCCCTCTCTACCTCGTAGAACTTAGTGTGAGACCCCTCTCTACCTCGTAGAACTTAGTGTGAGGAAAGACAGATTAAAAAGAAATTTACATAGTGGAGTATTACTCAGCTGTTAAAAACAAGGACACGAGGAAATTTGAAGGCAAATGGATGGAACTAGAAAAAAAAATCATCCTGAGAAAGATAACCCAGACTGAGAAAGACAAGCATGATATGTACTCTCTCATAAGTGGATGTTTGCTGAAAAATAAAGAATAGCCAGAACACAATCCACAGCCCCAGAGAGGCTAGGTAACAAGGAAGGTTTATGGGGGGACACCCAGATCTCCTTGGAAAGGGGAAGGAGAAGAGATTTCGTGAGTGGACCAAGAGCAGGTGAGGACGGGAACATGAGCAGTCAGGTGACAGGAGAGGGCACAACGTGGAAGGGGAGAGTGCTGAAAGGGTGAGGGGTGGCATTTCAGAGTCCGGTCAAAACAGGACGCAAGGGACTCTCCCAGGAATCTACAAGAAAGACCCCAGCTTAAGACTCCTAGCAATAACAGATATGTAGCCTGAACTGACCATCTCCTGTGACCAGACTGGTGCCCAGTCTAATTGTCCTCAGGGAGGCATCATCCAGCAACTGATGGAAACAGATGCAGACCCACAGCCAAACACTGGCTAAGAATCGTTCAGAAGAGGAGGAGAAAGGATTGTAGGAGCCAGAGGGGTCAAGGACACCACAAGAAAACCCACAGACTCAGCTAACCTAGGCTCATAGGGGCTCACAGAGACTGAACCGACAACCAGGGAGCCTGCATAGGACTGACCTAGGCACTGTACATATATGTGACAGTTGTGTAGCTTGGTCCTCTTGTGCGACTCCTAACAGTAGGAACAGGGAATTGTCTCCGATTCTTTTACGAGTGTTTTGGACCCTATTCCTCTTACCAGGTCACCTTGCCCAGTCTCAATACATGGGGAGGTGCTTAGTCTTACTGCAACTTGATATGCCAGGTTTGGTTGATACTCATGGGAGACCTGCCCTTTCCTAAACAGAAATGGAGGAGGAGTTGGGGCGTGGAAAGAGGAAGAATATGGGAAGGAACTGGGAGGAAAGAAAGGAGGGGAACATGCTGCCAGGATTTAAAATAAGTGAATGAGTTTAACAAATAAATTAGTGAACAAATAAAAAAGATCATTTTTGACACTGGTTAAGGGACGAAAGGGATTCAGCTAGTATTATAGCAGGAGCCCCCAAAACAGAGAACAGAGTTATTTGATTGTGAGATTGTTTTTTGTATATTTGTATCTGCTCTTAGGGCAAAAGTGTAAGAGACTGTGTTGTCATTGCCCTCTCCCCGTTTGTACCCTGCCAGACTAATAGCTGATGTGGAGAGTCCTTGTATGGAATGCTCAGAAGGGCTTTTGAAAATACATCAGAATCTGCATTGATGAATTAACACATGTGCACACAGATCCCAATATTGTTTAAATACAAACTCCAGTTCTGGGTTTTGCTGGAGGGCTTCTCTCCAGGTTCCACCAAGCCCCGCAGTCCCACAATCCACGTATAAAATAATCACTCAGACGCTTATATTACTTATAAACTGTATGGCCGTGGCAGGCTTCTTGCTAACTGTTATTATATCTTAAATTAACCCATTTTTATAAATCTATACCTTGCCACATGGCTGGTGACTTACTGGCATCTTTCCATGCTGCTTGTCCTGGAGGTGGCTGCAGTGTCTCCCCCTCCTTCTTCCTGTTTCCCCAATTCTCCTCTCTCCTTGTCCCGCCTATACTTCCTGTCTGGTCACTGGCCATCAGTGTTTTATTTATATAGAGCGATATCCACAGCATCTGGGTCAGGTAGAGATCCAAGGTCTCCATCTGGCCCAAACTCTGAAGCTACTGAGAAGACTTTGGTCTGCCAGGAAAGCCCTGAGAAAAGAGAACCAACATTCTCCTCAATCCCTTCCACAGGCCGGGACCCCAGGGTGGCTCACTTTCCTTAGTGACTTATGCCTCCAGCTTCAAATCCCTGACATCCCCTGTGACGGCTGCACTGTCTGCAAGACGTGTTCCATGTGGCACAGTGCGACTATGAAGCAATGGCACAATAGTATCCCCAAGGGAACCGTCACCTAGGCCCCTGTCCTCACACTGTTCTGCACATTCCCCAACTTCTTAAACCTTCCATCCCCCATACGCCAACAAAAACCTACAGCTGTAATTAACCAGCCTTTTCACACTTCCTCCACGTTCCCTGGAAATAGGAAATACCCCAAAGTTGTTCTGAGCTCGACAATAATTTATTTGCCTCCCTAGAAGTACCCCCCTTCTTCCCTGAAGACAGTGCCCATAAACTGCCATGATGATACTTTGTACAAATGACGGTGGTAGAAATAAATTTAGCCTTATAAAATGTGCTCATTAGAACTCCTCTTTATGCCAGAGATGAGTCTACAACATTTTATATACCTTCTCATTGCTTTTATGGGACAGCCAGATTAGACACTGCTCTTTACTTCTGAGCCCACAGAGTACTTCAAAGTTTCGCTGTATTTTGTGTCTAAAACGTGACAGAAGCCTTTTTATAGTCCCCCGTATACCTCAAGACACACAAGAAAATATCTAGAGTTGTTCCTGTGGGGTTTTTTCCTCAACAATATTTAGACTAGGTGACATAAAAATATCCATTTTAATTCGACATGCCCGGAATCGATCTTCCAAAGAAAATATTAAAATGACTCTAGACTCATTCCAAAACTCAAAGATAAACAGAAACAGCTGCTTAATGTCTCAAAAGCCAGTCTGAGATTCATTTCAATTATCCAACAAAAGGTACCTCAGGTGTACCACGGCATTTTCAAGCTAAATTTTATGCCTATTAGAGATAAGCCTTGCGGCAGGCATGGAGTCCTTCTGGTTGTTAGAGCTTTTATGTCTGACAGCATTCTCCTAATTCCCTGTTTAATTTTATTTTGACTTCTATAGATAGCTGTAAAGTGAGCAAGACAGAACAATTTATATGGCATTTTGCACCTGTGGTAAGGTCAGTTTGAAAAATGTCTTAAAGAGGAGATTTTTTCCCCAAAATATTTAGATTTCTTTGTTGCTCTTTTTCCCTAACCAGAAGGAAAAAAAATATAATCTGATCACTCTAATTCTTCTATTCAAATCTATATAAAGCGAGCTCAAGAAGTACTTGTATAGGGAACTAATAAAAAATAGAAAAGCTCCTTACACTATTCCCAAATGCTTTCACATGCCTCCCAGTGGCGATGTTATAGTGACCCTCAAGAGCATGTAATATACACATGAGCTTTAGCAGGATATGTGATGCTCTTTTCATTAAAGTCAGCCATCTTGATAACAACAAGCCAACACAGCTTCACCAAACTTCTGGCCTCCTATCCAAACTTTGACAGTGTGAAGACAATCCCTATCTCTGCACAATACACACATGCACAGAGCTGCATGTGGTCCTGTGTCCTGACCTTCCCACCGATGTCATCGGGTAGCCACATCACCTCTTACGACCTCAGTACCATTCAGTCACATAGTCATCAAACGATGCTCCATGTATCATTTAGTCCTCATAGCTGCTTTAGTAGCTCCAACTTTCTGGAGGATGAAAATGACTCAGAAAAGGGTGGTCACTGCCCAGTAAACAACTGGCCAACTAAACCATATCATGATATTACAGCAACATCTGCTCAAGTTAAAAATAATTTGCATGCATCACTATGAACCATTGAAAGTGATTACAGTTTTTTATTTTGGTGAAACAGCCTTAGATTGAATTTTGTTAGACATCAAAAAATAAATAAGAGGGACAATGAGATGGCTTTGCTGGTAAAGGTGTTTGCTGGCGCTTACATGAAGCAAGGAAAGAACTGACTCCCACAGTTTGTGTACATGCACATACATACATACATACATACATACACAGATATAAATACAGATAGATAGATAGATAGATAGATAGATAGATAGATAGATAGATAGATAGATAGATAGATGGATGGATGGACGGACGGGTGGGTGGGTGGGAGGGTGGGAGGGTGGGTGGATGTGTGGATGGATGGATAGATAGATAGATAGATAGATAGATAGATAGATAGATAGATAGATAGATAGATAGATAGATAGATAGATGTTAAAAAATTAAAAATAAGGGCTGGCCAGATGGCTCACCTGGCAAAGGCACTCACCCCTAAGCCTAGACCACAGAGCCTGTTCTAAAGTGAACCTTTTGGCTCTGGACATTCAAATCCTCATCCAAAGGAAAAGCTTTTTGATGTCAATTGCTTGACTTACAAGAGGACAAAAAAACTAACTGAATCCAACTGAGAAAACAGAGGGCATTGGGAAATAAACACACATACAGAAACTGAAAAGGTCAAGTAAATGAGTCCCTGGAGGCCCAGGGCCACAAATGCTGCAAGAACCTCTCTCGGAGGCCCTCCAGGTGGCCCTCTCTGTCAGCCATGTTCTCTTCCAAAGACTCCTCCCATCCTTCAGACAAGGCCGCTCAGGGCTCTGGATCTAGCTCCAGTGGAGTAAAACATCAGAGAAAGACCCATCCATTCCCCCTGGCCTGAGGTGGACTCCCACCCCGTCAACAGAATGATTGATGGCCCAGTGAGGGGCAAAGGAAAAACCACATTTGGATATTTCCCTGGAAGAAGTTGTATGTAGCACAGAAAACTAACTTTTAAAAACGTTGAAAGTGCTTTGTCTGTTTTTAGCAGATGATGAATCCAGAAAATTTAAATAACAGATACAAAAATCCAGAAGCATATGATGAATCCAGAAAATTTAAATAACAGATACAAAAATCCAGAAGCATATGGAAAATATAGGGGGACAGCATGCATGCTTTACCACTAATGCACCTTGTAAGCTATAGGATAATGGATTAAAGGAGATGATAAACTACATTCCTAATAATATTGTTACCCAAATAACTCTTGAGCTGTGTACATCCATTTTGTCCCATCTATAACTTACTATTTCGGATAAACCAACATATTTTTGTTTTTAAATTTCATCCCCACATCCATAACTATTTGATGTTACCATGTACATAAACGCTGCTTCTATAAGCATTGATTCTGCAGGCAACCTTCCCCCTATCACTTGGATACCACTCAGATATCTAGATACGCATATGTGCAGGTTAGTTTACATAGGGCATCTTAATACACTTTCGGAGCAGAGTACTCACTCCTAAGCGGGTAAGTCAAGAAACTGTAGATTTTTCTCCTGAGAATAAAAGCCACTATATCCTCACTGGCGACATTTTCCTCTTCTGTTCTTATTATATTCTGATCAACAAATAGAAACTTGAAGTCCTAAAATGTTATGACAGGGGCTAGAAAGATGGCTCAGTGACTAAGGATGATGCTGACCCTACAGAGGACCCTAGTTGAGTAAGCAGGACCAGTTCACAGCTGCCAGTAACTGCAGCTCCAGGAAATCCAATGCTCTCTTCCCACATCTTTTGACAACTGTACTCACGTGTACATACCCTTGCCCAGACAAACTTGTGTGTGTCAGATAATTAAAAAACAGATAAGGGGGCTAGAGAGGTGGCTCAGCAGTTAAGAACACATGCTGTTCTTCCAGAGGACTTGAGTTAATTCCCATACACCTGTATTGGGTGGCTCACAACCACCTGCAACTACAGCTCCTGGGACATTGGACATCCCTGGCCTCTGTGGGCACCTGCACTCATGTGCACATACCCATATACAGACATAAACACACAGACACATGTGCATACATGCACGTGTGCGTGCACACACACAGGGAAGGGGGGGGGAGAGAGAGAGAGAGAGAGAGAGAGAGAGAGAGAGAGAGAGAACTTAAAATAATAAATTTTATAAATAATTTAAAAACTAAATCTTTAAAAAGATTTCAAAATAAGATGTTTACTGTTTTCTATCTCAAAGAATAACCCTAAATCTCAGGTTTCTGAGAATAAGAAAAACATGACTGCTTTTCCAAGCCTTCTATAGACCAACTCAAACCAAAAAGTAGACTTTATTACACCTAAACAAAATAAGCCTTACTTTTGTATCTACAAAAACCTATCTGTTTGGCAATTCCCATTGTACTTCCTATATAGATGACAGTGTCACTATCTTAAGGAGTTTTTCAATCCTAGTCTACCCAAGTCATATCTTAAAATAGAAAGTTGTATTCTAGACCCCAAGTTTGTTCACTATTAACCTACACAGTATCTATCTGTTATGCAATCATGTGTGCCTGAAAAGAAGCTCGAAATAGCTCATATTGAAATTGTCTTCAGATATACCAGAACTCCTATTTTTAAATAATGGCACCTTACCGGGTTGCATTAAGCAAGTCGGCCATCTGGAATTAACTTTCATTTGTATTAATAAGCTCATACTTCATTCCCATTTCCATTCATTCATTCATTCATTCATTCAACAATATAGCCCACGAATTGCGTGTAACATACTGTTCTAAGTGTTTAAGACACATACTCCATGAAAGGCAGAAAAACTCTTGCCTTTTGGAGAGAGGCAGGCAGAAAAGGCACACAGTATGCGAGTGAGTGAGGTGTGCCCTGGCTTGGAAGGTTGTCAACACTTGAACAACAGCAACAGGGAAAGCTGGACCAAGAACGCAGCAGGACAAGGTGTTGGATGTGGAAGAATTTGGAGCTACCTGGAGGAAACAAGTCCTTTTCTAGGTAGAGTTCTGAAAGAAAATAATTCCAGGCAGAAAGCCAGAACAGTCCCAGAGGCAGGGGGAAACCTGACTTGTGAAAAAAAGAAAAGATGGCAAAATAACTTGGGAGAAGGGGCAAGAGAAGAGGACCAGGCCAGAAGAAAGAGGGCCAGCCTTGGTCTCAGATGCCTAAAGATTTATATCACTGTTTCCTTGAAGCATGTAATACTTCTGCACAGGCTTGAGGATAATGTCCCAAGCATTACTGTATGATTTAATTCCATTTAATGTTTCCATGTATAAATTCCAGTTTGTGGCTGATATTGAAAAACAATTTTAAAAATAAGGCAAACATTCCATTATCCATTCAACTTGAAATGAACGTTTTTAAAGAATTTTTCTGTGTTCATTCATGGATAAAATAACACTTCTCTAAAATAGTTATGAGGTTGAGAGAAGATGCATTACTTTGCAAGTGTAAAACATTTCTCTAAGAATTGGATACTAAAATATGGCTTGACCCAGATTTATTGTTGTAGACTGTCATCACAGCAAGCACCAGGAAATGTCTTCTAAAAATATGATTCAAGCTCGGCATGGTGATGCACGCCTTTATTTCCAACAGAGGCAGGCACATCTCTGTGAGTTTGAGGCCATCCTGGTCTCCATAGTGATTTTCAGACCAGCAAGGGATACATATGTATCAAAAAAAACAAATAAATAAATGAATAAATAAATAAGCAATCAAGTTGACTGTAGCTGAAAGTTTTCCTGTGTCCCGCCTGGTCCATGGTCAGAACAAATCTCTCTCACCCACCAGTCCCACAGTTGCTCAGACCCAAATAAATACACACAGGTAAATATTACTTATAAACTGTATGGCCATTAGCCCAGGCCTACCATTGACTAGCTCTTAAATTTAAACTCAGCCCATTTTTGTTAATCTATATGTTGCCACATGTTCTGTGGCTTTACCTGTGTGCCATTACATGCTGCTCCCTGGATGGCGGGCTGCTGTCTCCTGCCTCAGCCTCCCTCTTCCCAGAATTCTGTTTGTCTGCTTATCCCACCTATACTTTGCCTGGTTACTGGCCAATCAGTGTTTTATTAAACCAGTGTACAAAGGCATTATCCCACTGCAGCTGACAGGTGCTGAGAAAGACAGAGTCACTTTTCTTTGGGGAAATGGCCACTAGTAGGTGGCCCAAGCCCCCACAACACACTTTATACATGTATGAAATTTTCAAAGAACCTATTTAAAATATTATTTGATTAACATATATATCATATCTTTTAGAACAAATATAGAATTTGATAAATGCTACAATTGCATTTTTCTTATGAGCCATGTTCCCACACTGACACCTAAACATCTTACTAGGGTGTCCAAACATGGGAGCTTTTACAGAAAGAGGCACAATTACAATATCAAAAAACAAAGGAAAAGAAATGAACGTGTGGTAGAGTTATAGTTCAGTTTTCAGAGTGCTTGCCTATCATGAACCTGAGGCCCTGGTTTTGATTCTCAGCAATGAATAAACCAGGGATGGGGATATGCACCTGTAATTCTAACATTTGGGAGGTAGAACCAAGAGAATCAAACATGCCACATCATCCTCAGCTCTATAGTAAGCTGGGGACCAGGCTGGTCTACAACAAATCCTTATCTATCTATAAAAGATGTCCTTGGAAGAGTAACAAAAACAACTCTGAATAGAGAGGGTGTGATGTAGCTTCAGTAAGAAGGAAAAAAATATTTTCTAAAGTTATATGAGTGAACCTTAAACTGGAAACTTACAGACACCATGTTAACTAGTTTTTAATGTCAACTTGATACCAGTTAGGTTCTTGGAGAAGGAGTAATCTTAATGGAGAAATGCTTTCATGGATTGGCCTATGGGCAAGTCTGTGGGGCATTTTCTTGATTGAATGATGTGGAAGGTCCCAGACCACTGTGGGTGGTGCCACCCCTGGGAAGGTAGTCCTCCGGGGTACAAGAAAACAGATTGAGCAAGCCATGGAGAGCAAACTAGTAAGTAGTGCTACCCAGTAGTTTGTGCTTTAGTTCCTGCCTCCAGGTCCCTACCTCTTTGAGTTCCTGTCCTGACTTCTGTCAGGGGTGGAGTTCAACCTCAAGAGTTGTAAGCTGAAATAATTCCTTTCCTCCAAAAGTTGCTTATGGTGTTTTATTACAGCAATAGAAACCCTAAGTAGTATAGCACTCTAAGGAAGAAGCAGCTTAAATATAATTGGAGTTAAAAGTGATCCTATACAACCACTTGACGACCATTCATCTGTTATATTTTACCTATTATATGTTGTGTCCTTCATAGGCAACTAGAGATATAACAACAGATAAAATAGTCATGAGTTTATAGTCCAATGAGGGAAAACAAACACTAAGTAAATCATACAGGATATCACAAATAAATTACTTAGCTGTAATTATCTTAAATGCTCTCACCATTTGAAAGTAAGTTTCACATATTCAGAACTTGGCATGTGCCACACATTACAGCACCAGCTGTGGGAGAGATCTGGAGCATATGAAATATTCATTGAGTATTTATTGACTCAATACAATGTCCCTTTAATCCCAAAGGCATACTGTCTTAGTTAGGGTTTCTATTGTTGTGAAGAGACACCATGACCATGGCAACTTTTATAAAGGAAAATATCTAACTGGGGCTGACTTACAGTTCAGAGGTTTAGTCCATTATCATAATGGTTGGTGGCATGCAGGCAGACATGATGCTGGAGAAGGAGCTGAGAGTTCTATATCATGATCCACAGGTAACAGGAAGTAAAGTGTATACCACACTGAGCATAGATTGAGCAAAGGAGACCTCAAAGTCCACCCCACAGTGACACACTTCCTCCAACAAGGCCACACCTACTCCAACAAAGCCACACTTCCTAACAGTGCCACTTTAGGGGCCATTTTCTTTCAAACCACTACACGTAAATTCCAAGAATGGATGCCTGAAACCATAGACAATATAGATCCACATAGATTATATATTCTCCTATGCAGATGTATCTATGATAATATTTAGTTTATAAGTTGAGCATAGTATGATATTTGCAACAATAACAAAATAATTATAGCAATGTACTCATATAAAAATATGAATGTTCTCTCTCTCCATTGAATATTTTAATACTTTTAGACTGTTGTTGACTGTGGAAAATGAAAACCTTGGGGAAAGGAGGAAGATTATAATGGATTAAGAGAAGGACAAAATGAGAATGTAAAACAGGAGTCTTAACCAAATATAGGGGCTTACATGTAAGCTGAAGCCTAGAAAACAAATAAGAACTAGGCAAAGGGTGGAGAAGGCAGAGAAGAGAAAGGGGCAGAATTTTCTTTGGGCAGCAAAACCTTGTGTGGAGTTAAATGTGGCCCTGTCCAGGAAGAGGGAAGACGTCATTGAAGACAAGTCAACAAACAGTTGTTGTTACCCTGGGAGTAATAGGAAAACAGCGGCAGGTTATAAAGAAGGCGTGTGATGATCATATTTATGATTGTAAAGAATCATAGTGATAATAATGCAGAAAAAGTAATCCCATGAGTCTACTGCTTTTGCAACATTGAATTCAGCATTTTAAAAAATCTGCACAGAAATTTCCTGAATTTGACTTGACTTTATATTAAAGTTGACCAACTTCTGAAAGGAAAATTTTTAAAGAGCTGAGACTAGTTTATTGAGAGAAGATGTGAATACTAATTCATTTGATTCTCTTACCTTGTTTAATCCCATATGTTAACTTGTTATATAAACATTACATGTTGTACGTGCCAATATAATGTATAACATCTTACAGTGCAAGACGAAAAATATTTGGCAAATGCAGTTAAGGTTATTAAACCCTTCAGCCTCACTGACCCCAGCCTGATTAGTGAGAGTCACCTGTGCTGAGATGGAATGTCCATAGACCAGGAACCAAAATAGCTCCTGGTAGAGAGTGGGCACTGATCAGTAGAGAGCAAGAAAAATGAGAATGTTGGTCCTACAAGTGACTTCTGCCAATGTTTTAAATGAGTTTGGAAGCAGATTCATCTATAGAGGCTCCAGATAAAGGCTCAGTCCATCAGACACCCAGACTCCAGTCTTGTGGGACCCTTGGTAGAAAGTTCCACTGAACTCACAGGGACTTGCAACCATATGGAAAAATGAGAAAACTCCAATTGTTTTAAGCCAATATGTCCATGAGGACCAGTCACCACCACCACCACAACAACAACAAATTGAAGCATTAATTATTTTAAAATATTTGTATTTCTATGTGTCTGTTAGCATTGCTCACATCTTTAAAAGGAGAGAACCTTAGTTTGTTTGGGCAGCTACAACAAAGTATACTTGACTGAGGAGCTTCTAAAGCACAGAATTTATTCCTGGCAGTCTGCTGAGTCCAGGCATCTGAGGTCAGGGTTCTGGCACTCTGGAGCTCCAGGTCTCATGTGGCCACCACCTTAT
This sequence comes from Peromyscus maniculatus bairdii, assembly GCF_049852395.1. NCBI lineage: Eukaryota > Metazoa > Chordata > Mammalia > Rodentia > Cricetidae > Peromyscus > Peromyscus maniculatus. The sequence continues at coordinate 16,207,039 of NC_134868.1, forward strand.
CCTTTCATAGCAGCAAAAGAGGATAGGAGATCTTTCTAGGGTTCCTTTATTATGTAAAGACACTTATCTCACCCATGCCACCTTCACCTTTAATTATCTCCCAGCAGCCCCACCTCTTAATACCATTACACAGGAAGGTGGGGTTTGCAGTGTATGAATTGGGGGCCAGCGACATAAACACTCAGCCCAGAGCAACATGCTATGATGATTGATTTAGCTTTCTACTGTGGAAGCTCTTAGGCTGTCAGAGTTTCACCATGAACATCATTTAGTCCACCTCATCACCTCCTAAGTGTTATATGATCATCTGAACAAAAACAGAAAGTAAGGACAGAATAATGAATGACATTGCTCCAGACTGTACTCTCAGGGTTTGCCCTTATTTGCCGCTGCCACCCCTTGATGCTTCAGGAAAGGGTGGCCACTTCTACAGACTAACTGTAGCATTATGGGAAAGCCAAAGCCTGTGCTAAAAAATGACTGTCTCCTAGCAACAGGTGGTCTGATGACAAGAAAGCCTCTTTGTCTTGACACTTGCTTAGCTTTGACTAATCAGAACTGACATTTGACTATACACAAGACTAAAGGACATTCTTCACCCTTCATCCTGCTCCTTCATCTGCTGTCTGATTACTTTCCATTTCCCCCTCTATAAAATGAAAAGAATAATACATGAAGCAACCTCTCAAATAATTACATTTCAAACCAATACACTTCATTAAGCATGTCTGTAGAGTCTGAGAAACACATAATAAGGAGATCAGCTACTGCAGCCAGGCCCAAACACTTGACAGCTTAATATCCCTAAGGTCTCTCTATCACTCCTGTCACGGTTTTTGTTCAGGTCTGCAGAAGGATGTGAATCTCCATCCAGGTTTTCTGGAATCCATATCCTGTCACTTAAAGACTCCACTAATGTCTATAGTCCTAAATTGTAGCTGAAGTTTTTCTGGTCCTGTCTGGCTCCCACGGCCTCATGGTCCACAGCCACTCAGACCTAAGTAAACACACAGTGGCTTATATTAATTAAAACTTTGCAGCCATTAGCTCAGGCTAACTATTGACTAGCTCTTACACTTAAACTCAGCCCATTTCTGTTCATCTATATGTTGCCACATGTTCCCTGGCTTTACCTGTGTGCCATTACATGCTGCTGCCTGGATGGCAGGCTGGCGTCTCCTGACTCACCCTTACTCTTCCCAGAATTCTACTTGTTTGCTTATGCCACCTATACTTCCTGCCTGGCTACTGGCCAATCAGTATTTTATTAAACCAGTGTACAAAAGCATTATTCCACAGCACCAAACCTTCCTCTTTATCCTCTGAAGAAGATATGTGAGGAAATCCACTCATCATTTTTTTGTCTGTGCGTGTTCACATGTATATACATGCTTATTACATTTGTGTCCATGCATGTGGTGGAGGTACACATTTGTGCGTGTGTGTGTGTGTGTGTGTGTGTGTGTGTGTGTGTGTGTATCCCAGAGGTCAGCATTGGTTATCTTCCTCTACTGCACTTCACATTCTTTTCCAGACAAAGTATCTCTCTGAGCATGGAGCTCACTGATTTGTCTAGACTAGTTGTCTAGAAAGTCATAGAGACTCTTTCCTCTATACCTCCACAGCACCAAGATTAGAGGGGTGTACCTGGCAGTTTTACAGAGTTCTGTGGGATTGGATTCAAGTCTCCATCCTTGTGTAGAGTGGCAAAGCAACTTATCAACCAAGCCATCTCCTCAGCCCCCATTCAAAACGTCTTTGTTCCAGGAGTGATGCATATCATCTTTATTCACATCCACTGGAAAGAAATAGGTCTCCCCACCTAAATACACAGGAATTTTAACCTGGCAGTGTGCCTAGAGAGGAATAAGCATGGGAAATGGTGAATCTTAGCACTGTGTCTCTCACAGATGATAAGATGAAGCTGAGGGATGATCCATAGATTTAGGCTGTCAATTTGCCTTCATTATGTATTTGAAGGTATGTATTTCTAGCCTCCATTGTTGAGTAACAATCAGAAATTCAGCAACATAAAACAACGTTTAATTAACTAAACTAATGGGCTCTACATGGTTAAAATCAAAAACAGACACAAAGGAGTTATTAATCATGTTTCTGCTCCCTGAGTATGGACTCAACAGCATAGGCTGCAATCATGTAAAGGATTCTCATTCATGTGTCTGCCAGCTGATGCTGGCCATTAGTGAAGACCTCAACAGAGGCTGCTGAGCAAGAAGTATCACATGGAGTCTCATGTGGCCTCCATTTCTTCATGATATGGTAGCATCAGGGAATCAGAGCTCTGGTGTGGCAGCTCAGAATCATAAAAACAATGCACTAACTAGACAGGCAGAAGCTATGCTGTCAATCATGACATAGGTCATTTCTGCTGTTGACCCCTGGCTTAAGAATTTACAAGCTGAATCAAATTCAAGGAGAAAGGACCTAGATCTGCACCTCAATGGAAGAATACTAAGCCACGGGTAAAGGACCATATGGAGTGAAAGATATTACTGTGTCTAGTTTTGGAAATTATAATCTCCCTCGTACATTGGTTTAAACCAACTGAATTTCCCTGTGTGAAATGCTTTGTGCTTTATAGAAGAATGGGCAGCAAACCATGGCCCTGTGCCTGTTTTGACAAACAAAATTTTATTGAAATACAGCCATGCCTATTCATTAGCAAAGTTGCATAGCTCCAAAAGAGACCATATGTCCTGAAAAGACAGCATTATTAATTCTCAAGCCTGGGCAGTTTGCTAACTCTGTAGATAGAATATTGATTAAGGATGTGGGCATGGAGACACATGTTTATATATTGCAGTTAGGTGTTATGTTGGCTTAGTAAATTGGTGGTTGTAGATTCTCCTCCAATAACCATGATTTCACTAGCGCTGATTAGACAGCCAGGTTTTCAGTACCAAGCATGGTCTTCCTTTTGTTGACTGTGTCTTAAGTTCAATCAGAGAGCCATTGGTTACCACCAAGGTACGTGTGCCACTGCTGAACCCGTAAGATTATTGTGCCATGCTGGTCATTGCTGTGTTCATGGACATCATGTCTGAGCAGGATTGCTAGTCGTGTCTCTCCTTTGCAAGCTTGTGTGGCACCTTCTAGAACCATGAAGGCTAGGGAGGTGACATGCTAGGAGAGTTAGCTCAGGTCCCTGTTTCTGAAGTTCATGGAGTCTTTAGTAATAGAAACTCACTTTCCACCTCTGGGAGTAAGCAAGGGCAACAGCCATAGACTGTATGTTTTGGGGGTCTCTTAGACAGCCCTGACCAATAACTCAAAAGAGGGCTTCTCATGTCTGGTGCTGGGGTTTTTTTGGTAGGTGGTTCTTATTTCCCTAACATCACCAGCTGATTGGGTGAGATCTAAAACCAGTATGAAGAGTAATATATGCTGCTCAAGGTTCACTGACTTTAAACTTTGATCCCATGCAAAAAAAGGCAAATGGCATCTTCACAGAAGCATCCACATGTGCAAATATCTGGCACCATGATCCAGTCAGGTTAGCACATAACATAAACCATGAAACTATCTCTAACCCTTTCATTTTTTTTCTTGCAGAAAAAAATTGGCAAAAGTGCAGCTTTATGAAACCTAGATCTATGTTTTGATAGCTAAATTGTTTTATAGTATACAATCTGTTAGGTAAGTCCGTGACTATGTATCTATCCACATGACTTGTCATGGTGAAATGCAATATAGCCACTTAATTGTTTTATTATATTTAAGTATAAAATCTAAGGGCATGTATTTCCTGCATTCACATCATGCACCAGTCATGTGTGCCCAGGAAAGGACTGGTAGTGGAGGGGGAGAGAGTGCAACACTGATGTTAAGGTTAACCCTGCTGCAAGCATCAGAATCTAGATTCCACCTGAATCCTGGGTAGCTTTGTATTTCATCATTGACTTCAACGTTCTGAAAATTCCACCTTTATAATTTCAGTTTTTCAGTGCTAGTAATATATTTTTTAATGATTTGACAAAATTATCAAAAGCAAGTACCCATACAAAAAAGATAAGCATTAAATCCTGGTTCAATATAATAATTTTGATTAAACTCTCCCAGAATGAAAAGAAATGTCAGGATACTATCTATAAAAACAGTTTTAGGGAACTAATTTTTTTGTTGTTCTATGCATTTGTAAATCTAGATTTTAAATGTTTATTTTTTTCTTGGTTAGCTGCCTATGACAGAGAATTCTTCAGCTGAGACATTAGAAGAAGTGTAGGAGCCTGAAGAAATGGTTCCATGCTTAAAAACAGTTTCTGCTCTTCCAGAGGACCCAAGTTCAGTTTCCAGCACCCACAGCCAGCAGTCTACAATGACCTGTAACTCCAGTTCCAGGGGATACAACACAATCTTCTGGTCTCCACAGATACTCATGTTCACACACACACATGCACACACACACACACACACACACCCTCATACATGTAGTTTAAAAATAAAATATTTTTTTAAAAAAAGAAAATGTGCAAATGATTTCGAAATTATATTAATAATTCCTCTTTCTGGTGAAATTTACCCTTCTTTTGTTTTATTTTCTCCTCTTTAGGTTTGGATGTGTGGAGGAGAGATGTTTGACGTTCCGTGTTCTAGAGTCGGTCATATCTACAGGAAGTATGTCCCTTACAAAGTTCCATCTGGGACCAGCCTGGCAAGAGTGAGTAACTGGGCACCAGAAGAGTCTGGGCTCACACAGGCTCTGCTTCCTGCAGGCGGGTACTCAACCGTGGTGTCAAGAGTTCCCATTCCTCTACTCCATCCCCACTGCTTAAAGAAGTATTGACTGTGGTGGTTTTGTCATGTGTCACCGCATCTTCACATGCGTTTGTCTTTAATATTAACCATCATCTTCTGCTAATCCTTGTTAGCAGCGTTAAGTGTCAATTGGGTCAGCCGTCAGTCCATGCTACGGACTTGTCTACAGTGTCACCTATTTGTAGACCAAATGGAGGCTTAGGGAGGCGGCTTGCTCATGAACACATGAATGACCAACAGTAGTAGTATAAAGCCGGGCCTGCAGGATGGATGGCCATCTTTCCCCCAGCATGGAGGGTAATAGTGAACATAATTAGTCAAATAAAGTAAGGAGTAAACGAGATGGGGGAAGTAGAGGCTCAGACTCAAGTTTCTCCTCCTTTAGAACTAGAGCTAACGCTAGATATAGCTTCAGACCATTGTCAAATTTCCCTTAATTAAGCAAGTCTAGTTTTGCTTCATTTCTGTTTTGTTTTGTTTAGAATAAAATTTTTCTTGTAGATCCAATGCAAGGACACTTCTACCATCTGCCCTTCAGAAGCTTCCATATGCCTGTTTGGGGAGATACAAAGTCACAAACCTTCTCCGAACAGCCCTGACGATGTCTCTGTCATCCATGTTGCTTTCCTCTTGGATGCATCTGTTGTCTTCACCATGTTACGTGTGTGCTACAGCTTAGATGCCAAGTCTAAAAGTGTGGTGTCTTCCAGATGCGTTGGTGCTGTGATCCCCTAGGGATCTAATTTTGAGTTGCTCTTTTTGAGGTCTTCACTAAAGTGCAATGCACAACCACTCAGGTCTTTTCTACATGATTCATTAAACTCACATAGCAACTTTTTGTAAAGCATAACTATTATTGTTGTTGTTGTTGTTGTTATAAACTATTCCACTAGATTTATTCACAGATCAGTCTCACAAGGGTGGAGCTTTGGGTCTGTTATTTTACATTATACCATTATCTAAAATAGAGCTTGGAGATAACTTATTGAAGAGTTTAATTAATTAGACTCCTCAAGGACAAAACAGAGGTTCAAGTTGTTAATAAAACTTAAGACATTTTAATGAACTTTAATAAAATTATCATCCCTAGTGCATCCCTCCAGGATCTTGTTCTTCCTCCCTTGCTCTGTGAGGCTGTCAACAGCGTTCACATCTTTCTCAACCCACATCCACGGTCCTTTTAGCAGTCGTGAGACATTCTAGAATGAGATTACACTGTACATTCCTTAACAGGAAATTATCATCAGACCACTCCCTGCTTCCTCCGAAACAATAAGATATTAATAATGCATTGCACTAAATATGTGCTTAAAAACACTGTTTGGAGAAAAATAGCAGTTATGAAATCATAAACTGATTAAAGAGCTGCATTTTGGTTAAAGAAATACAGTTTAATTTAGTCAAAGGACTTAATGCATATGAATGAGGAAGAAATACAAATTCACAGGCAGGTTAAAGAGTCAACAAATCCAAGCACACATTACAAATCAGCTGTGTGGATACCATCGCAGTGCAAAAGTCCTGAAGATAATGAATGGTGTCTTCCCATTCATCTACTTCCCTTCTCTCATTCTCCTCGACTTGTGCCTCATTCATTTGTGGGCAGATGGTGCGTGTGGCCAGCTCATAGTGTAAAAGATGAGTGGGGGGAAAGGATGTTGATCCAAAAGGGGGTTGTTTGCAAAAATAAAAAATAAAACAGCTCATATATTTAGGGAAAGAAATGAAGCACTTTTTCAAAAGCTGTCAAATATGGGGAAACTAGGGTTGGCACATAAAACATCCAGGGAAAAAATGAATATTCATTCAAATGAAAGAAGTCCATAACTCTGATTTTAATCTTTTCCACTTAAAATTTGACTTGGAGGCTCATTTTAGTTTTTTTCCTAAACTGCTAGAGCAATCAGAAAGTCATAAATATTGAGGCTCAAATGTCACTCTAAGGAACATTTTATGATCTTTGAAAGTATATTAAAATGAAAAACAATTCTGATATTTTGTGGGAGAAACCTAGCTACTTTGCCACACTCTGCTATTACTAAATCATCGAAAATGATAAGAGACTGTCAAGAGAATTGAAATGCAGAGTCACATCTCATCAGTAGATATTTTAATCTTCCTGGCCTCGTTAGGAAATGAAGACGAAGCTGGAAACGTGACCCCAAAGGCTGGTTTATGTACTTTACAAAGCTCATTTAATCCGGTGAAAATGTGTACTTTTCATTTATGGACTTATGTAACTGATGATTCCAGCTCCCTCCAAATACACAGAGGTGTAAACACATGCACACAGGTGTGTGCACGCACATACACACACACACTCACACACACACACACACACACACACACATACACATACACACACACACACAGGCTGAAGTCCCCTAATCAACACACTAGTGTATATTGTTAGAAACAAATTCAAATAACCTCATTCAGCACTTTCTCTTTAGCACCGTACTCTGATAAGAGGACATGACACAAGCTACCTACCTATCTGTGAAACCAAATGATTCTCCACATGTGCTGGGAACAAGTGTCCAAACATCAGAAGGGGCAGTGCTATTATAGTTCCTTGCAAATAAAAGGCTTAAAAGAAGAACGTTAAGGATACCTCAGTTAGAGTAACGGATTTCTAAAGACAGGGTTTTAAAATTCAGAACTAGTGACCAGCGTCAACTTCTAGCCAAGTTTTCACCCAATCTTCAGTGAACTGAGGAAAAGAAGAATCACAAAGCTGTATTTATTCAATTAGCAGTATAGGTTGTATGCATTAATATAGGGTTCTCTTGTACTTCGGGGTTCAAGGTAGTCAGTTTGTTATTGTTAACGTCCTGATTGAGTAAAAGCAAAACTTAACCTCCCTGTGTCATTTCCTCAAAATGCAAAAATCTGGGACTTGGTAATGCACAACTCAGCTTCCTGTGGGAACCAGAGCGTTTGCCTGGCATTCAAAATCCTGTTTACTTTTCTGAGTCGACTTGGGACCTAATGTCAGCACACTGCACTGGAGCACAGCCTCGACAGTCTTCTGCCGGGAGTAAATGAGAGGTCCCGAGAGAAAGGATGCTCATCTCTACAGTTGTTGAGACTAGAAAGACTCTAGCATTGTGGTGACCATCAATCATCGGCTCCAGAATGGCAGTGTCTGGGGCTCAACAGAGGATAATGAGCAGCAGAGGTTGAATGAAAAATGCTTTGTCCCACTAGATGTGGCCGACTAACAAATGGGTAGAAGGGTCCCAAGTCCACCTTCTCTTTCTGACAAACAGTCTCCTAAAGGAGGAATAATTGCTAGTTCCTTGGGGACTGTGGGAAGGGACTTAGACTCCCGTAATTGCCAGTGTGTTCCCTGGGAAGGTTCCCTAGGAGGGTCCCCCAAAGAGGATAATGCTATAGACTATGAGGTGGGCAGTCCTGGAAGCACACACAACTGCCACCCTTTCTAAGCCTAGAACCAACTATGGGAGAGGGGCAAGTTCACATGTGTGTAAACTCACATGTGCGTGCATGGGTGCAGAGGCGAGAGATCAACCCCCAGTGCTGTTCATCACAGACTGCCTATCTTGTGTCTTGAAACAAGGTCTCTCGTGGGTCCTGGACTGAAACATTAGCCAGCAAGCCCCCAGATCCACCTGTCTCCACATGCCTAGCACTAGGATTACAGGCATGCACCATCATGCCTGGATGTTTAGGTGGGTGCTGGGGATCAAACTCAGGTCCTTGGACTTGCATAGCAGACATTTTCCCAATTGAGCCAAGGCTAAAAACAACCCCTATCCTAAGTCTGTAAAGACGCACCAGTGCGTGCCAGACAGGACTTCATATCCCAATATTTCACCTTTGATGTGCCAGGAATTTATTTTTGATTCTAAAATGCCATCTTGACTTTAATGACAACCATTCAAGAATGTGGGGGATTTTGGATTTTTTTTTTTTTACAAGTTTCAGAATGAAAAGCTAAGGTCAAAGAAGTGAAATCTGGTAGAGGTCGTATTTTCTGGAATGTTCCATAGTTCTGGCGGGGGGGGGGGGGGGTGGCAATGGCAACTCACAGCAAAAGGGAGAGAGGTTTAATGGCAAATGAGTAGACTTGGAATTATGACGCAAGGTCTGTGACCAAAGCATGCCCTTAAACACCCCTGCCTTTACAGAAGACTTGGAATAAAAAGCAGCCATGGCCTTCATGGCAGAGGCACCAGCAAAAGCAGGAAGGAGCGGGCACACGGTTACATCAGGCTGCATTTGAGACCTGTGAGGCTGACCCATGAACGTGCAATGGAGGAAGACCCTGGAGGTCTCTGCACCATGAGGCCCACCCCCCTCTTTCAGACTGTGAGGAGGAACGGATGGTTTTCAGACAGCAAGAACTAGAGGAAAAGTACATAGAGCAAAATGAAAACATCAACCAATATTGAAGGAGAGTGAGAATAAAGAAAGTAACTTTACAGATGCAAGAAACCTGTAAAGACAATTTCTTAAAAGATTTGTATGAATTTGCTATACTGTGCAAAAAAAAAAAAAAAAAAAAAAAAAAAAAAAAAAAAAAAAAAGAGGAAGGTTAGGTTCGATGGACTATGTGTGAAGTTTCCCTCTTGGCCTGTGAGAAAAGATAGTATCAACACAAAAACAGAGGGATGAAAAAGGGGAGAGACAAGGTTGAGGACCGTGTAGGTAAGTGAATTCTGATTTGGGCTCTGGGAGCACTGGGTCTAGAGAGACACATTTTGCCTAGATTCTGCATGTCTGCAAGACTGTGTGCTGTTCCCTTGAATGTTGCCTTTCTAGAAGAAGAAGAACAAGCTGCTGAATGTGTCAGGCATGATTCTAGGCTCTGGGGCTCTAAACAAAGAGCCAGTGAAGTACAAATCTTGGCTTCTCTTGCCTATGGCAGTTGGGTAGAGTTGAGACGGTTCAACTGTATGTCACCAGAATACTGACACTAGACAGAGAGAAAGGTGGAAGGAATCATTAAACTCACAGTAGGATGAGATCTGAATTTAACATAGTCGGATTATTTGGAAACTCTTTTCGTGTATGTTATCACTGAACCTCTGACTTAATAGAAGAAACAATATAAGACATGTATAACGTCTAACATATACATATATACATACATATATATATATATATATATACACACACACACACATATAGTGTTATATACTTGATGTTAATTAGGTTATGGGATTTGAGGGAAGGGTGTTTTGTGTTGGAGAGGACCACTTTGGTTGGTTGGTTGGTTGGTTGGTTGGTTGGTTGGTTGGTTGGTATTAAGACAAGGTCTTGTATAGCCCAGGCTGACCTCAAACTCACTATGCAGCCAAGGATGAACTTGAACTCCTGATCCTCCAGCCTCTACCTCCTGGAGTCTTCGTTTTACAGGCTTGTAGCACTACCCCTAGCCTAGCTAGCAGAATATGTTTAATAGTCTCATAAAACACATAAATACATGTTAGAAACATATTTGACTTTAATGAGTGTTCTTTGTCTGAATAGCAAGATCCTTGATGTTTCCCTACAGTTGTTATACCCCATAGGTATGAAAGGTAATTTTAAGGTCTGAAATAGACAAGCTGCTTGACTTAGTGAGCTATGAAATGTTTTCTTACTATGCTTTTCCAAAGATAACTTTCTCCCAAAACATTCCCCTGGTGATGCCCAAATCTGCTGACTTTAGAGAGTAGCTCTAAAATACCCTTAAAATTCTTAAAAGGCCCTAAAATAGCTGGAGGTAGGGGGAGTCGTACAGAGGAGGAGGAATGGGGTAGAGGAGAACTTCAGGGTAGCAGGCAGACCACCCCAAGTCAATTGCTAGACACTTTTTTGTTGATCTCCGTATCAGCGATTCCTGTCTGAACTAGTTGAAAGGGAAACACATATTATCTCACATCTGCGGCCTTCTCTTGTTTGTGTTGTGAACTGTATCCGTTGATAAAAAGCACTAACAAGCCCAAAATGACAGGCTTGATATCTGAAAATAAAATCGCCCACAAGACTGAAGAGTAGGATGATAAATGAGATATCGCAGCTCCCACAAATTGACCTTTCTCCCTAATGGCTGTGAAGCAGTTTCTTCTCAGAGCAGTGCCATGACAGCCCTAGACGGCTGTGCAGCTCGAGAGTGTTTCTTTCTGTTGCTCTCAACACTGTAGGGACCGGGGGCTTTATTTGAACTATCAGGAAGTTCATGGGCATGGTGGCCCATCACAGCCTTTCTCCCAGAAAGCAGCAAATGATAGATTCTGCCCCCAAGACTCGGCCTGGGTAAATGGTGAGCCCTGCTGTGCAGCAGCTATCCCTCTGAAGATAATGACCGTCTCTAATTCTCCCTTCCAATATAACAGAAAGGGCAATAAGGCTGTCCCGTACCGGTGACAAGGACTAAATATGATTCACACACTGCAATCTTGGGCTTGCTGCTCTTTCCTTTTGGCCACAATATAAAAACAGAATAGTTTCCACTAAAAATAATACCTTCCATTTAGATGGGTTTCCTTCTTTTAAAGAATTTCAAGCATTTTTCAATAAATGATGCTTCAGTTATTTTCCATGATATTCTCCCTTAAAATAAATTATAAATCTATGGGGTAATGATGATTCAGTACATCATGAAGCCATGATGATCCCATTGCATGCTATGAAGATAATAAATGTTACCCCAAGAAGGCTCAAAAATTCCATCAATAAGTCTTTACCAAGTGCCTACTGTGTTCCAGGCAGAAATGCATATGGCACCTAAACCAATAGCATTGTGCTTCTCCAGTGAGTTCGAAGCATTTCTCTGTAAAGTTTGTAAAGTAATGGTGCCTCGATGACTCCATCCCCTACCCCCACCCCGCCACATACACACTGGAGACAAGTATACTATGGTAAGCAGCCCTGGGGGGGCCCTCACCCTCACCCTTTCGCTTCACCCTCTTCTTGAACCCTGGCTACTGGATGCTTGTGTAACACGAAAGGGGAACAGCGCTGACGCGTGGAAATAGGAACCGGGAAAACATGAGTTACTTTCCCACTATTTGACCTGCGACTGCTCCTGATTCTTAACCCAAGGATGTCAGGATTTGGAAGTGTCAGTTCTCTTTGTCTGAATAACAAATGAAATTAAAAGAATACTTTATCCTCTACATTCCTTCCTGTTCTTTCCTCCAGAACCTCCCAGATATCCATCCCCTTGCCCCTTCAAATTGTCGGCCCTTTTTTACTGTTATTGCATGTGTGTGTGTGTGTGTGTGTTTTCCCAAATATATTCTGTTCAGCCTGTCTGATGTTCCATCTGTTTGTTCTCAGGGCTGACCATTTGGCCCTGGAAATCCAGCTGGGGTGCTTTTTCCTGGGGAAGGCCGTCTTTCCCACTCACTGGAGAAGCTTTCCTCAATTGCCTGTGTTTCTTGTGTAGGATTGAGGCCCTGTGGTTTTTCCCCCATCCACTTTGGAGTGTCCACTGGGGTCATCCTTGCTCAGCTCAGGGCTCTCTACAGTTTTTCAAACAATGTGGAGGTAAAGCATAGAATTTTCACACACAGCTAGACCCTAAAAGCAAAGGTAAAATAGCAAAGAGTTGACATGAACAGTCCTCTGCCATTTCATGTCATAAAAACATCTATGAAGTAAATACGTTATTTTAAATTTTCACAATTTCCTACAACCTGTCAAAACTAATCTCCAGTTTAGTTTCTTCCTATTTATTTGAGCCTCATATTTTTCCCACAAAGCTCCTACGAATGCTATGCTCTTCCTAATGTTAAGTCATTTTGTTCATTTGAATTGTTTCAAATATTTCCTGATGCTATCCCAAGTTCAAGTTCAGCTATGACCTGTGCGTCAACTATAAAATACCTCCCGGTATGCAAAACAAAACAGGAAATTGATTCGAGCAGTCTTTTAAAGCTATGGGGACAATGTTCAGCATCTTGGGGCCTAATACTAATGGTCAGCATTTTATTTTAGCTTCGTGTATACGCACTGGGGTATTTTCTTGAATCAAGATAATATTTAAATTGTAGCTGTGTAGACTTATGTAATCACTGGCTAACACAGATAATGATTACTTTTACTCTGTCATTCCTAATGGAATCGAAAGCATGCTTCCATTCTACTTCTATTGTTTCCCAGTCTGTGTTGGTTCCTCTTGCTCCAACCAGAGCATTTTGGCACTCTGTGTTGTTATTTAGCATTTAGATAGCTTGCTTTCTTGAAAGCACTTAAAAAGCAAACGACATGGTGAGCTGACTGGTAGGCTAGAGGGAGTTATAATTGTGGTTTTAATCATTATCCCCACTAGAAGTGAACATTTTCCTGCATTCTCAACCCTACTGGAGATCTGGAAAGAAGAAAGTCTGCTCAGACAAAATAGGTCCCTGCTGCTACAAAATTAAGCCACTGAAATTTAAGCAAATAAAGTATTTCGGCACATCACAGTCTCAACAGACAGATATGCAGCCCTCACGATTGGAAATGGCTGCTTCACAGCTCTGGCTTTCAGGACCCCAATCCTTCATAAAGCCACAGGAGTGCGTGGAGGGGAGGGACTCTGTGTGTGGAATTAGCCTCTTCTCTTGAGGTGTGTGAATGCACAATGCCACCACGCTCGAGGCGTCCGCTCCTTCATCTCTGTCCCCTTCACCTTGTTTCCAATAGTTTATTAGTTCGTGGCAAGAATTCCATTTCCAACTTCAGTGTGTCTCCTTTGAAGTGCCCAGGGAGGTAGAGCAGACAGTTTGCTCTGCTCTGGGTGATCTGTAAACTGAGAAACGGCCAAACACTGGAGAGTAGCTTTGTAGAATCCAGGTGATTTACATGGGCTAATTCTGAAAAGTATTTTCAGAAACAAAACTTTACAGGCCACCTGAACATCGGACAAATACATTATTTGAGCTAAGAAAGCTGCAAAGAGCAACTAGGAACATAGTGATTTTTTTTCTGCCTGTGTTGAAAGTACCGGCAATCAAAGGGAGCCCACTAATAACCAGGAAATGAATGTAGCACATATTAGGATGGCCTCCATTTGCCTTGTTTGCTTCAGGTGGCCTTGTGACATTCTCTCTCTCTCTCTCTCTCTCTCTCTCTCTCTCTCTCTCTCTCTCTCTCTCTGTGTGTGTGTGTGTGTGTGTGTGTGTGTGTGTGTGTGTGTGTACACCAGTAATAACCACAGACAAAGAGGCTATCAGCTTCAGAATGAGAGGACGTGGGAGAGACCGGAAAAAGAGAGTTTGGGAGGATCTGTAGAAGGAAAGGAAGGAGGGAAGTGATGTAATTCTATGTCAACTGTATATATGGGACACTATAGGCCGAGTAATAAGGTGGCCAAGGAAATGGCGAAAACGACAGCAGCATCTTGTTAATCGGGCAAGGGAGATGGCTCAGCACACCCGAGTTCGAATCCCTGTCGCCACATGGCCAATAGCGAGACAACTCCTGCAGTTGTCTTATGCCACAGGGTCACCCAAGGACACACAGACAGAAACACACACACAGTAAATGAACAAATAAAATATAATTAAAAATGCTCATTTTGTGAGTCTGCTATATACACACAGTAAATAAATGAAATATAATTTAAAAGGTTGGTTTTGTAAATCTACTACATACACACAGTAAATAAATAAAATAAAATTTAAAATGTTGACTTTGTGAATCTACTACATACACATAGTAAATAAAATATAATTTAAAATGTTGATTTTGTGAATCTACTACATACACACAATAAATAAACAAATGAAATATAATTAAAAATGTTGATTTTGTGAATCTACTACATACACACAGTAAATAAATAAAATATAATTTAAAATGCTGATTTTGTAGATCATATATCTGATAAAGTGTTAATATAAAGTTTGAGTAGCTACTGCAATTTAGCAATAATAACAAAATCCTGACTAATCTGTGTAAGAGTTCATTTCTGAAAGACAAAAGACAGTAGAGAGTTCCAAAGTGGGTCCTTATATAGGTCCTTATATATAGCCAATTGATTTCCAACAAGATATAAAGGGAAACCTGTGGAGAAAGTAGAATTTTTTCAACAATCTTAAAACAATTGAATATACATACCTAAAAAAATAAAGAACAATCCATATCTTGTAGTATATGCAAAAATCAACTCAAAATGAGCCACAGATATATGTAAAAGACAAAGTTATAATATTTTTAGAGAAAAAAGAGAAGAAAAATGTGTATGTAATCAAAAATTTCTTAGACATACCACAGAAACTATCCCTAGGAAAACAACTGATAAATTGAGCTTCATTGAAATTGACACCTCCTAATCTGACGGCACTGAGAATAAAAATCCAGAAGAAGGAGTGTTGGGAAAGGCCTGAAAATCATGTCTGACAAGGAACTTGAATGCACAATATGTAAAGAGTTCCCGAAATCCAATAATTTAAGGGAAAATGTGGGTCAGGCATACTCTATGGTACTGAACATTCTTAGGGTACGTGAGGGTTCAGACTCCCACACTTAAATGAATACATAAATACGTCTTAGTGAGCAAAAAAATGAAAAAGATACTTTGCCAACAAAGATATTTGGAGACAAAAATAGGGATACTTAAGGGTGTGTAGTGCCATTAGTGACTAGAGAAATAGAGTGAGAGATTGATGTCGTGATGAGCACTGTTAACAAGACTGAGAACATGGCAGGGATTGTGTGAAAAAATCTTAGACCCATTGCTTGCCATTTTAACAAAAAAAAAAAAAAAAAAAAAAAAAAAAAAAAAAAAAAAAAACTGAGAGGAAAGAATTGGAGAGGGAAGAGAGCTTTATTTACAGACTTAGCCAGAATTTGGGGGGGAAAAATTCCAGCTTCTGAACTGGAGTATGTAGATTTGTCTGTGAGACAAGTTTTCAGAACTATGAGATGCTCTGTCTTTTCCCAGGGGACAGCCCTGCTCCGGCCCCAGGCTTTAGATTGTTCTCATGCTCAGTCTGGTATTTCCAGAAGAATTTTTTTTTCGTTGTCAAGTATGTGTGTATGGTATCCATGTGTGTGTTCATGTGTTGTATGTGTGTGGGTAGGCACAAGTGTGGGGGGAAGGGGGTGCGCACATGCTCGTGGAGGCCTGAGGTTGGTGTTGAGAATCTTCCCCCGTGGTTCTTCCACATTATGAATCCAGAGGATCTCACTCAATCCCAGAACTCACCAGTAGGACAAATCTCCCTAACCAACTTGCTCCTCCACTTCCAACTTCCCAGGCTGGAGTTACAGGAAGCCCTACGCCCCGCTGGCATTAACACGGGTTCTAGGGATCCAGACCCTGGTCCTCATATTGGCATGGCGAGTGTGTTAGCCTCTGAGCCTTCTCCCCATCCTTTCCTGGAAATTTTTAACATGTCTCTAGAGCCCGTATTACTGTCACAACTCCGCCCTTCCTTGTCAGTTCCTCTGTTTTGATGGATGTAGGGTCTTAATGGGTTGGTGTGGATATTTCTAAAGAATGCCAATGCCTGAAAGAATACCATGAACATAATCTATAAAGGAGCCCAAATCAGGACATTTAGTTTGTGTCCAATAAGCACTTTCTGGGTACTACTTGGCTTTGGTTATTTTTGGAAGGGCTCGCTGAAGTGACTCATGGGGGGGCGGGGCATCATGCATGCATGTGCATGCGCACATGTGTACAAGTTAGTTAAGGTGTCCCTTTGTACTCCAGAGTGTCCTTGAACCCTGATTCTCTGGTCTCCGGTGCCATCACATCCATCATGTCACCACTGTGATTCTGGAGACTGCCTTCTGTCTTTGTACAATTTTCTCTGAAGACACGACTGATTGACCAACGGGTAGCTTAAGCCTAAACGCCCCTCATTGCTGGGGTGAAATGCCAAGGAGACAGGAGGAAACGTTTGGACACATTGGGTGTGTTCACTACCTTATTAATGATGACAGTTTCACTCATAAATCAGCATTTGATAGTGTGCCAAGTTGTACATTTTAAATAAGGGGTTTCAATAAATAAGAATAACTTGGCGACAGTTATTCTTCAGTGAATCTGTTTGTCAAGTTCAACTTACTAGAATTTTGTAATTAAGGGTCATAATTAAATCATTCATTGAGTTGTTTTTGACTGTTTTGTGTAGAAAAAGTGCACTAAAGTTTTCATAAACACCACAATAAGTATCTAAATATCCAGACAAAAATATAATAGACACAAACAAGCCAAAAAAAAAAAAAAAAGGGTTACCCTAGTCAAGATGAGCAAGGCAGGTGACCACCTGAAAACAGCTTGCCTTGGTGAAGGAAGCAGAAATCACCTGCCAGGGAAGCCTCTTATGTGGGACTGGATTAACTTCCTCCCCCTACGCTGACTGACGGCTTCCCACTGACTTCAAAGAAGTTTTCAGATTAGAGAAAAGCAAAGCAGGGTGAATAATTGTGAGGCTGGGGATGACTTACAAAGAATCTCTTTTAAGAGCTGTACTCCTGATGACATTATCATATTATCAATGCTAAGAAGGATTTGAGGTGGGACTCCTGAGTCACTAAAACCCTCCTGAGTATCAAAGCAGAGACAAAGAAATGCCTTCAAATCAAAGCAGGACTCGTGAATGCATAGGGTAGGAGTGTGATTCCCTGTTGTAGGAAAGACCGTGAACAAATAATAGCTTTCTCCCCAGAACTAGTGATAGCCAGCAAAACCGGCCTCATTCAGAAATAGTTCCTCATATGCATATATATGAAGAAGGAGAAATCTATTACTCAACCTGCTGTAATAAAATAGCTTAATATTGACACAAGTACAGCCTGTGGATTGGGGTCACACTACTGTGCATGTAATAATCGCACCATGCACAAAGAAATAGAGGCATGCTACTAAGGTGAGATTTGCCCAAATAAAACAAATGCATGGGAGAGCTGTGGCCACTGACTCCCAAATAATATACTTCGAAACAGAACAAGAGCTGTATTTGTAGAATAATTCAACAGTAGAGTTGCCGGCACAAATAATCATAATAGTAATAATTAGCAGATAGATGTATGCAGTTCTGTGAGCCAGCAGGACAAACAGAATTCATTGTTTTCACATGCTGTATAACAAAGAACAGTCAGAGCTGGAAATTGTTCTGATGAACTGGGATAGAAATGTGATTTAATGTTCTGGGCAAAATATCAATTCCAAGACCTGAGAAGCATTAGAATTAAGAAAAGAAAGACTTAGTGTTGGGTAGCTCAAAGAAAACAGCATCTAAATCCTAAGCACCTCTAGATAGAGCTGAATATGTTATACGCATTAATAAATATTTGGGCAACACAGAGATTAATACAGTTTGGACTGAGTAAGAGGGCATGCTGTGCCATATGAGGAATCACAGAAGGGTGCTGGAAAAATGGCGCATCTACCAGTACATGAAAGGTGTAGGGAATAATAGTTTTGATTTCATTTTCTCATTCACAAACAGGAAACTGCAGCTTTTTAACTGTTGATTTTTTTTACCTTTTTTTGTGGCGGGGGGAGGTTCGAGACAAGGTTTCTCTGTATAGCTTTGCACCTTTCCTGGAACTCCCTCTGTAGACCAGGCTGGCCTCGAACTCACAGAGATCCACCTGGCTCTGCCTTCCGAGTGCTGCGATTAAAGGCGTGTGCCACCACCTCCCAGCTGAAACGGCAGCTTTTTAAAACTTTTAAAATCCTTCATTTGCTCTCTCTCTCTCTCTCTCTCTCTCTCTCTCTCTCTCTCTCTCTCTCTCTCTCTCTCTGTGTGTGTGTGTGTGTGTGTGTGTGTGTGTGTGTGTGTGCGCGCCTCTCTCATATCCAGTACCTGTTAAATTACTCCTGTGCTGGGTATTCCCCTAGCACATGAAGGCCTCCTGAGTTCAAAATGAGCGGGACTGCGCCATCTCCCCAGTCTACCTGACGGAACAGAACTTGGCATAGACGGGAGGCTTCACCCACCATTTTCAGACCCTGACTGGTTCCTCCCAACACAGGCCATCCCGGCAGTGCTGAGTCTTCGCCTTTAGCTACCACTAATGCCTGTTGTTTCCCTAAGCTCTGCAACTGATTCCCTGCTCCTTCGCAGCCAGAGGCAGCAGGAGTGCCCCTGTTAAAATCAGCAAGGCAGGGGAGTGCGTGCCTTATTATATCCGCTGTGTATTACACCAGACTCCTCAGCAGAGAGCGGCTTCCCACGACTCTGAAATAATTTCCACAGAAGCATAACACTCACTATGGGTTTGGCAATAGCGTCAAGATTATGAGATTCTGTACATACAGCGGATGAATTAAAAAGCATCGTGGAGTGAGTACATACTATAATCAGATTATGTATATCACCAAGTAGGGTTGCCAGCCTTAGCAAATTAAAATACAAGATGCTCAGTGGCATTTGATTTTCAGATAAACAGCAAATAGCTTTCAGTAGAAGCATGTCCCACATAATATTAATAAGGCAAATGCTAATTATACTTACAATTTTAAGCTGTTTGTTGTTTATTTGAAAGTAACATTTAACTATACACCATGTATTTTATCTGGCAATGCTAACTGGAAGAAATAAGAAAAGAGTTTTAAGGAAGGATAGCAGAGAAACGGGAGAGATGCTGAGGCTGAGGAGTGAGAGCTGATATGAAGATGGGAGTTGCAGCTCTATCACCTTGAAAAGGCTATGAATAGCGTGATTCGTGTAGGCAGAGGGTTTCATACTGAAGAGTAAAATGAAGGAAGAGTGTTAAGGACGTGCTGTGCAGCGTCTTAAACAATGGACACCATTTAGAGGGCAACGTCTGAGGTACAGGCAAAACACCTGGAAGGAAGCCGTTTTTATGAAAATGATGAGGAGGGGCAGATTGGGAAAGCTGACTCAATATTCATGGAAGGGAGATAGAAATTATGATATTTCCCTACAAAGCAGACCGAAGGGAGTTTTGAGAAGGAGGGCACACCATGGTACAGAGCTGACAGCCGGAAGGACTGAGTTCTGAGCAGAGAAGATTTCCTTGCAGAAAGCCATGGATCTGTAAAGAATCTAGGGGACCAACTACCATATTTTACATCACCCTTTATGTTGTTTGATCAACTGTGCTCTGAAAGTTGTGTGAAAACCTTCATAAACATTCACACCCAGGCGAACAATGGAGTGCTTCAAAGATAAGAGAAATTAGCTGGGCGGGGGTGACACACGCCTTTAATCCCAGCATTTAGGAGGCAGAGGCAAAAAAATCTCTGAGTTAGAGGCCAGGCTGGTCTACAGAGGGAGTTCCAGGAGAGCTGGGGCTTTACAGAGAAACTTTGTCTTGAAAAAAACAAAAAACAAAAAAAAAAACCTGGGTAGCATTAGGCAGAGGCTAATGGATCTCTGTGAGTTTGAGGCCAGCCTGATCTACAAAGTGAGTTCCAGAGCAGTCAGAGCTATCACACAAACAAACCCTGTCTCAAAAAAAGAAGCGGGGGGGGGGGGGGGGGGGGGCAGCGTGCGAGCAAGGAAGAAAGAGAGAAAGAAAGAAAATGTTTAAAAAGACAAGAGAAATTGCCTGTGAGCCCACTCAAGTGCTCATAGAGGTTAGTGAGCAAGAAAAGAGCAAGAGATCAGCAAGGGAAAAAAGATCACCAAATAGATAACTGAAGGTTGTACATATGAGCACCTACCCCCAGGAATCCACAGGATCACCCTAACATGTAATTTAGGAGTGGAGCACTTTTATTTAAGACTCAGAACTTAACAAGAACTCAGGGAATACCTGTCTCTGTGTACGTAAGACCAGGTCTAAGTTCTGAGAGTTCTGGAGAAGACTGGTGGCATGTCCTGATCTCCTGATCTGGGTTTCTCTTTTCTTCTCGATAACGATGCTTTGGACACATAAGCACCATCATCAGCATCACTCGATCTCAGAGACAGATGGGGAAGTTCTGGCAAGAGCTCTCCTGGCAAGAGACGTTATTGGAATGTCTCACTTTCATGGTGTTGCACATTTACATAGCTAGGAATGCCTAAGTGAGAAATCTGCCTTTGCACCTTCCCATTACTGCCACACATTTGAATGTGTGTGTTTGTGCTCCTGTATAAACATGCCAATGCGCTCTAATGCATGTGAGTACAACTACTTCCTGGAAGAGTGGAATTTGTGCTACAATCTATAAAAAAAAAAAAGGCCATGGAAATTCTCTGCAACTGCTTGTGACATTTTTCAGCTGTTGTTCCAACATTTTCCCAAAAGCTAAGTACTGAATTATGATTACAGTCACAAATTAACACAGTGTGCTGTTATTTCTAGAATAATAGCCTTGGAGTAATTTTTATTTGTCCAATCAATTGAAAGACTTGGGAATAATGACTGTTCCTTGGCCATAACAATTAATGCTTTAGAAGGTTTCCCCCTCATAAGAAAACCTATTCCAAGTTCAAGCCTGTAAGGATTCTGTATATTCACAGCTGGGGTCTGGTCTGGCGCCTTATTATGTCACCAGTGGGGGACTGCGTCCCAGCCTAAAAGCCAGATGTGTACCCTCACTCTCTCTCTCTGCATCTCTCTCTCTCTCTGCATCTCTCTCTCTCTCTCTCTCTCTCTCTCTCTCTCTCTCTCTCTCTCTCTCTCCATCTCTCTCTATTCTCTTCTCTCTTCTCTCTCTCTCTCCCTCTCCCTCTCCCTCTCCCTCTCCCTCTCTCTCTCCCTCTCCCTCTCCCTCTCCCTCTCCCTCTCCCTCTCCCTCTCCCTCTCTGCACCCCTCTCTTTTTGTTCCCTCTCTTCCAGGCCTGGCTTCTCCATCCTATCCCCTTTTCTCTCTAATAAAGACCATTCTAACTCTGCTAACCATGGCTCGTGACTCTTCTGCCGACCAAACCAGCACCGTATACCCTTTCAAAGCCCACCTCACTTTCTCTTCTATCAGAGTCAGGGTATCTGGTCCTATTTGGGGGTTCTTGATCCTTTAGGAGTTGAGTTTTGTGCAAGGTGATAAATTTGCATTCTTCTACATGCAGTCTTCCAGCTTGCATTTATTGAAGAGGCTGTCTTCTTTTGGCTTCTTTTTTTTTTTAAAGTCTTCAATTTAATTCCATTGGTCAACGTCTCTATTTTTAATATCAATACCATGTTATTTGCATTATTATAATTGTGTAACACAACTTAAAAATCTCAGGTGGTGATACCTATAACAGTTCTTTTGTTATTCAGGATTGTATTAGCTATGCTGGTTCTGGGGTGGGGTTTTGTTGTTGCTGTTGTTGATATTGTTTTATTGTTGCTGTTGCTGCCGCTGCTGGTGGTGATGGTGGTAATATCTGTGTGTGTGTGTGTGTGTGTGTGTGTGTGTGTGTGTGTGTGTGTGTGGTTTCCGTATGAAGTTGAATATTGTTTTTTTCTATTTCTGTAAAGAACGGTGTTGGAATTTTGGTGGGGATTGCATTGAACCTGTAGATTGCTTTTGGTAGGATGGCCATTTTCACTATATTTAATCCTACCTATCCATAAGCATGGGAGATAGCTCCATCTTCTAATGCCTTCTTCAATTTCTTTCTTGAATATCTTCAAGTTTTTATTATAAGTCTCTCACTTGGGTAGAGTTATCCCAAGATATGTATTTTGAGGTTATTCTGAAGATAGTATCTCTTAATTCTTTCTCAGTGTTTGTCATTTGTATATAGGAAGGCTACTGTTTTTCGTGTGTTGATTTTGTATCCTGCTACTTTGTTTAAGGTGCTTATCAGCTGTGGAAGTTCTCTGGTGGAATTTGTAGAGACTTTTATTTATAAAAGTATAATCATCCCCAAATAAAGAGAATTTGACTTCTTCCTTTCTGACTTGTATTCCTTTGATCTCCTTTAGTTGTCTCATTGCTCCTGCTAGAACATCAAGTACCATATTGAGTAGACATGGAGAGAGTGGACAGCCTTGCCTTCTTCCTAATTTTAGTGGAATTGCTTTGAGTTTCTCTCCATTTAACTTGATATTGGCTATGGCCTTGCTGTGCATTGCCTTTATTATGTTTAGGTATGTCTCTTGTATCCCTGATCACTCAAGACTTTTATCATGAAGGGGTGTTAGATTTTGTCAGAGGCCTGTTCTGCATCTGAGATGATCATGTGGTTTTGTCTTTCTGACTATTTATGTGGTGGATTAGATTTATCTATTTGGGGTGAAGCCAACTTGATCATTGTGGACAATGTTTCTGATGCACTTGTAGATTCAGTTTATAAGTACTTTACTGAGAATTTTTGCATCTATGTTCATAAGGGTGTTGGTATATAATTTCCTTTTTCTCTTGAGTCACTGTGTGATTTTAATATTAGGGTAGTAGTGGCCTCATAAGAAGAATTAAAAAATGCCCTTCAGTTTCTGTTTTGAAGAATAATTTGAGGAGTATTGTCATTAATTCCTCTTTGAAGGTCCAACAGAATTTTCCACTGAGTCTATCTGCACCAGGACTTTGTTATTGGGAGACTTCTAATTACTGCCTTTATTTCACTAGGGGTTATGGGTCTTTTTAGATTGTTTATTTAATCTTGATTTAACTTGGGTACATATCAAAAATTCATCCATTTCTTTTAGATTTTCCAATTTGGTGGAATACAGATTTTTAAACTATGTTCACCAAATGTTTTGGATTATGGTGACTCTGCGGCCCATATAGTCAGAATTTATACATTATACTAACCAGGGCAATAGTTTCTTGCTTTCCATCAACCTCAGCTCCTATACTACAATACAACAAATTCTCTGGGATTTTTGTTTGCTTGTTTGTTTGTTTTTTGTTGTTTATTTGTTTTTTATCTCTAACTTTGGTGCCTACAATTAAAATGCTCTTTCATTCAAATCAAAATAAATTCCTTCATGGCAAGACCTTTTTGCAAGCTACTGTAATATAAAACATATATACATATATATGTGAGTATATATATATGAGTGTGTGTATATATATATATATGTATATATATATGTATATATATATATATACCTTTTCATAAACTTTCTTTCTCATTGTCCAGAATAATTTACACCTTTACCTCTTTATCATTCTTTTCTGCAAATTTGTTGGCTATTTTTATTTATCATAAAGACATAAAATAGGTAAGTATTAAATATTTCTGTGTTCTACATTATAATTTAGGGGGTTTTGAGAACTTCATCTTAAAATCAGTTTTGATTATCAAGTTTCAAAGTTATCAACATTGCCTATTTGTTTTTTAATCTTTTTGTTAAAGTTGTCTGAAGACAAGTGAACACCAAATGCATTTCTTATAGAAATGTCATATAAAAGGAAATTAGAAAGACACGTATGCACAGGGTAGACTGTTTCATCACAGACCAAAAGCCTCCTCATGAATCAGTGGCTTCCTTTCCTAATGAATTGGGCAGTACAGAATCCTAATGAATTGGGCTGAACAGAACCCTAATGAATTGGGCAGTACAGAACCCTAATGAACTGGGCAAGACAGAACCTTGATGAATTGGGCAGTACAGAACTCTAATGAATTGGGCAAAACAGAATCCTGATGAACTGGGCAGAACAGAATCAGTGGTGAAGGTGGAGCATCATAAAACAAGGTTCACTTTCACCTGCCAAGGCTCACTGGAATGAAAGAGGGAAAGCCACATACGTGAGACAGTGATGGGCTGTTAGGAAGCAAAGGAAGCCAATGGGACATCCCAGGGGTGATTCTTACAATCTCAATGTCATTTCACTACCAGCCTCATTATGCACCAGCATCTTAGAAAACAAGGAAGCCAAGAAATGAGAGCAGTGTTTGTGGCTCTCCTTCTGCATTATGCTCTATTAACTGAGTCCACCCCAGTGCTCATCATCGAGAAAACATGGCCAAGAAATCTGAGGAGGGTGTGAAGCAAGGACAAGGCAGATATGCATTCTACCTGAAGACAGGGGAGTTGAGTGTACAGTCCCACTAGGAATGAAATACAGCTGTGGCTCCAGCAGACCTCGGGGTTCATGTCTGACTTAAGGTTCCATTGCAATTCTTTAAGAGTTGACTAGTGGCTAGTTTTATTCTAATCACTTATGTTGGGCTCTTACTGAAGTTCCCAACCATCAGAGTCATTTTGCCCTCTCAGAGCGGATCAGGCCAATGCTTACACAAACCAGTCCCTTAAAATAATTTAAACTGGGAAAGAATGATAACGAGAGTCCGT
This sequence comes from Peromyscus maniculatus bairdii, assembly GCF_049852395.1. Classification (NCBI taxonomy): domain Eukaryota; kingdom Metazoa; phylum Chordata; class Mammalia; order Rodentia; family Cricetidae; genus Peromyscus; species Peromyscus maniculatus. The sequence continues at coordinate 16,231,900 of NC_134868.1, forward strand.
GGGACACCAGCCCGTGACGATGGTCGTAGAGCTGAAGACATCAAACCGGCATCTCCGAGGCAAGTGCAGCTGTTCTGCACACTACTTAGTGCCGGAAAATCTGAAGGGACGTCAGACAGCACCTCATCTCCACTCCACTTCCTTCCCCGAGACCTGAGTTGTGGTGGCCAGCTTAATACCCAGACTCGTCCATTTCCAATCCTGAACCCTTTCTCGTATTCATAATGACAGCTTAGTTTTCATAATAGCTGGTGTGTCCTAATTCTAGGTCGTTTACAAGAAGTGCTGCTTCACTTAATCCTACAACCACCCCACACACCCGCTCTTGCCATCTGAAACCCAGCGTGGCTAACCAACTTGCTCAATCCCAAAGCCGGGCATGGTGGCACACACCTTTAATCCCAGCACTCCGGAGGCAGAAGGTGGTGGATCTCTGTGAGCTGGAGGACTGACTGGTCTCTAGGGCAAGTTCCAGGATAGCCAGAGCTACATAGTGAGACACTAGATAGATGATAGATAGATAGATAGATAGATAGATAGATAGATAGATAGATAGATAATGGATGGATAGATGATAGATAGATAGATAGATAGATAGATAGATAGATAGATGATAGATAGATAGAGATAGATGATAGATAGATAGATAGATAGATAGATAGATAGATAGATAGATGATAGATAGATAGATAGATAGATAGATAGATAGATAGATAGATAGATAGATGGATGATAAGGCCTTCCTACTCTCAACCCACAGCTCTTCTAATCCTAAGGAACATGTTCGTTTTCCTGTCATCCATCTTCTGACTCCTTCACCCCAGGGAGCACTGTAGAGAGATTGGCTCTCAGCTAATTCCCTTCCTTCCACCTCCAAATGCAGCAAATTATTAAATTCTGGTTGGCATCCATGTCACAGTATTAGGGAAAAAAATTTTTTTGCTAAGTCTCTCTACACTTGTGGGTGGGAAGAACAGCAGTTTACTCGGCCTTATTCTTTCCAAAATGCCTGTGTCTTGAAATGCTTTAAGTAATTGGATGCCTAAGGGGAGCTGCATTCTCTCCGGTTTCAATTCCTTCGGCTGTATGTAAAACATAAAATAAGTACATATCAACATTAAATAACAGGAGGGAAATTTTGTGAGGAGAGCTTCTTCCAGCTCTGGTAATTAATTACCACACTGTCAGCTGAACTCCAGGCCCGAAGCAGAAAGTGTGCTAAGCCACCGGCTAATCCCATCACGCGCCTTGTCGTCGGTATGAAAACTCTCACTGTTAATAACCCACCAGCCAGGGCTGCCTGCAGACACCTCATTTCTTTACTTTCCTCTTCTCAGTTTCTGATGTGAGTAAAATGATCCTTTTGGGCGTAGAAGCCAATAACTAACTTCTTTTTGTTGTTGTTGTTGTTTTGTCTCTGCGGCACAGAATCTGAAGCGTGTGGCTGAAACCTGGATGGATGAATTTGCTGAGTACATTTACCAGCGGCGGCCAGAGTACAGGCACCTCTCCACCGGGGACATCTCTGCCCAGAAGGAGCTGCGCAAGCGACTCAAATGCAAAGACTTCAAATGGTTCATGGCTGCGGTGGCCTGGGACGTGCCTAAGTACTACCCTCCGGTAGAGCCCCTGCCAGCGGCATGGGGAGAGGTGAGGAGACCCGCCCTACCTGTGAGAGCATGGGGAGGGGCAACTACACCCATCCCTCCTCCTCAGAGTCTGGGAAGTGGGAGAGACTGCTAAACCCTCCCTCTTTTCTCTCTCAGCCCAGCAGGTTAATTTAAAACATCCCCAATAAATGGGTGCCTAACTTCCTTTTAGAAAGTGCTAGAAGTAAACATCCGCCCCTCAGTATCGATATCCCATCCAAGAATTAGTGAACACGGTTGATGAAGCTTCAAACAGATTTTTTTAAATATACCCCCCCAAATATTTTAACTTCAGATTGACAGAATTGCCAAGGGAGCTCGTAGATAATGAAAACAAACATCCTGTAAATAATCATGATCAGGTATCAGATATGATAAAAACTTGTGATCAGATGTGAGGAAGTCCCTCACTGGCCTCTGAGCAGCCTTATTGTTCTTTATATATTCAAGGACAAAGCAAAGAAGCTAGTTTCCTAACCAAGGTGTACCTTGTACCATCAGGAAGGAATGTAAGGCATGTGGGAGCCCCATTGGTTCCTTAAATCAGCCTAACCTCTCTGCTTTTCAGCACTCTGACCTGATTTTTTGCATCGTGATCTCAAGTGGAAAGATCCAGATAGCCTCAGGCCCCACATTTAAAACCTCCGTCTTTGGGAATCAAATGGATTATTCCGCTTCTCTGTTCATTCGATACTATTACTGTAGCTTTTTCCCTCTGGAAAAGAGTGCGCAAAAGCAAAGACTAAGTCCAATAGGGTGGATTTAGCCTAGCAATTTAACCTGCTTTTAGAAGTATCAAGGGCAAAGGCTGGCTGGGCTGTGTGTTCACACCATCCCAAGGCCGACTGACTGCCAGGTACTGTGTAGAAGGCTTTTTATCATTGTCTGTGGTCTTGTGGTGTGCTTAAAAATCTCGTTACCTCGTTAGTGTCAATGGTCACCCAGCTCTGAGAAACAGCTGCTTAATCCAAGTGAAATGAAGGGCTGGAAACAGGGCTACTTGTCTAGAATACACAAAACCCCGCTTTTATCCTCAGCATGGTATGAACCATGTATGATGCCCCGTGCCTGTAATCCCAGCACCCGGGAGGAGGAGGTAGGAGAATCACAAGTTCAAGGTCATCTTCACACATATATGAGACTCTCTCTCAATGATGAATAACAAGATGTAACTTGTATGTTAGTCAATTTCTTAAAGGGATGTGGAAAAAAAAGAGTAAGTACATAGAACATATCTGTGAGAGAGCTTTACGTTTTTCACACTCGTGTGATTTTTCTTTCAGGAGACTTTTTTTGTCTGTTTTTGTGTTATTTTGGGAGGTGGGTTGCCTTATTTCGCTTTTTAAGAGAGGACCTGTTATATGTAGCTAGGTTGCCCTCCAACTCATGAGCTGCCTGCCTGGCATGCAGACGTCATTACTGTGTCTTGGTTGGGAGTTATCTTAAAATAAGCTTCTTATTTTAGAATAATTCTAAGTTTATAGACACATTGTGATTGTGATATAGAAAGTTCAGAGACATCCCATACCCAGATGTTTGTACTAATGGCATTTAGTATTTCCCACATTGACTGGCAGATTATCAGCTGAATTGATTTTTATTGGGACAATAGCACTTATTAAACTATAGTTTATTTAGATTTAACCAGGTTTTATACCAAAGTCTCTTTTACTTTCCAGGACCCAAGCCAGTATCTGAGAGGGCTTTGTAACATCCTCCAAACTTCAAAGTGATTGCTAGAACAGATGTAGCTCATAAGCAAGGACATTAGGTCAACCACTGCTCTCGTAAAACATCGAAAAGGGCACTGTAGACACTGGGTCTTTTATAGGAAGGGACCACAAAGCAACAGCAGCAGAAACACAGGATCCCTATGGGAGTCCTGGGCCAAGAAGTAGGGAACCCGTGGTCTCACTCAGTTATACTCAGAGTCGCTTGCCGCCATCGGCTTCTCTACCCCATCCTGATTCTGGGTAAACAGTTACTAGGCAATCTCTGGTTCTGCTTGTTGTAACTTAGCCAGTAAGCAATATGTTACAGACCATAACCAGCTCTCAGCTGTCTCCTAGCTCATTTCCTGGTTCTTCCTCTCTGCCCTGAAGATTATTTTCAACAGACTGTTTAAGATATGAAATCGGGCCATTGAACACATTTCAAAGGCTTCTCTCTCTCTCTCTCTCTCTCTCTCTCTCTCTCTCTCTCTCTCTCTCTGTGTGTGTGTGTGTGTGTGTGTGTGTGTGTGTGTGTGTGTGTGTGTGTGAAAATCAAGGACTCTGAATGGCTTGACCCCTCTTGCAAAACCTCCAACTTCACCTCTGGCTAGCCCTGGTGTATGTACTCTCCTCTACTGACCTCACCATTTTTCGAACATGACAAACACAATCTCATTTCAAGGCATTGCAATGCAGTTTTCAACACTTAGGCTCTGCCTGCCCCTGAAATTCTATGGCTCCTGTCATCACCTTCTTGGGGACTGTGGTAGTTTGAAAGAAAATGGCCCCCAAAGGAAGTGGCATTATTAGTAAATGTGCCCTTGTTGGAGTAGGTGTGGTCTTGATGGAGGAAGTGTGTCACTGTGGATGCGGGCTTTGAGGTCTCTTATATGCTAAAGCCATGCCCAGTGAGACAAACCACTTCTTGTTGCCTGCAAGGTGTAGAACTCTCAGCTCCTCTCCAGCCTGCACACCACCATGTCCTGCCATGATGATAATGGACTCTGAAACTGTAAGCCAGTCCATTAAATGTTTTCCTTCATAAGAGTTGCCATGGTCATGGTGTCTCTTCACCGCAATAGACACCCTAAGACAGAAACCTAACTCAAAAGACTTTATCAGCTCATCACAGCTTTCCCTGGTCAACCTAATCCAAATTCACGGGATCCTACACACGTGTGGACACACAGAAGCTCTCTTACTCTCTCTCCTCCATTACTCTAGCATACATCACTGTATCAAACTATATAGTTTCTTTGTCATGTTTCTTATTTATCTCCACCACTGGAGAGCCCACCCCATGACACCGAGATTCTGTTCGTATATTGTGTTACAAACTACTCTATGGCAGTGAGAAATGAAGTCAATGATTATTTGTCGAGGGAGTGAAATATGAATGAACGGATGACCATTCAATGCGGCGCCCACGAACTTGTGTATCTAAACCTGCCCAGAGCACACTTGGCACACTCATTCCACCTCTCACTCGGGGAGGGGTCTCCATGCCACCCTTTCATTGGCCCAACAAAGCCCAGCTCTTTGGAATAACAAATTGCAAACCATTGATCCTGGTGGACTGACAGGTCCTATGTTGCAAAAGATTCTATTCTGTCATCCTAAGAAACAGGAGAAATCGCAGTGATTTCAAGACTCTTCCTAAGAGCCCCTCACTTAAAAAGCAGAAGAGGCCAAAGTCACAATTACGAGAGACTATTCCTGCTGGAAGCCATCCCATCCTCTGCTTCACAATGGCAGCTGGATCAGGAGAGGGCATGGGCTAAATAGGCATGTGAGCTATGTGAGCCAGGTACTCTTTAGTGCTGTTCAAACAGAAGCAACAAGCTTTTCCAGGATGCTGTGCCATATAGGATGAGAATAGGTTTAAAGTTCTTAAACCACTCATGTATGGAGTGTCTCTTTTGTAGCAAGATGTGAAATTAAAGAAAAGGAACTTCCTATTATCTTCTCCTTCTTCCTTCCCCTCCTTAGAATTCATGAATTTGCTTAAGTCATTTATAGCACTCTTTTATAATCCGTACAGAAAAGTTTTTCAGAATCCTAAAGACCATGTGTAAGAGAGAATAAAAGATGTAAAATAGACAATAGTTATCATTTCCAAACAGTGCCATAGATTCTTTTTTCACAAAGTGTCTGCTTCCTGCTCTCAATGTGCCAATCTTACCACATCCATTTGTCATCTTGGAACTTCGCAAAAAAAAAAAAAAAAAAAATTTAAATCTTTATTTTCAAAAATTCATCTCAATCTGAAACCACTTTGACTGCTCATTTAAATTCCTTCCTCAAGATGACTGTCACCCTGAATTGTAGAATGTTCATAAAGTTGGGTACTAAATAATTCCAGCTCCTCTGTGCTGCTTCAGGCTGCTGCCCTGGACTTCTGTTAACCTGATTGCTTCCTCTTCCTGGTGACATTCTCACAGTACCCAGGATTCTTTGAATTTCTCTGTGTTTGCTTCCAGAGAAGGAAGTTCAACACTGAGAGAAGCATTAGCTAAAGGACCAAAGTGATGTTGCTTCTTTCAAAGTCTATGTTTCTCCGTTGGTGTGGGAAGCAAGGACTCTACACAAGGAACAGCCCTAGCATCATCTTGGGAGTAGTCAGGCCAGCCTCCCAGAGTTCCCCTATAACCTGCTGTGACTGTGAAAGCTGCAAAGGGAGAACATCCTTCTGCTCCCTTGACAGCTGCTCATGCTGTCGCTCACACACTGCATATTGTGTCATCAAACCAGATGTTTAAATTAAGTATTCATTCCAAGATAACTTGTCATCCTGAATGTCTTAGATTTGACCTCATCGATCATTTATTTTCTCAGAAAGAAGCAATGCTAGGACTTCATGGAGTCTAACTCTGTGGAGCTCAACAAAGTAAAGAAAAAAAGTGTAAGAATGGATCCAGAGCTGAGTTATCCTTTCCAATTTTACTATGGGTTTTCTAAGTTCTCAACAGTTATAATGGGCTATGATGACACTCAAGAATGCCTTACAATGTAAGGTTGGTTCCATATTCCCAGATGAGCAAGCTGTACTACTTGGTGCCCAAACAGTGGCAAGTTGTCTCAAGTCACAATGGAGTCAGAGGTGCTGCAGGCCTAACTAGTTAATGTTTCTTCTCTTACACGTGGCACGTATAAAGATGTCTATCAGATGTGTCATCTTGGTCTGGAGATGTAGCCAAGTTGGTACAGTGCAGGCCTAGCATGATGAAGCCATGAGGTCAGTCCCCAGCACACAGAAATGGGGTGTCGGTCTATGCCTCTGTATCTTAGAACTCAGAAAGTCAAATCAGAAGGATCACAAGTTCAAGATTGTCTTTGGTTACACAGAAAGTTCAAGACTGGCTTGGGATACATGAGGCCCTGTCCTAGAAGAAAAGAAAAAGAAAAACCAAACGTTTATCTTTTCTTTTGTCTAAAGAAGATGCCAATTTTGAAAATGGAGATTTTTTTTTTAAGTCTGCACAGTCACAAAATTAACACTGGATGTGCCAAGATTGGCACACTAAGAATAGGAAGCAGAAAACAGAAAATTCTCAACAAAAGAATCTCAAATGGCAGAAAGACATTTAAGGAATTGCTCAACGTCCTTAGTCATCAGGGGAAGGCAAATTAAAATGTCTCTAAGATATCATCTTACACCTGTCAGAATGGCTAAGATCAAAAACACTGATGGCAGCTTATGTTGGAGAGGATGTGGAGTAAGGGCAACACTCTTTCACTGTTGGTGGGAATGCAAACTTGTACAGCCACTTTGGAAATCAGTATGGTGTTTTCTCAGAAAATTGGGAATCAATCTACCTCAAGACCCAGCAAAATCACTCTTGGGCACATACCCAAAGGATTACTTTATCATACCACAAGGACACTTGCTCAACTATGTTCATAGCAGCATTATTTGTAATAGCCAGAACCTGGAAACAACATATATGCCCCTCAACAAAAGAATGGATTTAAAAAAAAAAAATGTGGTACATTTATACAATGGAGTATCCCTCTTCTGTAAAAAAAAAAAAACAATGACATTGTGAAATTTGCAGGCCAATGGATGGAACTAGAAAAAATCATCCTGAGTGAGGTAACCCAGACCCAGAAAGACAAACCCAGTATGTACTCACTCATAAGTGAATATTAGATGTAAAGCAAAAGATAGTCAGGCTACAATTTACAGACCTAGAGAAAGTAACAAGGAGGACACTAAGAGGGATGTGTGGATAGCCCTGGGAAGGGGAAATAGATGAAATCTCCTGGGTAAACGGCATGATGGACGATGGGTTTGTGTAATATGAGTTCCAGACAGCTGTGAACTCTTGGTGGTCCCAGCAGAGATTAGAAGTTACTATAAAGGTAAACGAGGAGAAAATTCTGAAATCAACAAGTACAGTCACACACACACACATAAAAAAAGATCAGGTTCTATATAGATTATTTTAAAAAGCAATCAAATGTGAAAATTAACAGTGAGACTAAAAAAAAAAAACTTCCCCACCAGTCCAAGCTGAAGATCAGTGTAGAGACAGTAGGACTCTAGGAAAGGGTGGTAGGAATGTAAGTCATGAGACCAGCCTTGGCTAACAAGGACCTCAGACACATTCCAAGAGGTCTTGGTTTTTTTTTTTTTTGTTGTTGTTGTTGTTTTGTATGGTTTTTGTTTTGTTGTTCTTTTTGTGGTAGAGACACATATTCACCTAGCTCAAGCAACAAAAAACAGTCTGCTGTGAGTTGGATCTAAAATGAAGTATTGGAGATCCAAGAAGATAAACAAAAGCGACCAAAGAGGCAGGAACTGAGACAGAATTCAAAAGTACAGAGCCACAAACACTTTAAAGGGAACAAAAAAGACATTTCTAAGATCAGAAGACACAAAGTCAGAGGCAGGAAGTTTTCGTGACTAGGACTGATCCCGGAGAGACAAAGACATGACTTGTGAAAAGATAATATTGTTTAACACTTCACAAAAAAAAGAGAAGAGAATACTCTACATGAATTTTCCCCTAATAGTTCAATAAGCTGTCTCATTTATATGTGGAAAATAAAAACAGATTGTGATAAAATCCCATACAGAGAGGTACAAGGGTAAAGATGATAATGAGATAAATCCAGTTCCAGCAAACAACGGACCTGTACACAGGTAGCAATGGAAATGTACACATGTTTTAGCTACATGACGAAAACTGCAACAAAGAGCAAATTTCAAAACGAGCTGAAGAACCTTTCAAACAATCAAAACTTGAAAAAGTATACCAATGTACAGGAGAGACGGCTGGAATATGAAACATAATTTGTGAACAAGGAGCTGCGAAAACTCAGAAATGGACTAGGAAAAGTAACCAAATGTGTTTCGGAAATGAAGTTTAAATGGGAAGAATCAAATGGGCCAAAAATTCACAGTAATGAAAATTGAGGGTAGAAGGGAGAGTCCTTGCCCTGGAGGAGATGGGAATGGGGGGTGGATTGGGGAGGGGGGGTAGAGGGGGGACAGGGGAATCCGTGGCTGATATGTAAATTTGAATTAAATTATAAAATTTTAAAAAAAGAATTCATCCAAAGATTTGCAGCAGCAGACCAGGCTCAACCTAAAATCCCCGAAGAAGAAAGTCCTTTCAAAAACAAAAGACAGAAAACATCTTAAAACTATAACTCAAGGAAATGTTAAAATGAAAGATTGGCATCAGCATGCTTGGGAAACTCGGGAGCCACCAGCGGGAAATGCTTCTGAATACAGTGACTGTGTTTTTAAGATAACAGGGAAAACTGTGCACATCAAAGTAGAGAAGAATAAAGGAGATTTTTTGAAGCAGGAATTTTTGTGTTTAACCAGAAGGCAGTGGACAGCATTGCAAAGATTCTTTAAAATTAAAATACCAGCCAAAGATTTTACATCAAACCAAATTATCCTTCAAGTATCAAGGCTATTGAAAAACAATTTATGAGCATTCAGTAACTGAGAGCTATGTTTTTGAAGATTTATCTTTATTTTTACTTACATGTTCTTGCATGTCTGTGACATGTGTGTGCTCAGGTATCTGTGGAGGCTGGAGAGGGTATCAGAGCCCCGGGGATACAAGTTGTGAGCTGCCCTATATAGGTGCTGGGAACCAGACTCAGGTCCTCTGGAGAAGGAGCAGGTACTCTTCATGTCTGAGCCACTTCTCCAGCCCAGATTGCTTTTGCCAAAAAGCCTCTCGGAGAAACTTGCTTGAGGATAGACATCAGAAGCCACTGACTATTTGCAGAAGGTTGACAAAGGGTTTGTTTGAGGGACACTGACTGGAAGGGCACAAGGACAGGTCAGGGTCATGTGATCCGACAAAGCAGAGATAACTCAAGACGCACATGGAAAAAGTGAACAGAAAGCAGAATAAATTTGCTTATTGTCCCACAACCCTTAATTAAGAGAAAACAAATATGGTGTATGTTTAGACATAGGGGCAATGGAAGAAAAGTGGGGGGAAATACAACTAACTTTTGTATTTCTTAGAAAGGGGTACTGTTAGTCATTAGCTAAAATGAGGAAACCCCAAATATTATACAGCATCTAAGTATAAAGGTAAAAGAGATGCAGAAGTTATGTTAAATATCTAAGATTACAAAGAGAAAGCAGACCACATGATGGCTGTCAAGGTAGTGGTCAATGTATAATAAACAAGTCTGTCAGAGCTGAGATCTAACATATAAACAAATCAACTTGGGGAAAAAATGTTCCAATTGGTTAGCACTGTAAAGCAAATTTAACTCCCCATTATATGTGAGGTATAATGAAATTAAAGTGATGGAGAAAGGTTGAAATTTAAGAAAGAAGCAGAAATATGTCAGACAAGTTCAAATAATGAGAAGAAGCATTTGAATATTTGACATGCAACAACAATCCGAGTGAAGTATAAATTTTGTTAAATCCTAAAAAAAAATACACTATAATTCCAAGGCCTACAAACTACTGAAAAAAAAAATCTCCAAGAAATTACTAGAAATGCAGAGACACAGGTAGAATAACACTAAGAAGACAGTATAATACAAATTCTCTTGGTCCAAAACTGGACATAATGGAGAGTGATTATAGAATTTAAACCATTAATGAATAATAAAGGTCTAATTCACAAATCTATCTCTGGAAAACTGATTGAATTTAACTTATTTTCAAATACATAAGCATGAAAGTATGCTGATGCTAGAAATTAATGAGATTTTTTTGTACATATATGCTAGGAGGCCCTGCTAGTCGGAGGCTACAGTCTAGTCTACCATGACCTGGGAGCTCTCTCGGAGTGCAGCAACATAGAGGAGGACCCCCACCCCACCCTGTCCCGACCCCTGGAGGAAGGTGTCCTGTTCTCTACCTGACCTAACTTGGAGACTGTCTCTAGGCTGGGATGCTGGACTTATCTCTAGTATGATGCTTGACACAGTTCTCTGCAGAAGCTTCCCCTCTGCTGTCCATATGGTAATTAGACATTTTGCTAGGAGAATTATGACAGGACCATGCTTCCACAGATGATAACTAAGACTTGTACTAGGAGCCTTAGGATAGGAGCATGCTGTTTAATGAAAATAGGTGATTCCCTGGCTACCATCCCCAATCCTGTATATTCCCTGTACTCTGGAATAAAAGTCAGACTGTCTCACTGAGTCAGCCTCCCGGAAGGCTATTTCCATCATGTTCACAGGCTGTCCAAATCTATCTGTCATTGCTTCTGTCCCTTTTGTCCCCGTAGACTGGTGGCCAACAGACGACAAGGGAAAAGGGGACCCCACATGTATATACAAAAAGACTCAAAATAAAATTACGAAAGCAAATGCCTTATACACTCAAACTTGAATTGAAAATTGTAATTAAGTCACAAGTTTGTTTTTTTTCCTGAAAATAGTTTCATGTCTTTTTAAATATTTTATTTAATTTACATATTCATTTGTTTATTTATGTGTGTGTATGAGCCAGCACATGCCACAGCACTCATGTGATGATCACAGGAAGACTTAAAGGAGTTGGTTCTCTCCTACCATGTCTACCATGTGAGCTCTGGAGATTGAACTCAGAGAGCCAAGTGTCCTAGTCAGTATTCTGTTGTTGTGAAGACACACCATGACCACGGCAACTTATATAAAGGAAGATATTCAACTAGGGCCTGGCTTACAGTTTCAGAGGCTTAGTCCATTATCATCACAGCAGGGAATGTGGTGGTAGGCATGGCAGGCATGGTGCTGGACAAGTTTTTGAAAGCTACATCTTGATCTTCAGGCACAGAGAAAAAGAGAGACAGACAGACAGAAAGAGACAGAAACAGAGACATAGAGAAAGAGAAGGAAAGAGAGAGAGAGGTTGGGCTTGACATGGGTTTTGGGAACCTCAAAGCCCACCCCCAGTGACACATTTGCTCCAACAAGGCCACACCTCCTAATCCTTTCAAACATATGAGCCTATGGAGACCATTCTTATTCAAACCATCACAATAAGTCTTGGTAACTAGACCTTTATGGAGGTTTCCTCTCTTCAAAAAATTGAAATAGTATCAATGCCATATCAGTGATCACACTTGACTTTCTACTATGGAATCATTCACTAAATAAATAAATCAAAAATACGTGGAGACATATCTGAAGTCAATTGTAAGACCAGGAGAGTAGAGGTGGGCTGAAGACAGATGGACTCAAAGCCTAGTGTGTTCAAAGTACATGGGAGCCAAGCACAAGTGAATCACACTTGCTTAAATGAGGTGATCCAAACCACATAAGGTTCAGGTAGTTACCATGCATTTACACGTGGTGGTGATCTGAATGAAAATGGCCCCCATAGGCTCATAGGAAGTAGCACTATTAAGAGGTGTGACCTTGTTGGAGTAGGTATGATCTTGTTGGCAGAAGTATGTCACTGTGTGGGTGGACTTTGAGGTTTCAAATGTTCAAGCCAGGCCCAGTGTGTCTCTCTCTTCCTACTGCATGCAGATTTGGATGTAGAACTCAGCTGTGTCTCCAGTACCATGTCTGCCTGTGTGCTGCCATGCTTCCCACCATGATGAACTAACTGTAAGCCAGCCCCAATTAAATGCTTCCCTTTATAAGAGTTGCTGAGGTCATGGTGTCTCTTTACAGCAGGAGAAACCCTAACCTCGACACAGATAAAATGACAGAAATTTAGTCAGATGTGGCAGCATACACCTTTAGTCCTAGCCCTAGCCAAGGCAGGTGGATCTCTGTGAGTTCAAAGACATCCTGGTCTACATAGTGAGTTCTAGGACAGCTGTTAGAGACCGTATCTAAAATAAACAAATAGATATGTACATTTTAAAAAGAAAAAGAAGCAAAACCATATGTTTACAATGAAACACTTATACTGGAAGAAGGAGAAAGCAGAAACAAGGAAAAAAATCTGTTGACCATCATTAACAGTTGCCAGGATCACCAAATCACCACTCTGAAAAACTGACATTTAAAAACAAACAGTTAAGCCTTTGCCACATGTATTTCTGGATGCCTGAAGAGTCCTTGCAGTTGAGGGTTATTTATGCAGATGTCTGGGTAGTTAACTCAAAAAAAAAAAAATAGAAGTGTCAACATTTTGTATTTCATCCACTGCAATACTAGTTCAAGCAGTAGTCACCACTGGATGGTAACCCCCTGAAACAAATATAAGTAAAAATATTTACAATGAAATCATCCAGCAGTCACCACATATGCACACAGTCTGGGAAGGAATTTTAGACAGAACGAAAAATCAAGAACCATCCCTTTGAAACATTCTTTTGACAAAAAATGACAACAAATGAACTATCTAGGTTAAAGCTTTTAATTCTGGCAGTTGGAAGCTGTGATAGAAGATGTCTAGAACAACCTGGGCTAAAAAGAAGACAATTAAAAAAAAGGGGGAGGGGGAGATAGGAGGAACAACTGTCGTAGATTATAATATTTACAAGACAACCCTAATACAGTGACGTGACACTTGACAGAATTGTGAATAAAATAAACATCCTGAAAGAGTGACATATCTAGACTAAGGATATGTGTGGATATGAAGGTACTAGGTATTAGTAATATGAGTCTCTCTCTCTCTCTCTCTCTCTCTCTCTCTCTCTCTCTCTCTCTCTCTCTCTCTCTCTCTCTCTCTGTGTGTGTGTGTGTGTGTGTGTGTGTGTGTGTGTGTGTCCCTTCCTCCATTCCTCCTTCCCTCTTTCCTTCATTTTGAGGAATGTAACGAAGCATTAAAGGTGAAATGACATAAGATTGACTACTTTTTTACTTTAAAATTCTCCAACAAGATAGGGAAGATTTGGAAATTAATAAAGGAATAAGACAAAGTTTTCTACGTCCATTAATCAGCACATAGGAATCTTCATAGGGTAGGTATAGTTGTACACACCTGTAATCTCAACACTTGGGAGGTAAAAGTAGGAGGTTAAGAAATTCAACATTGTCCTCACCTACAAAATGAGTTCAAAGCCAGTTTAGGCTGCATGAGGCTGTGTCTCAAAAAAAGGAAAAGAAAATTTCATACTAAAGTTGTTTTTGTTTTGTTTTGTTTTCTTTTCTTTTTTTAATGTACTGCCTTTGAATGAATGTGGAAACTACAGGGAAAGTGCAAACGTCAGCATGCTTTGGAGAGACAGTCAGACATCAGCATTTTCTTACTACCTGTTCCCTGGGGCTAAATTCATTACAGTATATTAGAACACATCATATCACCCTATGGTGTTTGAGCAAGATAATTCCTGAATAATATAACATTTCCCTCAATGTATGTGAGATATTTATTAGATATTACTTATATAGACAAGATGTTATAAAACATGTAAGCAGATGGCCTGTGTCTGTGTTTCAAACATTATTTATTTGCCAGTAAGTAAAATAACCTTTTGAAATAAATAATTCCATGAATAGTAAGATGTATAGAGTAATTGATATTTTCGAAAATGCTTATTATAATTAGTTGAATCCTCCAAATACACATGGAGACATGTGGCCTGATTCTGCAGCACTTAATAACACAGTAGTAAAACCACACCAGTATAAAGAAAGAGAGTATATATATATATGTCAGGAGAGATTCAAATCACCACAGCAGAAGTTACCATGCAGCAATCTGAACTAATGGCACCAGTCACAAAGGATGAGTAGTGAGCACCTCAGAGGCAGTGCTTGCTCTTGGGCAACATAGAAAGTCATGAACTAAACTCCAGAGCTTTTTATCCACTCATCTCTGAGTATGATGATTTCTGATGGGTCCACACCTCCATCATCATGGCACAGCAGGCCATGGGTGCATCAGAATCTACTGTTCTTCTGTAGTCCCAGCCTGTGTAATCCAATGAAGTGCAAATTCACAATGCATCCCCCTTTGCCAATAGGCTACTTGATATCACTGCACTACAATGAGCAAAGAGAATGTCATAATTGCAATAACTTTCCAATTAAATTTTGCACTAGTAAAGGGCTACACATCCGTTAGTTTCCCTCATTCCTTTGTTCTGCAAACATGACTTAAGCTCACTCTGTGACGTGCAAAACGTAGCGTACAATGTGTGGTAAACTCAAGGGCAAATGAGATGTGATCAGGCTCTGTTCCTCACAGGCTAACACATCTCTTCACTGCTGTTGAATTCCCAGGCATTCTGGTTATTCACATCCCAGCTTCTGCATTTGCTAAATACGTTAGGACAACACAAGTTATTTTAACCTTTCTCTGGTTTCTCAGCAATTGAGGATAGCAACCCTTATTGCAGGGTTTGTTGAGAATTAGCTGTCATAACTCAAGTAAAGCTTTTATCTCAACGTCTGGTGCATAGCACATTATCAGCAGAAGTGCCCTGTTAGAGCTGCCAGAGATCACGGTCCTGATAACTGTGGTAGGAGGACGAACACACGTAACAATTTGCACATCCAGATTAATGACTGACAGTGACTAGGGAGCTGTTTGTAAAAGCCTGTAGAGGGTCAAGGGAGCGTGGAATTACCCAAAGATCTGCATACGCTATACTTATTGATAATGAAAATTTAAAGGGGCCGGATCTAAAAAAGAACTTCCTTTTATTCCTAAGTGAAGTGAACAAATATTCATTCCCTCCTGAGGAAAACTGGATTCCCCTTCCTTAAAATGCACCATTTTTGCAGAAAACATTCTGGATAGATGTTTCAAGGGTTTACTAAGAGGACTCTCTTCCAATTTTCACCATCCTTGCAAAGAGATTTCTTTCTTTTTTGGTATGCCCCTTCCCTCCAGCTTGGCTTCTTCTCTTCCATGACTTCAATGAAGGCGAAAACCACCCCCAGTCACCACCAAATGTGCACCGCATGATCTTCTTAGTACTGTGGTAAAGAACCTAAATTTGGGGAAATAGATGATTTCAATAGCGGTCGACCCCACTGGGACGCTGCGTGAGAAAATGAATGACGCAGCGGTCAAGCGTTTAATCCATCTGGTACCTCAGTTAAACAGACCACAACAAAGCAACACAACGGACCCAAAGTTTCCAACGCTTTTTCCTCATTCCCTTCCTTCTTCCTCTCCCGCTCCTCCCTGTGTGAAGAGCAAAATTGCTTGTGAAACTAAAAAGTCGACTGGCTTTGCATTTCTCAGCTCATTTGAATATTCCCCTGACATCGGGCACCTCTGAACTTGGTTAGAAATTGCTAATGATGTAAACTGGGAAGCTTGGAGATGGCTACCTCAGATGTGCGTGTTTCCATGGAATCCTGGAACTTAGAGGAAGCAGAATTTGAACAAAGAAATGCTTACCACTTTTTACTGCTTCTCTATTAACCTCAGTCCTTTAGGGAACTTCCCAGGGGTTCTCTCTCCCGGAAAAATAACCCATACCGTGGAAAAGCATACCACGGCACATCGCCACAGCATTTCTCCGTATGTATAAAGTGGGGGTTGAAGTGGGGAGACACTGCGTTAGCGTAAGCTATAATCAGCGCTATACATAGTGAGAAAACAGGTTGGTTCCCTAAGCGCAATAGCATGCATCCATTTTTCATGCCCCTGCAAAAAGACTTCTTCCTTCTTTAACGTGTCACTTCCCTTCAGCCCCTGCAGCATGGTTTCATCTCTCCCATGAATTCATTGAAAGCAAAGGCACTCCCATTCACCCACCACCAGATGGGTACCACATGATCGTCTTCGTAGAACACTAGCATAAAGGCTGCCTTTTACCGGTGGGATGACAGGCATTCACCTCACTGAGCAATCGTCAGTGCTGTGTACCTCACAGTGTTTCAGCATCTCACCGATTCTGTCCGTGCCTGAGCTTTTCTTTGATGGCAGACTCTCTGTTACTAGTTCCATTTCATTGTTTGTTATAGATACGTTTAAACTTTTTCTAACTGGGGCTGGAGAGATGGTTCAGTGGCTAAGAGAACTCACTGTTCTTACCGATTCAGTTCCCAGGATCCACACAGTGGCTAATAACCTCCTGGTACTCCAGCCAAGGGCTTCCAACAACCTCTTCTGGTCTCCTCGGGCTCCTTTATGTATGTGGTGCCCATAAACTGATGCAAGCTGTGTGTGTGTGTGTGTGTGTGTGTGTGTGTGTGTAAAATACAATAGAATATATATATATATATATATATATATATATATATATATATATGTTTTGTTTTGTTTTTCGAGACAGGGTTTCTCTGTGTAGCTTTGCGCCTTTTCTGGAACTCACTTGGTAGCCCAGGCTGGCCTCGAACTCACAGAGATCCACCTGGCTCTGCCTCCCGAGTGCTGGGATTAAAGGCGTGTGCCACCACCGCCCGGCTAGAATATATTTTTATATACTTCTGATTTAATGTGATAGGGTTTATACGTCTAGATATTTGTCCATTTCTTCTGGATTTTCTTCCAAATGTCTTTGGTATATGTTGCAATCACCCATGATTCAGCTCTAATTATATTAAGTAGGACCAACCCCCTGGCTCTCTCTCTGGCTAGCTTGACTAACGGTCTGTATATTGTTTGTATTTTCATTAATTCTTTGTATTATTCTTTTAGTCTCCATTTCTGCCTTATTCTATTCCTTCTGAGATCTTGAGTTACATAGTTGAGTTTTTATTTGTTATCTCTGTGAATTTTTTTTTTATGTAAGCACTTACAGCTATAAGTGTTCCTCTTTGGATGCCTTTGCTGTATCCCAAAGACTCTGATAACCTATACTTTCCTCTTCATTTGATGTAGGAATCTTAAATTTTCCTTCCTGTTGTTTTTTTTTTTTTTTTTTCCCAGTGACCTACTGATCATTCAAGAGGATGCTGTTTAGTCCTCATGTGCTTGTACAGTTTCTTTCAGTATCTCTACCATTTCTGTATCTTTGGATCAGGCTACCTAGGAGTTCCAGTCTTTTGAAGGCATCACATTGCCTTGCTTGTTTTGTTTGTTGTATTTCTGTGTTAAGATTTGTGCATCTGTTGTTTCCAATATCTCTTCTGGTTTTATTTGGGGATCTTCTTAGTAAGGAGCCTACACTTGAGGGCTTTATCTCCAGTACCACTCTCAGAAGATTAAAGAAAGATTAAAGATTAAAGAAAAAACACTTTTAGATGATGTTTCTCTTCCCTTACTGTGGAGCCATAACTGGAGTTAAGCTGCATGCTCTTTTTATCCTTTTCTTCCTGGGTACTTTTGGCTGCTCTGTTGACCCTATGCCGATCTCCAGCACACTTCCAACCTTCATTTGTTAAAGAGCCCAATATTTGTTATCCTGACTCTTTTCTCTCCCCACTGAACGCAAAGGCAGCTTCTTAGTTCACCGCCTTACCCCAGATCTTTATTCTGTTCATTTGAATAGCCATCTTAAGTGACCATGGAACAGCGCCTCACTGTGGTTTTAATTTGCATTTCTCTAATGGCTAATACATTGTGTGTGTGTGTGTGTGTGTGTGTGTGTGTGTGTGTGTGTGTGTCTGTGTGTGTGTATGTGTCCATCATGTATCCTCTTTGGAGATATAAGTAGTTAAGTTTTGTCCATTTTTGAATTGGATTAGTTGCTTTTTGTTTCAAATTGTAGGAGTTCTCTGTTATCTGCAAATGTTTTCTCCAATCTAATGGGTTGCTTTTTCGCTCTGATAATGGTCCTTCAGTGTACTTTTTTTTTCTTTCAATGAAGTCCAATTCATCTATTTTTTTCTTAATTTAATTTCTAAATTACCTGTGATTTAGGTGTCATATTCAAAAGAAGATGTTTGCCAAACCTAAGTCAAAGCTTTACTCCTCTATACTTTGTTTTCTGTTTTTCTGAAAATTCTATAGTTTTCACTCTGATATATGGGTCATTGGCTCATGTACATGGCTTGAGGTAAGATCAAATACCATTGCTTTGCCTACAGGTATCCATTTTCCCCTGCATCATTTGTGGAAAGGATTGATGCTGTTGTTGTTTCTTGGCATCCTTACCCAGCATCATTTGACCACATATGTTAGGGTTTCTTCTCTGAGCTCTCCAGCCTCCTGCATCGATCTCTTTGCCTGTCTTAGTCTCTGCTTTAATTACTGAAGTAAGCCTCAAATCAGGAAGTATGATTTCTTTAACTTTGATCTTTCTAAAGTTTGTTTTGAATTCTCAAGATCCTTTGATGCCCCATATGAATTTAAGAATAGATTTTTCTATTTCTAAAAGTTAAAAAAAAAATCATTGAGATTTTGATAGACCTTGCCCTAAATCTGTATCTAACCATGAAGAATATTAACTATTTAATATCAACTCTCCCAAAGCGTGAACACAAAGCATATTTCTATCAATATCTACTTTAATTTCTTTCAGGATGCACAATCATATTTTAACAAAATCTTTGCCAGTCTTATTGGACTTCTACTGAGGCAGAGACCAGCCACTGCTGAACCAGTGCCCCAGACTCTTAGCCTGTCCCTCTCCCATCCCCACAGTTCAATTCCGTAGTGCGTCTTCCCCTAGACTAGAACCAATGAGGGAAAGAGAGGAAGGCACTCTGCCCCTGAAGGGACATTTGACTCTACCATCCTTAGCCCAGTCTTTGCCATCACTCCGGTTCACCTTCCTCACCAAGGGAGAAGCATGCAGGAAATTGGTTAGTATCGATATCCATTTTAATATTTATTTACTTTTTATTCACTTGTATGTGCATCTGCTTACATGAGTTTCTGTGCACCATGTGCTCTCAGGTGCCTGTGGAGGCCAAAAGACAACAAATCCCCTGGAACTGGAGTTAAAGGCCAGTGTGAGCTGCCTGGTGTGGGTTCTGGGAACCAAAGTTGGGTCTTCTGCAACAGTAGCATGCGCTCTTAAGTGGTGAGCCATCTCTCCAACATACATACAAATACAGACTCTCTCTCTCTCTCTCTCTCTCTCTCTCTCTCTCTCTCTCTCTCTCACACACACACACACACACACACACACACACACACACAATTAAAAGATAGCTGAGAAAGCACCATGTGTAATGCACTGATGATATATTCCCCCAATTCCCATAATGAAATGTTAAGTACCCCCATCGCACAACTGGTTGCATTTGAAAACAAGGTTCTTCGGGGAGTAATTTAGAGCGGAAGATGTCATCAGAGTAGAAGAAAGGGACACTGAACAATGTGTGTTCACAGAAAAAAGACACAGACAAAAAAAAGTGTCATCTGCAAGTCACAGAGAAGCTTCAGAAAATATGCCAGTCCTGGTGGGCCACACCTATAATCCCAGCACTCTGAAGGCGGAAGTAAGAGGACAGTTATAAATGTAAGCCAGAATGGGAGACACAGGGGGTCCCGGGACAGCAATGGTTACATAACAAGACCTTGTCTCAAAACCACAAAGAATTTTAAAAGGAAGAAAGGGAGAGCGGTGGGGAAGGAACAGAAGAGAAAGGGATTTTTGAGACAGGGGCTCGTGTAGTTCAGGCTAGTCTTGAACTCTGTGTAGCCAAAGATGACTAAAACTTCTGATTTTCCTACCTCCACTCTCTTGATGCTGGAAGGGCAAGGTATGTGCCATCACACTTGGTTTATATAGTGCCAAGGAACAAACCCAGAGACTCAGAAATACTGGGAAAGCACTCTACCAACCGAGGCGTAGCTTCAGCCCTGCTATTAACTTTCTTAGAAACTTCCTTCGTTTGGTTTGGTATTGTTGTAGTGTTGGCTTTATTCCATTTTGCTTTGTTTTCAGTGGAAAATAATCTTACTCTCTCCCGGTCAGTCTTGTTTGGTTACATCCCGATCTCTAGCCAAATCCCAACCAGCTCATTCCCAAAACTATCTGCTCATTACATCTGACATGACTAACCACACTGAAATAAAGGTGAGAAGGAAATTAGATAAAAATGTGTAGATTAGAGATAAATGTACAATAAACACTCGGGATGCTGACTGGACCTGTTGAGTACTTTGAAATTATTATAATAACTGCTGCATAAGTGGATGCCCTGAGGTCAAATTTCTGACATCACAAAACACAGCGTATTTGCTTTTTAGGGAAACAAAATCCATTATCCTTGCCTGTCTTACATGAATGTCTCTTAATATAGAAGAAAATGGTGGAATGCTGGTCCCCAAGTGTTTGACGTCACAGAAGTAGACGGCAAACATTTTTAACAGTCTTCAGTTTAAAGCTTTACAAAACAGAAATGATACAGATTAGTAAAGCAAGGCTCCCAGACAACTATTGCAGAAAAGGGGTCTTCTTGGGAAATATTTTATGAATGCCTGGTTTTGTTCTTTTAGTTGGGATGGGTTTTTGCATTCAAGACCCAGGTCACCTCTTTAAGTATTCTGTGAATGTAACAGTGATGAAATTTACAATAGAAAACTCAACCATGAATTGTTTTAGCTGAGCACTACTTGCTGGCCTTCCTAAAGAGCTGGCTATTAAATTCAAGAATGGGTTCAAGAGACTGTCTCTAGAGAAGCTTAAAGGGCCACTTATTGCCAGGCATCTTGGGGACTTGGTTGCCCTTCTGTCCAGGATTAAGGAACTACGTGTTTCTCAGAACCAGCCCTATAATTTGACTGTAGACCTTCATTAATGAACAGACTTAAATCCTACACAAGAGCTTAGCAAGTGTATATTTGATAGGTTTTAAACCTCCCCACACTTCAACCAACCGACCTGAATTCAAAAGAAGAATCCTCAAGATAGCTAGTGTAAGCAGTTTCTCGAGTACTAAAAATTGCTTCATCTCCAAAGCCGATGGCTGTTGACCTTAACAGTGAGGACCGTGTTAGAAGTGGCTTTTAACGATTCTGCCAGAACAACAGAAAGTCCCATTTCCTGGAAACGCATAGTTGAGTCCAACCATTGAGAGAAGAATCTGTACTCTCAAAATTACACTTCTGAGGAACGTTAAGATTACAAAATCTGAGGAACGTTAAGTGTTCAGTTGTCCGTTAAATGTTCAGGCACTTGCCCAACATGATGTTGTTCAGGCAAGGGAGATATTTTCATGTCATTGTCAAAGGGACAATCCTGGAAACATGAGAGCCAGCACTTGTGACTTGCAGTCCATTGTGTGGTTGACTCCCCACATTTTGGGGCTGAAAGGGGAAACACTGTCTCTGTAGCATGTGAGCCAACTTCTATATTGCTGTACATTTGCCTCCAGAGCAGCCCTCCCTGGCTTAAGGTCCAGACACAGGCTCTGGGAGCGTGGCTAGCATCTTGGGAAGCATTCTGTCTACAACTTCCTTCTCAATAAGGAAGACTGACAGACTTCGATAGCTCTCTGCTGAACATGCCTCTCCTGACTTCCTGCTTCCTCGTAGTGAGGTTTGCTACAGTTTTCTACAGCGTTCTTCTCAAACTTTTGCTATAAATTTTCCCACCAGATCTCTTTATTCCTCCTCCCTTTCCACTTTTAACTTCCTCATCTGACTTCTGTAGATTACAGGGAAAACGGGGATTCCGATAAATTCATTCAATACCCTAACTCCTACTTATAGCTTTTTCAAAATATCTGCTTTCATGTTTTCCACGTGAAGCATTATCACCTGACCCTTCAAGAGACTTTTCTCAGCCAAATTAGCAAGTGGACTCTGCCTCTGTCCCAAAGGTGCACATGGGACACAATAGACAAGAAAATGCCTCCATCTCTGACGTCATGACGTTCCAACACCAAACCTTAAGGAGAAAATTCAAGCTGAAAGAGGAATTCTGTTTCTAAGAATTCAAATTGTTATGCAAATTATTCTACGTTGTTGGTTTTACAAAGAGTAAGTCCTAACTGGCAAAGCTTTTTAATCTTCAAGGGGAAGGGGAAGGAACAGGAAGACACTTCCACTCAGGCAGAGACAAGCAGTGTGGGGTGCATGTGGTGGCTGAACACCAAAGGGGGGGTTGTTTGTTTTGTTTGTTTTGTTTTGTTTTGTTTTTGCAGTGAATTACACAGGCTGGGATAAGATCACTGCTACTCTGCCTTTTCCATCTTTTTTTTTTTCAGAAAGGGCATTTTCTAAAAACCAGGTCTCAAAATCTAGACATGTATGCAAAGTTGGGAAGTTCTCCGCCTCTCTCTCCCTCTCCCCGCCCCTGTGTATAGCATGTGTGTATGTGTGTGTGTGTGTGTGTGTGTCTGTCTGTCTGTCTGTCTGTCTGTCTGTCTGTCTCTGTCTGCCTGTCAGTCTGTATCTGTATGTCTGTTTGTCTGCCTCTCTGTGTGTCTGTCTGTCAATCTTTCTCTGTGTGTCTGTTTGTCTGCCTCTCTGCGTCTCTCTGCCTGTCTCCCTCCCTCCTTTTTCCCCTCTCTCCCTCTCCTCTCCCTCCTTTCCGGTTCTCTCTCTCCCAGTCTTGTTCTCTCTCAGGATGCCTCCTTTCTCATCACTGAGTTGCCACCTATGGAGACATTCATGAGTAACCAAACATTCCCCGTGAGTCTTGAAGCTCAGTGAACTGATTGTCACCTCTCTATCCCTCAGAGTCCTCCTGAGTGTCAGCGATTTATTTCTGACTCTGCTTTAGTGCCTCAGTCTCCGATGCAAATATTGACAGAGTACTTCTTTATGAAACCCAAGGACTCATAGCTTTCAGCCATCCCCATCTGTCCTTTGGGGCTCAGTAAGCCATTTGCCACAATTTGTCAGCCCCCAATGAGACTTTTCTAGTCAATGAGTTATAACTATTACCATCTGTGGGATCAAGAAACCAGGAATGGTAATCAAAGCCATGGATACAAACCTTACCTGTCACCGACTTGCTGTAGAATCTTGTGAAAAATCACTTGCTTTCTTGAGGGTGCAGGTATGAATGTAAGCGAACACACTACACAGCATGGTAGTGGCACAGATCAGGCAGAGAACTGATCGTGCTAGGGAATCCAGTTCAGCATAAAAATGGGTTAAAAAGGCTGTCCTGGTTTATTTTCCTTTTGTCAGGGAAGAGTTACTTATTTAACCTCCAAAGAAGTCCCTTATTTAGACAAATTTCCCCTTTTAGCTTTGTGAGGAGCGAGATGGAATTGTTTTTGACAAATGACCCATAACTTTAAAAGTTCCTATTTTGAGGTTATACATGACTTTCTAATAATACAATACTTAACTTTAAGTGGCAAGACCTGGTTTCAGTAAAAGCCTATTTGGAGCAGAGTCTATATGAATCTGAAGGCCCCCTGGCAATCTGTGTGCCATGGGCTCGTGTTTCTCTTGTATAATGTAAGCCAGCCTTCTGAAATGAGCATTCTAGTAAGTCCCAGGGCAAGAGAGAGATGCCAAAGCAATTACATTTAGAGTAAATTCAGAAGAGAATGTGTGCAAGAGAGGAAGTAAGTCTCTACGGGCACCATTTCAAGGAAAGGCAATAGTTGGTCTCTGCCAACAGCCGTTGGATGCCACCAGCATGGAGCAATTAGAGACAGGATGGATCTGTTGAAGTGAAAATTCACAGTGGCCATCAGGCAAAATTTTAAGCAGCGAGAAGTCCAGTCAGGGTAGTTAGAGCGCTTGTGTTACTTGGTACTTATAGACTGTGATTTCTCAAAGTACTTCATTGTTTTTTGAAGCCTCAAATGAATTGTGTTATAGCTTATAGATAATTCCAGCCTCAAGTCACCCCTTCCCCAAAAATAACTGTCAAATTTCATTCTGTTTTGGCCTTGCATCTATCAGTCCACTCGTGACCTAGCTTCTAGAAAGAGAAGCTTCTCGTAGTTGATCATAATTTTTACCTTGCAGTTTCTTCCAATCAACTGAGCGCTCTGTCTTCTCTCTCCATTCAAGCCATAGAAACTATTCTCTAAAGGTCATCGGTGACTTCATAACGTGCTCCCACCACCTGTCCAGTCCGCCTCCTACAGAATTTGACACTCATGACCTTCCCATGTCTTCTTCAGGCTCTCCTCCCTGCCTTTCCCCAGCTGTTGCCTGTGCCCTCTTTCCCAGCATTCTGCCTGAGAGCTTCTCCTGCTTGGCACTCTTTGCTGAAATGATGTCATGTACTTTTCCTCCTTGTATGTGGCTTCATCGTTGGTGGTCTAGACAGGAAACAGAAATCATGTTAGTATTTTGAGCATTTTAGTATTTAACAATATGCCGGGCGGTGGTGGCGCACGCCTTTAATCCCAGCACTCGGGAGGCAGAGCCAGGCGCATCTCTGTGAGTTCGAGGCCAGCCTGGTCTCCAAAGCGAGTTCCAGGAAAGGCGCAAAGCTACACAGAGAAACCCTGTCTCGAAAAACCAAAAAAAAAAAAAAAAAAAAAAAAAAAAAAAAAAAAAAAAAAACAATGTATTGGATAGTAAAGGGGCAAACGAGGGCTCTAAAACATATAGAAGCATAAACTCACTCATACAGCAGGATATGGGCTTATTTGGAAAGAGTGTCGTTTCAGGTATAATTAATTAAGATGGTGGCATACTTGCTCCTCTTACAGAAGAGCCACAAGATGGCTTACAGCCATCTAAAACTCCAGTTCCAGGGGACCTGACACCCTCTTCTGGCTTCCACAGGCAACAGCACATACATAATGCACATCCAGACATGCAGGCAAAACACATACACATAAAATAAAATAAATATGAAAATAAAAATAGAGGGAAACTTTATGGCACTAGATTGGCAACCATTTCTTAAAAGTGAAATACACACATGTGTGCACACACACACACATACACACACACACAATTACAGGCAACAAAGAAAAAACTAGGTACACTGGACTTTATCAGAATTGGAGCTTTTGTCCATCAAGCACACCATCATTAATGTAAAAAGGTAACTCTCTGAATAGAATAGATTATTTGAAAATCATATCTGGTATGAGATTGACATTCATAATGTAGCAAAATACTAAAACTCAACAATAAAAATATAAGCAGCTGTATTCAAAAGTGAGCAAAAGGCTAGAACAGATTTTTCTATGAAGAAGATTGACAAATAATTATAAAATGGTGTTCAAAATCATTAGCCATAAGGGAAATACAAATCAAAACCACAGCGAGAAGCCACTTCATGCCCACACAGGACACGTACTGAAGAGGTGGTGTTGGCAGGATGTGTGCAAATTGGGAACTGTTGTACATTATTTGTAAGACTATAATATGCAGCCTCTATGGAAAACTATTTGGCAGCCCTTCAAAAAAGTGAAGTGCAGAATTATCATTTGCTATAGGGGTAGCAATTGTTGTCCAAAGTGTATAGCCAGGAGAATTCCAAACGGGGATTTGTATGCCAAGGTTTATTGGAGCATTATTCAGAGTAGGCAAGAGGTGGAAAAAAAAACTCAAGC
Source organism: Peromyscus maniculatus bairdii (assembly GCF_049852395.1). NCBI lineage: Eukaryota > Metazoa > Chordata > Mammalia > Rodentia > Cricetidae > Peromyscus > Peromyscus maniculatus. The sequence goes on from NC_134868.1 coordinate 16,257,926, forward strand.
ATCCATCAACATATGAATAAACAAAGATGGTGTGTGTGTGTGTGTGTGTGTGTGTGTGTGTGTGTGTGTGTGTGTGTAAATACCATTCAGCTTTAAGAAGGAAGGAAGTTTTGACATGAGCTACAGCAGGGACACCTTGAATACATGATGCTAAGTGAAATAAGCCAGACACAAAAGAACATACATGTGATCAACTGATATGACATACGTAGGACACATGCATTCATATCATCAGTGGAACAGACATGGCCAAGGGCAGGGAGTTACTGCTTTATAGTTAGTGGTTGCTGTTTTGAATAATTAGAACTCCTTGGGAATAAATAATAATGATAATTATGTAACACTTGAATACATTACTATTGCTGAATTGAACATTTTAAAATGTTAAAAAGGTAAACTTTGTGTTATGTATGTGTTACTACATTTTTTAAGTCTGTAAGCAGATCTCAAAGGCCTGGGAAAGAGAAAAGGAGAGGAAAGTGAAAGTATGTGCAGTAGGTGGGCTAAATAGAGAGGCAGGGGTTGATTAAGGTAAAGCGGGGAGGGAGATGGGGACGTACGATACACAAGGTGTTGCCTGAGATCAGGAGCAACCGGAAGTAATATTTCCAAAAGTAACTGAGACGCACACTGAAGAACCGGTCTGAGGTGATGGAGCAAAACCTGTTTAGCTGTAAATTCCTTGTGTTTGAAGTGCTCAAAGCATAATATCGCGTGTGTGAGCTGACTGACATCACCCATTTCCTGAATGAGCCAATTTAAAAAACAACTGGCAACCAACATCTTCTGGCCACTTAACAATATACAGGGCACTTGCCTGAGCATTTTTGCGTGCATCTGTTCAATTCTTACAAATACCTTTTCATACAATTTCCATCATTTGACAAACAATATATACTGAGTCCTGCCATTTCCTAAAAAGTACATTCCAGTGTTCACCAAAAAGGCACCAAAAACAAAGAAGGGTGCTCCACATCCCCCCAAGTCAAAATCAAGGCAAAGGCTTTGATGGTGAACAGGAAAGGTACCCCGAACCACCAAAATAAAAATAAACATGTTACTGGCCTTCTGGAAACTCCAGATGCTGCAGCTCCAGAAGCAGAGTCCTCAAGCAAGCACCTGAAGAGGAAGCTATTTGACCACTGTGCCCTCATCAAAGTCCCCTGGTCCCCAAGCCAGATGTGAAACGGACAGAAGACAAGACATTCGTGGTTATTGTGGAAATCAACAAGTACCAAATCAACCCAGCTAGGAAGAGAATCCATGACCCTGGTGTGGTCAAGGCCAGGCTTGATGGACAGCAGCAGCTCCGAGTTCAACTGGCTCCCGGTGATGATGTTGTGTAGTTGCCCACAAAACTGGGATGATCGCAAGTGCCTCCAGCTGAACAATTCTAAACGAACATTTTCTTTTCACCTTTAACAAGAAGGAAAAACAAAAGGCTAAGGATGTAACTCAGTGATAGAGTGTGGGTTGAGCAATTGTGAGGCCCTGGGTTCACACACACACACACACACACACACACACACACACACACACACACACACACGCCCGTGCATGCACACCACACCTTGTACTTTCAAACTTCAATATTTATTTCACTAAATAAATCCTAAGGCTACTGTTTCCTTCTGTCACCTCACCTCACTCTCCAGACTGAAATCTAATCCTCCAGGACCCCTTCCAATGCTGTCGGTTCTACTAAGAGCCCCAACCTGTCTTCCTCAGAATTGGTCGTTTCCTCCTCCGTCCTCAACTAACATTGTTCTACTTTGCTCTTCTGTTGCTCTGATAAAACATTCTGACTAGAAGCAACCCGGGGAGGAAAAGGTTAATTTCAGTTTACACCCCAGGTAACACTCCATTGCTGATGGAAGCCAGGGCCAGAACTCAAAGCAGGAACCTTGAGCAGCAGAGCGATGATGCTTTCTAGCCCACCCTCTACATACATCATGCTTACCTGGCTTTCATCACAGCCCAAGTCCACTAACCTAGAAATGGTGCCTCCCACCATGGACTAGGCCCTTCCACATCAATCACTGTGGTAATATATTGTGCACCCCAATAAAGCTTATCTGGGCATAAGAGGACAGAGCCGCCCATTATATTAGACATAGAGGCCAGACAGTGGTAGAACACACCCTTAATCCTATCACTTGGGAGGCAGAGATTCATCTGGATCTCTGTGAGTTTAAGGCCACAGTGGAAACAGAGCCAGGCAGTGGTGGCACATGCCTTTAATCCCAGTACTGGGAAGAACACGTGCCTCTAATCCCAGGAAGTAATATGGCAGGACACAAAAAGGTATGTAAGGTGTGAGGAAACAGGAACTCGCTCTCTTGAGACTGTCGATTTTGTAGAGGTAAGAACGTGGCTGGCTTGTTCTGTTTCTCTGATCTTTCAGCTTTCACCCCAATATCTGGCTCTGGGTTTGTTTGTTGTTTTTTTTTTTTTTAACTGATAAAACCTTTTAAGATTCTTGTTACAAATCACCAATCAAATCAGGCTCTCAAAGGTATGGCCTCAGGCCAATCTTAATGATGTAATCCTTTTGTGGAGGTTCCCTCTTCCCAGATGATCCAAGATCCTGTCAAGTTAACAATAAAAACTAAGGAGGACAAACATGTTGTCTCTTGAGAAGATGGCTTCAGTGATGCCTCCCCATTGGGAGTATTGGCTCCTGGTGAGCAGAGGCCATTTCCTTCTCTTAGTCTCTGGATTTTCATCCATATTCTTAAAGCCTCTTTCATATCAAAGCACTCCTTGGATATGGGTTTTTTCAATGTTTTTGTTTAAAATTCTTTCATATAATAGAACATAGTTTTGGGGGTTTTGGGGTTTGTTTGTTTTTTTGGTTTTTGTTTTGTTTTTAATGAATGGGCAAGCTGAACTTTACAAAGGGGTGTATGACCAAGATTGTGGAGAAACTCGTTTTTTATCGCATGAACAGAGCCCAGACCTGCCTGCTCAATTCTCTCTCCACCCTGCACTCCTGTCTTTTCTATCTAATTATGCAAAAAAAAATTACTTTACTGTCTTAGTTTGGATTGCTGTTGCTATGGTGAAATACTGACCAAAAGCAAGTTGAGAATGAGAAGGTTTGTTTGGCGTGTACTTCCTTGTTCCTCACTGAAGGAGGTGAGGACAGGAACTCAAACAGGGCCAGAAGCTGCAGGCAGGGCTTGATGCAGAGGCCATGGAGGAGTGCTGCTTACTGGCTTGTTCCTCATGGCTTGCTCAGTCTACTTTCTTATAGAACCCAGGACCACCAGCCCAGGGATGGCACCACCCACAATGGGCTGGGTCCTCTACCATCAATCACGAATTGAGGAAATGCCTCTCAACTAGCCAGAACACTTGCCAATTCACCCATACTCCATGAAGAGGAACATATTTAAAATTTGCAGCTAGAAATGCTGGGAGGTTCGGGCCTCCCTTCCTTGCACGTGCTTGCTAATGTCCTGACTATACTCTGGGCTCCAGCACAGAGGAGACGGATTCTTCCTCTTCTCTCTTCTCTGTGACCGGTATCTATGGCCTGGACACAGCAGGTACTTATTAGTTGAGTGAGTGATGAATCTACTATTTCATTTAGAAGGCCCCAATGCTATTAGGAGTAATTAACAAACCATGGTTCTTGTTTGTTAAGCCTAGCATTTTTGTCTAACCTAACATCCACTTGGCAAATTGGCAAAAATAAATAAATAAATACAATTTACAAATGGGTGGCCAATTCTACATCTATGAATCACTTCATTACTTGATATTTTTCTACATTCCTCCTCTCTGCTCCACTTCTCCCTTCTCTTTTCCTCTCGTCCTCTTCTCCTTCTCCCTTTCTCCTTCCCCTCTTCTTCCTCTCCTTCTCCTTCTCCCTCCCCTTATCATCATCATCATTATTATTATTATTATTATTATTATTCCTCTTCTAATTCCCCCTCCTCCTTCACAACAAGGACTCACAATGTAGCTTTGGCTAGCCTCAAATTCACAGAGCTCTGTTTCCTTCTGATTCTGGAGCTGAAGACATATACCACCATATACAGATCTCTCTTTTATCTCATTTGGGTTTTAGCTCATTTTGTTTTTAAGACAAGATCTCTAGTATTCCATGATGTTCCTCAAACTCAATAATTTGATAGACTTTGCCCTTCTGATCCTCCTCCTTCTGCCTCCCGGAATTACAGCAGGTGTGCCTGCCTCCACCTCTGGAGTGCTGGAATTACAGATGTGTGCCACCATATTTGGTACTGAGGATGGGACCTGGACATGTAGGCAATCACTGCACAGAGTGAGATTCCCTCAAAGCTTCCCAGGTGGGAGAATGAATGTTTGTTGAACTTGAACCTGACTCTTCTTGTATACCCAACAAGCACCTTTACTCTCTGCCCTTTCCTAACCCTTACCCAAAGGGACCATATTTCTGCGCTCCTGGCATCCATCATGGTTCCTTCTCCCTGACTTCACCTTCCTCCTACCCCTGCCTAGTCGAGCACTACTTCACTTTTTCTAATCCTGCTTAGCCTCCTCCAGATCCCTGGATGCAATTTAATGATGTCAAGCCCTGGAACTGGGCAGCAGCAAAGGATTGAAGCCTGAAAGTGATGTCCTCTCTTACAGATTTATGCAATAGCTGGTGTCCTAGATTTGAGGGTGTGTGTGTGTGTGTGTGTGTGTGTGTGTGTGTGTGTGTGTGTGTGTGTATAAACTGCCTTATTTGCAGACACAGTGTAGAGCCCAGACCAAATAAAATCATTTGTAAATACTAATGCCTCCAGTCTTTACACCTTTCTTCTGTTGGAATCCTGCTCCCCTTCTTCTTTTGATGGAGCTGTGCTTGTGAGTAAAGGGAGAGATTCAGAATGCATGCTCCACACAGACAAAGGGAAAGAAGGAAGCGCGCATGGCCGGCTGTTCATCTCGTCCCAGCTGTCTACCGTGTCCTGTCCTGAACTCCCAGCATTGCCTCTCTGGCACAGCTTGGTGCTGAAATTTACACAGATGTAGACAATTACGCCTTTGAAACCTGAAATTTGGCTCGCAAAGCAGTTTACTCCGTTGTCGACACAGCTGCCATTTGAGTGAGAATTTAGAAGATTCGAGAGCTTAGAAAATGGGGTCCCCCATCCCTGCCAGAGACCTTTGGGGCTCTTAACTTTGGGAGACAAAGCGAAGCTCTCTGGGAGGGTTGGTCATGTTGGCAGAGTCACCACTAATATCACTAGCTTGGGATGCTATCTCCTTTCTCCTTTTCTAAGAGCAGCATCCCGCAGATGGGCCAGCTCCAGCGCTAACCCTGTGGGATAGCCTCTCCTTCTGCGGTAAAGTGGTTACAAATGCACAGACAGCTGTTTTCCCCCTCGTACACGTGGTTTGGGGCTCCTAGATTGCCTTATAGAGGGAAGAGCCGCGCCATGAACGTGATGTCCGCGTACGCATTGAAAACCCTTCTCTAACGAGACTGTGCCAGGGGATTGCAGGGCCCGGCGGTGAAAAGACAGGCTTCTCAAGAGTGCTACTAGGCTGTTGTGCTGGTGATAGACAGCTTCAGAAAGGTGACATACGGGACCCAGAGGAGGAGATAAAACTGAAGCTTTTCAGAGGGGGCCAGGCTCCGGACAGGAATAGCATACCGGACACAGTAGGGATGGCTGAAGCAAGAGGATCAGAAGTTCCAGGATGGTCTGAGATATAAAGCAAGACACACACACACACACACACACACACACACGCACGCACGCACGCACGCACACGCACACGCACAAAGATGACAGCAACAGTGAAATCTAACTCTGCGTGTTCCTAGTTTACTAAAGAGGCACGTGTGTGCCTTATCACACACGTGATGACAAGTGGATTTATAAAAGGCTTTTCTTCCCCTCTTGCCCCTCCCCCTTTCAAAATCACAAAAGAAAGGTCCCCCCTCGTCCTTGTTTCGGAAAGATGAAGCTAAGATTTCCTTTAAGTGATGACCAGTCAGCTGTAGTCTGATGAGCACTCAAGGTTACTCTCGTGAACCGCTGGATCTCCCCGTAACCAAGAAGAGGATGCAATTGGCTTGCAAGGGGTTGGCAAGCAATTTCCCTGATTCAAGCTCGAGTGGTGGATCTCAGGAAAATGAAGAGAAGGATTCTTGTCCACACCCACCTGCAGATGCTGAACTGCTGGGCGGTTTGTACCGGAGGTGGGGATCCATCGCTGGCCCCTGGATTCCATGTTGGACAAAAAAAAATTGCTTTCTTTCACATAGCCCTAACACAGGAGTCAGAGACCTCATCAGATGTCCTGTAGCAGTTGGTAGACCACTTGCCAGCTTCTCTGAATAAGGAAATGAACGCTGCTTCTGTCCCCTCCTGAAGGACAGTAACCCACCTGTACTCCTGGAATGAGTACATGAACCCTGAGAGAGCTCCCTCTGTGTTATATCCATCCTGGTGTCATTGGGTCCTTTCACAATTCCCAGGATGTTCACAACCTCTGCTCTATTTCATTGTCTGATTCCCATATGAACGGGCCCTGGTTGGGTGATCTTACTTATCTACTCATTCCAGGCAAAAGAATCAGAGCATAAGCAAACGTTGAGTGCATCCTAATCTTTTTCCATGTTTAAACACACCAAGAGATAATGATTCGGGACTACCTTGAAGGCCTGAGGTAGCAGGGCTTATGTAGCCTACACACACACACACACACACACACACACACACACACACACACACAATCACAAACTGTATCTGATATCCAGCCCTACTACAGGCTATGTTGATAATGGCAGCAGAGGATTGGTAGACGGACGCTCCAGGCAGAAGGAAACAACAGAAGATCTGTCCCCGTCCAGACTCCACTTCTCTCGCTGTTTCCGCTCTTGATATTTTTTCACTAGTTCCCCTTTCCTTACCCCTACCTATTTAGCATTAACAGAATAATTGGAAAGAACGGTACTATGAAATGTGGACATGATCTTCAGCCAGTAGAGCTAATCCACTAGGATCTAATTTACCACCCAGGAGAAACGCTAGCCTATGACAACAGCCACTTGCAGCCGAACTGGAACCTGAGGTCACCGTAACCTGCCCAGAACTGTGCCATGCTGGAGGACCCCTTTCCTTAACCATACACCTCACCTGTAACACCCGCCTGGGATTCTCTCCCCACTGGGAGGGTAATGGTAGAGGTGCTTAAAATTCCACGTCAAGCACTACCTGAATAAGAAAATACTCTCATTATAGAGGTCAGGGCTCTACGCCACTCCCTCAGTCACATAATCAAAGAGTCACTTCATGGCCACCAATCATAATTTTATCTTTTGATTATGTCATGTTCTTTCACATAGACTATGTTGTATGTTGTGTCCTCATTTTTCGAGTCCTCGACACACTGCGTGTAAATTCAAGGTGTCTTTCTAGTCAGGTCATCAATAAAGACAGACTGAGGGAAACCTTTATCAACCCCGGGGATTGGCAGGGGTCGGCGACACAGCCTCACGCTGGATGTGTTCTTCCTGCCACAGATTCGGAACGTGGCGGCCAACTTGTGCGTGGACAGCAAGCACGGAGCCACGGGGACGGAGCTGAGGCTGGACATCTGCGTCAAAGACGGCTCCGAAAGGACGTGGTCTCATGAGCAGGTGAGTCAGAAATCGTGGGAGCGGAGGCTAGCGGGGAGCTGAGAAGGGCAGGGAAGGACGGGATGGGAAGAAGTCTCTGGGTGGTGCATTTGGGGCTTGGGCGAAGTTTGTCACCAACCAGACCCGTAGTTGGTTGAGCCTGGTCTGTCTCTGCTTCTGCCCCTCGTCAGAGGAACTGTGATATTCAACCAAGATAACGGACCGGAGTGAGGATTGGTGTGATAGCTCAGCCAGGGAAGTGCAAGCCTTGCACGTGTGAGAGCTGGAGTTTGGTCTTCCAGAACCTGTATTTTCAAGGCTGAGCATGCTGGCATGTGCTGGTAATCCCCCGGTCTGGGGAGGCAGAGGCAGGCAGATCAATGGGGATCGCTAGGCAATTAGCCTAGCCCATGTGGTGAGCTCCAGGCCAGTAAGAGCCATCCAAATGTAGACAGCAGCTGAGGAATGATACTTGACATTGTCCCCTGATCTCAACACTCATGTGAGCATGCCCATGCATGCACACAGGCACCCCCCCCATACACTCACACACACACACACACACACACACACACACACACACACACACACACACGGCGACCGGTTAGGGATTTAGCTCAGTGGTAGAGCGCTTGCCTAGCGAACTCAAGGCCCCCCCGGGCTTGGTCCTCAGCTCTGAGGGGAAAAAAAAAGTCTGTTCAGAAATGTCACAATGAAGCCCATGATTTTTGTGTACTCACCTTTATTTGTTTGTACGTGCGTGCACGTGTGCTCGTGTGGGTGCACACACCTATGCACACGCAGCGAGGTCAGAAGAAGGCATGGCATTTCCTCCTCCGGTCCATTCCACCCATGCTTCGGAGGGTCTCCCCCTGATTCTGGGGCTTGTATTTCCTCCCTAGGCTGGAAGTCAACAAGCCCTAGCACTTTCCTGTCTCTTCCCCACTCCCTCGGAGCTGGGGTCCCAGGCACAGGCCTGTGTAGGACTCTGGGATCCACACTCTGGCCCTTGTGATGGTGCAAGAAGACATCTTGCCCACTGAACCCTCTCTCCAGCCCCTGGCATACTAACTCTGAAACACTAATTTTTTTTAAATGGAGGTAGTAGACTCATTCGGTGTGACCTTATCTTACTGTCTTCACCAGAGCAGCAGTTTTCAAGACAAACCTGGAGAATGCTGGGGTATTCATCCAGCAAAATCTTTTCATCAAGGGCTCTGTTTTGTGCTTGAGAGTGCATCTAACCTTACTTTTCCCTTCTGGCTGTGCATTAAAGTAATGCATGGCCCTCTTGTTGCAATAGTAGTTTTTAGTCATGCCTGTGAAGGGCAACCGAGGCAGGAGCATCCCAACATAGACTTCAGAGAATGTTTTCAGACGATGCATGGCTTTGGCCGAAAGACATTTCAGCGCAGCTCCGGCTAAAGAAAAGTGTGATTTCCAATCCAACTTAGAGCCTGAAAATCTTCGGGAAGGGTCTCTCCTGGAATTGTGTCATCTGTGAAAGAGAAAGGACAGTGAGCGTTGAGGACTGCAGGCCCCTTTGGTCTTTCAACTTTGAATAATGAACTCTTTCAAGTAGGAAGTACGGGATGGACCACACAGATTCCACAAGTATCCACAGCTATTGTCAAAGTGACAGAGAAAACCAGCTGATGCTCACAGCTGAGGCCTTTCCCCAGCCTGCTTCCCTCTGCAGAAGAGAACGCCTGCAGTCCGGGCAGTGTGCTCTCACGGTGCTCTCTGTTTCTCAGAATGGACCACAATAACTGTCTTGGGAAGACAACCAGAGTAATGGAGCACATTCTCTGCTGGCCTGACTGCCCTGCTCCAGCTGTATTATTCCTCCATGTCTGCCCTGGATACTGGCCAGGAGGGGGCTCAGCTGGAGCACCCTTGTGCTTTGGAGAGGGTCATTAGCTTATGCACACATTCCGCACAGAAGAATCTTGACAAAAGTGAACCCACTGAGCAATGACCCTCCCCAGCCTAAGGTCCTTAAGGAGTGGTTCAAGTCCACTTGTCTCCTCCCTGTTTCCTCCTCCTGGCCCTCCTGCATCCTGAATTACAATCAGAGCGTCAGGTTGCTGGGAAAGCAGCCAGTTCCAACACCAGTCGAGGATGACTCCATCAGCTGACACCGACATCTTCTAACGCCCTCTAAGTAGTTACTCATCCAACGGTGATCTAGGAAGACAGACACGCCTTAGAGTCCGGCCAGCATGGATCTCACTTTAAGCCAAGCAGCCTTGTTCAGTTCTTTGGGGCCAGAGGTTCTCCCTCATTAAATAAGAACAACAGGCCCTACCTCCTCTATGGGGTTTTCTGAGAAGTAATGGTGCCCGAGACGTAACATTAACTCCCACATGAAGTCAACTCAGTCACTGTACTCTCCCTTCTGTCTACACACACACACACACACACACACACACACACACACACACACACACACACTGTCATGCTCTCAGGTTCAAGGCTCCTGTGACATGGATGCATTGGTCCATTCCCAACATGCTCATCCACTCCAATATATGAACCATTCCCAGAAGGCTCTGCAGCTCTAGGATGTGGTGATAGCTACAAGGTGTCAGAAGGGAACTCACTGGCCTCCTCCGCCTCCTCCGTGTCCTCCGCTAAGCACTGCTGAGGTGTTGCCGAGCATCAGAGGAATATGGTAGGCCGGCACTGCCAACAAGCAGACGGGACTCCCGCCTGAGGGCAAGCAAGAATGCTTAAGAGGCTACCCGTAAGGCCAGCCTTTGGAGCATGTAGGAAGGACAGTCTCTAAAATTAAAGAGGGAAGCTTTAAGGGAAAACTTCGTCTCTGGGGCTAAATTTATCTCCTCTTTTCAGCCCAAGTGGGAAACGAATTTAGATAGCTTATGGGGATACATGTCTGGATACCTGAACCAGGCTTAATATTTCTAAACAGGAAAATTCTAGAATGGAGCATGATCTGGCCTGAACTCTTATTTGACAGATAAAAATGACCACGGAGAAAGTGAAGTATATGCACACACTTTTATTGTTGATTGTTCATTTACCTCAGGCTAAACTGGGGGGAAAAAAATCTCTGGTATGTAATTTACAGAATGGTCACCAGAGGGCAGCACTAGACAAGAAGAAAACTTCACAAGGCAGGGAAAAAAATAGGTATCTATCTATCCCTGCACTTAATACAGCTCTTTGAAAAGATTTCCGGACTCTGTAGTCCTAAGGCTGGAACTACAAAGAGAACAAAGGTTGCCGGGGAGGAAAAACTTGAATCCGGCTTGAAACCTGCCACCATGTAAGGCAAATTTATATGACAATAATTAATGAAAGCCTTGTTCAATATTTTGCTTAAAGACTGTAAGTTATAATTCATTCTTGTACGTTTAAGTTAAAATTCCTGGATGAGAAGTACATCAGGCCAGGGGCATTATGGATATTCATTTTAATTCCAAAGCCGTCGAACTGACTAAAGAATAGACAAACTTGTCCCAAGGGCGACGACGAACAAGGGGCCACTGAAGCATGCCTTTAGAAGGGAGGAATTTTGCCGCAGAACATTATTCAGGACTAATCCAGCTTCTGTGGGGGAAGCAGGCATATGATTCATCCTTCCGGGGTCGTTGCTAAGCTCTTTGATATCACTCGAGCATTGTGTGCTGGCTCCCAGCTTCCTCTAGGGATCGAGGAAAAACAGGAAAAAATAGATCCAAATAAGAGTGCAAGATCTGGAAGGCAACTCCCCAGCCCCCGTTATGAGTACGGGGGGGGGGGGGGGAGGGGGGGAGAGGAGGTGTGTTTGGCTTGGCCTAGTTTGGCTGTTCTCTCAGCAGGCCCAGCAAGCAGGCCCTGGGCTCCTGCTGGGAGGAAGCCTTGCAGGCCTTGCGGTCCTGCTGAGGAAGCCGACAGACTTTCTCTTTCCAAGATCTGGAGGAGGGGGACACACACAAAACAGAAATCCAAACAAGACAATGCGTGCAGAGAAAGGACACACGCCTTTTCTTTGGGGGGAGAAACAATCTCAAAACGGCATTCTGATGAGTACAAACTGTAGGGAGAAACCTGCTATAACTCAAATTTCTGCAAACTCCCTAACGATGAAATAAAATATAACTACCCCACAGAGAGAGAGAAAATGTTTTTCAACTGTCTCATCGGGTTGCCAGATTAAGATAAGTATACTTGCAGCTCCGATCTGGAGAATTTATTTGTATAATACATTACAATCCGGACCCGGGCAATGTTACACACGCCACACGAATACAGAAGCAGGGAAATGGGTCATGACTCAAAATCTATATTTTAAAGTACCGCTCAAAAGAAGAAAGGCGGGAAATTGACATCTATTTACTTTTAAAAGAATGGTTTGGGTTTGAAAAGAAAGCAAAAGGCATCCGGGGCTTTTAGTAAGTAAATCTAGATGCTTCTGGCTAGTCAGAACCGCCCAGGAGTAGGAGGCAGATTTGTGAGTGTCACAGTTAAGTCCCTGAATGGTGAGATGTCCTCAACATGTCTGCTGGTTTCTGCTCTGGAGAAAAACATGTCTAAGGAATGATCAGTCTGACATGGCCATTGAGGAAGATAAATGACTACAGGAAGCATTTCAAAGACGTAAGAGAGGGGAAAATTAGTTATTGGAAGGTGTAGAAAAAAATAAAACAATTGGTATAATTTGAAGATTTATCACCCAGGGCCCAGGATTGCAATCACCAGGTAGCAATAACAATACAGAATACCCTATGAAAATTCCTTTCTAGCCATCGATACAAAGCTAGAAACAGGAAACAAAAGTCGCCTAAGTGTGACCAGATACAATTGTGACAGCAGATGACATCTAAGAGACAGACTTGCTGTCACTCGGGTGTTCTTTGGACCTTAAGGGATCTATGTAATGAAAAGTGGGAGGAAATGGAATTCAAGATGCCGGGACACTTGAGGCAGAAGTCAGATCTGTCGAATGAATGATCTTCAATAGGTAGGGATTACAACTCTCATCTTTAGGCTTCCGGGTATATATAAGCTAAGACAGAGAGAGAGAGAAGCTGGGCACACAGTCCCACCCCCTGCATGGAGAGAGACTGTGTATCTTAGAGATAAGAGTGCAGCCCGGGTCAACTGATCACTCTCCCTCTCTGGTGGATCTAGGAAGAGTCGAGGGAGGGCGAATATGATCAAAACACATTATATGGAAGTCTCTAAGAACAAAGAAGAGGATGATGAGGAAAACGAGAAAGAGAACAAGTATGTCAGAGAGAGAGAGAGGGACTGAGCAGAAACATGACGGTAACAGTGTGCTCCTCCTCCGGAGCCTCTGCCTCAGCTCCCACCCCCTAAAGTTAACAAGCAAATAAAATTTTTTAGACATCTGGTTGCCTGCATTTGGAGTCACCCAAGAAACACACCTCAGGAGGTACCTGTGTGGCTTTTCCCGAGAGGTTTGACTGAGCTGAGCAATCCTGAGAGAGATGAACGCGGATGCTCCTCTAGCATCCTTTATTTATTTATTTTTATTTTATTTATTTTTAAGTATTTTTATTAAGAAATTTTATTCATTTTACATATCAACCACAACTCCCCTCCCTCCTCCCACCCCCTACCCTTGCCCCCGTCCCCCCCCCCCCGTCCCCCCACCCCACCCCCATATCCCACCTCCTCCAAGGCAAGGTCTCCCATGGGGTGTCAGCAGAGCCTGGTACATTCAGCTGAGGCAGGTCCAAGCCCCTCCCCCTGCACCAAGGCTGTGCAAGGTGTCCCACCATAGGCACTGGGCTCCAAAAAGCCAGTTCATGTCCTAAGGGTGGGCCCTGATCAAGCTTCATAACTGTCTTCCTATGCAGAGGACCTAGCCCAGTCCCATGCAGGCTCCACAGCTGTTGATCTAAAGTTCATGAGTTCCCACTAGTTTGGTTTGGTTTCCTCTGTAGGTCTCCCCATCATGATCTTGATGCCCCTTGCTCATAGAATTCCTCTTCTCTCTCTTCGACTGGAATCCTGGAGCTCGGCCTGGTGCTTGGCTGTGGATCTCTGCATCTGCTTCTCCCTCTTTGACTGCACAGGCAATGTGGGCAGCAACCTGACAGACACGCCAGCCCGCGTGTCTTCTCTACAGTAATTGAGGGTTTCCTCCAACATGAGCCAAAATAAATCTTTCAAAATAAACAGACACACAAACACCCCCAAACACACACAGCAACAGAGACAAAAGAGAAATAGGTACGCCAGTTACGATTTCTTGATCGAAATCAGGCAGAATGGGGCATACCTATGATCTCGGTCATCAGGAGGCTGAGGCAGGAGGATGTGGCATTTAAGGCCAGCCTGGGCTATGTGATGAGTTGAAGGCCCGTAGGGCCCATTTAAAAAAAAAAAAAAAAAAGGACTAAAACTAATTGTCATTTATCTTGACAGTTATTTCAAGTTTCTGGTGAGGTAAGTAGTACATGTTACACATGTCAAACATATCGAGCACCTGTGCTTTTCTGGGCGCTGGGAAGGTGAGTTTTAAAAGGACACCCTCCGCCACCAAGGGTCTCACGACCTGGTGAGCGATATGGAAACCCAGTGGACGGTCGTGACAGAATGAGGAAAGAGAGGAAGAAGATGAAGCGGTTAAGAAATGAAGGCTGCTTGGATGACTGGACATCTAGACTGAGGAGAAAAACCATCGCAGGATTCTAGGCTGACAGAAGACCTAACTAGACGGGCATCCCAGACCGACTTCGCTGTCCACTAGGAGGGGCAGGAGCGTGGGCAGCAAGGACAGGAAGGTTGGCAGGGGCTAGGGAAGCGGCTCATGGTATGTGTTTCTTTGCGAACACAAGGACCCGAGTTCAAGCCCCAGAATCCATTTTAAAAGCCAGGTTTGGTGACACACACACACTTTTAGTCCCAGCACTGAGGAAGCGAAGCACTCGTGAGGGTCCCTAGCGCTCACTGGCTGCCGGTCTAGTGAGACTACATGGCAAGTCCCAGCCAGTGAGACACCTTGTCTTTAAAACCAAAGTGTACAGTGGCTAAAGAATAATACCTACGGTTGTCCTCTGACCCCTGAACCGCCATGAGAGTGAGTGTGTATGCACACACACACACGCACGCACGCACGCACGCACGCACGCACGGGAAAGAATTAGGAACAGAAACAGGTTATGACAATAGTCTACACAAGAGATGTTGAGAACGACGTTTGTGAAGATTTGGAGGATGAAACTAATTCCAGAAATGCTTAGGAAATGAAAGTGCCAAGATGTGTCTTAGCGGTACGGTGGTTGCCCAGTGTGTGTGAGGCGGTGGGCTCCATCCCCGGTCCTGCCAAAGAAGAGAGACGCTGGTAAGACTCGCCAGGTAATTAGATGAGGAAAGAAGAGGAGGCAAAAGTTCCGAGACTCCACGGCTGACGAGATGAATGGCGTTACCACCAGCTGAAACAAATCACAGGAGAACAGGCTAGCCAAGAAATGAAACTCCGGTGAGTGCAGGATATGCTGAATTTGAGTCCTCTGGGAGACACGATCAGGAAAACCCTGCCAGGAGCCAGACCCAACGTGGTTGGTGGGTTCGGAGCATTTCGGTGAAAGCTGGTCTGAGAGAATTTAAGCCCGAGCAGGAAAGAAGGAGGACAGACACCCCTGGTGACGCCATGTTGAGCAGACAGATGAAAGACGGTTACTGCGGAGGAGCATGGTACTTCAAAAGCCACGGGAGCAGCCCCCTTAGAAGAGAGCTCAAAGTTAGGAACAGCACAAACAGACACTTCTCCTGTGTGAAGGACCTAAGACAACGAGGAGAGACAGACAGACAGACAGACAGAGAACACAATTCCTGCTCAAGACTCCATCACAAGTGCCCAACCTGACACCCCTTGTCCTGTCTGAGCTGGTCTCTTGTCCTGCCTTTCAAGGGAACAGAGCATAGACACCCACTTTTACTCAGATGCCTTCACGCATGTATTGGATTTCAATCATTTCTTTGCCTAGTTTAGACCACTTCACCTAGTCCTTCCAGTCGCTTTCAGATTCCCATCACGTAACTGTTTTCTCTTAGCCATCTCTGGAATTGCCCCAGATTCTCTCGGTAGGATCTGAAAACCCAAGTAGACGGAGGACCAGGCCAGTGGTGAGGGCATTAGCTGCATACAGCTCTACACTCCGCTTGCTCTCCGTCAGTCAGTAAGACATTGGCCCTGACACTTCTGCTTCACACAGCTGTCTGCCTCCTAGAGTCCTCGCTCGTCTGAGAATTACATAACCTACTGAACCAGAACAGGAAGAAAGCCCAAGGCTTCTCCAGTCCGTCTTCTCCTTTAATTAAGGACTTTCTTGGACGTACCCTACAAATGTGGTTCAGCTCAGGGAACTCAAGAAAATGCTCTTTTTCTCAATAGGAATGCTGTTTGTTAATTGAGCCCATTGTAAAGTTCATTTAGGATGTCATAAGTAGCATTTGTAATATAGAGTGAGACGATAACCCAGATGAGGATAGGAAATGATGGACGGCATATTAATTGATGTATTCAGTGGAGTTGTGGTACCTATCATCCCATGAAACTCCTGTTTCAGGTTGGAGGTCAGGGACCGATAAGTGCGAACTGTACATCTTATTGTGAGTTATGATCCAAAACTGTCTCTACTGCCCCACAGAATTCCTCTGACCTATGCTAGAAAATTAATTTGCCTGTTCTTTACTCCATTGCGCTCGGCTTTCCTTAAAATTGGATTTTTCAAGGTGCGAGCATCAATCCAGCTCAACTTTAAGTCTTGTCCGTTGGCAGTTAATCTGCTCATTAGGCTAACGCTGCAGTCCCTGATCCAGGAACCTTTTATCTACGCAACAAACGCTAAAAGTTTTATTAAAGGCTTTTCCTTCTCCTCTCCTTCCTAGCCCCTCTTCTCCCTCTCCCCTCTCTCCTCCTTCATCCTTCCCTCTCCTCTTCCCCCACCTTCAAAATATCTTTCTCCCTCCCTCCCTCCCACCCCTCCCCTTTCCCCTTCCTTACCTGTTCCTAACTGAAAACTTCTCCCTTGCATTTTTACCAGTCTGGCCGCAGGTACAGCTGTCACAGCCCTTTGAGGCATGCTGAGATAGATGTCTTCCCTGTATTCACAAAATGGGAGCCCTTTGAAGCATGCCCTTTCAATGCCTCTATTGTGCTGAGCTAGACTTCTTCCTGGTATTCACAAAATGGGAGCTCTGCACTGTCACGACGACGTCTCTCCCCACGCTCTGGAACCTCCCCCCCCCCGCCCCCCACGTGAACTCACTGTGGCTTCTCTGCTGCTGTTCTTTTGCCAGCTCTTTACTTTTGGGTGGAGAGAAGATATTCGACCCGGTGAGCCTCTGCACACCCGAAAATTCTGCTTCGATGCAATCTCACACAGCAGCCCTGTCACGCTCTATGACTGTCACGGCATGAAAGGGAACCAGCTCTGGGGATACCGGAAGGTAAGAGTCGGTTCTGCGCTCATTCTCGGATTGTCATGTGTAGTGGGTTGGGGTTTTACTTGTTGTTGTTTTACTTTTTTGGCTCTTTTGGATGGCCCGCCACCCAGCTCCCAAATAAATACACACATAGAGGCTTATCTTTTCTTATGAATGTCCAGCCTTAGCTTGGCTTGTTTCTAGCCCGCTTTTCTTAACTTAAATTATCCCATCTACCTTTTGCCTCTGGACTTTTGTCTTTCTTTATACCTTTCTTTGTTTCTTACTCCAGGGCTTGCTGCATAGCTGGATGTCTGGCCCTGATGTCCTCCTCTCCTCCTTTTCTTGCTCTTTGATCTCTCCTTCCAGATTTTTCCTATTTATCCTCTCTGCCTGCCAGCCTCACCTATTTCTCTCTCTCCTACCTGTCTATTGACCATTCAGCTCTGTATTAGACCAATCAGGTGTTTCAGACAGGCACAGTAACACAGCTTCACAGATAAACAATGCAACGTGAAAGAATGCAGCACATCTTTCCATTGTTAAACAAATGTTCCACAGCATAAATAAATGTAACACATCTTTAACTACTAGTCTATAACAGTCATGATTTTCAGATTGACAAGTTGGTTAAAAACACCCTGTTTTGGTTCAGTCACCTGGACATATGCACACACACCCAGCTCACACATGTGACAGGGAAAGATGCAGTAGAGATGCTCACACCCTCACTGATTGTGTGTACCATTTCCCAAGCAGCTATAACTGAAAAATGACTCCAGATTACTAGTAACACAGGGAAGACATCTAAACTCAGCTCAACCAACTTGAGGAAGAAAGTGGCCACATGTCAAATAAGCAAATACACATGTATAATTGTTAAAAAATCCTAATTCACAACACACATAGATTAATGCATCTGTTAATTAACTGCATACCCCTGGCTATTCCGTGGCAGCTGTCTGGTTAAAACAGTTGCAGTAACACACACACACACACACACACACACACACACACACACACACACACGCATACATATAT
This sequence comes from Peromyscus maniculatus bairdii, assembly GCF_049852395.1. NCBI lineage: Eukaryota > Metazoa > Chordata > Mammalia > Rodentia > Cricetidae > Peromyscus > Peromyscus maniculatus. Next base: position 16,275,978 of record NC_134868.1, read on the forward strand.
ATCCACGTAGATATAATTTTAACACTTGGACAAAAAGTAACCCATTTGTGATCGTTTGGACAAGTCTTCCCAGATATATCGAAGGCAAATGTATTTGGGAAACCTAAAAAATATTAAATTACAAGATAATACTTAATGATAGAAATAGTTTAAAACAAATATACTTAATGATAGAAAATAATTGTAAAACAAATATAGACTCATGTTTATTGAGTTAATTAAGCAATTATTTTACTTTTAAGTATTTTTAAGTATTATTTTTAACTATTTCCCAGCCGGAGAGCCGATGCCTTCTGTTTACAGAAGTCTGCACAATCCAGACTTATTTGGGTTATCAGAAAAAAAATGTACCTAGTGCTTTATCCGGGAGCATGGCTACCTGTGACAAAGGCCAGCCCATGTTCCCCCAAACTACAGAAACCTGAAGGGAGAGGCTGAGGGGATGGATAGTGGAGTGGGCAGTGGCTTTGGATGGGTTTCTTCACTTCATGAAAGCCAGAGCTCTAGTTCCTACCTCTTGAGGTGGGTACCCCAAACCAGCCTCACTCAGAGCAGACTCCATTGTACTCTTCATTCCACATGTCAGCACCTCCCTCGGATCCAGCAGACGTTTGCTGCAGCTCAAGAAAAAGCACAAAATGTTAGCTGTTGCGTCTTACAAAGCAATTTAAAATCTAAAGAGCTAATGAGAAGATGCTCTCACAAGTACACAGGGAGGGAATTGCTAACTGTTTTCTTTATGAAGTGTGTAATTGATTAGTCTTGTCAAACTCTCGCTATTCAATACAATATTGTCTATGCGGAGTGGAGTAGGGGAGGCTTTTTTTTTTTCCTTCTCCAATAGTTATTTTCTGACCTTTAGGATGATATTTTCTGGATACGTCAATAAAACACCAGCTCTCCCTCACATGCTGGTGGTTTCTAATGAACAGAACATTTCTCATCATTGGACATTTACAGAACGAGAGATAGACCACTCAATAAGATGCAATTAAGCCTTGAAAATGCAGTTGTTTTCATTAGGGAGCTTACAAAAGCTTACAGATGGATAAGACCAACTAATGCATGTGCACACAGAGCTCCTGGAGAGGAAAAAAAATGGGCCACAGTGATTTCAAATGCTAACTCGTACGAGCTTTAACACTGCAAACCTTTCCAGTATCCAAAGGGACTGGATTGGTGAAAGATAATCGCTAGATGTGATTATGCTCTTCCTAGCTTCTCAGATCGGTTGCAGTGCTCAGCAAGAGGTTGCACTCTGCATATTTATATAGCAAGCAAGGTATTTATACTCAATCAGGAACATGCCCAAGGCTTAAAATGGCAAGTTTCTGAAATATCTCATCTTGGTCGATGACTCAGACCTATGTAGCACACCTGTTTTGGAATTTTGGAAAATTCAAGGGCTGCTCAACACCTAGAGGAAAAAAAAACACGCAGATGGAGAGCTCTCAGGATCCCTGCTCAGCTACAGTCCTTGGCCTCAGGAAAATGGAGTGGTCTACCAGTTCACTAATTTTTCTGAGGTTGTTTTGGAGTGCCCCCATTTTTATTACCATATTTTAAAATAGATATTTATGGATTAGCCTAAAGGACCATCACCTGAGCACTTGAGGGAATCCTCAGGACCACCTCCAACTGTTAAGGAAGAGGAAGCCTTGATTCACACCCATCACCTGAATCCCCATAACCACTGAGGTGCTGTTATGAGCAATGGACAGGGGAGGATACTAATGCTGGCACAATTGTGGCGAAGCCACCATTCAAACTCAGATCAATGCTGGCACAATTGTGGCGAAGCCAGCATTCAAACTCAGATGCATACAGCTTCAAAGTCTCTATTCACTTCTCAGCTGTGCTCTTTAAGAAAGAAGATCAATAATCCCCAGGAGAGGTACCTAGTGTGTGTTGAATTTAGTGCTACAGAAGCCAGTTAATCTTTTCCAACTACATGGAGATTTCTTGGAGAAAGAAGTTGGCTAGTATCTACCTCCTTTGAACAGTTCAAGGTTGTGATCAGATCCCGCTTCCTGGTCCATTATCAACAATTAATTAGCTCTCAGCTATTCTTAAATATGTCTCTTTGCTACACCAAAAAAGAGGGGCATCCCTATTTTATAATATTGTAACTATGGTTGTATGCAATGTGTCTCAGAACAGCCCACCAGTGCCCTGTATGAGAGGAATCCCCACCTTGGTTCTCTTTTGCCACCAGGGGGCTCCCTGTTCAAATAGCAGCAACCCCAGTGAAAACATTTAAACCATTATTCAACAAGAAACTCTTTTCTCCTCTTCAGTCCACACATCTGTTCAGTCACTACTACTTGTTCCTCCCTGTGCCCAGCCATTGTCTTCAAATACCCCTCTCCCTGTCTCTGTCTCTGTCCCTCTCTCTGTCTCTGTCTCCATCACTGTCTGTCTCTGTTCCTGTCCCTGTCTCTGTCTCTCTCTGCCTGTCTCTGTCTCTCTGTCTCTGTCTCTGTCTCTGTCTGTCTCTCTCTCTCTCTCTCTCTCTCTCTCTCTCACACACACACACACACACACACACACACACACACACACACACACACACACTTTGCCCCTGCTACAGCTCCTGCCCTGGTTCCCATATTACCCTCCATCACTATGATGGCTTCCTAAAGGATCTCCCTGCCCTTCTCACAGTGAACTTCGTTCAGGGGGAGCTTCCCAAACACCTGGCCATTACATTCCTCTGGTTTATACGCCACTTGGTTTCTCACTGAGTAGAAGACAAACTCATTTTACCTCTCACTTCTTGTCCAAACCCTTCAGCATCTGGTCAACATAATGGTCAGGCTCTCTTAAGTCTTAGTCCAACTTACTATAGCCTGGCCAGAGTGGTGGCGCACAACTGTAATCCTAGGACTCAGAAAGCAGAGGCTGGAGGATTTCCACGAGTGCAAGACCAGCCTAGCCTGGACAATGAGTCCTAGCCTAGACTCTGTGAGCTAGGGCTACCAAGTGACACCTTGTCTCAGAACAGCAACACAAAAGCTTAAGGCTATTTCTCCTCCACTTTCATTTCATCATTACTCGAACGGGAATAATAATTAACTGATAACCATGTAAAGCTTGGAGCTGAATTTCTGATGGTAGGTCCAAATCCCCATCTGTGTGGGTGACAAACACACTCTTTACGTTGATCACAGTGTTGAAGTGTAACCTAGCACGCCACATCACTGAAGCAAATCTCTGTTGAGTAACAAGAACCGCTGTCACCCTCACCAGATTGAAAGCTGTCGCCCATAGCCTACTCCTTTTACATGCACATTTTATTGGATGGCCTAGAGCTTGTATCCTATTTAAAGTGTCCCCAAATATATAACCTAAATTAAGAAACTGAGCACAAGCCATTTATTTGAGAGGTGACTGCAAAAAAATATATACTTATAAATATGAGTGTGTGTATGTGCATTCTTGTGTGTGTGTGTGTGTGTGTGTGTGTAATACTAAAGTTTCCACTATCTCACCAAATAGCCAAATAGAAAGCAAACTCATAGAAATCAATAACTTAATCTACCATATATAGGCACATCTAAAAGCCCACAAACACGTCTCTCTTGTTACTACCAAAACTTCCCTCCAGCTGTGCAGATGTGGTGGAACACACCTGCAATCCTATCGGGAGGCAGAAGCAGCAGGAAGGCTGTAAGTTTAAGGCTAGCCTTGTTCTGTATAGCAAGTTCCAGGCTAGCCAACCAGGACTAAAGAGGGAGATTGTATGAAAGAGGGAGGGGGTGGAGGCAGAAGGAGGAGGAGAGGAAGGAGGGAGGGAGGGAGAAAGGGGAGAAAGAGAAAACTTTCCCTGAGAGACTGGGTATAAAATAAGATGTAGACTGTAATCACCTCTATTCAAACTTGCACAGGATCTCATATTTAGTGTAATCAGAAGAATAAAGAAGTTTAAAGGCGTCAGGATTTGAGAGGAAGAGGATAAATGGACTATTCACAGATGATGTGTTTGAGTATTTTGAAAATCCAAAAGACTGTGCAACTAAACTATTAAAATTGAATTAGAACATTTAGCTCGGTTTCAACAGGATGAAAACAATTATCTCTACTTGGGCAACAAAAACTAGAACATGAACTGAAAAAGCTGTTCTTTGTAGTTATCATAAAATGCTTAAGGTAAATAGTTGAGTTCAAGTCTGGGGGTGGGGGAAATGTCAAGGCCTCCATAGAGAAAACGGCAGAAGGGGACTGGGCTGTACTTCAGTTCTTGCCTGGCATTTGTGAGAAGAAACTCTGATTTTGTAGTTGCTCTCTAGGGAATTAAACTTTAATTCCCATTTTTTTAAAAAAAAAAAATACTTTTAAGTTGCATTAAACAGGGAGTAGAGATAAGAAAGTTAAACTGATATCTATACAACTGACCCATTAGTTTAAAGTGAGTGAGTGAGTGAGTGAGTGAGTGAGTGAGTGAGTGAGTGAGTAAGTGAGTGAGTGAAATTCTTGGCATGTGCCAACATTTGATGACTTATTTTCACTTACATGCTAGGCTTTGGTCTCTACATCATAAAATCATGCTGGTCCACAAAGATGCCAGGTGGGAGGCATCTGCTAGTCTGAAGCATTCTAGTGAGACAGGACTTAAGGCCCAAAATAACTACAGTGTCCACAATTAAGTTAACAAAGACCCTTCTTTGCGGTTCTCCTCGGCTTCTGATTTTTGGCACCTTTACAAGATGCTAAGTGTGTGGTCATAGTCGAAGAGTTCAGCTCTTCCCGGTCTGCCCATTCATTCCCAACACTCCCTCTTGCTGGGGAGGTCTTTGCTAGCCTGTGGTACTCTAGAGATTAAGTTTAATCCTTTTTGCTCAAGACAAATGAAAACTATTTGGTAATGTCTGCCTGTTCACCCGTCTTTACTTCTGAGGAAGTGGTCCAGTTTCCAGAGTCTACCCTTCCCATGACTTTGCTTGGATCAAACTCATCTCCTGGATAGTCCACCTAGAGCAGCAGTTCTCAACCTGTGGGTCGCAACCCCTTGGGGGTTGAATGACCCTTTCACAGGGGTCACCTCAGACCATCAGAAAACACAGATATTTACGTTATCATCCATAACAGTAGCAAAGTCACAGTTATGAAGTAGCAATGAAAAAGAATGTTATGGCTGGGGGGTCACTACAATTGAAGGAACTGTATTAAAGGGCCTCAGCATCAGGAAGGTTGGCCACCACTACTCTAGAGAGTCCTAGAAAATAGCATACAACCCAGAAAGGAGTATAAAACTGCCAGTCTGCTTTAATCATGGAAAATGGAGGAGTGACTGGCCCCCCTTGTTCAAGCCTCTATCATCTCTTGCTATAACCAGTGTTGCTGTTAACTTAAGCGTGAGCTGACTAGTTTTCTTGCTTAATTCGTACACTTGGCTTTTTAATTAGCTCTTGGCATTTAAAAATACTAATAACCTCTTTCCCTTTGCTACTCTGACACCTCTCTCATCTTCTACCTGTATAATTCATCTTTTGTATGTGTGGAGTTAGTCATTTGTCTCTATTGAGTTCTATCTCATGGGTTGGAAATGTAGCTCAATCATAGAGCCGATTCTTACACACAATGCACAAGGCCTTGAGTTAATTACCGTCATACCCCAAAAATAGTAATAAAAGGTTTAAATTCACAATTTTACCTCAATCTGGATTTTGACTCTTTGGCCCAACTTAATAGCAATTGAAATACTTTATTATTTTCCCACGCACAGTTGAATCAACACACATTTAATGCCTTCATCTGAGTTAATTACCTCCCGATGCACAAATTCGCTAACTGAGCCCTCTATTATATATCCGAAGTGGCACTAGACGACCAATGAGCACCATTTGAAGGAATTTCCTTACCAGGATACAAATCTACCTAATACTAGTAACCTCTCCTAGGCCAGTGTCCTTCAGCTGGACCATCAGAAAACAAAGACTTTGAAAACATTTTCTTGAAAACCAGATGCACAGTGTCTGCTGTGGCCACTTCTGTGGAATAGAGTGACTGGGCTCCCATGTACTGAGAGTCCCTGTACCCTAAGAAGATTTCAGTTCCAACTGACAGCTTAGCTACCTTATCAGAACAGAGCAAAGCTAATTCCCAAGAAGGCCAGACATCTACTAAGCGATGAAGCTACATTGTCAAGAGACATGCAACATCCACTAGTATACCCTGTGCCAGCAGGAAGTGGCAATGTAGAGAGGTGTGACTTTGTTTTTCAACAATCAATCTGGTGGAAAGAGGATTAGTCACTGGGAAAGCACATATTTACTCTACTGGTGCTCTCTTGGCGAAATCGGTTTTAGGAGTGTTCTACTTAAGCTTTTTCCTCCAAGCTGAAAGTCGATCCTGGTGACCCGTAAGGACCCTTGAGAACCAGCTGAGGGTTGTTCTGAAAGCAAGAAGGAGAACCTTTCAAATAGGGCCACCATCGAGCTCTGGTTTTGCCTATGTGTCTCACCTAGCTGAAGTCCGTTGGCTGGCACAGTGTTCTAACGGGTGCCATTCCAATTTAGCTACAACCCCATTGCTTAACATTTTCCCTGATGTGCTTAACTGCCACTCTGCATCAGTCTGAATTAGAAAGACTATCATAGACCATCCTCCTGCTCTTATAGAATGCTGAGGCGAGTGCTCGCCAGGGTCTAAATAGCCAGATGGAAACAGAGCTTGGTGATTAGAGCTCTGAAAGACTCATGAGATTGCTGATGAGGACACTTCTTCCGGTCTGAGCAGACACGGAGAAGGAGCCAGACTGCTAGTTACCTCAGCCAAGGGGAGAAATGCTTTGCCACTCAAGACATTGAGGACATGGGCTCTGGCTCCTGGCGAGGGGAGCGGGGAGCGCTGCCATTTGAGTCATGAGCTCCACTATGTGTCTTGGCACTGGAGCCTTGGAAGATTTGCTATGTTTCTCTATTTCCTTGTTATGAAATGAAAATAATAAAAGCATTCACCTCCAATAGCTATTGCAATAGGTAAGTAAAAATTCATTGCATTTAGAGCGTGGCACATAAGAGTTGGGTTGTTAGCTATTACCATCCATGTTTTCAGCAGGCTATCTTCCGGCTTGATTTTAACACCCCAAATTGGTGTAGAGAAACACATTGTCTAAGTAGTTGCACTTCTATACCAAGCATTTCTGTACTATTTAAACTATTCATGAGTAAACATTAGAAAGTGAATTTCACAAAAAGGACTGATCCGTCTGTGCAGTCTTCTTGTATACCAAAAAGACACGTGGCACATCGTAGGGCTTAATTCAAATTTGCTAAAGGGATAATTGAGTCTAACTTCCTGTTTCCCCACATTCTGGTTTCTCAAGAAGTGTTTAAAGGGGAGGAGAAAAGAGGAAATCTGGGTGGAGCACTTAGCACCATATGACACGTAGGGATGCAGCAAACAGGTGTTATGTTCGTGAGACTCCAGGCAGGTTGATAGAGAGGACATAAGAGATATGAACAGAAGCAATAAGCTTGATTATAAAAAAATTCCACATGTGGAACTTTGAGTTCAGCAGGAATACATATAAAAATGCATGCATACATATGTACATACATTCATCCATACATACATAAGGTTCCAGCATGGAGTGGCTAGTTTTATGTCAACTTGACACACGCGGGAGTTATCAGGGAGGCGGGAACCTCAGTTGAGAAACTGCCTCCATCAGATCAGGCTATAAGCAAGCCTTCTTTTCTTAGTTAGTGATTGGTGGGGGAGACCCCAGCCCATTGTGGGTGTTGGGGCCACCTGTGGATTCTGTAAGAAAGGGGGCTGAGCAAACAATGAGGAGCAAGACAGGAAACAGCATTCCTTTGTGGCCTCTGCCTCCAGGTTCCTACCCTGCTTGAGTTCCTGTCTTGACTTCCTTTGATGATGAACTGTAATGTGGAAGCATGAGCTGAATAAATCCTTTCCTCCCCCAAGCTGCTTTGGTCTTGATGTTTCACCAGAGCCATGGAAACCCAAACTAAGACATGGCATAAGATGACAACATAAAACACTGAGCACTACACAGGCCAGAAGTGTAGGGAAAACTCCAAATGGTTTTTGAAAAAAAAACCAAAAGGATGAGTAGAAGTTAATGATGAAAGTGGTACAAAAAGAGACTATATATATATATATATATATATATATATATATATATATATATATATGAATCAATTTACCCCAAGACCTGAAGTAGGCAGAATCTTGGTTTTCTACAAGGAACAGAAAGAAGCCACCTGAAATGCATAGCGTGAAGGAAAATGATGACCTATGAAACCAGATATCTGTATAGTGGCTAACTATACAAGACAATAAAGGTCAGGCTAAGAATTGAGTTAAGGGAGATGATCATGGAAGAGGAGGAATTTAACACTTTGGAATTTTCTGCCTGCTCTCAGAGGAACTGAGGATATGCCTGGTGCATCACTATGCCTAGCCCAGTGAACATAGAAGGAGAGGCCGAGGACCAGCTGAGAGTGAGCTGTAGCCAGCAGTGTCCCAACACACACACTAAAAACATCCAGAGGCATCATTTCTGATGGGCCGAATTAAACAATAATGCATGAGACCAATGTTCCCCTGTGAGAAATACAGCCTGCTAAAGAAAAAATAGAAATGGGCAGACAATATGACTGCTTGCCACTTTTATATCTCTTTGGAAATTATTTGCATTTTCTCAGAAGCCAACAGTGAAACTCAGACCTGGTTTTTCTCCCTTCAAGAACTCAAAGGATTGTCATGAATCAACCTTGTTCTTCTCTACAACCTTGAAAGGCGGCAAAGCAAACCTTAGTATTGCATATCCTATCCCTTCCTCCTTTCTACTGAACTCACTTTACAGATTTAAAGGAAATGAATCACTGACAAACCAAATGACTGCCAGAAACTATTGCCATGGACAAGTCTAAATGAAAACCTCATTCCATCAAGCCTTCGTTCCTCCAGATCAGATTCCACAGACGTCAACTATGAAGGAGTTCTCGCTTATAAAAGTATCCGCTTCCAACATATGCTGTTCTAGAATTTAAGTTTTCAATCATGTGTAAATTTATCAGAGGAACTCATGTAATTATCTCCATTTCATATAGATAAGCTTCCCTGACATCTTGACTAACCAACTGCTAATTGGGTATCTAAGCCTGGATATCATATAAACATCTCCAACTTACTGTGTCTAAAACAGAAACTACTATCATTCCCACTTCTAATCTGGTTCATCTTTTATTTTCCCAGCTCAATCCTGTTTTTACTTCAGTCACTCACCTCCTTCCTCTACCACAGCCCCCACAGCCCATTCATTATAACACTTTGGGCATTTAACTTCTCAAGTAACCCTCCAATCATGGCCCTGGTTACCCCCAGCTTCCTTCTGTATCAGTTCAAATTTGGATTCTTGCTATGGCCTTCATCTGTTTTCTCATGATGTAACCCAATGCCTTCCTCCATGGTATCCTAAGCATTAAATCCTCCAATGACTATCCCCCAGTGCCGACATAGAGAATCAAGTCTTAAAATTGCACCCAAGTGTCTTTATAATATGGCCCTTAACCTGCCTCTCAGACATAACCATCTAAAGTCCTTACTCTGTTGCCTGTATTCTGGTGATACCAAAGATTTTTCTGGTCACCATAACTTGATCTACCTAGCACTCCATCCCCTCTACCATTACCTCCATCATTCTGGTTTCTTTAGACTACTGACCCATGAAGGTGTGTTTAGTAACCGCACTAGCCCTTTTCTCCTTCTAAAAACTGCTTCACTTGGACACATGAATAGCTATTTCTCTTTCCTTCTGGCCCCATTACTGTCAACTCAGGTCCTCCAGTTTGCCCCATTTTTATATAGCACCATATTTATTATCTTATTATCTTCATTGTTTATTGTCTATGCCCCTACATTTAGAATTTAAGATCACAATGTAAGACTTGAAACTTTGAAATGGTTAGAGGAAAGTATAGAGAAACATTTGATGATTTAGATTTGGGCAATGGTTTTCTGACGAGGACTCCTATAGCTCGGGACATAATAGCAAAAACTGGCAGACTGGATGGCGTCCAATTAGAAAGCTGCTGTCAGAGTGAAGAGACATTCTATAGAATGAGAGAAAAATCTGCTAGCTATTCATGTATAAATCTAGAAAATATAAAAGATCCAAAAAGTAAGCCACCAAAAGCAAATAATAATCAAATCAATAAACAGGCAAATTAATTGTAGAGATTCTTCTCAAATAACAAATCCCAACAAATTTATGAAATAATTTTCATAAATGATGATCCTTAGCCACCAGAGAAATGCAAATCAGAACCACGTTGAGATTCTCTCTTCTCCCAGTTGACTTGGCTCTCATCAGGAAAGTAAATGCTGGTGAGGACAAGGGTAACAACATGATTCTGTCAGCAGGAATGCAAATTAGCCCATCTACTATGGGAGTACATACCGAGATTCCTCATAAAACCAAAAATGTAACCACGACACTATCTACCTGTATCTAGCCGGTTATATACTCAAGTGGTATTAAGTCAGCATGTACTGTTGTTCGAATCTTAGATGGTCTTTTAATAAAAAACCCAGAGCCAGATATTGGGGTGAAAGCTGGAAGATCAGAGAAGCAGAACAAGCCATAGCCAACCTCACCTCATCAACTATTCAGCCGATCCTGTTTCCTCAGACAGAAAGCCTCCAAGTCCTCACCCAAAAGGGTCTCAGCTGAACTAACTGCCTTAGTTCCTGTTTCCTCATGCCTTATATACCTTTCTCTGCCTTGCCATCACCTCCTGGGATTAAAGGTGTGTGCCACCACTGCCTGGCTCTGTTTCCACTGTGGCCTTGAACTCACAGAGATCCAGAAGGATCTCTGCCTCTCGAGTGATAGGATTAAGGGTGTGTGCCACCACTGTCTGGCCTCTATGTCTAATCCAGTGGCTGGCTCTGTCCTCTGATCCTCAGGCAAGCTTTATTAGGGTACACAATATATCACCACATATACCACTATGTTTACTGTGGCCCTGTTCACAATAGCCAATAGATAGAATCAGTCTAGGTACCTGTCAAAAGATGGAAAGAAATTGTGATATATAAGCCACAAAAAGGCAGCTCTTGTGACAGGGACAGGTCCTGATCCCACTACGAGGGGCCCCACAAAAAGACCAAGATACACACTGTTATCCAGATGTGTAGGGCGTAGGTCCGTCCCATACAGGCTCCCTAGCTGTCATCCAGAGTCAGTGAGCTCCCTGTAGCTTAGGTCACCTGACTCTGTGGGTTCCCCATCATGATAGTGGAGTCCTTGTCAAACAGGATCTGACCCATTCATTTCTTAAATAACTCAAATGCATAAATGTGTTATTTCATATTCACCTTCATTTACATTACATTTCACTGCTATTTTTCTACTTCAAACACTTATTATGTACCTATTGTTCTCCTCTATTGGTTGGGTTAGAGGATACAACTTAGGTTATCTTTCTACGTGTACCTTCTTCCTGACACTAACCGCAATATAAAGGGCACTTCATAAATATCTGTTGAGCTCAATTGGCCTACCTGAACAATGACTCAAAAGGCCCACCCACCTGACTGTTCTGTCTTCTGAAAAGTGCAGGACCTGAATGGATAGTCATATCTCCAGCTAGAGACCAGCCAAAGCTCTGATTGTCGTTACTCGGCAAAGCTGCCTTGTTCCCTCTAGATTACCTTTGTCTCCTAAATCCTTTTGATTAAAGTGGGCGCCACTGTTGTGCAGTGTGGATAACTTGAGTCAGAGGGTACTTTTTTCAAGCTCTATTTTGCCAGGATTTCAGAAAATATAATTTGGTGTTGAATAGCTGGCTGGTCTCAGACCAGATGGTTAGTACGTTCTGATGCTTAGAACTGGGGATGCTTTTCTGACTAAAAATAAATTAGGAGAAGAGGAAGCTATTACATAGTCACTTCTATGTGCATCATGGAGCCAGCCATTCTACATTTTATCCTCCCATAACAAACTCGGGCACGTTATCTATATTTACAAGTACGTGAGCTAAGGGTCACAGGATTTAGTGCCTTCTCCAACGGCAGACAGCGAGCAAGTGGATGACTAGAATGCATCCAACTCCCGGGACAGCCACAAATCTCAGGCCTTTTCCTGGGACTGTGCTGCCTCTCTCCAGCTGTGCCCTGTTTTGTTCTGAGAATCTTCTTCCTGTGAGCCATTCTCTCTCTCTCTCTCTCTCTCTCTCTCTCTCTCTCTCTCTCTCTCTCTCTCTCAGGCTGGAACGTTGGGAACAGCTCACTCATTCTTTTAAAGCTCAGACTCTATGTAAATACGGGAGCTCATAAAGGGCAGTAGGGATGTGGGAATGCACAGGTTATCACACAGATGCCAGTCAAGTCTGTGGCCAGCTTTGAAGCAGCGTGGCTTTCAGTGAAAAAGTCCCACCCATGCTCATCTGCATGCGCTGATTGGTCGACACCGTGAACTGATTATGAAGGGCAGCTCAGTCATCCTTAGACACCCCCTGCTCACTGATTTCTGGTTTTCTTAGACAAGGTGAAGTAAAGGTGACCCCGAACAGACAGGGCTATGCCATACCTTTTGTCAGGACTGGACCAAGAGCAAAGCAAAGGCAGACCATCAGACCATCGATCATCACTTATAGAAGACTTTAATGGAACATCACACTTTGCAAAGTATTCACAAGTGTATGGGGGGGGCGGTGCTGTTCTGTTAGCAGCCACGACAGAGGGGATGAAGGGCAGGGGAGAGGAGAGCTGTCACGGGAGAAAAGACATATTCAGAGGGCGATTACTCTCTCGGCTGACTTAATTTCAGCTAGCGCACGCGTCGATAAAGACATTTAGTAACCCAAAAGCCTGGCCCAGTAGACGCCTATAGATAGCAATTATGTCACCCCCAAGGTCAAAAGTGACAAAGGTACACTCTGTTGAAGGCTGAAAATGTTCCCAGAAGCTTCATCTCTGTGGCCTTGCTGAGCGCTCCGAAGACAAGGTGGAAGAGCGTTCAGTCTGTAGCCAGAGAACAATCAGTTGATCTCCTGGATATGGGAGAGGGCTTCTAGTTTTGACACCCTGTCATTAGTCTCTGTCGCGGGCAAACTTTGGGACAAAGTGCTCGTTCAGTTCGATGACAGGGAAAGACTTCGGGGATGTGTCTGCTTGCCCATCTTGTTGGACATCGGCGTCCCTGGTGTCGACAGACACTAAGAGTCCCAGTTTCCTTCTCTTATAAGGACGCGAAGTACATGCATGGAAAACACATTCTGGAGTGTTCCAGTTGGCGCTAAATCTGCATAGCCTGCCAGGCTGTACCTGTGAACACACCTGTATCTGTCAGAACATGTGTTTTCCACAAGGCGTTTGGAAACTGTGATCACCTGGTGGCTCAGAAATGGATGTTCAGGAAAAAATAGGTTTGCTTTTGTGTTTGTGTTAGCACCCAGACACTGGTGAGGACAGGGAACCAGAGGATACCCACGTTCTTTGCTGATTTTAGGGTTCATGGAAACGCATGTTTTTAAGGGGAACCTGGGGGTGTCTGGAGGTCTGCCTGAGCTGTTGTTGGTAAAGGAAGCAGGAAGAAATGCTGTTAAAGACTGGAAGGAGGTGCACGTACATGCAACAGAGCAAGTTAGAATCTAGCGGGTCACACAGAATTTTCCTGGACGTTGCAGTTTAAGAATGGTCTTTGGAGGGCTCAGTTGAAGGCTCAGCGGGTAAAGATGCTTACCACCAAACCTGACCTGAGTTTCATCCCTGGAACTCACATGGTGGATGGAGAGAACTGAATCCTGTGCATTGTCCTCTGATCTTCATATATACGCTGTGGCGTGCACATACAGGCGCATGCACGCTAAATAAACGCAAAAACCCGTAAAGAATGCTATGGGAAGGGATTTGAAATATAACTCAGTGGTACAGCGCTTGCCCAGAATGCCCACGTTTTGAACGAGTTTGATTCCCAGCGCTCTAGGAAGTAAAACCACAAAGGTTGTTTGGAAACCTAATAAAATGTATCAGATGCATGCAGCTGAGCTGCTGGAAATGGAGGGTGAAGCATGATGAGAAATGCCGCAGGGAAAAGTGGGAAACAAGGAAGGAAAATGCTGGGCACGGAGTCACAGTGACTGTGACAGAGAGGGACCTGGATGCCAGGAGCCCAGGTGGTCCTGAAGGCTGTGCTGAGGAGCTGAGAACAGTCTCCACCTTCCTGGCAGGTACCATCTCCCCCACAGAGGAAGAGAGTTCCCCAGAACCTCCCCCTGAGGTCGGACTGCAAGGGAGTTGGTGAAGAGATTGGAAAGGACTGTAAGGAGACCTCAGGAGACTTCTGAATTCAAGTTCAGGAAATCCACAACAAACTTAAAGAGTAGAAGAAGAGACCTTTGTGTTGGGCACAGTCCTTTGTTTACAGTAAAAATAGAAACGTGGACTAGATTGCCCAATGTTGCCTCTCTCCTTCCTTATTTCTCCTTTCCCTTCATGCAAATATCCGGATCCTTCAAGGACATTAAATATTGGTTTGATTGAGCCTTAATATCCAGGAACCCATAAATGTTTACAAAGGGTGGCTGAGAAACTCTTAATCTCAAAAGCACTGTGCGTTTACTGTTCCTCCCTTGAAGGAAAGCAACCAGAACAACCAGAACCCCTAACCACTTCCTAAGCTAAATAATAAAACATTACTCGATGCTAAAATTTAAGTAGTAATTTGGGGACCTTTTCTCAAATGATTGATACTAAGCGGGAATGGGGGTGGGGTCATTTTCTCTCAGCTTTACCTTATCTTCCCAGGTCCACAATAAAAAAGGGGTGTGTTCAGATAATGAGTTTGTTCAGTACTTAAACTTGGTGCCCCGGAAGTGAGCATCTTTTATTCACTGAGCTGTGAGCTGTCTCAAGGACTTAGGGGATTTATTTATCACAACTGTCTTGTAAGCAAATGATACCTCCTCCAGTTTACAAGAAGTCATCAGAGGCATGCTATCTAAACTCCTGCAACCTCGTTGATGCTCGGTTGAAGGGCGTGAAGAGACTGATTCTCAAGCACTCACAAACCTGACTTTTTACTCTCAGCTACTGCCCCTGTACCACTCATCCCCACCCCTTCATTCATCTTCCGGAGACAGCAGCTGAGCACCGGGCATTTCAATTCCAACATGGAATTCTCTTGTCTTTCTCAATAGGCAACCAGTGTGAGAACAGGGAAATTTCGCTCGTCTAGTTGGGTGTGTTTATTACTTCCTGTGCCCTCAACACTGTGTGTGTGTGTGTGTGTGTGTGTGTGTGTGTACATGCCATATGTTATCCAAATGATTGGAAGCCCTTTATACATGTAAGCAGCTAAACATGCAGCAAAACACTCACTATGAAACTAGAAATGAGTGAATTGCTCTTTTTAAATAATTAATTAATTAATAATTAATGCCTCAGCTTAAGTTGTCTTGCAAGTTATGGATCCTTTGAAATCTCATATTCTTTGACTTGAGAACCGGTTTAGTTAGACTCTGGGAATATACTCAAATACAAACAAATATTTTACATATATAAACTTGGGGCTGTAGCATTCGCCACATACATACTCTATCAATCTTTTCTTTCTGATCCACCTAGGACAGAACACTATTCCATGCTGTGAGCAACAGCTGCATGGACTGTAATCCTGCAGAGAAGAAGATTTTCATGGCCAGATGTGACCCTCTATCCGAGACTCAGCAATGGATTTTTGGACATATCAACATGACTGTTTTAGAAAAAAATAGCCACCATGCCAGCTCCTAGAAAGGAAAGAAGAGCGATTACCTACAGACTGTGAACTGTGTTGTCATGGGCGTCTGGGTCACAGGAGTCAGGAATAACATTTCCTAGATCCAGGAAGCCGGGTTGAAAGATGTGTAAACGCCATGTCGACGTAGGCTGTCCGGGAGAAGTTCCTACATCTGAAGAACTTGGCTGAGAACCTCACCAGCTGCTGCTGAGAACTCGAGACTAGCAGTTCCCTTGCTGGCCAAGGGTAAAGATAATCTAGGGACTGTTCACCATGACTGCTGAGTTAATCGATCCTAGCATTTCTCAGGTCAAATCCTGCAGTAGTGAGTAGCTATGAATGGATCCTATTAGTCGGGTGGGAGGGGGGTGGAAACAGAGCGCATGAATGCTCTGGCAACCTGAGGCTACCACAGGTCTAGAACTAGCCACGCTTGAGGGGTGAGCTGTACTCTTTGGTGCCATTCTCTGACTAAGAATGGGTTAAGCGGGTTTAACCCTTTAAAGTGCTGCAGATGATTTTAGAGTGCTCATACTATTCTGTTTTCTTTTGTCTTCTCTTTAAACAAGGCTCTGTGGCATCTAAGACTTACATTACATGCTCTCGTTCACATTTGCCATTCTCCTTTCAGGGCCTATAGTATCCGTCATGATTCATAAAGAGTTCGTGTTCCACCAATCAGCTGACATCCTAATTCAGTGTCCTTGGATGAATCCAGTTAAAAACAAAAACAAACCAACCAACAACAACAACAAAATACTCTCCTACCCAGTTACTCCAAAGACAGATTTCATAGAATCAGCAAAATACCACACGCATACACACACATACACACACATGCATGCATGCACGCACACAAAAAAAGTTAGGGGAGAAATTTCTCTAGGAAATCTATTTTTACTTTTCTATTATTTTTAAATTTTAAAAAATCTCATCTTTGGCCGGGCGTTGGTGGCGCACGCCTTTAATCCCAGCACTCGGGAGGCAGAGCCAGGCGGATCTCTGTGAGTTCGAGGCCAGCCTGGGCTACCAAGTGAGCTCCAGGAAAGGCGCAAAGCTACACAGAGAAACCCTGTCTCGAAAACCCCAAAAAAAAAAAAAAAAAAAAAAAAAAAAAAAAAAAAAAAAAAAAAAAAAATCTCATCTTTGTCCAGTCATAACTTTTATTGAAGAAGGTTTTGGAGTGGGATCCATGTAATTCATTTAGTCTATCTTAAATAAATCTTCACTCCAAGAGATATGGAAATGGTTTCATGTGCTTCAATTCCATTTAATCTGGCAACTTGAAAAGTGGTATTATTTAATTATTAGTTCTGGAGCCCCACCCACCCATGGCTGAAAACAATGATGTTGTTTTATTTGGAAGTCCAGGAAAGGAATTAGTATTAATAAAGCCCTTCTGACACCATTTTCTGCTAATGGGCAATATTTCAGGGGTGTGAAAAAAAATAACTTCAAAATTAACTAAATTGAATATTTAATATTCAAAATAATTTTTTGCTTTTCAATAATGAGAAAAGAGTGTGCAGGATTGAAGATGGGTCTTTAGAGGGAAAATAACCTCATTTGTTACATGTGCCCTGGTTGTTTTAGGTACAAGGTGTTCATACTTTGTTTTTTCTCTTTTTTAGTATCGTTTCCTTGTTAGTAAGAATGTATATGTCAAGGCGATCTATACATCTGGGACACAGGTCACTGAAGTTCAGGACAGGGGGATCCAAAAGAGTCAATTCCCTTTTGTTATTGTTTGTCTATTTTTATTTTGCTTAGTTTTTTTGGTTTTGTTTGTTTCCTGTTTTTGTTTTTTTAAGATAAATAACAAAAGCCCAGAGAAGCCCAGCTTCAGGCAGACTCTTAACCTGGACTTCTCAATCACTGGATAAGAATCCTGTACTTCCCTCAAGATGCCCAAACATTCACAAGCCTAATATATGATACCTCTTCTTAAAAATGTGTATGATTTTTTTTTCCTGTCCTCTAAACCCAGTCAAAATATGCAGTTAAACTACCCTGCTAAGAATCAGGGAAGGGTTACTTTGGTATCTTTACTGATTTCTTTTCCAAGCATTCTTTTGAAAAGCTGTTCCTTTTAAACCGACTGTCACTGAGATCTTTTGTATAGGTCAAGTGATCTTGCAATAGTCAGGATGCATAGTGGAGGAAATCAATAGTGAGAGATTAGCCTGTGTGTTGAACATTTCTAAGGAGTGGGTGGAAATTTATCTTAAATGTTCAGAGAGCAATCTGGCTGGAGAATTAGATGAGCCTATAAAAATTCACATTATGTCATTAAACAGTTGGTTGCTATTTACAATTTTACCAAAGAGACAACCTTGGGTTGTGCACCCTGGTAAGCCCAGATTTGTAATAATCTCTTAGGATGTTAGAGTCACGGCTGGCAAGCTAGCCAGGGCCTAGCCTAAGCACTGCAGCATTTTAGTGGGATACACAGTGATCAATCGAGATTGGTCTCTTACTCTCTGAATAAAAGATTATTAAAAAAGAAATTATTTTTGTCTTTAAAAAAAAAGAAAGGAAAGGAAGCTTGGGACATTAAATCCAAAATGAAAACTTCCAACTATGGAACAGTCATTAGTTGTGTGCACTTGGGGGAGCATACAAATGAAGTGGGGCCTCGAGAGCCTGCTCCTAAGCAGGAGGTAGAGCATCGCCAAGAAAGCACATTGAGAGAGGTATTTCCTGTGCCCTGGAGGTCGGGAGTCTGCTTGCTTGAAATACAATCTGAAAAGCATAAGGCGACATATGTTTGCACTTTTAATTAGCAAGAGGGACTGGACAGTACTCAGAGAGACTATTGTTCCTGGAAATAAAATTCTTTGAGAAGTTGACAGCTGAGTACTCACTGTTTCTTTTGTCAGAATGGGGTCGATATAAAGTTAATGTGGTCAACAAAAATGGCTATTTCTCCATCACGAGAGTAGCTCTGACAGAAATAAAAAATAATAATTAATTTTTTTGAATGCCCTTTATGTATTTACAGGAAACAAAAAAAAAACCTATGCTGTAAAACTATTGGGAATTAACTGTACGATTCATACTTCTTCGAGACTGGATGAGTACCTTGGCAATAATAATGTACCGGCTTCTCCGTCTACTGTTATTTCCTTACATGAATATGATCACATGACTGTTTTTAAATGTATTCATTCTATCAGAAGCCTCAGTGAATAATGGAAGTTCCAGGACTATTTTGTGAATTGATAACATAGAACTTTATACAATAAATGAATAATACATAATGCAAATGGACTCACAGTCAATGAAAACGAAGTGTGAGGCCGGTTATTTCTACATTTCTTAAAAAAAACAAGAAACCAATGTCAAGCTGACACCATTTCTTTTAGTGGCAGTTAGGTATTTTAAAAGAAGGTAGCTGTCAAAATATAAGTATGCTTCTTACCTGCACATGAAAAACTTCCGTTTTTTTTCTTCCGTCTTTGAAATTGAACCTAGGGCCTCGAGCATGCCAGGCAAGCGCTCTGAACTGTATTCCCAGCCCTATTTCTATCCTTCTAGAACTATCTATAAGAAAAAAGCAAAAAGGGATCTTTCACTTGAAAGACCATCTCTATAAAGACAGGAGGGCCATCAAAAGAACCAGTGACACTTTGATTCTACAGCTAGCTGTCCAACAGTCAGAGAGGACTACTCCTGTCACGGGGACATTCCTCCCTCAATCCTTCACACTTCTGGAGGCGCGGAAAGGGGGTGCTACCGAAGCAATACCCACTCTGCTTTTAGCACTGTGCCTCAGTCTGTCCCAGTCAGCGGTTCCCTTGCCCTGGCCTGCAGAGGAATGCTGGTCTTTCTTTTCTCAGAATTTAGGATCATGCTAAAAAAAATGTGACACTGTGACTGATGATTTATCATCCCAGGAAGCTGCTTACTAAAATATCTTTAGGTGTCTTACCCTGGTGGGAATATAAGGCTGCTGTGTACATAGCCAGATGCTGGGGATATGCTGAAAACGAGGCCTTTAATGTAAATCATGTAAAGGAACACCTCAAAGGGAAATTTTTAAGTGATTCTTCTTAAGTGAGTGAACATGTGTGGGGGAAGCGCACCGTCGTATCTCTAGACATGGGTGTGTACAGCCCTCCCCATTCAGTGCCTGGGAAAATTCTATCGCCGCCATTGCTCGCAGACCACGGGGCTAACAGTAATTATTCTCCATGTGTGACGCTGTGGTCGAGGACACCGAAGCGTGACAAGGGGCCAGGGGAACCCACACTGCCAGCCTTGGAAGAGCGCTCTTTGATTTACATCTATACAGCCTTTGCCTGCAGAACTCAGAGCTGTTTGCAACTCCATTTGGTAGACTCGACACTGGCCTAAAGCTTTTATTCACAGTCACTCATCTCTGCACTTGACATTCCAGACTGGTGTGTCTGGTTCTGTTGCCTCTCAGCGAAAACAGCTCGCGCGTGTGCTGGATGCTCCTCTTCAGAGAAATCGGGAGACGGTTCCTGTAGCCCTCCCACCTGCTGTTGCCCGCTTCAGCTTTCTGGGATTTCCAGAGCTCTCCACTGTTCACATCTGCTCACTGTAACAAGGTAAAAAGATGGACACAGGATAGAAAGGCTGGCTAAACTTCCAAATCCTAATGATTTCGCTCTGACGTCACTCTCCTTGGGGTGAGAGCCAATCGTAACAAAGAAGCATACATCCTGGCTTTTCAGGGACAGTCTTGCTTTATGACTGTTTACCTATGTAATTATCCATAGTGCCCCCCACGCCCCTCACCTCTGCTCTTAAAAGTGACCTGAATTACCTAATTAAAGAGTCACCTTATTTATAATCCACTGGGCTGCTTATGGTTCCTCTGTGGGAACTGCTGAAAAGCCTTCTGCTTCTTCATGTCTTCAAGAAATCAACTAGCCTTCCCTTCAAACAGGACCAGACTATAGCCACACTCCTGATGACTTCCTATCGCATTCACATGATAGTTTACAGGTTGTCTAATGGAAGAGTTGCCGTCAAGAGTTTTTATATCTGCCTAGATCACTTTGCTGAGTTAATACAACTCTAAACTTAGATGGGTTCTTACATACAGTTTACAAAATTTCCTTGAAACTTGAAACCAACACGTTCCCTACTTCTGCAGGTACAGACAGTCGATCCCCAGCATGGACTAAGAGCTGTTTGCCTAATTCTAATACAGTGACATTATTACAGGACAAATGCTTTCATGATTGCTTTTGCTCTGCAAAGTGATCTCATATTTATCGTCACCGTCCACCGAGTATCTTGACTCTTGCAATAGATGTCATTAACTATCCTTCTGAAGAAACTGTAAGAGTAAGGAATTTTGCAGAGTCATATTATAGCAAGTTAACTCTCAGGGACAAGGACAGAATCTCTAGTTAGTGGAAAAATACAGACCCCCCCCCCCATAAGACAGGGAACTAGATCAGCTTACAGTCAGGTTGCCTAGCAACAGGACATTGAGTCAGAGCCCTTGACCCTCTCACCCTGTAAACATCCTATACAAACATCCTGTTAGCTTGCCCCACCTTATGCAGATGACAGCTTCTTGCTCCCCCCACCTTGCAGGAACTATATAAACCTTTCTGAAAGGAAATAAAGTGGCACCTTGATCAGAATCTAGACTTGGTGTGTTTTCCTTTGTATCTCCTGTCCCTACATTCCCTCCTTAGGGTGGTCGAGAACCCGTTGTAGCCCTGCAGGTGGGGCAATTAACAGAATTGAGACAAGAATCCAGGCCTTCGGTACTCAGCATCCTCCGGGGTACCTCACCTCTCCCAGAAAAAGCAGAGTTACTTCACAATAGTGTAATCACCTATTCCTCTGGGACTTGGGGTTTTAACCCCTCTATGGTGTTTGCTCTTCTTTGTACCTGTGTGTTTTTATTGGTTTTCCTACAAGCTTATTAAAGTAAGAACACCAAACCGAATCCAGGATTAATCCCTCCTAATGAGATTTCCGGGATACTTTGAAGAAAAGAAGTGAGGGACTAAAGCTGTTTGTATAGCTGTCTATGATAAATCCTAAAGCAAACACTATGTGCTTTCTGATGGTTAATGAGCTCAGTCCTCAGGGGGATAAAATCAGCCACCAAACAGAGAGTTTGCATTGGCTCCACAGCAAAACCCTAAACTCACCTCCAATTGCAGAGCATAGTGACTCACACCTGTGATCCAAGCACTCAAGAGGGAAACTCAGGCTGGAGGATGGCCATGAATCCCAGGCTACCCTAGACTCCAGAGTGAGACCTTGCCTCAAAATTATAGGAATAAGCTGTCTAGTGACTCATCCTTTTAATCCCACCACTTGTGAGGCAGAGACAGGTGGATCTCTGTGAGTTCAAGGCCAGCCTGGAATACATGGTGAATACCAGGCCAGCCAAGATTACATAGTCAGACCTTGTCTAAGGAAGGGAGAGATGGAGATAGAGAGGGACGGAGGGAGGGAGGGAGGGAGGGAGGGAGGGAGGGAGGGAGGGAGGGAGGGAGGGAGGAAGGGAGAGAGGATATGAGGAAGGGGGAGAAAGAGAGAGATAGAAATTTTTGAAAATATATCTATATCCCTTTCAACACTTTTCTGAGATTTCTTGTGAGTTCCATCTCTTACGTATTGGAAACACTAGACACCAGAGTTGAGACTGAAGTACAATGAATAATAGATCAAAACCGTTACCTCGAGTGCCCCACATGGAGTATTAATGACTGTGTTATTGCCTCTTCCTCCAAACTGTTAGTAACCTTCATAAAAGAGTATTGAGACTCAGAATAAGATAGACTTTGGCTAAACAACTCACTTAACATTACTTTCTAGTATATACTCCAGACCTTGCTCACTCTTAAGTTCTATCTTCAAAAAAAAATAATCATCATTAATTTCTGGTGGCTAGTATCTGGGCCACTTCACTTTGAAGACATGGTGTGGATGTGACTGAACTGTGGTTTTGTCATCTTCGAGAGAGAGGCTGTGTGTCTAACTTCAACGCTTAAAGGGGTAACGCTTCCTGATGTGTTCGCCTCGGTTCAATGGCATCATTGGGGAGAGTTGTGGAAGAAGAGCTTAGTATCTCTGGTATTAGGACTGTGGGGTTTATGGGTTTGTAACTTCGTCCCAATGAAAAGAAGTCTCAAGGGCAAGGTGTGCAGCTCGGACAGGACGGTTATCCTGCTACGCAGGAAGCCCTGGGTTTAATCCCCAGGACCACAGGGGACCCTGATGACACCCACCTGCCACCCCAGAACTTCGGAAGTGGAGGTGGGAGGGACACAAGTTCAAGACCAGCCACACAGGATCACCCTCAGCTGCATGGTAACTCAAAGGCCAGCCTGGGCTACGTGAAACCCTGCTATGAATAAATAAACAAACACTAAGGTATTTTTCTTTGCAGGCTTTTTCTACCTCATTTGGTCACCAAAAATAAAAATTTAATTTAAAATACTTTTTTCAAGTTTTTTTTCCCCCTCTTTTTAGTTGATTTAAGATTTGGCCACCAACAGTGCACAGAATATGTTCTTCTTGTTGCCTTTTAAAAGAATGTATGAGAAGCCTGTTTCACTTTTAGTTATTCAGATTTGGAAATGGAGGCTTTTCTCTGTTCTGCCCCATCCCTCAACTGCTTCCCCAATTATTACTCGGAGGCTTATATTAATT
Source organism: Peromyscus maniculatus bairdii (assembly GCF_049852395.1). Taxonomy (NCBI): domain Eukaryota; kingdom Metazoa; phylum Chordata; class Mammalia; order Rodentia; family Cricetidae; genus Peromyscus; species Peromyscus maniculatus. Next base: position 16,299,388 of record NC_134868.1, read on the forward strand.
ATAAATGTTTTAACCAATAGCTCAGGCTTATTACTAACTAGCTCTTACATTTAAATTAACCCATAATTCTTAGCTATGTTTAGGCGTGTGACTTGGTGCCTTTTCTCAGTATGACATCCTCATCTTGCTTCCTCTTCATCTGGCTGGCCACTCCTGACTCCACCCTTCCTCATCTCCGTCCTCAGTTTGAGTGTACCTCCTAACCTTAACTTGCCCCACCATTGGTCAAAACTGCTTTATTATCAACCAATGAGAGCAACACACATTCACAGCATACAGAAGGACGTCCCACAGTACAAATTTCTACCACCTAGCAAACTGATGTGGAATTTATTTATTTATTTATTTTTTGGTTTTTTGAGACAGGGTTTCTCTGTATAGCATTGCGCCTTTCCTGGAACTCACCCTGCAGCCCAGGTTGGCCGCAAACTCACAGAGATCAGCCTGCCTCTGCCTCCCGAGTGCTGGGATTAAAGGTGTGTGCCACCAATGCCTGGCCTGATGTGGAATTTATAAAGTGCTTCTGTATGCATATATTTAGATTTTATGGTAGAGAAAAATGCTATGCTAGGACAATGCCTTCATTGGTAAAGCGTTTTACCAAACATGAGTGCCCGAGTTTGGCTCCTAGAACCTACATAAAAAGCTGTGTGTGGTAGCTTGCTTATAACTATAACTTTGGTGCTCGGAAGACAGAGACAAGCAGATCCTGGGGCCTGGCCAGCCATCCTAACCTAATGCAGGAGCTCCAGGCTGATGAGACTCTGTTTTAAAAAGAAGGTGGGGACTGAAGAGATGCCTCTGAGATTAAGAGCACTTGCCGTTCTCCCAGAGGACTTGAGTTCCATACCTTGCACCTATATTGGGCTGCTCATATCATCTGTAACTCCAGCTCTAAGGGATCCAAAACCTTCTAGCACAAACCCATACTCACATATAAACAATAAAACATAATTTTAGCCAGGCGGTGGTGGCGCACGCCTTTAATCCCAGCACTCTGGAGGCAGAGGCAGGCAGATCTCTGAATTTGAGGACAACCTGGTCTTCAGAGTGAGTTCCAGGACAGGTAGGACTCTTATATCTCTTAGAAAAGCCCTGTCTCGAAAAACCAAAAAAAAAAAAAAAAAAAAAAAAAAAACAACAACAACAAAAAAAAAAACCCTCATAATTTGAAAAAAAATAATCTCTTTTAAAAGAACAAGAGATAAAAATTTGTCTCTGGCTTTCACATGCATTTGCCTATGCACACACAAACATAGATGTATACACACACACACACACACACACACACACACACACACACACACACACACACAGTGCTGCAGATCCAAAAGCTCCTCTTAAAATCGAAAGGTTAAGCACTGCATCTGGAAATCGAAAGGATAAAGTTCTGTGACTAGAATTCTCAATTCTTGCAAAGGCCGTGAGAAGCAAAGACTAAACTCCTGTCTGTCATGCACCGTCCTAATAAAACAGAGATTAAAGAAGGCGGCACAGCATCGGGGGCGCAGGTGAGGGAGACAGAAAGAAAAAAGGAAAACAAAACAACCCAACTTCATTTTCCTGAAAACAATTTTTTAATGTCCCCGAGGAAGCAGCAGGGAAGTGCCTGAGTGACTGAGATGTCAGAGAAATAACCTCACCACAGACATGCTGGCCTGGGCGGAAGGAGCCGCTTCTCATTAATGTCTACCCGCCAGCCCAGGGTGAGGGTCCGCGCACACGTTCCCCAAACACGCTTTCCCGTCAAAGACGGGCTTTCTAAAGAAGAGAAGCTCAAAGGAGTAGTGAATGACGGCGCAGAGTCAGTCACTGAGATGCTTAAAATAAAACCATCTCTGCGGCGATGCATCTGGAGAATAAACGCTCTGCTCGAGAAGGACTCAGAGCCGAGGTTCTTTGACCGGGAGTGGCAGGAGGAGAGCTAATGACCTTGTTTCTCCGTGCCCCTCAGGCATCAGACCTCTACCAGAAACCTGCCCATGGGGGTCCAGGGTTTAAACCTGTCAGGGGGAAAACGCTGTAGGGAGAAAGGAGCTGCAGCTTCAGGCGACGGGCTGATTTCTTTCTTGATAGCCCTATAACGTTTGCTCTGGCCCCCATCCCCCACCCCGGAGAGGAGCCACTGACCACGACGGAAGGCTTTGGCAAAATCACATTGCTCCTCTTCTCTCAATTATGTCTCTCAACCCCAGTCACCTTCCAAGAAGAAAGTGAAAGCGTCCTTCCCGTGGTGATGTGAAGAAGTTAGAGGTACTCTGAGCGGAGAGCCACATGCCCATTTTTCTGGTCCGCCTTGCACCTCGGTCTACAGGAGGTCCCAACACCCTCTCTAAATTAAACTCAATACATGTTTCCTGGCTATTAAAAGAAGTGAGGCATATAGATGTCTGCTTGGTTGTTAAAAACAAAAAACAAAAAACAAAAACCAGCTGCTGTGGCCTTTGACTCCCATTTGAGATTGGACCAATACCCCTTCCTCTAAACATTCTTCTCAGGACCATGGTAACGATGAAGTATGATAATGAACATGAAATGGCTTTGTAACTAGCAAGCCAAAAATGTAAATGAAGCAGTCAATATTTAATGGAACCTTATCCCCACCGCTGAGCAAACTGAGCAAAGCGGTCCTTAGATAGACTGTAGAATTTATTGTGCGAACCCTACACCGTCTGTGGAAGTGGAGCGGTGTTCTCGATTGGGAACGCCAGAAGGAGTTATTGGGAAGAGAGCTAATTTCTACATTCCGCAGACACCAGTCAGCTAACAGCAAGGAAAAACAGAAAATCAAGTAGGAAACCAGGGCATATGGTGATCCTTAAAGACACAAAAGAGGTGTAGACAAGATGTACTGTTAAAGCAGAATTCGTGGAGTCAACAGTTAAGGGGTTTGTGCAAGAACATATCATGAGATAATTCTTAGATTCTTATTGGGAAGCTCTTTGAAATCAAGAACATGGTTCTGGATTGTTGGCATGGCACTTGCCAAGCTTGATGGTCTGAGTTTGATGCCTGGAATCTTGTGTGGCTAGTTTTACGCCAATTTGACATAAGCCAGAGTCTATTCAGAAGAGGAAACCTCAGCTGAGAAAACGCTCCCAGCAGATTGGCCTGTGGACAAGCCTGTAGGGCGTTTTCTTGGTTGCTGATTGATGTGGGAGCACCCAATTCACATGGGGCCAGCCCTGGGCTGGTGTTCCAGGGTGCTACAAGAAAGCAGGTTGAGCAAGCCACAAGGAACAAGCTGGTAAGCAGGACTCCTCTGGGTCCTCTGTATCAGTTCCTGCCCATAAATCCCTTTCCTCCCCAAGTAGCCTTTGGTCTTGGTGTTTTATTGCAGCGATGGGAAAGTAATGAAGATAAACCAATATGACAGAAGGAGAGAACTAACTTCTTCAAGCAGTCTTGCGACCCCCACACTCAGACACAGATAAGCACACGTGTTATATATTTTAAAAGAATTTGCTTCTCTTTTTGCTGTTTCTACATTTGCTCGTGAAGTTTTGTCTAAAATGGAGGTGCTATGTGCTATCATAATTATAATATCTAAGCTACTCATTGCTTGAAAATGTCTCTTTTTTCATCATATCAGGGTTATCAATATGATATCCAATTTACTTTAGAACATATAATAATAATAATAATAATAATAATAATAATAATAATAATAATAATAAAAGAAGGCAGGCTTGGAATGTCCTCAGCTGGTAGAGTGCCTGCCTAGCCCTGTGTCTCAATCCCCAGAACTGCACTGGGAGGTAGTGGCAGGAGGATTGGAAATTCAAGGTCATTGTCCTAGGGAATTCCGAGCTAACCTGAGCTACTTCAAACTCAAAACAAACAAAATAACTGATTTCATTTTAAAAAGGTAGTTTAAATTGGTAATAGCCTTCTGCTCTTTATATATTCAATTATATAACCTAATCAAAATGTACAGAAAATGAAAGTTGAATTTATTATGCAATCAAATCGTGATGTATCTTATACAATATTAAAATTATTTTTGTATTAAATATATTGCCAATAAAAATTACAGTTTACTGGAGGAATGAGGATTTGGGAAGGAGGTTCTGTCAAGGAATTTAGCAATAAAACAAAATAGTGCGGAAGATATTAAGTTTTATTGCTAATTTAGTTCTTTGGGTTTGAACACTGTACCAAGGGCACCTCCGCTATCGAAGTATGGCGGTAATGGCACAAGACTTCGCGATAAATGTGCCTCATGTTCAGAATGTGGGATGAGCTGGGTCTGTTTGGGTTCCACTCTGTTCTGAGACAAATGACATTGAGGAAAGTCTGCTATGAAATGAGGCTGTTTTCTGCAGCGTGTTCCTGACAAGGAATATTGCAGCCCTAACAAAAAAATGAGACAATTTAATCATCTTGTTTACACCCAATCAAACCAACAGAAACAAGATAAATAGCTAAACACAATGGAAGGCTTTAAACTGCTGTTCCAGCCACGGGTCTGCAGAGACAGGAATTCAGCTCATCCAGAGACCATGAGCTGAGGCGCGACGCTTGTTATTGTTGGGTGGATAATAGGCATAATGCCCTCTCTCCTGTACTGCTCTGAACATTCCGTGCGGCTTCACCTTGAAAATGGGAAGCGGAAACAAAGACCTAGAGAGAAGGGAGACCACGACACAGTAAGAGAGAGAGACAAAAATAATAAGTGCAACCCACACTCTCAGGCATAAGAAAATGTATCTTAACTGGGTCTTTTTATTTCTGCAGTCCTATGACTTTCTCCTCGTTGCATCAAGAGGAAAACGAAAAACAGAGACTATGTGAAATACGCACCCCATTGGTGAGCGAACAGAAATAAACAGTCTCATAAAGGAGCTCCAATTAACGTCTACTTTGAACCTTTAACAACATCTGTATCCATATAATCCCTGCTCGCTCCCCATTTGAAGAAGCAGGGTTCATAAAAGGACTATCTTCTCTCCTACTCAGGCTGACATTTAACCCTGTTCTAAATGTACATAGCAACAACCGTCACTAGAGATTATCGGTAGACAAAGGAATCTAAGAAAACGAGAGGGCGTTCAAGGTAAGCTAGAGAGAACACGAATACGTGGGGGGTTTCCATTTAACTGATGGAAATGGCGAGTATAGGCTTGTTATGTTGAGTCACTTGGGGGACGTACACAACTTAATGGCTTGGATTTCGGTAAAGCAAGGCAGGAGGGACCCATTGTGCACTAGTTTGAGGACTCGCCGGTGCTAATGGAATGAGCTCTAATCCTTCCAAGAGGGCCCCAGGGTACCAGAAGCTCGGGGAGATGAAGAAAGGGTGAAAGCTCTGTAAGTGTGTTTATCCACGATTTTCATATTATCCATCTGTAAGCCCGAGTCTGCGGCTTGAGAGCCTTGCAGGGGAGGGGTATTGATTTCCAAAACTAATTAAGCTGCAAGAAATGCATGAAACTGAGAAAGGAGACGCGTCAAAGGCAAAACACACCGGGCTCTGGCACAGTCATAAAAATTCTCCAGAGGTAACGGAAGTGACTGACTGGCCTAGGAACTCTCCGTCATCTCGCTCAGACTGCTGAATCACACACACGGAAAGCAAGCGAAAGCCCCAGCTGTCATTATTTCCCTAAGGGTGACTGTCTTGACCCCGTGTGAGTGGGACACGAACGGCGATTTCGACCGGCTGCGCGCGTTCTAAACCACACAGGAGAGACGGAGCCCACTCTACTTTTAGAAAAGCTGTGCTCTGGGTTGTGTTTCCCATGTCAATGGACCACAAACTCTAACTCTGTAGAAGTTCGGCTTTGCTTGTAATAGCTATACAGCCAAAGATAAATGACTTAACGACTTCAATTTAATTACTTTTCGTTTGTCAAGGTCAGAGGACAGCTTTCAGAAGTCATTCCTCTCAGGAACCCCCCTGTTTCTTCTCCTATACTGTGGGCCTGTCTGAGTTGGGTTGCCATTGCTGTGAAGAGAGACACCATGACGACAGCAACTATTTTTTTTATGAATGAAAACATTTAATTGAGGCTGGCTTACAGTTCAGAGGTTCAGTCCATTATCATCATGGCAGGGAGCACAGCAGCATGCAGGCAGACGTGGTGCTAGAGCGGTAGCTGAGGGTTCTACATCCAGATTGGCAAGCAGCAGGAAGAGGGAAAGACACTGGGCCTGGCCTGAGCATTTGAAACCTCAAAGCCTCAGTGACACACTTCCTCCAACAAGGCCACACCCTCTAGTAGGTCACACCTTCTAAGGTCACACCACTCCCTCATGACTAAGCATTCAAACATTAGCCTTATAGGGGCCATTCTTATCAAAAATCACCACAGTGCCTACCGCATGCTAGCTGGCCCAAAGGCTTCCAGGCAATTCTTTAGTTTCCTCCTTCTTGCCATGGAGTACTAGGTCTACAGATGCACATTACCACAGTGTTTTTTTTTTGTTTTTTTTTTTTTTAAGGTGGGTTCTGAGGATCAAATGTGACTCATCAGGCTCATACATCTATCTCTTTTCCTCGCTGAGCCATCTACCAGATGCAATGACTATAATTTAGGATTTTCATTCTTAAGTTGTAGAGTACTGTAACATCCTTTAAAAATGAAAATAATATGTAACTTAGAAACAATAAAGTCAACAAGAGTAACCGTATTTAAAATCAAGAATTTAATCTGGAAGATGGGGAACATGTTTTGTCTCTTTTGCAGGGGTTGGGTAAAAGTTATTCAGTAGAAGCATCAGACAGAACAAAATAGTACTACCACCTACCAATAAAAATGTGAGGTACTTTGCAATCTACTCATTCCATAAGTTATTGATTAATTCATTAGTCAAGCCCTTATTGCCTAACTGGGAGATACCAATTCACATGAGTTTACAAATGTTCATAATACTGCTTCATGGTAAAGCTTTCTCCTGCGAAGCTGGTCGCATAATCAAATTTATAACAGAACCAGTCAAATACCCTATAAACCGCACCAGTGGGCTGAAAATCCTCTCAATGTATTAGAAAATCATGGCCAGATGTAACATTTAGAGGAAAGATATTCTTTATAGTACTATTACACTCTATTACTATTGTTTATAAAAGGTAACTAAAAATTTTTTTTTTTTTTTTTTTTTTTTTTTTTTTTTTTTTTTTGGTTTTTCGAGACAGGGTTTCTCTGTGTAGCTTTGCGCCTTTTCCTGGAACTCACTTGGTAGTCCAGGCTGGCCTCGAACTCACAGAGATCCGCCTGCCTCTGCCTCCCGAGTGCTGGGATTAAAGGCGTGCGCCACCACCGCCCGGCTGTAACTAAAAATTTTTAAAGCAACTGAAGATGACTCGGAAAATAAGAAAATATTATGTACTCTCAGAGTTTCAGCCTTTACAGAATAAAAATATCCATTTATCTTCACTACGAGAAGAACACTAGGAATAGGCAGCCTTGGGAGTAGAAGACGCTGTCTCCCTGTATCCTAAATACTCCCTGCTGCTCCAGCTAGCTGTGGATGAGCAGTGTTCCTCAAGGGAGCAGTTCTGGATTATGTGGGTACTACCCAACAGAGAGTGACCAAGTCTCTTGGTCAGTAACTACATGTCTCACAATTAATTTATTAATTACCTGTAAAATCAAAATGTTCTGCACTTTTATTGACTTGAAGAAACCTGAGATTTTTCCCAAAATAATTTCTACTCACTTGTCCTCTGACCTAGCATGAGAAGAAAGTTCTTCCTGAGAACTGGGAATAAACTTATTTGTGACTGCAAGACATTAGCCATGTGAAGACCGCCTGTCCTGTGTTTGTTGTGACAACATACTTCAGGCTGTGTGATCAATAAAGATAAAATGTTTCTCTAGCTCATAGTTTTAGAGGCTAAGGGGCTAAGGTCAAGGGTTCTGCTCTTGTCTGACACTGTTCCTGTAGGGAATTTAGCAAACACTGCTCAATCCAGACAGACAAACAACAAAAGACTAAAGCCTGTATACCCCTGAAGACCACATTGGTGAACCAATGAGTTTTATTGGGGTTACTTACAGGAATAGGGGTAAGGGGCTACTATAGGTGTAAAAATAACTCAAAGGCACTTGCATCGCCAAAGCCCATCCCAGCATGGGTGACCCCTCACAAAAGCTGGACATGTGCATTGCACAACCTGGAAGCAGCTCGACCGTTTCGAGTGGGTGGTCTTTCCAGGTAACTCAATTGGTCTGAGTCTCTTCCAAACATCTTGGCTGTCTCTGCTTCTTCCAGCTTGTCTCTAAGCACCTATCAGATTCTTTATGCTTGGGGAGAGAGGAGTCTGAGGAATCTGGTCAGTTTCAGGGATTTCCTGGAGCTATTAAGTTGTTTATGGTCTGAGTTTAAAGAGCTTCCCTTCGAGATAGGAGATTTCAATCTCAGAGGGAATGGCTACATAAAACTTGGTCTTTGAGACAGGCAGTGATGGCACACACCTAAACGCAAGCAGATTTCTGTGAGTTCGAGACCAGCCTGGTCTACAGAGCTAATTTCCAGGACATCCAAGGCTGCAGAAGGAAATACTGTCTTGAAAAAAAATAAATAAATAACAACTTGGTCTGTAGTGAGGGTCTTCTACTTGGTTACAGCTTACTAATGGCACGATGTCATGGAGACAGAAAGGCCACATGAAGTCAGAGCAAGCAACAGAGAATGGAGAAATCGCACTAATTCTGCAATCTAAACCTGTTCTCATAGGAGCTTATCCATTCCTGTGTGTAGTGGGTAGCCATTCCAGCTTGGATCTGGAAGTTCCAACCCCCATTGAGACCCTGGCCCCGCCTCGTAGGCGTGACAGTTGCCAGAGTCTCAATGGGGGTTGGAACTTCCAGATCCAAGCTGGAATGGCTACCCACTACACTGTTCATGTCACCTGCTCCAGGAACCCAGCGTGAACCCCTTCCCAAGAGCAGTTGTTGCCTGCCCTCGTTTGCCCTCTGTTGCTGTGATCAAACCCCTCGAAAACCAAGTTTGGTAGGAAAGGGTTAGTTACTTCCTCTCGTAGCCCTCAGTCCATCATCAAGAGAAACCAAGTGGGGGGGAATTCAAGACGGGTACCCACAGTCAGAAACTGTAGCAGAAACCACGGAGGAACAGGGTTTATGGCTTACTTCCCTCGGCTTGCTCAGCTCTCTGACTTAGAAACTCCAGTTCCATCTGCCCAGGGATGGTGCTGCCTACAGAAGACCTGGTCCTCCTCCCGCGTCAGTCGGCAACCAAGAAAAGGCCGCACAGACGAGTCTGATGGAGGCAATTCCTCAGCTGAGATTTCCACTTTCCAGGTGACTCTAGTCTGTGTCGCGATGACCAAAAAAAAAAAAAAAAAAAACAAGCACAATTGACCCCTTGAAACCTTGACACACAGACACAACACTATTAAATAACCTTTCTTTCGGGTTTATCTCTAAGATAATATCCTAACATAATATAAAGCACAGTCTACTTTTAAAAGTCTCACAGTCTCTTGAAAATATCCAGTGTCTCTTAAATGTAGGCTCCTCTAAAACCCGAAACAAATGACATATTTTCTTATTTCAAAAGGGAATAACCAGGGTGCGATTACAGTCAGATAAAAGCAAAACCAAAAAAAAAAAAAAAATCTAAATAATTCAGGGTCGGATGTCTAGGACTCAATCATTCTGTGCTCCAGAGGGGCTTGGGTGGCCCCCGTTCTCTAGCTGTCCAATCCCACAGCACACACAGGTTGTCTTCCAGACTCAGGGCTGCTCCACTCCACATCGACTGCTGTCCTCAGAGGTCATCCATCCCATGGGCCTGGCTTCTCTAGTATACTGGAGTCTCTGCTGCAACTGAGACTTTGCCTTACGTGATGACCTCCTGGCCTCTCTTTGGGGACGCTGACCCTGACAGAAGGTACCACTCCTCCGCTTCTCTCCATGACCCCTTCCAGCCAGGGGCTTTCATTCAACGGAGGCTGAACCTTCACCAGTGGTTTTCTGGCTTCTCCTTAGGTACTCTGACCTTGAAACTTGGGGTCATGCCTCAACTTCTTTCCATGACCTCTCTGATCCTGCATTTTCATGCCACCCCACGACATCAGTTAACGAATGAGGCGATTTCTCTAGCAACATCGAGCAGGCTTCTATTTGCTCAGTGACTGGCTTCAAATTTCTCTTCAAAGAGATGTATTTAACAGCTCACAGGTATGTTTTTCAGCCTGGCAGGGGATGCGCCGCTTGTACCAGTCATTGGAAAAAGAAGACTATTACTCCAATTGCCCATTCTAACCAATCCAATCGGTAAATAGTCGGCGCTAATCCTTATAGGCAGTTAAATTGTGCGGTGCTTGATGAACACTCCCGTGCTAACGTAAAGGGCGCTGCTGGCTAGCAAGAAAGCTGCCAAAATTAGCTTCAGATCGTATAGGAGATGGGAATTTCGGGGTCACAGAAACCATCCGGGCACAGGTGATGCCTGCTTCAAAAGAGGGGTGGTCATTAAAGTAACAGCAGGTCACTGAAGATACATTGAAAGCATTCAACAATCAATTTCGAGACAAGCAACACTGCCTGAAGTTAAGTACAATGCGATGACTGAAAATGTGGGGTTTACTTTATCATGAGACATGAACAGCCTAGGGGAAAGGACTACATAAAACACAGACTCCACCCGACCATCTGATCAAAGCCTTGCAATTAACTTCCCATGGTGAGAAGCAAAACCAGTGTACAGAGGGTTTTAAAGAAGGCTAAATGGTCCAGGGAATGATGAAGTTTGTTAGATTCTAGCTAATCTCTCTCTCTTTCAAAAAAACAAGTTCAGTACCTTAAAAAAAAAAAAACATAAAAATCCTAGTCAGAAACAGGAAAAAAATCTGTATGCTAATTATATTTCCATTTGGGCTAAAACTGAAGAGAGTTAAGATGGCAACCCAAATCTGACCCGGGGCCAAGGGGACCGACATGTGAAGAGAAAAGATTAAAAGATTCTGAACCCGCCAGTTCTGCTGAGTAACAACCAAGAGAGATGTGCTTGTCATCGGAAAATGTCCACAGAGTAAACAGCAGCCAGGATCATTACTGAATTGAATAGAAGAAATAAATTGGGGTGAAATTGAGGACAGAGAAATGTGAACTAAATTTCTGTGATGAGAAGAGCAGCCAGACAGTGAGACATCTCCCCCAGGGTAATTATGAGACATCTTCTCAAGGGCTTTGAAAGGTCACATTTCACCATGTCCTCAATACAGATTTTTTTCCCTGTCCTGTGGATTAGAAATGCCTTTCTTCAAAGAACAGGAATATCTATATATGTATTCTAAAAATTCCTCCCTGAGAACGATGAGTCTAGATGGGAATCAACACAGGACACTTGTGTGAAAGAAAATAAATAATAAATAAGAACCACAAGAAAGAGACAGCTCTCTGGCAAGCAGGGAAGGGACTGGAAACACACCCTGTCTAGAGTCCTGAAAGAAGGAACCATAACCAGCAACAACAACAGCTCTGTGATGAAACCATGGCTCAGACGTCTGTCCAACCCGTCAGCCAGGCTTGGTTTCTCAACACAGTTTAAGCAGTAGCCTCATAGTTGGTGACAATTTAACATCTCTCTCTCTCTCTCTCTCTCTCTCTCTCTCTCTCTCTCTCTCTCTCTCTCTCTCTCTCTCTCTCTCGGAGGGTTCAAAACAGGATTTCTCTATGTAGCTCTGGCTGTCCTGGAACTCACCCTATGGACCAGGCTGGCCTCAAACTCACAGAGATCCACTTGCCTCTGCCTCCCAAGGACTGGGATTAAAGGCATGCACCACCACCGCCCTGCAACGTGTGTGTGTTTTTTTTATGTCCTTATGCAATAAAGTAATTCTCTAGAATTTTTTTGTGATGCTCTCTGTGTTTAACTAACTACTGAGAGTACTAGTAGCTCGGAACACAGGCTGGCATTAAACAGATCTAAGAATCAGTTTCCACTCTAGTATTTACCGTGTGACTAGTTGCCCATTAACATATTGTTCAGTGGTCCAAATTTTCCGCTGAAAGTGAGATGGATAAAGACCACGAGCTGTCAGTGCCCTTGACTGCAAAAAACACAATGGAAAATGTAAACATAAAGGATCAATGTGTTGGAAAGCTGTATATAATTCAGAGAATTAACTAGAATCAAGTGAAATGATGTGTGGGGGTTAAAGGAGGTGAATCACTAAGCCTTGGGGCAGGGGGATGCCTCTAAGATGTGCCTGCATGAACTGCTGTCACCGCTGTCACTGGGCCATAAACTATACCCTGCTGCTACAGGACAGTGGATGCTGCAAGGGTCTAAAGGATCTCCGCATCTCTTTCTCTCACATGAAATTCTGGTTCCACACTGGGGACACCTGCTTGGCCAAACCTTGGTTACATGTGTGTGTGCCATAGCTCTCATGGTCAAGACTGAGGCTGTGTTTGCTCTTCATCTCCATTAACAGAAGGCAGGACTCAGCCTCAGTGGAGAGTCCCTTCGGGTTAAAAACTGGCTAGTTCAATTCCATCCCTGACCTACATTCTTCTTCCAATTAAACTTGCTGA